>NC_138552.1:287960224-288560224 GCF_964273705.1 Natrix helvetica | reverse complement strand
AAAGGAGGAGGAGGGAGGGGAAAGGCGAAGGGAGACCCAGCCAGCCCGGCCTTATACGATCCGCTCCGGCGTGATTGCAACGGGGCTCCGAGCGCGCAGCCAGCACCGCCGCCGCCGCCGTCGCCGTCGCCGTCTTCATCCCGGCCTGAAAGGGAACGGATCGACTCCGGCACTGGCGGGGGAGCCTTTCGGACGGAGGACGGAGCCCGAGGAAAGGGGGCCAACTTGAGCAAACTAACGTAGGTGGCTACAGGGCGGAGGGGTGTTGGTGGTGGCGGCGGAGGGTCCCTCCAGCCTGGCTGGCAGCCGCCGAGATCGGCCGTCCCATTCCCTCTGCTGCTGCTGCTGCTTCTTCCGGCCGAGCGGGGCCCTGCCCGGGCTGCGAGGACGGAGCTGAATCCCCCCCGCCGCTTGCCTTTGTGCGCTCCGGGCTCCGCCGATCGCGCCGCGCCCGCCCCCTCGTTCGCCTGGCTGCGCACCGCCGAGCCCACGCGGCCTTTCGGAGCCAGCCGTTTTCCCCCCTGCCCGGGCTCGGCACGAGCAACCGCTGGCCTCTCGCCTGCCCGCCGATTTGGAAAGGGCCGGGCGGCGTGGGGGTGGTGGTGGATTGGGATGGCTTCCCCCGCGGACCCAGGGAGCGCCAGCAGCGGCATCCGGCTGGAAGGCAGCCTTTGCGCTAAGCTGAAAGGAGGGAAAGCCCGGTGGGCGAGCGCACCTGGCCCGCTTTGCTGAGAGCAGAGGAAGAACAGGATGGGAGGGTACCTTTGAGGTCTTCTAGTCCACTCCGCTCTGCTCAAGCAGGGCGGGGAAAGCAAGCGAGTGGGCGGACGGGTGGCTGGAAGCTCGGAGCGGGGAACCGGGAGACAGGCTGGCGTCCCGGCTCCGGCTCCTGGCTCGGAAAGCCTCCGTGGGAGAAGGGGGACAGGGCTTCCCCTCGTTACAGGTAGGCTTTGACTTGGGGCCACCGTTCAGTCCCGATATATTTCTGCTGCTAAGCGAGACAGTTGTTCGGTGAACTTCTTTGCCCCGTTTTGCGACCTTTCTTACCACGGTGGTGCAGTTAGTAGCAGGGTTTTGCGAAGTGGTGCCTCTGGCTTTGGCTTGTCGGAAGGTCGCAAAAAGAGGGAATCACGTGACTCCGGGATACTGTGTCAGTCATAAATCCGAGTCAGTTTGCCAAGCGTCTGAATTTTAAAAGCACATGACCATGGATGTGCTGCGGTGGTCATAAGTGTGAAAAATGGTCACAGGGCACTTTTTTCCCAATGCCGTTGTAACGTTGAATGGTCACTAATTGAACTGTTGTAAGTTGGGGACTACCTGTAGTTCAGGAGGAGGTGGAAGAAATCTCCAGCAGCGACTATATCCTTCTCTTGCTCCGTCCCACGTCATCTCCTTTTCAACAGCTAATCCATACGACACCCCTGCAAAGTAGGCCTGCGGGATTGTTCCTAGATCACTGAAGACTCAGTTGAGGGCAGTAAAGAACAGTTCAAATACTTGTTAATCAGGTGGCAATGCTTTTTTATTTATTTTACTTATAGCATTTAAAATAGCTGCCCATTCTGATTTTGTGACTATTCACGGGACAAAAACTAAACATGAAATAATAGAACAATGTTACAGGTAGTCCTCAATTTACAACATGTGGAATTGGAACTTGCTAGAAGAAGTGGCTCTTAAGTGAGTCGCTCTCAACTTTAGACTGTTTTTTGCCACCGTTGTTAAATGACTGGCCTGGTTGTTAAGCAAATCCACAAAACCTAAACATGAAATAATAGAACAACGTTACAGGTAAGTCCTTAATTTAAAACAAGTGGAATTGGAACTGGCTAGATGAGGTGGCTGTTAAGTGAGTCTCACTCAATTTTAGGACTTTTTTTTGCCACTGTTGTTAAATGACTGGCGTGGTCGTTAAGCAAATCCACCTCCCCCATTGACTTTACTGGTCAGAAGCCAGCAGGGAAGGTCACATGGCGATCACGTGACCCCCCCCCCCATGCCATAACTATCCTAAATACATGTGGTTGCCAGGTGCTCTAATTTTGACCATGTGACCCACAGGAACTCTGCTGTGATTGTTTAGCGGGAGGACTGATTGCAAATCACTTTTTTGAATGCTGTCGTAGATGGTTATAAGTTGAAAACTACCTGTACAACAAAGCAGACGGTGTGTGTGTGTGTGTGTCTGAAAACCAGAATCCCATCAAACCAAGCAGGTGAGATTCTGCCAAGATCTCAGCCCTGTTGCCAGAAAAAGGAGCCAAGTTTTCAAGGCTTTCTGGAAAGCTAATGGGGTTGAGAGCTCAGGTTGGTCAATTAAGCGCTAGCAAGTTGGGCTTTGTTTCTTTGGCAACGATCTGTCACCCTCCTCAACCACGTCTGATGAAGTCAGGGCAACCTTTTGTAGCCCTGTGCCGAGATCCAGATTCAAAGGTGATTCAGTGTTTGTGGGTGTCTGTGTAACATCTGCCGTTCACAAAGCTCACCTGTATGTGGGCTCCTGCAGGAAAACATGTGTCTGAGTTACGTGGAGGGCCAACAGGTGAGATACGCATGTCCTTACCTGCTCCAGATTGACTTTTCTCCTTCAAACCATCCAGGACTAGTAGTGTGTGTGTGTGTGTGCATGCATGCGTGCGTGCGTGCGTGCGTGCGTGCATTTTTAAATACTGTGTATGAATACAGGATATGTCATTTACATGGGATATGTCAGTTGCATGTCCTTACCTGCTCCAGATTGACTTTTCTCCTTCAAACTGGATTTCTACCTGGGACTAGTAAGTGTGTGTGTGTGAGTGTGTGTGTGTGTGTGTGTGTGTGTGTGAGAGAGAGAGAGAGAGAGAGAGAGATGGAGGGAGAGATGGAGGGAGAGAGGGAGGGAGACACATTTTCGAATACAGTGTATGAATACAGGATGTCACTTACATGGGATATGTCAGTTGCATGTCCTTACCTGCTCCAGATTGACTTTTCTCCTTCAAACTGGATTTCTACCCGGGACTAGTAAGAGGGTTTGCTCGGAAGGTCATTTTGAGCGCTCTGAAGGCTACAGGGAAGCTCATGAAGGCTCCGGAGAGCCTCCGGGGGGGGGGGGGGGCAGGGGAGGCTCTTTTCGCCTTCCCCAGGCTCCTATAAAGCCTCTGGAGCTTGGGGAGGGCGAAAAATGGCTTTAAAAAAGGGTGAACTCATCTGGCCAGTGCGTGCATGTGCGCTGGCCAGCTGACAGGGCAGCACCTCACGTGCCCTGACAAATGGCTCCACGTGCCACAGGTGTCACGTGTGCCATAGGTTCGCCATCAGTTCTAACATCTCCTTCCCCTAGAACGTAATTTGAGAAGCCATCAAATCTATTTGAGGAAAGCTGAGATTGTTGACTGCTAGCCAAGAAAGCTCTATACTTTGACTCTGTTTCCAAGTTCTCAGGTTTTTGGGACTCCAGCCCAGCCAACTTGAAGTCCAGACAAGATAGGGAACCAGCTGACACATTGAGGTCTTGGAAGAGCCAATATTTGTGGTCAAACCTTCTTCTTGGTAGTAGGGTTGGCGTGTCAAGTAAAGGGCTGGTGTTCTTTTTAGAAGCAGGAAAAGAGAATCATCCACAGGTTGGAAAATTACTATAATTGCAGCATAATAATATACTACACAGCGGTGACACTGTGACATCTAACATTGAAGGAAAGGTAATGTTTATTATATTAGTAGAGATAAAAGTCTCCCTTGAGATCAGCTCCTTGATCCTGCTTATGTTGCCACCTTGGCAATAACAACAGAAGCAGTGTCCCACTGTCTTTATCTAGAGCGGGGTGTCCAAACTTTAAGACTTGTGGACTTCAACTCCCAGAATTCCCCAGCCAGCTGGCTGGGGAATTCTGGGAGTTGAAGTCCACAAGTCTTAAAGTTCCCAAGTTTGGACACCCCTGATCTAGAGTGTCTTTCTAACTTGTTTATTAAATGTATGCCCAAGCTCTAAGCCAGGGGTGGGGAACTAATGATCTAGACTGGTATTTCTCAACTTTTAAACTGGGTGGACTTCAACTCCCAGAATTCCCTAGCAAGCATGCACCTGGGAAAAGAGCCTTCTCTGTTTTGGCTCCCTCCCTTTGGTGCATCATTCCTTAAGAAATAAGATTGAGCCCGCCTTTTTGTTATTCATGCACAGAAGCATCCGGGCGGATAGGCGGAGCCTCCCACCGCCACCACTACCAGTTGGCCTGAACTGGGCTGAATCAAGAGCGACCCACCTCTGGGTGTCATGTGATGTATCGGAACTTCCCCCCCCTCTTCGCTAAACTGGGCTTGGGCATGGCCAGTACATGATCCATCAGCTGTAGATCATTCCTGACAGCAACAAGAACATACATTCAATTACATTAAAACAAAACACTGTCCTGATAGAGAGCTAGTTTTTGATTTAATCAATTTCCTGGGTTTAATAAAGGGCATTAACCCAAAACCAAACTCCATCATGCAGTTACAAAAAGCAAGGCTAAACCTTACCGGATTAAAATGTGACACTACTAATTTTTTACGTTATCTGGTAAAGCAGGTTGTGTGAATACACCCATAGTATATTAACCAGGAATAGAGGAAAGGATAAGTTTAGTCAGCAGAGGTATGTCTCTCCTTAATCTTTGTTTCAATTCCAGTTTTTCCAGGTGTAGCTGAGGTAGATACTTGCCTAAATCCTGGAGAGGCATCAACCCAATTAGATAATCTGGAGCCTTGCAGGTGTTTTAGATTTTATGTCTGTGGTAATAACCCATTGCAGCCAGTGGCAAGAAACACTTGATTTTAATCCAAAACATCAGGAGGTACCAGATTCTGTAACCCAAGGTTTCCCAAGATTATTTAAAAATGTTTGGACTTCAACTCCCCAAATTCCTTACCCACTGAGTTTTTCTGCGAGTTGAAGTCCACGTGGCTTAAAATGGCTAAACTTGGGAAACGCTGCTCTCATACCTGAATTTGAACATTGGAGTAGGTTTTGTTTTAGAAAACCAGGCCTACCTTTACAGCAGGGGTGTCAAACCTGTGGCCCACGGGCCGGATACGTCGCGCCCTTGCCGTGCCCATTCCCGTTTTAGCGAACTGCAAATCTACAAAAGATGGTGGCTGACATTACTTTTGTCTTATGAATATTTAATATTAACTCAATCCTTCCTTCATCCCTCCCTCCCTCCCTTCCTCCTTTTTCCTTCCTTCCTTCCTTCCTTCCTTCCTTCCTTCCTTCCTTCCTTCCTTCCTTCCTTCCTTCCTTCCTTCCTTCCTTCCTTCCGGCATAATCTGCACAAAGATTTTGGTACAATAAGAAAAACAAGAACAAAACTCGTAAGTTCTTTCTGTCGCTTTCTCTATTCTTTTCCACATCCCCCCCAACTGATCTTATCTATATCCAGAGGTGGTATGCTGCTAGTTTGCATTGGTTCAGATGAACCGGTAGTAGTGGCGTCACAAGGCTCCGCCCACTCACCCTGATGTCATCACGGACTTTCTGTGCATGTACGCGCTCCCGCTACCGAACCAGTAGTGAAAAGAATAGAATACAATTACTGTCTCTATCCCTCTGCTCTTCCTGACACCTGCCTGTTTATTTGACACTTTTGGTCAATGACTGCAATAGAGAATATGGACAATATTTATCTTTTGTCATTTTTCTTTTCATCTGATTCTATTTATCTGTGTAAATATCTTCATTTACCTTGTGGGAGGAACCAGTGTAATGGTTCAGGAATTTACACATCCTCTTTCATCTCTATTTCTAAATGTTTTAATTTTCTTTATAATTAAATGTATATCCTGTTTTTATTTTATACAACTTAAGGCAGAGTACAAAATGCCCCTCCCTCCTCTTTATCCACATCAATACTATGAGATGGATTGGACTGAGAGAGAGAGCGCGACTGGCCCAAAGTCACCCAGCTGGCTTTCATGCCTAAGGCAGGACTAGAATCAGGGATGGGATTAGCCAGTTCGGACTGGTTCAGGCGAACCGGATGTTAATTTTAATCTGCTTTGCCGAACCGGTAGTTGCAAGGACTGGTTGACCCCACCCACCCTTTCCTTCCCTTCCCAGGAGTCTCCACGCAGCCCGTTTTAGATGGCAGGGAAGTGCAGGTGAAAAATGGGGCCTACCGGAAGTCCAGAAACGGGCTCATTTCTGGCCTCCGGAGGGCCCCTGGAGCCCGGGGGAGGCCATTTTTGCCCTTCCGGAGGCTCGAGGAAACCCTCTGGAACCTGGGGAGGGTGAAAAAAGGGCCTATCGAATGTACTGGAAGTCCAGAAATGGGCCCGTTTCTTGCTTCCGGAGCCTGGGGGAGGCCATTTTCACCCTCCCGGAAGCTTAAGGAAAGCCTCCAGAGCCTGGGGAGGGCAAAAACACCCCCCATGGTGCAGGAAGCCTACTAGGCCACACACCCATGGCCATGCCCACCCAGCAACCAGGTAGAGAACTGGTTGCTAAACTTTTTCAATCCCACCCCTGACTAGAACTCACGGTCTCCTGGGCTTGTGTTCCTAAAGTGAGGATAATACACACACTCTTGATTTCTAGTGCAGGACCACCGTCATTATATTAAAGTGGTGTACATGCACCAACCCTTTTTTGTAGTCTGGTTCACACTGTCCTGTTGTATAATAGTTGAGTACTACACAGTTGTGGGACCAGGATGAAAGATTGAAAGTCTCAAGTCTTCTGCCCCAGAGGTTCTGTGGGTTTGTACATCTCGCCTCTCTTTCCTAGCTTGGTAGTTCTTGTGTCACCACTTATCTTCCATGGGAATGCCACCACCTGGTGTCTTGATGAGCGAGATGAAGGAGATAGGAGAACCACAGCCTGTGTAACCTGTACGTCTGCTTTTGAGTCAATGTTGACTCCTAGTGACTGCTTGGACAAGTCCTTGCAGTTGTCTTGGTAAGATTTTAGAAGTGATTTTGGCTTTGCCTGAAAAAGGGAGATTTAGTCGCCTGGTTAAGCCCAGCAGGATACAAACCAGGAGACTGTGAGTTCTAGTCCTGTCTTAGGTGTGAAAGCTAGCCAGGTGGCTTTGGGCCGGTCATTCTCTCTTACCCCAACTCAACCTTAGAAGGTTGATGTTGTGGGAACAATAGGAAGAGGAAGATGTTTTGGATATGTTTGCCGCCTTGAGTTATTTATAAAAACAATAAAGGTGGGATTAGGTTTAAAATAAGATTTTAGATTTAAAATAATCTAATTTTTCTAAATCAGGGGTGTCAAACTCAATTTCATTGAGGGGCGCATCAGGGATGTTATTGACCTTGGGGCGGGGTGCGTGGCCGACTGGGTTAGGCATGGCCAGTTTGATGTCACTTCCCAAACTGCTGGCCTGATGTTTCCTCTTCGCATTAGGTAGACCGGATCGAAGCGACGCGGGCCAGCCTCTTACATTTTCCAGGACGGCCCCCACGGACTGCATCCAAACACATTTGTGGGTCGTATCCAGCTCGCAGGCCTTGTGTTTGACACCTCTGATCTAAATAAATAGACGTTATCCCTCCACCAGTGTGTCGATTAGTGGCCTCCATTCTTTTGGGCACCAGGGACCGGTTCCATGGAGAGAGTGTTGTGGCCCGCCAGCGGCCAGTGGGGCTGGCAGCAGATTCGGACAGTGAGGAGGAGGTTGAGGAGGAACCTGGGCCAGTCCTGGAGTCTGGGGAAGGCTCTGATGAGGGCTCTGTGTCGGAGGCAGAGATAGGGCCAGGGCCATCTGACAGTTATCAGCTGCCTTCAGAGTCAGACATCAGTGAGGCAGAGGAACAGCTGGAGCCTGTTCCTAGTGTGCGCATACACAGAGTTGCCAGATGAAGGGAAGAGCTAAAGAACAGGGGTCGACTTGGGAGTAAGGCCGCAGTTGGACGAGGAATGGCCCTTCCCAGAGGAAATAAAAGAAGAGCAAAAGGGGAGTTTGCAGGAGACAATTAGTTCGCTTACTTGGTTGGTGACTCTCTGAGACGCCTTGCCAAGTTTTACAGATATCGGCCTGGCAGCTCTCCAAGCCAGATAAGGTCTGCGATTGTAAATCCTCCCTTGAAAGACTTTGCTGGATGTGAATGAGCAGAATTCACAGTCAATTAGTAAAAGGGGTTTTTGTTGGGACAAGGAGTTTTGCTTCCGGCTCTCGGGAAGCCTAGGTCAGAACAGAGAGGTTTTCCCGTGGACCGGAGGGGGTGTGGTTTTACATGCTACTCGCATTCCATGGATGGGGCTTCGTTTGTTTGCGCGGCCTGGTTCCTGACATGCCTGTGGCAGTCCACCGACCAAGAGTTGGGGACCCCTGACCTAGAGAAGGTGTCTTCCTGAAATCAGAGGCTAGAGGAGAATTTTACAACTCTGTTGGTTCTTGCCATTTTTCTCCTCTTCCTCCTGCAATCCCCCCTTCCTTTTACTTCTACTTAGGACTTCTACTTGGAGAAGAGGAGAGATCTCTGCTTTGGTTATGTGATAAAGCCAGCATCTCTCCCTAGGAGGATCCTGCTTAAAATAAATATTCCCGGTCTGGACAGCAGCTGTTAATCTTGTGAACTGGGACTCGGAACTCACAGCATGTTAAATTGCCTCTGCTTCTACAGCTTTCAACAGCTCAATGGGTGTTTCACCTAGTCATTTTTCTATTTGGCAAGCTGGTTTATTCCTTCTCATCCCTCACTGTGTAATGGGAGTTGAGTTTGCAGGAGGGGGAAAAAAAGAATCTATTCCGTCCAGTTCCCGAATAGATTTTTTTCCTGCAAATGTTTCTGCTGTTCTGCAACCTCATTGTAAAGGATTTCACAATAGCTTTTTCTTCTTCCTTTAATTTTTCCCTTCTTTTTTGCCTCTATTTGATTCCATTTGTGATCATTCATACTACTTTGGTTGTATTCCCCCCCCTCCCCTCCCCCGTGATTTCTCTGGTATTCTTGAAAACATTTCTCAAATGGCTTTTTTGATAATTTTATTTTATTTGGTGCCGTTCTTGATTGATATACCCTTGTCCTTTCTTATTTGATACTAGCTGATAAGCTGGCGCTGCCCAGGTATTTATTTATCCCAACCCTCCTTCCATAAATGTCACCGCAATTTCTAATGTTGGATTTTTCCCCTTACCAGAGGGAGCCCCCTTATAAAGTACTGTGAAGTCTTTACTATGGCAACTCCACAGGTTTTTACAGTAGAATCCATTTTACGGCAGTACGGTAGAAGCAATTTGAAGGCACAACAGGCTGTATCTTAACAGAACACCCCCCCGAGGGGTGTTAGGAATGTCTTACCCCCACAATATTTGTTTTCAGATATAGATATAGATAGATAGATGATAGATAGATAGATAGATAGATAGATAGATAGATAGATAGATAGATAGATAGATAGATAGGTAGATAGATGATAGATAGATGATAGATAGATAGATAGATAGATAGATAGATAGATAGATAGATAGATGATAGATAGATGATAGATAGATAGATAGATAGATAGATAGATAGATAGAGATAGATAGATAGATAGATAGATAGATGATAGATAGAAAGTTTGTTTTCAGAGTGGTTGGGGAATTCTGGGAGTTGAAGTCCACACATCTTAAAAATGTTGGCTGGAGAATTCTGGGAACTAATATCCACACTTCTTAAAATGTACGGACTGCGGAATTCTGGGAGTCCATACATTTCCAAGTTGCTGAGTTTGAGAAACACCGCCCTAAGGCTTCCATCATCTGTCTTTCACTGATTAGCATAATCAGTGACTGCTTCTTGGAACTTTTCTTTGAAATTATAATATTTTTCCTGCTTTCACAATATCTCTTATCTCCCGCCATAAGACTTCAAGTTCTCTTTTGCAAGTATATTGAATCTGTTCCTTTCACAGATCATACACATGTCTAGTTTAATAGAAAGTAGGACTAGGGGAGACATGATAGCAGTGTTCCAATATCTCAGGGGTTGCCACAAAGAAGAGGGAGTCATACTATTCTCCAAGGCACCTGAGGGTAGAAGAAGAAGCAATGGGTGGAAAGTAATCAAGGGAGATAGAGATGGAAATGGGGAGGGAGATAGAAATGGAAATGGGGAGGGAGATAGAGATGGAAGGAGATAGAGATGGAGAAGGAGAGAGAGATGGAGGGAGAGAGAGATGAAGAGAGAGATGGAGATGGAGCTAGAGATGGAAGGAGATAGAAATGGAGGGAGAGATGAAGATGGAGATGGAGGGAGAGAGATGGGAGGAGATAGAGATGGAGAGAGAGAGATGGAAGGAGATAGAGTTGGAAGCAGATGGGGTGGAGGGAGAGAGGGGGGGGAGAAGGGGGAGGGAAATAGGGAGGGAGAGAAAGAGCTAGATAGATGGAGGCAGACAGACAGACAGACGTTCTCCATGATGATCTGTCCTTAACTTGTTCTTTCAAGTCTCCCAATTATGTATCCATTGCTACCAGAACTGAGTCCTTCTTTCTTGCAGTTGGACCGCCTCCTTTTCTCTTGTGTTCTACCTTTCCCAGCATTAGAGCCTTTTCCCCGAAAGCAGGATCTTTGCATAATCTCTCCAAAAAAGGATAATTTGAGCTGAAAGCCAACGAACCATCCTCAGCTCAACCCACCCACCCCCAATTCAACCCTTACTTCTCCCAATGTAGCTTCTTCCCCAGCTGAGTGCAAGCAGCCTCCCCTTGCTTCCCCACAGCACTCCACAAAGCTTCTCTTCCCTTTATGTTTTTAAAAACAGCTTTAAACGGCCTTGGGAGGAACGCAGCTCCTATATGACGCTGAATGATCTGTTTTTCCTCACTTGAGAGTTTCCATGGACGTACAGAACAATCTACTCGGGAACGAAAGAACAACCTGTTCCTTTTTTTGCTTTGATTATTGCAGCATTTAGATCAAAGGGGGAGGGGAGGGGAGGGAAAAGCCCGTGTAAATGTCAAAGGAGACCATGGGAGGGAAGGAAGGGAGGGAGGGTGAAGACATCCATGTGTGCAAAAATCTGGGAAAGCAAAGGAGAGGCACGGAGGGCCCAAAAAGGAAAGAGGGAAGGCACTGGGAGGAGCCTTTTCTACATGGTGGGAAAGGGAAGCAGAACCTTCCCACCAAAGTGGTACCTATTTATCTACTCCCAATTGCATGCTTTTGAACTGCTAGGCGATCGGGAGGCAAGGTAGGAACGGGACTTGGGTCCTGTACCCAGGCCATCAGTTTGACAAGCGCAGCATCTTTAACCTCTGAGCCATTGCACCCCCTCCCCCCATCACAGTCATGGCTAACCTTTTTGATGTCGTGTGCCGAAAGCGTGCATGTACAACAACACACACGTGTGTGCCCACACCCATAATGCAATGCGTGCATGACAAAGTCCCACACATGACATCCCCCTTTGCATGTATGCGTGACCCCCGTGCTCCCCCGCGCATGTGTGCATGAGACCCCCCGTGTCCCATTTTGGGTCTAGCAGGCCTCCCTGCAGCCTCCTGGGACCAAAAATAGGGCACCGGGGGGGACGACACCGCAGCCCCTGTGGATGCATGTGCATCTCCCGCATCCCCCCCCCGTGCATGCATGGCAGAGACCCAAATATCAGCTGACTGGCAGGAGTTGCACATGCATGCACGGTGGAGCTGAGTGGGGCAACAGCTCGCGTACCCGCAGAGAGAGCTCCGCGTTCACCATCACGGCCCTATCATATCAAGACATAATGATCAGAAACTTCTATTCCTCCTTCAGACTTTGGCAGGCTGGTGTGGTGGCCTTGTGGATTTCTGGGAATGGGATCCTTGAACCGTATTATGGATATGGCATTCCAGCTGAAATAACCAGATCAGGAGAGGAATGGAAGCCAGTGGTGGCTTTCAAAATTTTTAGAGTCTCTTCTGTAGGTGTGGCCTGCTTTGTGGGAGTGGCTTGCCAGCCATGTGACCGGGTGGGGGGGTGGCTTTCCAGCCATGTGATCGGGTGGGAGTGGCTTGGCAGTCATGTGACGGTGGGCGTGACCAACTTGTAAAATGTGGTGAAACTCACTTAACAACACTCTTGCTTAGCAACCAAAATGTTGGCTCAGGAACTCTGGCATTGAAGTGTGCAAGTCTTAAAGCTGTCAAGTTACAAGACCCTTGCACTCCTAACCCTTTAGAAAAAAAACCCCAGGGGTGTTCAAACTTGACAGCTTTAAGACTTGTGGACTTCAACTCCCATAATTCCTCCTCTCGCTCTTCATCTTGATGATGTGCGGATGGGCGGGGGGAGGGAGCTGGAACCGGTTCTAAACGGACTGTAGATTTGTGGAACCTCTTCTATAGAAGAGGTTAGAACTGGCAGGAACCCACCCCTGTTCCACACATTCCTGAAAGTTACATTCTGCCCAAACTGCAGAGTTATTATTTGCCTGTTCCTTTTATAGGAGGCCTTATTAATGTCAGATGGACCAAACATGCTCTTCTAAACGACTGTTGCCATGAACCGAGGCCCCTCATGCTCAATCTGACTATCGCTTTGTCTCTTATTCCACCAGTGCGGTTCCATATGCAGAAAAGTCTGGAAAGTTCTAGTCTTTTAGAGGAAAGACCTAGAGACTAAAACATATGAAGAATGGTTGCAGGAACTGGGTATAGTGATAGCAGTATTCCAGTATTTGAGAGGCGGCCTCAAAGAGGGAGGTCAATTTATTTTCCAAAGCACCAGAAGAAGAAATGATGGAAACTCATCAAGGAGAGAAGCAACCTGGAATGGAGGAGAAACTTCCTAACAGTGAGGACAATTAACCAGTGGGAACAGCTTGCCACCAGAAGTTGTGGGTGCTTCATCGCGGGAGGTTTTTAAGAAAATGGACAGCAACTTGTCTCAAATTGTACAGGGCAGGGGTCGGCAAACTTAAAACACTCAAAGAGCCATTTGGACCCATTTCCCACAGAAAAGAAAACACCGGGAGCCACAAAGGTCCTAACCGGAAGCCCCCTGTTCAATTCTGGAGCTGACCGGAAGTTCAGTTCCCCCACCATAGAGTCTCCTCCTAGAGTGGCGTCCTTTTTCCTCTACCTGCCATAACCGAAAGCCCTATCAATTGTGGAGAAAACTAGAAAATCCTCCCCTTGCCAGAGTCTTCTCCTGGCGCACTGTGCTTCTCTCCCCACCCCCACCGGAAGCTCCTCTCAAAATTGTGGTGCCGACCGGTGACGGAGCCACAGCAAAGGGAGGAAAGAGCCACATGCGGCTCCAGAGCTGCATTTTGCTGGCCCCTGGTATAGGGTCTTCTATTTGAGCAGGGGGTTGGACTAGAAGACCTTGAAGGTCCTTCCAGCTCTATTCTGATTGACATTGGCTGCCATTAGCTTGCCCAAACATTCCATCAGTTGATTTTAGGCAGTGGTGGGTTGCTAAGAAAGGATTTTTCGAAATGACTGTCAAATCATAAGTATTTCTTACACGCTCTGATGCTAAGGAGTTGTACTCCCCTTCCCCATCTGAAAAGAACTCTGTTCCAACTGCCAGTTGTCTTATATTAACACGCTCTGATGCTAAGGAGTTAGACATTCTACTCCCCCTCCCCACCTGAAAAGAACTCTGTTCTGACTGCCAGTTGCCTCACATTCCGTTACCTCAGTTCAAACTGGCAGATGTTCCACTCAGGAGCAGTCTAGGATTCCTTACAGTACTAAACGTTGGTACCTCACCACAATGTCTATGCCTTCCACCTATGGAACT
Organism: Natrix helvetica; assembly: GCF_964273705.1. NCBI lineage: Eukaryota > Metazoa > Chordata > Lepidosauria > Squamata > Natricidae > Natrix > Natrix helvetica. The sequence continues at coordinate 288,546,544 of NC_138552.1, read as the reverse complement.
GCTTCCGGATTCCAGGCAGTGGGAGCGATATTCCCTTATGTGTTTCAATTACCGACCACCATTGAGCCACCGGAGTGAACTGGATTTCTTCTGCATTGCCTGATCACATAATTTCGTTGCAAAGCACGGGTATCCAGCTAGTTGACTGATAACAGTTCTCATCATCTAAATTCCTGTACTTAGAGTAGGCAAATAGAAGAAAATATCATCTGACTGACTTTAAGGGAGGTCCTCCACACTTTTCTACTTTACTGCAAATCAAAGAAGTGGTATTCAATAGGTTCTGACCAGTTCTGGAGAACTGGTAGCGGGAATTTTGAGTAATTCGGAGAACCGGTAAACACCACCTCTGACTGGCCCCACCCAGGGGTGGGTTCCTGTACCGGTTAGTACCGGTTCGCTTTATGCACGGTTTGAGCAGTTGACTGAAAATTGTTCTGCACATGCGCAGAAACATGCCGGCAATGGCAGAAGAAACCTGGGAACTGATTTGGGGGCCTGGCCTGGGTTGCTGCTGGTTCTGCGACTGATGCCAAATCACCACTATCTGTTCGGCCGAACCAGGAACAACCCACCTTTGGCCCCGCCCCCATCTATTCTCTGCTTCTTGAGTCCCAGCTGATCAGGAGGAAATGGGGGTTTTGCCGAAACCTTCCCCTGGAGTGGGGAGGGAATGGAGATTTTACAGTATCCTTCCCCTGCCACGCCCTCCAAGCCACACCCACCAAGCCATGCCATGCCTCGCCAACCAAGCCACACCCACAGAACTGGTAGTAAAAAAAAATGAATCCCACCACTGGAGTATCCCACTCCAATCTAAATTTCAGTAACGGGGATTTAACATCCGCTTTAAGTAGAAAGATCAGTAGAGAGACAAGAAGAGGGAAAAGTAATAGTAGGAGAATTGAATGCATGACTAAATCTTTTAATGTTGGAGATGTATTGCACCGAAGGTGTATGGAATAAAATAAAAATGCCATTCATTTTGTATTAAGATATGGTTTTCCTCAGCTAGAGTTGTTGAAATAAGCTATAAATATCTGGGTTTTACCTATTGTACTAATCCATAAATCAGAATTTTTGAACTGTAACAGCTGGATTACATGCTAAACTGTTAGTCTTGCTGAAATATATTGTGAGAGCTCAGTCACTACACTAGCAAGCAATGAAGGCATATGGGGCAGTAATGGGAATTGCATAATTTTTTAGGGTGTTTTGCCTATGGCAAACATTTTTGTGGTCAGACATTTGTTTCACCCTGTTGATTCTTTAAAAAAATATATCTTCTTCTCTTGTCTTACCTGTTGTATTTGGTTCTGTTTTTATTAAATTGCAATTTGGGGAAATGGTTTTTGTCTTTTGAAATGTACAAATGTAGAATTCTTTATTGGCCAAGGGTGATTGGACACACAAGGAATTCGTCTTTGGTGCATATCAGGGGTAGGTTCCAGCTGCTGCTACTGCTGGTTCCCTCAGGGACGCACAGTACTTTTACATGCACAGTACTTTTAAAAAAATGCTTCTGCACATGCGCAGAAACAAAAAAACAAGATGCCCCGCTGAGAGAACCAGTTCGGCGGTGTGGCAGGCTGAGTTACTACCGTATTTTTCAGAGTATAAGACACACCAGAGTATAAGACGCACCAAGGCTTTGAAGAGGCAAATTAAAAAAAAGTTTTTTTGCACTCTGCAGGCCTCCCCAAAACAGCCTGTTTTTCGTGAAAATGGGCCAGGTTTTTTTTAAAGGGCATGAATAGCCTTTAGGAGGCTTATTGAGTGTTCCTGGGGGCTGGGGGGGGGGTTAAAATTAAGCAAAAACGGCCCGTTTTACACTCGTTTCTGTCCTCCCCAGCCCCCAGGAGCGCACTGCAAGGCTCCTAAAGGCAATGCATGGCCATTTTGATGAAGGGGGCGGTGTTTCGGGAGGCAAAAAATGCTGTATTCAGTGTATAAGACGCACCCAGATTTTCAGCCTCTTTTTTGAGGGAAAAAGGTGCGTCTTATGCTCCGAATAATACGGTAGCTATTTGGCCAAACGGGGCCAAACTGGTAGGAACCCATATGCTCTCAGTGTACAAAAGGAGATTCAAATGCATTCATCAAGAATCGTAAGGTACAACGCTTAATGTTAGTCATAGGGTACAAAGAAGCAATCAGGAAACAAAGCAAACTCAGCTTCAGGGCCTAGTATGTATGATCCACACAACCCATTTCCTGCTTCTTTGCCAGCAATTGCTACTAGCATCATGAGACAGAAGTGACTTATTTCCCCATGCAACTGAGAGGGACTGACTGGGTTCCTGCCTTTATAACCAGGTGACCCGGTTTCCGATTGGTCTTCGTCTGAACTGGAGTTTGATTGGTGAAGGCTCTGATCTCTGATTGGTTCTCTTTGTTGGCGCCTGATCTTGATTGGTCATTTCAGGTATGGGTTCCTGATTGGTCTTTTGTTAGAAGCCAGACCACTTGGCTTTATCACGATAAAGACGAGAGCCTACTACTCCGTCCTTGTTCTATTGACTGTGTAGCAATTGCTGGTAGTATTTTCCTTGTAAAAAAAACCCCGAAGTTGAATTTCCAAACCAATAGTCCTGCTTGATGTATAAAATCTCATTAGAGTTAATGGAGAAGTTGGAGGGGGAGGAACTGTTCTCCTTCTCCTTAAGTTAATTACTGATTATAATGAATGTATCCCATGTAGTTGTTGCTGATTTGGAGTTTTCCTGCTTGGATGACCTTTAGCAATGAAGAAGAAATGTAGGATTATTAATGCTGAATGTGTAATCTTGCCAGGAAGTTTTGCAATTGGGAAGGGAACAAGGGAAATAGGGGAAGAGTTATTTTAATGCTTCCTGTGCCTAGGATTTCCTTTTTCCGTTTCAGTGTTAGTTTCCCTTTCGCCTTGCTGTTGGTGGTAGGTGGACTATCTCAGAAAGTGGACTATTCTCCTCCCCTGAAGTGGTTTCTTTTCGGCATCCCTTGATCATTTGTTGAAGTGGAACAAGGAAAGACAAGATGGGAAGGTCTATCTGGCCAGACCAGTTCTGCTGGAAAAAATAGGTAAAGGTCAGGGGTGGGATCCTACTGGTTTAACAACCAGTTCGCTGAGTGCGTGCTGTGCACAATATACAAAAACCTCTCCTTCTGTGTTACTGCTGGCGAGGAAAACAGCTGAAGCGCGGCAATCCACTCTGCCGCGCCGATCAGCCGGGCTTTGGAAAAGGAAATATAGGTGAATATAGCACAGGGGCAGGTGGGTGGGCCCAATTCAAAGTCAGAGCAAACCGGTTCGTTCCCAGCTGATAGTCGGAACTACCAGTTCGTCCAACCAGTCTGAACCAGTAGAATCCCACCCCTGGGAAAGGTGCTTTTCAAATGGCAACTGGACTTTCTTGGGTTTTTTTCCTTGAGAACATATCACTTTTTATCCAAGAAGCTTCTTCAGTTCTAACTGAATGGGGGAGAGGGGAGAGGATGAAAGGATTTATATATAAGGCATGGTGGGCAGTGGTTAGAATGCAGTATTGCAGGATGATTCTGCCGATTGTCAGCAGTTCAATCCTGGCTGAAGGTTGACTCAGCCTTCCATCCTTCTGAGGTTGGTAAAATGAGGACTCAGATTGTTGGGGGCCATAGGCTGACTCTGTCAACTGCTTAGAGGGGGACTGTAAAGAACTGAGACTGTGATGGCAAACTTATGGCACGTCGTAAACTTATGGCAAGCCATGTCGCCTGGCATGCGTGGACTTGGCAGTTTGTATTTTGGGTTTCTGGTGCACATGCATGCGCAGCAGTCAGCTGTCCTTCGCACGCGCGGCAGTGCCAAAAACTTGTGCGCATGCGTGCTGGCCAGCTGATCTTTGGATGCACGCCAGAACTCGGAAGGTCTGCTTTTCCAGAGTGTGATCCCTTCACGTGCACGGCAGTGCTGAAAACCGCCCTGCACATGCACGCCGGCCAGCTGATCGTGGGGAGCGCATGTAGGCTAGAACCCAGAAGTCCGGCTTTTCTGGAGCGTGGGCCCGACGAGTGTGCGAGTGCGCACCCACGATGTTTCCACGTGACCTTTTCGGCACTCGGTACCGAAAAGGTTCACCCTCACTGACTGCACTGTGAAGCGGTATATAAGTCTGAATGCTATTGCTATTTAGGCTTCAATTTTTATTTATTCATATGCAGCCTATCTCCCCAGTAAAGCAAGTCTCTTTACAAATTCTACTGGAATCCACCTTCCCCCCTTAAATAAAGCCTGATGAGAATACCGTGCCACGTTAGTATGCCTTTAGTGGTATAGTAAATGTTTGTTTAAAAAGAAATAGAGGCTGTTGAAAGGGTGATCGCTTCTGTGAGCCCCAACCCCCCCCCTGGCATGTGAAAAAGAAGGAATTTTTGTGCCTATAGTCCAGTGGTGGGTTTCAAAAATTTTTAGAACCTCTTCTGGAGGTGTGGTCTGCTTTGAGGGAGGGGCCTACCAGCCATGTGACTGGGTAGGAGTGGCTTGCCGGTCATGTGACCAGATGGGAGTGGCTTGCCAGCTATGTGACCGGGTGGGTGTGGTCAATTTGTAAAATGTGGTGAAACTCACTTAACAACGCTCTGGCTTAGCAACCAAAACATTGGCTCAGAAACTCTGGCGTTTGAAGCACGCAAGTCTTAAAGCTGTCAAGTTACAAGACCCTTGCACCCCTAAGCCTTTAGAAAAAAAAACCCCAGGGGTGTTCAAACTTGACAGCTTTAAGACGTGTGGACTTCAACTCCCAGAATTCCTCCTCTCGCTCTTCATCTTGATGATGTGCGGACGGGCGGAGGGGAGGGAGCTGGAACCGGTTCTAAATGGCACTGTAGATTTGTGAAACCTCTTCTATAGAAGAGGTTAGAACTGGCAGGAACCCACCCCTGCTGTAGTCACATCTCATGGTTTAGTAGTTTTTTTGTGATTGTGAATCATCCAGGTTTGTGGATGAAACCACAGCAGCCAAGTAAATGCATTAACTAATGGATTGGATCGTTTAAAAAAGCAAAACCTACATTCCACCTAACCAGGCCGTGTATATATGAAGCCAGTTGCTAGGTCTTTAGTTGATTCAGTTCTCATGTGATTTTGTGATTTCCTCTGGTCTTCATTTTGGTCCACCTCAGAGGAGATTCTGCTAGTTGCATGTATGCAGGTTTTAGTGCGGTGAGGGCTAACCTTTTTGTCGTCACGTGCCGAAAGTGTGTGCAACAACCCATGCCCGTGCCGATAATGCAATTTGCATGCCCCCATGCATGCCATGCCCCTGTGCATGCACACATGACCCTCGCCCCCATGCATACGCCCCCCCCCCTCACCCAATTTTGGCCTCCAGGTTGGTACAGGAGGCTTTTCAGGCCCAAAACAGTTTTGGGAAGGCCTGCTGCACCAACCTGGAAGCTGAAAGGGGGCGCGGGGGTGCTGTGAGAGGCACCAAAATGCAATGTGAACGTCCCCCCCTTCTGTGCATGCAGGGCAGAGACCCGAAGACTACCTTATTTTTCGGAGTATAAGACGCACCTTTTCCCCTCAAAAAAGAGGCTGAAAATCTGGGTGCGTCTCATACACTGAATACAGCATTTTTGGCCTCCCGAAACCCCGCCCCCTTCACCAAAATGGCCGTGCATAGCCTTATGGGGGCTTTTAGAGAGCTCCTGGGGGCTGGGGAGGGCAGAAATGAGCGAAAAAGGGGTTGTTTTTGGCTCGTTTTTGGGGCCTGCACCCCCCAGGAGCATTCTACAAGCCTCCTAAAGGCTATGCATGCCCTTTGTTTAAAAAAAACGGGCCCCTTGTTTGCAAAAAATGGTTTTGAGAGGTCTGCAGAGTGCAAACAATTTCTTTTTTAATAAATTAATAATAATAAATTTGAATTTATTAGCCGCTCCCTTTCCAGGCAGGACTCGGGGCGGCGTACAATGGGCATATAGAACATAGAAACATGTGTACAAACACATAAACATACAAAAATACAGAGACACACATGCACGGAGGAGGTAACCAATTACAACATTTAGACAGTTAAAATCCCCATTAAAATACCCCAATTGTAAAAGACCCAATGTACAATTAAAATTTAAAATTTAAAAAGACAGTCAGGAGGAGTGAGAAAAATTACGGTTGAGCCAGGCCAGATAATTGAAAGAGGTGGGTCTTCAGCTGTACACGGAAGGAGCGGAGATCGGAAGTAATCCTGATGTCACGGGGGAGGTCATTCCACAGGGCTGGGCCCATCACAGAGAAGGCTCTGCTCCTGGGTGTCGCCCCCCGACACTGTTTGGCGGATGGCACCCGGAGAAGTCCCTCTCTGTGTGAGCGAATTGGTCGTAGGGATGTGTGGGGCAGGATGCGATCCTGCATGTAACTAGGCCCTGTGCCATGAAGCGCTTTAAAGATCATAATCAAAACCTTGAAACGCACTCGGTAGACCACAGGAAGCCAGTGCAGCTCGCGCAGGAGAGGTGTTACAGGGGAGTATCTAGTCCTACCCATAATCACCCGCGCGGCCGCGTTCTGGACCAACTGCAGTCTCCGAGTGCATCTCAAGGGAAGCCCCATGTAGAGAGCATTGCAGTAGTCCAGGCGAGACGTCACTAGCGCATGGGTGACTGTGCGTAGGGCATCCCGGTCCAATAAGGGGCGCAATTGGCGCATCAGGCGGACCTGATGGAACTCCCCCCTTGCCACGGCTGTTACATGGTCATCCATGGACAGCCGGGCATCTAGGAGGACGCCCAAATTGCGCACCTGTTCCATGGGGGCTAGTTGCACGCCACCAATGGCCAGAGATGGAAGCACCTGGTTGAACCGGGAGGCCGGAAGCCACAGCCACTCCGTCTTGGAAGGGTTGAGTTTTAGTCGGTTGCCATCCATCCAGACCCGTACGGCCTCCAAACACCAGGACATCATTTCGACGGCCTCATTGGGGTGGTTCGGGGTGGAAATGTATAGCTGAGTATCATCAGCATACAGATGATATCCCACCCCAAAACCACGGATGATCTCGCCCAGCGGTTTCATGTATGTGTTGAACAGGAGAGGCGAGAGCACCGATCCCTGTGGCACTCCACATGTGAGTGGCCTCCGGGTCGATCTCTGTTCCCCTGCCAACACACGTTGCATCCGGTCAGAGAGGTAGGAGCCAAACCACCGTAAAACGGTGCCCCTGACTCCCAACCCCTCTAGCCGGTGCAACAGGATACCATGGTCGATGGTATCGAACGCCGCCGAGAGATCTAATAGGACCAGGATAGAGGAACAACCCCTATCTCTGGCCCTCCAGAGATCATCAACCAATGCGACCAAGGCCGTCTCGGTGCTGTGCCCGGGACGGAAGCCGGACTGGCGCGGGTCTAGATAATCATTTTCCTCCAGGTGACGTGGGAACTGCTGTACCACCACACTCTCTACAACCTTCGCTAAGAAAGGAAGGTTGGAGACTGGACGATAATTGACTAGGTCCGTTGGGTCCAGGGAAGGCTTCTTGAGCAGGGGCCTCACCACCGCCTCTTTCAAGGCGGCCGGTAGAGACCCCTCACCCAACGAGGCGTTCACTAGGCCCAGGAGCCAGTCGCGCGTAACCTCCCAGGATGCCAGTACAAGCCAGGAGGGACACGGGTCCAATAAACATGTGGTGGGTCGCAGACGTCCACGCAACCTGTCCAAATCCTCGATGGCAACCGAGTCAAACTCCTCCCAAAGCGGTCCCTCAAGACTCGCCACGGGCGTCTCTACTGAACTACTGAAAGGGGCCCATCCCATCCGGATTTGAGCGACTTTGTCCTGTAGATATTTCCCAAACTCCTCTGCTCTGCCCTGTAAAGGGGCTTCCCGCGGTCTCTCAAACAAGAGGGAGCGAGTCACCCGAAACAGGGCGGCAGGGCGGTTATCTGCGGACGCAATAAGAGCGGCGCAATGTTGACGTTTGGCCGCTCTTAATGCCACGAGGTACGTCCTCAAATAGGCTCGTGCCTGTGCTCGGTCGAATTCGGAACGGGAGGATCTCCAACGACTCTCTAGGCGTCTCTTGTGGCGTTTCATCACCCTTAGCTCCTCGGTAAACCAAGGGGCCAGGGTGGTTCGTCGCCGCGGGAGAGGCCGCAAAGGCGCCACCCGGTCTAGGGCCCCGGTAGTCGCACTATTCCATGCGTCTACCAGGTCCTCCACTCGGGGGCGGGTCAGGTCCACAGGAGGTGGCCCAAGCTCCGTCTGGAACCTATCTGGTTCCATCAGGCGCTTGGGGCGGAACCATCTAATACCTTCCAGTTCCGCCTCCTCGCGGCGGGGGGTAGCACCAGGGAAGTCCAGCCGGAGAAGTGAGTGATCCGACCATGACAGGGGAATAATGGTAGGATCCCCTATTCCCAGATCACTCATCCACTGGCCAGAGACAAAGACAAGGTCCAGCGTGTGGCCTCCCTCGTGAGTAGGGCCCTGAATTAACTGGGTCAGGTCCATGGCTGTCATGGAAGCCATGAACTCCCGAACCCCCTCAGACGCTTCTCCCATCGACGGCAGATTAAAATCCCCCATCACTAAAAGTTTGGGGGTCTCAACCGCCACCGATGAGATCAGCTCGAGGAGTTCAGGCAGGGCCGCTGACGTATAGCGAGGAGCCAGGTATACTATCAGCAGGCCCAACTGCCTCCCTGGGCCCCATCTCACGACAAGGGACTCACACCCGGATGTCTGTGGCACGGTGAACTCTCTCGGCTCTAAGTCTTCCCGGATAATCACTGCTACCCCGCCGCCCCTTCCCTGGGCCCGAGGCTGGTGAAATGCTCGATAACCTGGCGGGCACATTTCCACGAGGGGTAGACCTCCCTCGTGGCCCAACCAGGTCTCGGTTATTCCTGCGAGGTCCGGCTCCCCCTCCAAAATTAGATCGTGGATGAGGGGGGCCTTATTGACAACGGACCTCGCGTTGCATAACAGCAGTCTCAGGCCTTGGGTCTGTAGATCCTGACCACCTAGTATGCAGGGGTTGGTACAAACGACCGGGAATGACCAAAAACCCCGGTCTCCCAACCGACTACGCGCTCTTGATCTGTCCTCGCACCTGCCCCTCCCCACGACCGTTGGTATCAAAGAGCCCTGCACAGGAATGCTATCTTCCCTCTCCTCCCCCACTCCGCTCCCTCCTCCTTCGACCACACCTAGATGCCTGGCTCTCCCATCCCTCCTGACCTGTTCCCCCCCCCCCATCCCTGGAACCCCTTATAATTTTTAAAAAGCTATTAATTAAAAAACCCCTCAATGTGCGCTTCCGCCACCTCTCTGGGTTAATGAACCCGTCCTCAAGGTGGGCCCTCGAAAGGGCAGGAGGCCATACCTGCGAGAGGGGGGACTCTCGCAGTGGCAGTAGGTCAGACCTTGTGTACGTGAGAATCATACAAAAATCATACAGTTATATCACGGGGCAAGATTATTTCAAGTGCTGAAGATGGAATCATAGTTTGTCGTGAAATTGTCCTTACCCTAGATGGAAAGGGTAAGTTGGTGGGCTAGCCAACTAGCTAGATTTATCTAAGGAGACGCTCAAGATGGTATTGGAGCCGATTAAAGCAGGATGTTAATGAGAGAGCCATAGTCATGATATAAAGAAAATTGATGGAAATCCAAGTTTTGGCAAGGGAGGCAATTGTCCATAGGGGTAGAAGGGAAAAAGTCAAGTTAATTTGCTTCTTCAAAATCTTGGTGCGTCTTATACTCCGGTGTGTCTTATATTCTGAAAAATACTGGCCAGCACATGTGTGGTGGAGCTGGGCTGGGGTGACGGCTGGCATGCGTGCAGAGAGGGCTCTGCATGCCACCTTTGGCACATGTGCCATTGGTTCGTCATCACAGAGTTAGTGCTTTGGATTTATATCCTTGCTTTCAGGAGCACATTCAGAAGAGGCATTCAGATAGGAATCAAGGATACCTTGGTAGTCCTCAACTTATGACCACAATTGAGCCCAAACTTTATGTTGAGAAATTTGTTAAGTGAGTGTTGCCCCATTTTACCATTTTTCTTGCCACATTTGTTAAGTGAATCACTGCAGTTGTTAAATTAGTAACACGGATGTTAAGTGAATCTGGCTTCCCCAATGACTTTGCTTGTCAGAAAATCACAGAAGGTGATCACATGACCCTGGGACACTGCAACCATCATAAATGCGAATCAGTTGGCAAGCATCCAAATGTAAATCACGTGACCATGGGGATGCTGCAACAGTCGTAAGTGTGAAAAATGGCCACAAGTCACTTTTTCCAGGGCCGTTGTAACATCGGACACTCACTAAGCCAGGGGTGTCCAAACTTGGCCACTTTAAGACTTGTGGACTTCAACTCCCAGAATTCTGGGAGTTGAAGTCCACAAGTCTTAAAGTGGCCAAGTTTGGACACCCCTGCACTAAGCGAACTGAGGTAAGTCGAGGACTACCTATGCTTGTAATTTAATATAATTCTTTTTCACGTTGTAAAAGAAAATGTGAAATAAATCCTCCTTCAGCTATTGGATGTTCTATTTAATAATGCCTCAAGGCCACAGCTGTGTGGATATTTCTCCATGGTCTGTTTTTTAAGGGACACTAATCCTACATTTACACACCAATCAGCCAATTTTTTTTTCCACCAAGCCCCACAACTGCATAAAAATTTTAATTAGACATGCTGTTTTATTGCCCCATTACGTTTTTTTCCCTTCCCTAACAACTAATTGTTGTATTAACCATTCCTTCTTTTACAGATATTTTTTTAATTTAATTGTAAAGGCTGGCCAAAAACCGTAATAAAGAGATTTGATTCATTTCGATCCATGGCTTATGAGTAAACCAGAGATGGTTTGTTTTATAGTAGTAAGCTATAAACTAGAGATTCCATCTCACAGTGGCTGAGTTCCCAGAATATGTGAAATCACACACAGTTGGAGAAGAGAAGAGTGGAAGGGACCTTGGAGGTCTTCTAGTCCAACCCCTTGCTTAGGCAGGAAATCCTATATCAGTTCAGACAAATGGTTGTCTAATCTCTTCTTAAAAACTTCCAGTGTTGGAGCATTCACAACTTCTGGAGGCAAGTTGTTCCACTGATTAACTGTCAGGACATTTCTCCTTAATTCATGGTTGCTTCTTTCCTTGATTAATCTTCATCTTGTCCTGCCTTTAGGTGCTTTGGAGAATAGCTTGACTCACTCTTCTTTGTGGCAGCCCCTGAGATATTGGAACACTGCTATCATGTCTCCCTTAGTCCTTTTTTCCCCATTAAACTAGACATACCCAGTCCCTGCATTCTTCATATGTTTTAGCCTCCAGTCCCCTAATCCTCTTTGTTGCTCTTCTCTGCACTCTTTCTAGAGTCTCCACATCTTTTCTACATCGTGGCGACCAAAACTGGATGCAGCATTCCAAGTGTGGCCTTACCAAGGCCTTACAAAGTAATATTAACATTTCACATGATCTTGATTCTATTCCTCTGTTTATGTAGTCTAGAACTGTGAGTGCTAATATAGTATTGATGAAAAAGTAAAGGATGCTGTCAGGTTTCCTGCCTAGGCAGGGGGTTGGACTAGAAGACCTCCAAGGTCCCTTCCAACTCTACTATTGTATTGTATTATTACAGTAAGTCCAGAAACGTGCTTTTTTTTGCTGTTGCCTCCTTTTAAAAAAAACAAATAAATTGAACTATGCACTCTGAGCTTGGATGATTAGGGCAGATGAATGGGTGAGGGGAAGATAGAGATTTGCTGCTGATTAGAATATGGGATTGACTTCTAAAACCAGCTTAATCTTGCCAGTTGGTTTTTCCAAGGAAACTGCCTTCTGTGGACTAGTGATGCTAAGAGAGGAAAACATTCTTACTGTGTTTCCCCCAAAATAAGACAAGGTCTTCTTTTCTTTTGACCTCTGAAATAAGTGCTTGGCCTTATTTTCGGGGAGGTCTTATTATTTTGGGGGGTCCAGGAGGCGGCGAGTGTGGTCACCTCATGGCTGTTGCTGTGTGGCAATATTTTCGGGGAGGGCTTATTTTAGCGCATGCGTTCAAAAGCCCAATTGGCCTTATTATCCGGGGAGGTCTTATTTTTAGGGAAAAAAAAAAAAGATTTTCCTCCTCCTGTAAATCTTTGCCTCCTCATCTTCTCAGTGAGTTCCATTCTACCCAGAGATGGATGATCCCTATTGAAAGGACCTTGTATTTGGGATGCCTGTCCAGAAGATAAATGGATGTACTGTATTTAATTTGAAAATATTACTTTCCATTAAGGGTGGTGCTTCACAGAGCCATTTCTGTTTATGCTCAAATAGATGGATCATTAATTCCACATCCAGCGGTGCGGTTAGATAATTTTAGGCTCTCTGAGAAAGCAGCCTTCATGGCTGTTTTCAGGTTGCCCTTATGAAAGAAATGGAAACATTTTTTTTCAATCCAAAACAGATCTCCTCTCGGTCTAGCAAGTTTTGTGGAGATGGAGATCCATCCATCTTGGCTAAATGTGAGCCAACGTTTGATTGAGCAGCTGGAAAAAATTGCCAGTAGGTATTTGATGGTAATGATAACCACAGTTCTCTTTTTTCATTTTGCCTTGGAATCACAACTTGTTCTCATATCTCTGAGGTTTTTAATTCAGCTCTAGCCAAGATTCCAACGTCTTTCTTTCAAAATGAGGTATTAATCTGTTGGAAGAAATATCCACCTTGGTTCAGTTCCAAGTGGGGAGAAAGACACTGGAAACATGGTGGCTGCTTGGAAAGATGGTTTAATGGTGGACAGGATCACATGCCTTGAAAATGTTGGGTAAAGAAGAAAAAAAGGGAAGAGATGCTGAGAGTGCCTCAGCCCTCTCTGGGCTTTTGAATTTGAGCTTGTATTCTGATTGGTTGTCAGACTCCCACGGGGCCATGCAGGGGCAACTCCGTAGGCTGTCCTGAGTCCCAAGCTTGGTTGACTCTTGCTGGGTGATGATGTAATAAAAGGGCTTTGGGATTCCTATTATGGCTCTCTGCCTGAAGGAGGTAGATCTTTGTTATGTAGAATAGACTGCCTCAGGCCTTAATGGCCCATTGACAAAGGTGTGTGTGTGTGGGAGGGCGGCTGAGTTTCTGCCTCCTTTTTAGGAAAAATATTCTGCCCTTTTAATATTTCCTAAAATATTTCATTTTTCTAGGAGAGGGGTGGGTGCTAACTTCCTACAGATCTATTGGCTGAAAATTCATTGTGGCTAATTTATGTCAACTATTTAATACACTCGTATATTGTCAGTGGATCAGCGCCAACTTGTATGAAGATTGAACTGTTTTGCTGTTTTTCCCTGATTTGAATTGATGTTCCCGTCTTTTCTTTCTTTCTATTATGATGCTGCCATTCTGTTTTTCCTTTTTGTAAGATTTTACATTGGCTGTGTTTTCTAAAAAAAATAATATTCTGTGCGAGTTGCTGAGAATCATTTTATTTCAGCAATCTAGAAATATGTCTAATAAATTAATACCCTGACACCACCTCATTCAACTTTCTTTCATATTTTTCCTGGCTACTGTAATGACCGTAGTAAAGTCCTTTGTTATAAAAGGCAGTACAGAAGCAATGGGTGGAAACTAATCAAGGAGAGAACCAACTTAGAACTAAGGGGAAATTTCCTGACAGAACAAGTAATCAATGGAAAGGTTTACTTCCAGATGTTATGGGTGCTCCACCACACTGGAGGTTTTTAAGAAGAGATTGAACAACTATTTGTCTGGAATGGTATAGGGCTTCCTGCCTGAGGAGGGGATTGGACTAGAAGACCTCTAAGGTCCCTACCAACTCTGTTACTCTGTTTCACAAAGCTGTCATTTGGATTTTATTTAATCATTTTTCTTGCTCTTGAATGCATTGTGGCCCACTAGCAGCCAGGAAGGAGCTAGGGGAGGAGCATGGGCCAGTCCTGGAGGCTGGAGAAGGCTTGGACGAGGACTCTGCGTCAGAGGCAGAGATGGGGCCGAGGCTGTCTGGCAGTGATCAGGTGCTTATGGAGCTAGACAGCCGTGAGGCAGAGGAACAGCTGGAGCCTGTTCCCAGTGTGCGCATGCGCAGAGCTGCCAGAAGAAAAGAACAACTCAGAAATCAGGGTAGACTTGGAAGTAAAGTCACAGACGGAAGGTGATTGGCTCTTCCCATAGGAAATAAAAGAGGAACGAAAGAGGATTGGGCTTTTGCAGGAAACCATTCGTTCATTCGATCATTAGATTCTTTTCAGGAGTGTGAAGCTCTGTCCAGTGAATCTCAGAAACTCTGTGCCTAGTCTTTCCTTGCACAGCACCTCATTTGGAAAATATTTACAGGGCAGATTTCCAAGATAGATAAGGTCTGTAGTCATTAGTATTCCTTTGGAAGACTGTTTGCCAGGCCTTGCTGAATTTGAATGAGAGGAATTCACATTCATTTAATAAAAGAGGTTTTGTCGGGAATCTGCCTCGTGCTTTTTGGGGAAGCCTAGGTCAGAACAGAATGTTCTTCCTAAAGTAAAGTTGTGAACTTAAGCAATTTTTTATCCTTATTAACCTCTTTGGAATTTACCCCATTTTCTAGTTTGTTCTTTATTTTTCAAAAAAAAAAAAAAAAAAAGGCCTCTGCACCCCAGACGTAAATCTGAGGATAGAAGCATGCTCTTCAGCGCAGTTCATTTTGCTTCTTTCAACAGTTTTTGAACAGACCACAGTGTGATCTCTTACCTTTCTAATATGCTAAGGACATTGTAGATGCCTCCAAAATGGCAAGATGCAGATCACTCTGTTGGCTTGCAAGAAAGGGTCTAAAGCGAGGGTCTCCAACCTTGGCAACTTTAAGACTTGTGGAATTTCCAACTCCTAGAATTCCCTAGCCATCCATAATCTTAAATTGCTAAGGCTGAAAAGTTATGAGAACCAGGCTTGCATAAAACAATATTTTTGATGAGAGGGAGCTGACCCTTGACCTCTGCTTCTGCTTCTGACCTTTTGGCTATAAGGTATCCAAAAGAGAGTTAGCAAAGAATCTCCATGTGGCATGGATACAAGAAAAGCTAGCCTTGAGCCTGTTGTTAAAAAGATGCATAATTTCAAATTAAAGCCTTCTGTTTAGCGACCATTTGAAGTTACAATAACACTGGGAAAAGTGACTTCCAGCCAGTACTCACAACTATCTCAGTCTACCCATGATCAAAATTTAGGCGGTTAGCAATTGGCATGTACGTATTTATGGACAACTGCAGTATCCTGGGGTCATTAATCGCCATGAATGAGCAGTGGTTAGAGTGCAGTACTGCAGTTGCTGACTGCCGGCTGCCTGCAATTTGGGAGTTCGAATCTCACTGGCTCAAGGTTGACTCAGCTTTCCATCCTTCCGAGGTGGGTAAAAGGAGGACCCAGATTGCTAGGGGCAATATGCTGACTCTGTAAACCGCTTAGAGAGGGCTGTAAAGCACTGTAAAATGGTATATATAAGTCTAAGTGCTGTTGCTATTTGCAACTTTCCCAGCCAGCTTCTGACAAACATAGTCAGTGGGGAGCAGTGACGTGCAGTCAGGGGAGGCAGGGGAGGCGGAGCCTCACCACTCTCATCATGAAAATAAAAAAGAATTACTCCAGGAAGCCGTGAAAGTGGCTGGGAGAGGCGCGCGGCTTGGTTTAGCCTCCCTGGACATCTCAGCAGCAGCCCCAAGTGTGCCGATCTCGCCATTTTTTACATCGGGCGAGCCCAGGATCCTTGCAAGGGGAATGGGACGTGTGCAGGAGGCTCCTCAGCTCCAGCCTCAATCAGCGCAGCCGCGGTCCCCTTCATGTTGGCTCAGGAAGGAGGGGAATGGGACCACGTGTGCAGGGGAAGGGGATCGCGGCTCTGCTAATCTGAGGCTGTGCGCTGAGGAGCCGCCTGCACACGTGGTCCCATTCCCCTTGCAAGGATCCCGGGCTCGCCCGATGTAAAAAATGCCTAGGTACCGTGTTTCCCCGAAAATACAACCTGTCCCGCACTCACTGACCTAGCGTTATCCCGAAAGCGCCAAGTTACAGGAGCCGGGGGTGGAGGGAGCGCTCACGTTGCTTGCCGCCTTCGGTATACCGCTAGGTTGGGGAGTGGCGTTCTGTCCGGCCAGAGGGGAGAGTTGCCGGGCGGCTGCTCTCTTGTGAACTGGCTCCCGAAGAGCCGGGCACAGCCTCAGGGGCGAAGCAGCCATGAGGTAACTATGCTCACGAGCAGCCGCCCGGCAAATCCCCTCTCCAGCCGGGAAAAGCGCCATTCACTGACCTGAGCAGCCGCCCCGCAAATCCCCTCTCCAGCCGGGAAAAGCACCATTCACCAAGCACTTGCGCAGCTCTCCCAGGCCACCGCCCGCCGCCCGCCGCTGCCCCGCTCCGCGCATAACTTCCAAACTCCAAAACTTCCAGCATCGCCCGCTCTAGGAGTGCTCTCTATGGTGGGCCGGCTGCTGGAAGACTCTGTCCGGAAAACTCTCTGTCCGGCAGCCGGCCCACCATAGAGAGCACTCCTAGAGCGGCCGATGCTGGAAGTTTTGGAGTTTGGATGTTATGTACGGAGCGGAGCGGGACAGCAGCGGGCGGCGGCGGGCAGCAGCAGCCAGCGGCGGTGGCCTGGGAGAGCTGCGCAAGGGCTTGGTGAATGGCGCTTTTCCCGGCTGGAGAGGGGATTTGGCGGGCGACTGCTCAGGTCAGTGAATGGCGCTTTTCCCGGCTGGAGAGGGGATTTGGCGGGCGGCTGCTCAGGTCAGTGAATGGCGCTTTTCCCGGCTGGAGAGGGGATTTGGCAGGCGGCTGCTCAGGTCAGTGAATGGCGCTTTTCCCGGCTGGAGAGGGGATTTGGCGGGCGGCTGCTCAGGTCAGTGAATGGCGCTTTTCCCAGCTGGAGAGGGGATTTGGCGGGCGGCTGCTCAGGTCAGTGAATGGCGCTCTTCCCGGATGGAGAGGGGATTTGCCGGGCGGCTGCTCGTGAGCATAGTTACCTCATGGCTGCTTCGCCCCTGAGGCTGTGCCCGGCTCTTCGGGAGCCAGTTCACAAGAGAGCAGCCGCCTGGCAACTCTTCCCTCTGGCCGGACAGAACGCCACTCCCCAACCTAGCGGTATACCGAAGGCGGCAAGCAACGTGAGCGCTCCCCCCACCCCCGGCTCCTGTAACTTGGCGCTTTCAGGATAACGCTAGGTCAGTGAGTGCGGGACAGGTTGTATTTTCGGGGAAACACGGTACCTAGGCATTTTTTACATCGGGCGAGCCCGGGATCCTTGCAAGGGGAATGGGACTATGTGTGCAGGCGGCTCCTCAACGCACAGCCTCAGATTAGCAGAGCCGCTATCCCCTTCCCCTGCACACGTGGTCCCATTCCCCTCCTTCCTGAGGCAAGATGAAGGGGACCGCGGCTGCGCTGATTGAGGCTGGAGCTGAAGAAACTTCTCCGTTTGGGCTGCGCCCGTGCGATCGGAACAACCACGTGGTTTGATGACGTCACCAGCCTCACCAGTCATAAACGTCACCGCACGTCACTGGTGGGGAGGGGAGCCATATTTGCTTAACAACCATGTTATTAACAACGGCAAGCCATGGGGGGGGGGAAATGGTCATAAAATTGGGTGCGATTCTGCCAATAAAAGCGCGTACAGTCAAGGCTATGTTTTTCCCAGTTGCAATGTATGGCTGTGAAAGTTGGACCATAAGGAAGGCTGAGCACCAAAGTATGGAGGCCTTTGCTGGAGAAGACTCATGCGAGGTCCCTTGGACCGCAAGGCGATCAAACCGGTCAGTCCTAGAGGAGATCCACCCTGACTGCTCTTTAGAATGCCAGATCCTGAAGAGGAAACTCAAATACTTTGGCCACCAAATGAGAAGGAAGTACTCACTGGAGAAGAGCCGAATGCGGGGAAAGACTGAGGGCAAAAGAAGAAGGGGACGACAGAGAATGAGGTGGATGGATGGAGTCACCAAAGCAGAAGGCGTGAGCTTAAATGGACTCCAGAGGATGGTAGAGGACAGACAGGCCTGGAGGAACGTTGCCCATGGGGTCGCGATGGATCGGACACGACTTTGCAACTAAGAACAACACTTAACAACTCCCTCACTTAACAATGGAAATTCTGCTCTCAGTTGTGGTCATAAGTCGAGGACTACCTGTATAAACCGTTCGAACCATCGACACACCTGTTCAGCTTTCTTGGCCATAGATTGCAAGAGCTTCTTCCAGGATTATTATTAGTATTTTTTTCCACTTTGCAAGATTGGCTGATAAGGGAAGAAAGGAAGATTTTATAATCGGCTTTCTGTATCCCGAGATGACTTAAGCAGCCTCATTTTCCTTATTTGTTTCTAGCTGGGCAGCGCCTGCTCTCCCCTGCCCCCTCCCCCCCACCTCCTCTGTCCCCATTAAGCGGCGGTGGCAGCTCTCTCTGCATAAAGATTAGCTTTAAATCTTCCTCTCCAACTTTAATGGACGGAGGCCTGTCCTGCTTAAATAATTTACAGCGCCGAGGCCTGCCTCCCCCTTGCCCACTTTGAAAAGCTCACGGCATTGGGTTGCCATAGAAACGCAGTCTGCTTTTGCTTTGCTGGCGGCTAAGTTTATTTCTCTTCCTTTTCTGTAATCCCCCTGTCTCTCCGCCCGATCCTTGCGAGGCCTTCGGGAGGAGGCCTTGAATGGGAAGGAAGGCCAGAGTGGGGCACACAGACCTCTTGTTTGTATAGTAGGGCTTGAGTCTTTGATCCAGTTACTGGGATTGGTGTTTCTGTACTCCCAGAAATGTGTGAATGCATGGAGCAATGTATTAGCAGCCCCGATTTCTGGATACAGAAATTTGCAGACCCAGAGATAGTTCCTTCCCCCCCTACTTTCTGGTGACATCACTCTGCTGAATTCCTAATCCCCACAGCACTGTCTTATGTCTAAGTGTACTTATCCATGTAGTATGGCTGCATTATTTTTAGCCTGCTCATCTGTTCCACTACCTTCTGTTATCCGCATCATTATTATGATTAGTGCTTCGATATTATAATTATTATTACACTGTTGCTTTGCATGTAGACTTGAGAGCTTACGTACCGGAGCCAAATTGCTTGTGTGTCTAATCATACTTGGCTAATAAAGTATACAGGTAGACTTCAAATTATGACCACAATGGAGCCCAAAAGTTCTTTTGCTAAGCGAGACAGTCGGCTTTTGCCTCATTTTATGACCTTCCTTGTCACAGTTGTTCAGTGAATCACTGCATTGGATGAGTTGGTTAAGAGTGAATCTGGCTTCCCCATTGACTTTGCTTGTCGGAAGATCATAAGTGAAAATCAAAATACTGCAACTGTCATAAATGTGAATCAGTTGCCAAGCATCTGAATTTTGATCACATGATCATGCTGCAATGGTCGTAAAGTGTGAAAAAGGGCCATAAGTCACTTTTTTCAGGGTGGTTGCAACTTTGAACGTTCACTAAATGAATGATAGGGATGCTCTGTGCACAGTCACTCATGCCCTCGTCCTTTCTCACCTGGACTACTGCAACGCTCTCTACATGGGGTTGCCCTTGAAGAGCACCCGGAGGCTTCAGCTGGTCCAGAATGCAGCCGCGCGGGTTGTCATGGGGGTACCTAGGTGCTCCCATGTTACACCCCTTTTAGGCGACCTGCACTGGTTGCCGGTTGTTTTCCGGGTGCGATTCAAGGTATTAATTATGACCTTTAAAGCGCTCCATGGCTTAGGCCCAGGGTACCTGTGAGACCACCTACTGCCACCAGTAGCCTCCCGCCGTCCAGTACAATCCCACAGAGTTGGCCTCCTCAGGGTGCCGTCGGCCAGGCAGTGTCGGCTGGTGACCCCCAGGGGGAGAGCCTTCTCTGTGGGAGCGCCTTCCCTCTGGAATGAGCTGCCCCCGGAGCTCCGCATAATCCCTGACCTCCGGTCCTTCCGACGCGCATCTAAAAAGTTGGCTTTTCCAGCAAGCCGGCCTGGCCTGTTAATTTTAACTCATTTTTAAATGTATTGTCTTATAAATTCGGTTTGTTTTTTTTGGATATGTATTTAATTTCTTTTTAACTTTTGGGATGTGTGTTTTTTAATGTTGTACGCCGCCCTGAGTCCTTTGGGAGAAGGGCGGCATATAAATCCAATAAAAAACAAACAAACAAAACAAACAATAGTAAATGCAGGACTACCTGTAATCTAGTCATAGGAAGTAAAGTGACTCCTGAACAAGGCAAGCATTTAATTTGGTATATTGTTCAGATCAGGCTGTTTCAACTGAGATGTCTAGATTTGTCACTACATACTCTTATCATCCCCAGCCAGGACAACCCACGCAGCCACTCTATGGTTTTCAGCCAGCAAGTTCCTAAAAATAATGAAAATGTGGAATACAGTCAGAAAGAGAAAGATGTGGTTCTCTTGCTTGATAAAAATAACAGTTGGCCTTTCAGGCTGAAAACTATTTCCTCATCTATCAGAATCATCCTCTCTGCAAAAAATGTCACATTCCAGGCTCCAGGAGGAAGATTTATAGGTGGTACCTTGCTCAACAGTAGTAACTGTGAAAGGGATCTTGGAGTCCTAGTGGACAACCATTTAAATATGAGCCAGCCGTGTGCAGCAGCTGCCAAAAAAGCCAACACAGTTCTAGGCTGCATCAACAGAGGGATAGAATCAAGATCACGTGAAGGGTTAATACCAGTTTATAATGCCTTGGTAAGGCCACACTTGGAATACTGCATCCAGTTTTGGTTGCCACGATGTAAAAAAGATGTGGAGATTCTAGAAAGAGTGCAGAGAAGAGCAACAAAGATGATTAGGGGGCTGGAGGCTAAAACATATGAAGAACAGTTGCAGGAACTGGGTATGTCTAGTTTAGTGAAAAGTGACTAGGGGAGACATGATAGCAGTGTTCCAATATCTCAGAAGCTGCCAAAAAGGAGAGGGAGTCAAGCGATTCTCCAAAGCACCTGAGGGCAGGACAAGAAGCACTGGGTGGAAACTAATCAAGGAGAGAAGCAACCTAGAACTAAGGAGAAATTTCCTGACAATTAGAACAATGAATCAGTGGAACAACTTGCCACCAGGAGTTGTGAATGCCCCAACACTGGAAGTCTTTAAGAAGATGTTGGATAGCCATTTTGTCTGAAGTGATGTAGGGTTTCCTGCCTAAGCAGGGGGTTGGACTAGAAGACCTCCAAGGTCCCTTCCAACTATTATTCTATTCTTTTCTATTTATTAATGGTGTATTGCATTGCGAACCGTTCCCACTTGAATTCAAATCATGGAAACAAACACGTTAAAAAGTTATAACCGAACAAAATAATGGAAGTATTGGAACAGGTCACAGAATTTAGAAAGAAGGCACTACTAACACAACACAAGAACAAAGAGTGACAAAAAGGCAAATAACAAGAAAGTCCAGTTGCCTCTTGAAAAAGCACCTTTGGGGCAACTGTGATCTGGATGACTGAGACTTCCCAGAAGCAACTACCCATATTAGCTATATCATCCCTTCTTTTATATTAGCAATATCATCCCTTCTATATTTTGGAGGAGTGTTGCTTTTAAATAGTTGTTTTATTTTCAAAATTGTCCTCCAATTACATTTTCCATTCAACTGAAATAGAAACTCTACGTTGCAGCCTTGAAAAATATCTATGATTACCTTCTCATTGTTTTTGCCAGGCTTCCTTTTGCCAACTCTTATTTCAAGTTTGCATTCCTTTGGTTATTTCAAGAACGTCATCTTCCCAAGTTTTAAATTGCTCTCTCTTGCAATTTACTATCTGCAAGCTATGGAACTTTTTCAATTATAGTATAATACCTTATTAATGTAGGCTTAATTTAGAACTGCAAAAGACTTGCATTCCAGTGTGTTGCAGCAGCTCATTAGTCGCAGGAAAATAAAGGAAAACACAGATGCACACGCTCGCACATTAGACATACTTGCACATTCCAGACATTTTTAGAGGCCAGTACAAACAGAGGTGGCATCTTCAAAGCTGCAACCAGAGATTTATCTGATTCTGACCATCATAGCACTGAAGTATTTAAAGCAAGCAAGGAAAATGGCTGAAGAATTCCCCAAACATTGGAGGGAAAAGCAGAACACATTTTCTAAACTCTATTACCAGGCCAAGTATTCTCCATTTCATAACCATGCATTAGATATGTTTTACTTTCTGCAGAATGCCAATAAAATTTCTTTTCTTTATGCAGTTCTCCATTAAATTTCATTCTGACATTTTAGATGATAGATAGATAGGTAGATAGATAGATGATAGATAGATAGATAGATGATAGATGATAGATAGATAGATAGATGATAGATAGATGATAGATAGATAGATAGATAGATAGATAGATAGATAGATAGATAGATAGATAGATGGATAGATAAACAGAGTTGGAAGGGACCTTGTAGGTATCTAGTCCAGGGGTCACCAACCTTTTGGACCTCAGTGACCACTAAATGTTCATAATTTTAAATCCCGCAGACCAGTAATATGACTTTTTTAAAAAGATAAATAGTATTTAGTGCAATATAAAAATGCAAATAATTTTTCTGTGGACCACCACAATTTTCTTGTGGACCACTGATTGATAACTACTGATCTAGTCCAACCCCCCCTCCCCGCTCTTAGTAGGAGACCCTGTACTATTTCTGTCAAATGGCAGTCCAGTCTCTTCTTGAAAGACGCTCCCACAACTTCTGAAGGCAACTTCTGTTCCATTGGTTGATTGTTTTCTCCCTGTCAGAAAATTTCTCCTTATTTCCAGGTTGAATCTCTCCTTGATCAGTTTCCATCCATTATTCCTTGTCTGGCCTTCAGGTGCTTTGGAGAATAGCTTGACCCCCTCCTCTCTGTGGCAGCCCCTCAAATATTGGAAGACTGCTATCCTGTCTCCCCTGGTCCTTCTTTTCACTAGACTAGCCATGCCCAGTTCCTGTACCCGTTCTTCATATGTTTTAATTTCCAGTCCCCTAATCATCCTAGTTGCTCTTCTTTGCACTTTTTCCTAGAGTGTCAACATCTTTTTTATAGTGTGGTGACGAAAACTGGATTCAGTTAATCAATTAATTCAGTTAATCAGTCTGATCAGTCAGAATCAATCTGGATTCAGTTAATCAATTAATTCAATTAATCAGTGGAACAGAAGTTGCCTCCAGAAGTTGTGAATGCCCCAACACTGGAAGTCTTTAAGAAGATGTTGGATAGCCATTTGTCTGGAACGGTATAGGGTTTCCTGCCTAGGCAGGGGGTTGGACTAGAAGACCTCCAAGTCCCTTCCAACTCTACTATTGTATTGTATTATTGTATTGTATTGTATTGTATTCTAGGTGTGGTCTTACTAAGGCTTTGTGGTATTAGTACCTCCCTTGATCTTGATTGTATCCCTCTGTTAATGCAGCCTAGGATTGCTTTGGCTTTTTTGGCTGCCACTGCACACTGCTGGCTCCTGTTTAGCTGGTTGTCCACTAAGACTCCAAGGTCCCTCTCACAGTTCCTGCTATTAAGCCTGATTTCACCCAGTGTATATGTGTACTTTTGGCTTTCCTTGTCTAAATGTAAGACTCTACTTTTGTCTACATTGAATCTCATTTTGTTAGATAGGGCCCAGTGTTCAAGTCTGTAAAGATCCATCTGGATTTTGATCCTATCATTTAGGGCAGGGGTGTCCAAACTTGGGGACTTTAAGACTTGTGGACTTCAACTCCCAGAATTCCCCAGCCAGCATGGCTAGCTGGGGAATTCTGGGAGTTGAAGTCCACACCTTAAAGTTCCCAAGTTTGGACACACCTGATCTAGGGTGTTGGCTATTCCTGCCAGCTTGGTATCATATGCAAATTTGGTAAGTTCCCTTTCCTTTTTAATTTTTAATTTTAAACACTTAAACACAGCAACAAAAACAAAAACGTAACTTACAAACAACACAAGAACTAAACGTTCCATCATACCGCAGTTATCTATCGTTGTATCTTTACAGTTATTGTTTCCCCTCCTATATATTCCAATTTTACATTTGTGGTCACTTTGTTTCTTACTTCTTTTCATGACCTATTCCTTAGTTGTTTATATTTAGCTGTTTATATCAGACTATCATATTGCCTATATTATATTGTATATACTTTTCTTACGTTAATATATCTTAACTTATCTTTCCTATCCCCTATCTTATCGCTAAATCCGAATTCTTCTACTATACCTTAATTTTACATTTTCCAATTTCTTATTTCTATCGTCTAACCATTGGTACCATTTTCCCCAAACTAAACAGTATTCTGATTCCTCCTTTCCTTCTATTTCCTTCGTCAATTTGTCCATCTCCACACATTCTAAGATCTTTCCCTTCTATTAGGGGAATAGTTCCCCTTCTATCCCCTCATCTAAGTTGTTCATGAAGATATTGAAGAGTATTGGGCCTAAAACGGAACATAGTGGTACCCCACTGCTTACTTCCTTCCATGTAGACGTAGACCCACTAAGGCAGTGATGGCGAACCTATGGCACTTGTACCACAGGTGGCACGCAGAGCCATTTGTCAGGGCACGCGAGGCGCTGCCCTGTCAGCTGGCCAGCGCACATGTGCGCGCTGGCCAGCTGAGTTCACCCTTTTTTAAAGTCATTTTTCGCTCTCCCCAGGCTCCAGAGCCTTTATAGGAGCCTGGGGAGGGCGAAAAGAGCCTGCCCCGCCCCCCTGGAGGCACTCCGGAGGCTTCATGAGCTTCCCCAAAGCCTCCGGAGGGCAAAAAAACGGCCCTACGGGCAAACCGGAAGTTTGGGAACGGACTTCTGGTTTGCTTGGAGGTTCGTTTTGACTGCTCTGGAGGCTTCAGGGAAGCATCCTGAAGGTCCCTCAAGCCTTCGGAGCGCTCAAAACAACCCTCCGAGCAAACCGGAAGTCACTTCCGGTTTGATCGGAGGGTCATTTTGACTGCTTCGGAGGCTTCAGGGAAGCGTCCTGAAGGTTCCTAAAGCCTCCGGAGGGCTTCCGGGGTGGGGGCTGTTTTCACCCTCCCCAGCTCTTATAAAGCCTCTGGAGCCTGGGGAGAGCAAAAAAAGCATGCAAAAAATGGGGGGGGGGGCGCCTATAGTGCATGCATGCGCACTGGGAGGGTCACGCATTGCATTATGGGTGCGGCACACCTGCACACTACCCCCCTGCGCTCCCCCCACTTATGGCACGCGAGCCAAAAAAGGTTCGCCATTGCTGCACTAAGGCCTACTCGTCTGCCCATTTCCCTAACTTCTCAAGATCACTTTGGGGGATTTTGGTTCCCCCCTCCCATTCCTCTCAGGATATCAGCCATTCATTCTAGTTTTGCATAATCTGTAAATCTGAAGGAACTCTTCTACCACTTATCCCTAAGAAGATGGCCTCAAGTTTCAAGTTTGCAATGTTCCACTGGTTGCATAACGAGGTACCTATAGCATCCTTCGTTTAGTTGGTTGTACATCAGTTCTCATGCCTTGTAACTGGCTGCTCATCAGAATATCACAGCTGAAGCATTTTGCTCAGTGCTTTGCCGAAATATCAATATATTTCTTATGAGATATTTTCTTGGTAAAATCGTGTTGGGTTCTGATAATTATCACAGTGTTTTCAAAGTGCCTGCAGAGTGATTTGTAGGATTTTCCCTGCTATTCGTGACAGGCTGATTAGTTTACAATTCCCTGGAGCTTCCTTTCTGATTTTTTTTTTTTTGAAGATAAAGACAGTATTCATCCTTCTCTAACCATCTGGCATTTCCCCCTTTTCTCCTAGTATTATCTCAA
The DNA here is from genome assembly GCF_964273705.1 of Natrix helvetica. Lineage (NCBI taxonomy): Eukaryota > Metazoa > Chordata > Lepidosauria > Squamata > Natricidae > Natrix > Natrix helvetica. The sequence goes on along the minus strand of NC_138552.1, from coordinate 288,520,808 downwards.
CAATAATACATAAAAGTTTCGACTACTAAGCCAGCCGTCATCAATTTTGTCTCAGTATCTTACCCTGGGGCTGGAAGGGTCTGCTGGAGGGAACAGCTGATGCAATGAACGTCATACCATTGTATCACAAGTTCTGTCTCTTTGATGTATGTGTCTCCTTCATGTTTAATTCATTTTTATTCATTTTTACAAAAGCATGGGATCCTGTGAACACCTCTGCCTATGGGGGTTAAGCTAATTAAAAGCAAATAGGTCATTATTCTTTAGACCTGTGCTTTTCAAACTCGCCAATTTTTAGATGTGTGGATGTCCAGAATTTCATGTTGGCTGAAATTCTGGCAGTTGAAATCCACAGATCTCTTAAAAGTTTTGCCAAGTTTGAAAAACTCGAAGTAGACATCAACAACTTTTATTTTGCTTTTACTGAAAAGAAGGACACGTGGGTGACATGATAGCAGTGTTCCAAATATTTGAAGGGCTGCCACAATGAAGAGCAGGGGGGGGGGGAATTAGTTTCAAGGTGTTGATTACCATCTTCAAAGCGCTCCATGGCACAGGACCTAGTTACCTGCGGGATCGCATCCTACCGCATACATCCCTGCGACCAATTCGCTCTCACAGGGAGGGACTGCTCCAGGTGCCGTCCACCAAGCAATGCCAACGGGCGGCGCCTAGGAGTAGAGCCTTCTCTGTGATGGGCCCAACCCTCTGGAATGACCTCCCCCCCGATATTAGAACTACTACCGACCTCCGCTCCTTCCGACAAAAACTTAAGACCTGTTCCAACTAGCTGGCCTGGCCCATTTATAGTTCCATGCATACCTCCTGGCAAATATTTTTACCCTGGGATAGTTTTTAGGGGTGTTCTAATGTATTTTTAAATTTTTAAAATTTTAATCTAACTTTAACTAAACTTGTACAGTAAACTATAGCTACCTCCTCCAGCCCTATATTTATCTTATATTTATATTTTGTATAGTTACTGTTTTTAATATGACTGTACACCGCCCCGAGTCCCTTCTGGGAGAGGGGCGGTCTAGAAATTAAATAAAAGTTAAGTTAAAAAAAAGTTAAAAGTTAATTTTCCAAAGCACCAGAAGGCAAGACAAGAAACAATGGATGGAAACTGATGGAGAGAAGCAACCTAGAACTAAGGAGAAATTTCCTAACGGTGAGAAGATACTTGATAGCCACTTGTCTGAAATGGTATAGGGCAGAGGTGGTATTCAGCCAATTCGCACCAGTTCGGGCAAACCGGTAGGGGAAATTTTGACCTGGTTCGCTGAACCGGTAGCGACTTTTGGCTGTCCCACCATTGGTATAGGGCAGTGTTTCTCAAACTTGGCAACTTTAAGTCCTGTGGACTTCAACTCCCAGAATTCCCCAGCCAGCTATGCTGGCTGGGGGATTCTGGGAGTTGAAGTCCACAGGACTTAAAGTCGCCAAGTTTGAGAAACACTGGTATAGGGTCTCCTGCTTGAGCAGGGGGTTGGACTAGAAGACCTCCAAGGCCCCTTCCAACTCTGTTATTCTATCTATATTCTATGTCTTAACTGTCTTTCTGCTATCAGCTGGCTCTCCGTGATTTTGCACTCTTTCATGGCTTCTGAAAGGAATTCCTTCCTGACGTCAATTTCTCTTGTTTCAAACATTTTGCTTCCCCGCTGGCAGCTTCACCCATCTGGCGATAATAGCCCCAGAAATCAGAAATCTGCCGATAGAACTGACACACCCACAAAAGCAGGACTTTTAGTTGCAAAGTCTTGGCTTCCCTCATCCTTAAATAAGGATTTTTTTAAAAAAACGTTGAAAGAGGGTTCAAAAGGAAATGCCTTTTGTCGAATGTGAACAGCCAGGAAGGGGGGGGGAAATGCAGATAATGTTTCTGGCAGCCGCAATGTAGGTGAAGACACAAATCCAGCTCTATCTCCCGGGGGCAGCTAATCCTTGCTTTTCCTTGCCGAGCTTGGAATTGTTCCTTGATCCTACCCGCCCCCTCCCTTTTCAAGAAAACCTTCCCTGCCTCCCTCCATTCATCCATCCTTTTCTGTATTTCTCACGGTTCTGACCGAGGCTTCCCAAGAGCATGAAGCAAACGCCTGGTCCCGACAAAAAAACTCTTTATTAATTTACTGTTTATTCTGCTCATTCACATCCGGCAAAGTCTTTCAAGGGAGGATTTCCAGTCACAGACCTTATCAGGCTTGGAGAGCCGACAGGCCGATATCTGCAAAACTCGGCAACTAATGGTCTCCTGCAAACTCCACTTCTCTTTCGTTCCTCTTTTATTTCCACTAGGAGGGGCCATTCATCGTGCACCTGTGGCCTTACTCCCAAGTCGATCCTTGTTCTTTAGTTGTTCTCTTCGTTTGGCAACTCTGCGCATGCGCACACTGGGAACAGACTCCAGTTGTTTGTCTGCCTCACTGATGTCTGACTCTGAAGGCAGCTGATAACTGGCATACGGCCCTGGCCCCATCTCTGCCTCCGACACAGAGCCCTCATCAGAGCCTTCCCCAGACTCCAGGACTGGCCCATCTTCCTCCCCAACCTCCTCACTGTCCGAATCTGCTGCCAGCTCTGCCGGCCACTGGTGGGCCACAACGCTCACCCATTTCCTTTCCTTTCCCAGTCTTGGAGGACCAATTGCAAGGGGATGTGAGTTTGCCCCAACCAAAAAGTACGAGGATTGGGTTTCCTTCTGATTCCTTTTGATTTGATATTTTTTATTTTCCCCAGGCAGCATAATCTCCGCGATTCAACACAGGATTGTGGATTGTCTCAGTGGCCTGATCTTTATCCAAAATTTAAAAGCTAAGCCCCTCTTCCCCTCCGTCTTCAAACTCCCCTCTTCTGCTATTGACCCATAAATGTGTTTCAAAGTGAACCTTAAAAAAAAAAAGAAAATTGGGAGGAACCATTAACTACCGCTCTCTTCCTTTCCTTGTAAAGGTAGTCCTCGACTTACGGCAGTTCATTTAGTGACCTTTTGAAGTTACAATGGCGCTGAAAAAAAGTGACTTATGACCGTTTTGCACACGACCGTTGCAGCATCCCCATGGTCACGTGATCAAAATTCAGACACTTGGCAACTGACTCATATTTATGACGGTTGATGTATCCTGGGGTCATGTGATCCCCTTTTGTGACCACCTGACTAGCAAAGATTCACTGAACAGCTGAGTGACTAACTTAACAACTTCCAGTGTGATTCACTTAACAACTGTGGCAAGAAAGGTTGTAAAATGGGGCAAAATTGTCTTAAATGTGTCACTTAGCAACATAAATGTGCGGCTCACTTGTGGTCATAAGTCGAGGACTACCTGTATTCTAGTTTCTCTCTGGAAAATTCTTCCAGATCCACCGTACTAAAATCTCATAACTTGTGAAAATTATACAGAAAATCCACTTAATTCTGCTGGGGGTTTGCAGGGGTTTGGGGGGGTCTGTGCAGTTCAGAGAACCCCCAAATCCCACTCCTGGCTGGCCTCGCCCACCCTGCCCCTCCCTTCCCAGGAGTCCCCATGCGGCCCGTTTTGGATGCAGATAAATGCAGAGCGCACACGGAGGCTCGAGGAGGCGAAAAATGGGCCTACCGGAAGTTTGGGCCTGGGGAGGCCGTTTTCGCCCTCCTGGAGGCTTAAGGAAAACCTCTGGAGACCAGGGAGGGCAAAAACACACCCCTCCCTGCCATGGGGCAGGAGTCCGACTAGGCCACACCCACCATGGCCACGCCCACCCAAGCAACCACGCAGAGAACCTGTTGCTAAAATTTTGGAAGCCCATCCCTGCATTTAATGCATTCATCATATCACTTTGAAAGAGAGAAGTAGATGTATACATCTATTTGAATTACCCTTAAACTTTATATTCTCTCTTCTTTCTGAAAAGGGAACTGCTAAGAGATTTTAAAAAAACAAAAACCAGACAAATTGTGCCCAATCTGTGTGCTCAAAATAAACTGGATTACGCCACCCTTACACTACCAGCTAACGGGCTATGGATAAATACGTGTTGCATCCCTGTATCAGTTCCCCTGTATCGTCTTTCAGACAGTCAGATCCCTTCCTTTTGTACAGGCAGGGGGAAAAGGTTAAGCCTTTAATGAAATCAACCTGTAGAAACAGAAACCTAAGGGTGAGCGACGTTTTGTCTGCTACCACTTAATTGCTATTTGACTGATAACACACGGCAGCTGCATTTATGCAACATCTTTAACTAGGTCACCTAAAGATGTAGGAGAGATGGATTTGCAGGATGACCTTGGTTAGTTTTTATTTGGATTAAGGATGCAGTGGTGGTGACGATGACGCTGTTAGCTCAGTATGTGGTGTGACGGCAGCCCTCTCATCCAAGGACCAGGGTATCAATGCAGATCCGCAGAACGCTTTACAGTACATGAAGGATGTTGTATAAATGAAATTATAATAGTATCCACCACACAGCTTACATGTTTTTTTTTGTCCTAATACAGGGGTGTCCAAACTTGGGAACTTTAAGACTTGTGGACTTCAACTCCCAGAATTCCCCAGCCAGCTGGCTGGGGAATTCTGGGAGTTGAAGTCCACAAGTCTTAAAGTTCCCAAGTTTGGACACCCCTGTCCTAATATAACCTCGCATGGTTGTTGTGAGAAACCTAATCCGCTGTAAAAGCACAATATCCCTCTCCCCCCAATGGTTGCAGTGCATTGATTCTCCTACATAGTTTTGTTACTTTGTTTTTCAAAGCTAACTTCTTCCTGCAAGGAACTGACCTGCACACTTCTTTTTAAATATATAGCTTCATCCTGCCTTTCTTTTCATGTGCAACTCAAGGATTGAGGACATATCAAGAGGCAACTGGACAAACATTTTTGTGTGCCAAGCCGGCAGTAATACTGGCAGGAACCCCTGGGCTGCAGGGATTGCCATTGCCTATTGCCGCTTCTGCGCACCCCATTTTGGGCCTTTGCATCCCATTTTGGGCCTCTGCATGCCCTGGTTTTGGCCTCCGCGGGCCCCATTTCCCCCTCCCCCCCATTCCAATCCCCCACCGCCCAGAATGGGCGAAAAATGGGACGTGCGGAGGCTGAAAACAGTATGCAAAGGCCCAAAATGCGGCACGCGGAGGCAGCAATAAGCAACGGCAATCCCTGCAACAGCTGATCCAACCGACAATCAGCTGCTTGTTCCATAGATCAGGCTGTGCTGAAACTGAAACAGGCTGTTTGCTGCTTGCTGCAAGGAGGCAAATTTCTTGGAAGAGAGGCAGATTTTTTCCCCCTTGTTTTCCTCCCCAAAAGCTAGGTGCGTTTTATACTTCAGAACGTCTTGCGCAGGGGTGGGTTCCTACCGGTTCTGCCAAACCGGTAGTGGTTTGGCGGCCTGGGTTGCTGGGACCGGCAGTGACCCAGGCCTGCCACGCCCCCGAGCTGGTTCTTTGGGCAGTGCCATAGGCACCACCATCTTGTTTTTAGCTTCTGCGCATGCGCAGAATTTTTTTTATTGTATCAAGCGTGCGCATGGCGCGCTTATGAGAAAACCCGCAGTATTGACTGCCGGAGCCCACCCCTGGTCTTACGGTAAAACAAGTTGATCTGAAATGCCTGGGACTCCCACATAGCAGAAACCTTCCACGTAGGAGCATCAGTTGCCAAGAATTTATACACTTTAACTCAAGAATATTGCCCAACTCTGCTATTCGAACAGAGTTCAGGTGTCCGGGAACTAGTGTGGACTTGTCAAAGATTCTAGCTGAAACATTGGAAAACTATTTATCATGCTTACTTAGCTAATTTCGGCAGTTATGTAGGGCTGGTGTGGTTAGCACTTGATTGCTTGGGATTTACAGAGCTGTTGACTAGTTTGGAGTGTTTTTTTATTTAAAAAAAAAACCAAATTGAAAAAGAACAAAAAGGGCAAAGCATTTGCCCAAGGCTGCTGAAGCAGCTGTTGCTATGAGTCAAGCTCAACTTTATTTTTTTTGTTTAAAAAAAAACCTGCCCTGCAAAGATGACATTTATTTATTCATTGCATGTATAGTTTTTTTTCGTCACAGTTCATTTGTAGGCAATTAAGCATAGGGATGGATTAAGAAACCGCAATATTACTTGAATAGGAGTTTAGGTTAGATGGGAAGTCAAGCGTCTCTGAAGAAGCTAATGATGGATTGTTTTTTTGTATGGCTGTCAAGCTACCTTGCGCATGCAGATGCCAGAAGCTGGATGCACGGAGTCTATACATCTACAGCTTACTTAACAGAATGGCAGAATACCAGAGTTGGAAGGGACCTTGGAGGTCTTCTAGTCCAACCCCCTACTCAAGCAGGAGATCCTATACCAAGGGTGTCAAACTGGATTTCTTCAAGGGCTGGATCCGCATTGTAGTCCTCTTCCTGTTAAATCCCCCGTCTGCCAAATAGCCACTAAATTCTGCTCTGGGTCTCTTTTCTTTACCTTGGATTGATCACGCTTCCACCCAGGTCCAACACTTTGTTCCAGCACCTCTCCTGCTCAAATAGCTTGGTCCGGTTGCCCCAACTTTAAAGCAACCATTAAGCTGCTCCCACTTCCGCTGTCAGTTTGAAGAACTTATGTCGGACCCTTCAAGGAGCTGCCGACTCCTCTCTGGTTTACAAGATGTCGCTTCTTTTCATCTGTTTCTCCAGAACAGGCTCCGACCCGAAGATCCCTGGCAGCGGGTGTCCGGTTGAGTTTTCACGGAGCCCGTCAGAACTCTGCTATTTCCCAACCATTCCTGTTGCTTCGCTTCCAGCGAATCCTCCGCATTTTAGTCCTCTTCCACAGGCCGGCTGGGGGGGGGGGGGGGGAGACACACTTTCTGTTTTCCGCCTGGATGGCCTCCTGCAGCACCCTGCCAGCCAAAACAGGATATGGGGGGGGGGACAAAACTGGATTCAATATTCCAAATGTGATCTTACCAAGGCTTTATAAAGTGGTACTAATACTTCATGTATTAATGAAGACTTATAATGGAAAGTCTAGGGCCAACTAACATTTCTAGCTGCAACCCGCCTGCAGCTCTTGGATCAGAAAACAGGCAGGAGATTTTCTTTGGCAAGTTTAACTCCTTTCAGAATGTGAAAAGAGGCTTCCTTTGTCGTCGTCCCCACTTCCAGCTGCCCCGTTCAGTTGTCCTGAGAGAAAAGCACCCTGCCAAGCTTCCAAGCTGGAATCACGAGTGCATTTGTGGTCTCTCATGGAAAATGATTGAGAATTTCCAACTGTTGCAAGCCGCAGACCGAATGAAGAAAAGCTTTCAATGAGGCACATAGGAGCTTTTTATGGGTAAAACCTGTCTGAATGCCAAATGCTGTGAATGAAGAGCTTTCCATGATTTGGGTGCCATGTGTTTAAGAACTTGGGAAGAGGTGCTGGTGGACAAGTGGAGGAAGAGGACAATATGGCTTTGATCTAGGGCTGGGGGCTGGCAGCGGGCGTGGCAGATGCGGGGGGGGGCATGTGTGTACTGCTTAGGCAGGCTCTGTGTGTGTGTGTGTGTTAGAGCTGAAATGAGTTAGAACAGGGGTCTCCAACTTTGGCAACTTTAAGACTTGGCTGAGGAATTCTGGGAGTTGAAGTCCACAAGTCTTAAAGTTGTCAAAGTTGGAGACCCCTGAGTTAGAAGAAAACCATTTAATACCCAACACTTTTCGGCCGGACTTTGAAGTTAGTACATCATAAATAATATTCCTTTCTCCCTAGATTATTTTATTTCGGAGCAAGGAGGAGAATTATTCCCCATCTTGCTGAGAGTTGATAACTGGGTGACATGTTCAGCTGCTTTATTAGTGGAGTTCCATGTTTGGAGAATGTATCTGCCCGACTTCTAGATGCTCAGCAAAGAACTTTTAAGTGCCACCGGTGAGCTTCCTAGAAGTGTATACTGAAGGGTGATGGGAACTGGATATGTTTAGTCCAGTGATGGCGAAACTTTTCAGCACCAAGGGCCCAAACTGGAATGCGCGTGCCGAAGCCCTGGAAATGCGAAGTCCAGCTGACTCGTGCACAAGTGTGCCACCTGGTCTTCTGGTTTCCAGCACACACATGTGAGCTGGCCACCTGGACTTTGCGTGTGCTGGAGTCCCGGAAATCCGAAGACCAGCTGGCTGGTGTGCATGCGCATGACGGCCAGCTGGTCTTCGGATTTCCAGGGTTCCAGCACGCATGAAGATCAGCTGGCTGGCATGCATGCCTGGGCCAGAAATCAGAAGAACAGCTGCCAATGGCGTGTATGCCCACAGGGTGGGCTCTAGGTTTGTTATCATCGGTCTACTGCAGCGATGGCGAAACTTTTTATCCGCGTGTGTCGAAAGCGTGTGCGCGACAGCATGTGCGGGTCCCCACACCCATGACACACACACCTGCCCTCACACCCCTGAGCATGCATGTGGGATCCCCTGTGCCCCATTCTGGGTCTAGCAGGCCTCCCTGCATCCTTCTGGGAACAAAAAATGTGCTGCGGGGTGTGTGTGCCACAAATGCGTGTGTGTCCCCTGCATACACGGCAGAGACCGGGAAATCAGATTGCTGGCGAGAGGCAGCACGCCCATGCGTGGTGGAGCTGAGCTGGGGCAGAGAGGGCTCCGTGTGCCACCTGTGGCACGCGTGCCATAGGTTCGCCATCACGGGTCTTCACCAAACTTGAACGTTGGGCACTATCTAATAAAATGAAATTCAGTGGTGAAAAGAGTAAGGTTCTACATTTAGGCAAGAAAAACGAAATGCACAGGTACAGTATAGGTGGTACCTTCCTCAACAGTAGTAACTGTGAAAGGGATCTTGGAGTCCTAGTGGACAACCATTTAAATAGGAGCCAGCCGTGTGCAGCAGCTGCCCAAAAAGCCAACACAGTTCTAGGCTGCATCAACAGAGGGATAGAATCAAGATCACGTGAAGTGTTAATACCACTTTATAAGGCCTTGGTAAGACCATACTTGGAATACTGCATTCAGTTTTGGTCGCCACGATGTAGAAAAGATGTAGAGACTCTAGAAAGAGTGCAGAGAAGAGCAACAAAGAGGATTAGGGGACTGGATGCTAAAACATATGAAGAACGGTTGCAGGAACTGGGTATGTTTAGCTTAAGAGAAAGAAGGACTAGGGGAGACATGATAGCAGTGTTCCATTATCTCAGGGGTTGCCACAAAGAAGAGGGAGTCAAACTATTTTCCAAGGCACCTGAGGGCAGAACAAGAAGCAATGGGTGGAAACTAATCAAGGAGAGAAGCAACTTAGAACTGAGGAGAAATTTCCTGACAGTTAGAACAATTAATCAGTGGAACAGAAGTTGCCTCCAGAAGTTGTGAATGCTCCAACACTGGAAGTCATTAAGAAGATGTTGGATACGGGGCACTATAGTGCAGGATAAGAAGGAGCGGGGGGGCTGAAGGCTCCTCTGGGGACAGGGAGGAAGAAGCAATATCGAAAAGGCTTAGATCACAAAAATAAAAGTATTTGAAATAAATAGCAATTGGTGATACTCTAGAAAGTGACAAAGGAAAATGAATGAACACATGGTTAACATTATAGAATAAGATCTTGTTTTCTGCTTATCTTTTGTATTTTGTTTTTAAGATTGTAAAAACTGTGAGTGCTGGATGGGTTACTAACTCCAGTGTGGGAGCTGCCAAAAAATTTTGTATGCCCATTTACCTTTCCCTATATACGTGTAAAAACCAATAAAAGTTTTTGGAAAAAAAAGAAGATGTTGGATAGCCATTTGTCCAAGGTCCCTTCCAAATCTGGTATTGTATTGTATAGTGTAATGAAGAGAGGGACTGGTGCTGATATGTTAAGGTGCTGTCACAGAAAAGGGAAAACCTATTTTCCAAGGCACCTGTGGGCAGAAGAAGAAGTAATGGGTGGAAGAGCTCCAACTTAGAATTAAGGAAATTTTTCCTGACAATGTGTAGACCGACTTGCCTCCAGAGGTTGTAGGTGCTCCATCATTGGAGGTTCTCAAGAAGAGATTGGATAGCTGTTTGTTCGGAATGGTTATTGATTTGTTCGTTGGTTGACTTATTTATTCACCGTATGGTATATCACACATGAACTAGCAATATAAACAAACATTTCACTTAGATTAGTAAAACACTATGTTCAAATACCAATATGTAGGCCAGGGATGGCGAATCTTTTAGACACCGAGTGCCCAAACTGCATGCACACATGCCCAATCTGAAAGGTGCACATGGGCAAATGCATGCAAACGCATGCAAACATAGACATGCGCGCCAACCAGGGGTGAGTTCCTACCGGATCTAACCTATAGAAGAGGTTCCACAAATCTACTGTGCCGTTTAGAACCGGTTCCAGCTCCCTCCCCCCGCCTGTCTGCACATCATCAAGATGAAGAGTGAGAGGAGGAATTCTGGGTTTTGAAGTCCACGAGTCTTAAAGCTGTCAACTTTGAACACCCCTAGGTTTTTTTTTTCTAAATGGTTAGGGGTACAAGGGTCTTGTAACTTGACAGCTTTAAGACTTGCGTACTTCAAATGCCAGAGTTGCTGAGCCAACATTTTGGTTGCTAAGCAAGAGCGTTGTTAAGTGAGTTTCACCACATTTTACAAGTTGGCCACGCCCACCCAGTCACATGGCTGGCAAGCCACTCCCACAAAGCAGGCCACACCTACAGAAGAGGTTCTAAAAATTTTTGAAACCCACCACTGGTGCCAACATATGCTCATGCACAACAGAGACCCAAAGACCAGCTGGCCGGCAGAAAGCATGGCATCCCAACACCAGCAGGGTGGCAAGAGGTAAGATATTTTTCTTTTGTGAGCTTCTGTTTCGTCATTTGCAGGGAAACAGAAGGACACAAAAGAAATGCCACGGAGATCTGACCTCGGGCAACGGCGCACGTGCTGAGTGCCACCTCTGGCACCCGTTCCATAGGTTTGCCATCACGGGTCTAGGCCATCGAACCATTGAAGTGCTTGTTTATATTTTTTAAAAAATCACATCTTAGATTAGCATGTGCCCTCAGTTTACAGCCGGTCATGATGTAATCTACATTTTGATGTAAATTTTATAAAGAAATAAAGAAATGTTATAAATAACAACTGTTGCAGCATCTCCACAGTCGCTTGATCAAAATTTGGAAGCATGGCAACTGGCTCGTATTTATGACAGTGATCCACTTAACAACTGTGGCAAGAAATGTTGTACAAGAGGGCAAAACTCAACCGCTATCTTGCTTAGCAATTTTGGACTCAATTGTGGCCGTAAGTCAAGGACTACCTGTAGCTTGGAGATGTTCCTTGAATTGAATGCAATCTGCCATCAGATTAACATCCCTTTTACTTCCCAGCTAATAATGCTGTTCCGAAACCTTCTTGGCACATTTCCCAGTTTGCAACAACAAAAGCTCTGGAGATTTATGAGGAAACGTTCAATTTTCTTGGACTCTTCCCTGAAGTCAGATCCAAAATTGAGAATCATAAGCTGAATAAACATTTGTCCCTCAGAGAAAGAGTCATTCTGAAGTGAGCTTGATCTTTCTTTTACTTGCAAAGACAGAAATCTCCCACATGTCAGGGCAAAGTCGGGCCTTGTTTATACTTCAGAAACCCACAATGTGATTTGTTTGCTTTTAGCATAATAGATAAGCCCACTCATTCAGCATTGTCCTACGTGCAAACACGAGGACTATGATATATTTTGTTCAGTGAACTATGCCTCAAAATCTAATTTACCATGATCTGACTGCTCTAAATTATTGCCATTGCCTTAAGGCAGTGCTTCTCAATTATTTTCTGTCATGCCCCCCCTAGGAAGAAGAAAACATTTCGCGCCCCCCCCCGCGCAACTGTAAATAGTATAATTTGTCTATAAAATTGTTATAAGTACACCTCTGCATAACATAGCACACCGGTCTTTCCTCGTCTCCCACCGTAGTCACATGCTTTCTTTCCTCTTTCCCTCTTACTTGTCTATCCTTCCTTCCACCCTCCCTTCCTCCTTCCCTTCCTTCCTGCCTCCCTTCCAGTTCCCTCCTTCCTCTTTCCCCCTGCCTGCCTGCCTTCTTTCCTCTTTCCCTATCCTCCTATCCTTCCTTTCTCCCTCCCTCCTTCCCTGCCTCCCTTCCAGTTCCATTCTTCCCTCCTTCCTTCTGCCTCCTTCCTGCCTGCTTGCCTTCTTTCCTCTTTCCCTCTTGCTTGTCTATCCTTCCTTCCTTCCACCCTCCCTTCCTCCTTCCCTTCCTTCCTGCCTCCCTTCCAGTTCCCTCCTTCCTCTTTCCCCCTGCCTGCCTGCCTTCTTTCCTCTTTCCCTATCCTCCTATCTTTCCTTTCTCCCTCCCTCCTTCCCTGCCTCCCTTCCAGTTCCATTCTTCCCTCCTTCCTTCTGCCTCCTTCCTGCCTGCTTGCCTTCTTTCCTCTTTCCCTCTTGCTTGTCTATCCTTACTCCCTCCTCCCTTTCTTCCCTCCCTCCCTGCCAGCAGCTCCTCCAGCATCCCAGGGGCGAAGGGGTGGCGGTGGCAAGATCGGGCGACCGCCGCCCCTTTGTCCCTTCCCCAACAGCGGCTGTTGCGCTTCCGCTTCCAGACGGAATCCTGGCGGTGGAGCTGCTGGTGGGGAGGCGAGCTACCTGCATAAAGACGCCGCCGAGGGCATGGCAGAATATATCCCGGCTTGAAGTGGCAGCGCTGGGGACTGCTCAGAGACTCATCAGAGCCGCGGGCTGGAGCTGTGCAAAAAGTCTGCTTGGGCTGGGGGGGGGAAGGGAGGGAAGCCTGGGACAGCCATGCTTCCCTCCCTCCCACCCCCGCCCGAGCAGGCTTCTTGCACAGCTCCAGCCTGCGGCTCCAATGAAAATCCACAGTCCGAAGTGCTGCCACTTCCAGGCGGGATATATTATGCCTCGCCCACGCCGCCGCCGTTGCACCCAGATGGAAAGGGAGCCTTCGCGCCCCCCTTTACGGAGCCTCGCGCCCCCCCAGGGGGGCGCGCCCCACTATTTGAGAACCGCTGCCTTAAGGTGTTAAACTAGCATTTAAGAAGATCTACCATGTTTTCCCGAAAATAAGACAGGGTCTTATTTTCTTTTGAACCCTAAAATAAGTGCTTGGCCTTACTTTCAGGGAGGTCCAATGGTGGGTTTCGGATCCCGTTCCAACCAGTACGGTTGGAACGGACCTTACTTTCAGGGAGGTCCAATGGTGGGTTTCGGATCCCGTTCCAACCAGTACGGTTGGAACGGACCTGGCGTCGCCCACGTGGATGCGCGCAGTGCGCGCATGCATTGTACCTGCCTGCGATGCTCCAGTTGCTCAGCAGATCGCTGTGCAGGCGCCGTACGCACCATGCACGTGTGCAAAAGCGCCAAAGGCTTACAGGACAGGTAAGGAGCTCGGGCGGGTGGGTGGGCCCTCCGGAGCACCTTACCGGAACGGTACCCGGTGCTCCGGGCAGGCTCCAGTACTCCCATACCGAGGCGTACCGCCTGCAAGCCACCACTGAGGAGGTCTTATTTTTGAGGTGCAGGAGGCGGCGAGCGTGGTCACCTCATGGCTGCTGCTCTGTTGCAATATTTTCAGGGGAGGGCTTATTTTAGCGCATGCACTCAAAAGCCCGATTGTAAATTTAAGTCAGTCTTCAGACATGGTAGCTTACCTTGAGAGTTTGAGTTCCTATCTACAAGTAGTCCTTGACGATGATCCTAATGGAATCTGCCGATCATTCTGTGGCTGTAAGGTGATTGTTGAGGTTGTTAACCACACCAATGGTTCTCTATGGGCTGGTTTTGTCGGAAGCTGGAAATACATGCCAGTTTTGGGCAAAACCGTCGTAAAATGGGGTCATGTGACTGCAGTATGCTACAAACAACTTCCCTGATGAGCCATGTTGTGTAAATCTCCAAACCCAGTCACCTGTGTCTGTCACAAGGGTGCTTTTTTAAAAAGGCAACTGGACTTTCTGATTTTTCTTTGAAGATGTTTCACTTCTCATCCAAGAACTGAAGAAGCTTCTTGGATGATAAGCGAAACGTCTTTTAAAAAACAACAACCCTACACCACTTCAGCCAAATGGCTATCCAACATCTTCTTTAAAACTTCCAGTGTTGGAGCATCCACAACATCATCATCCAAAAGTTTGCATTTTTTTTTTAGAAGGCCCCTCTTGGTTATGAGGATGGTTTTACAATCTAATTTCCGACAGCGTTCCTATGACTAGAGCAATTAAAATTAGAGTGATGGCATTTGCATGGCGTGCTAATTATATGGCTGTTACTTGGTTCATTTATGGTTCAGTGCCTTGTGCAAACCTCAAAAATGGGTCATTCCATGACCAGCTTATATACCTTCATGGGAACAGATCTCTCAAGGGCTATTAAGTTACAAAGCATCCATCTAAGGGCAAGACAGTGTGTGTGTGTGTGTGTGTGTGTGTGTGTGTGTGTGTGAGAGAGAGAGAGAGAGAGAGAGAGAGAGAGAGAGACTGATGAAAGCTGTGTTATGATGCCAGCTCCCCACTTTTTCTATTTGATTAGCAATGTCCCATGCATGTCTCAAACCTGAATCACATTTTATTGCCTACGTCCAGTTGTTTCTGGCCATCCAGTTTTATTTATTCATTTTATTTAGAATAAGGCATCTACAGAGGTCATGCAATCACTGATTTACAATCTTAATAAAGCACATTATACATACAGATCGGGGGTGGGTTCCGGTGTCAGCGTTCCAAATACCATGCAGAATTAAATCAGAGTCTACGCCAGAGCTATCTCTAAAGTTCCAATTTAATAATACAGACATGTTGGCACATCTGTGGGAATCCCAATTCTGGAAGTTACCTGGCATTCCCACCCAGTTGAAAGTTCATGATCTTGTCCCCACACCCACCAATCCATCACATGGTCCAATCTTCTTCTTCCATGATGGCATCTTCACCCCGCAGGTTCCGGTTAGGTGTCGAGGTGCGGAGGCAAAGAATAACCTTGAGCTTCTAGAAAGGAATTTTTTGTTTTGAAAACAACACATTCTACCCCTTGCTATTCCCCCCCCCTTAATGAAAAGGCATACTAAAGATGAAGCTAGACCGAGAGAGTGTGGCAGGCCAAAGATTCTTAAAGGAACCACTGCAGGCCTGACATCTGGCTTCTACTGCTGGTTCACTCAGGGATCCGCTTCAGGTAGACGTGCGCATGCACAGTAGGTAAAAAAAGTGGCTCTGCGTATGCGCAGAAGCAAAAAACAAGATGGTGGGGCCTATGGTGGTGCCGATAGAACCAGTTCGGGAGCATGGCCAGCCAAGTTACTACCTACTCGACCGAACTGGCAGGAACCCACAAATATAAGTTTAAATAAAGCCTCGGTAATCCTCAACTTACAGCTGTTCCTTTAGTGACCGTTCAAAGTTACAGCTTTGCTGAAAAAAGGGACTTGTGACTGCTTTTTTCAGAGTTACGACCTTTGCAGCATCCCCATGATCACATGATCAAAATTCCTCGATCCTTGGCAACGGGTTCATATTTGTGACCGTTGCTGTTTCTCAAGACCATGTGATCACCTTTTGAGACCTTCTCACAAACAAAGTCAATGGGGAAACCAGATTCATCTAATAACCAGGTTACTAATTTAATAATTGCAAAACAAAACTGTTAGAATATTCATGACGGGGAGAGACATGGTAACAAGGTCAGCCAATGAATAAGCATAGCAACTTAAGTCAGCCAATGGGAGCTTAAACAGATCTGGTTCTGTGCTGAGAATCGAAACTGAAACTATTCTGTCTGCTCTGAACTCTGAACTGAAAACTCCTCTCTACTGTACTGCTGCCTTTGTTTGCTTGTAACTGCTACTATGTTGGAGAAAACCTATATTAGTATTGTACATTTATCTTCATGTGTTAATATGTATATAAAGAAGTTAATGAATCCAGCTGAACCAGTTATCTGTATGTGCTTTCTGGATTTTTCTGCAAGAAACTCTGACAAAAACCTCTCATCCCAATGTCGGAGCCAAATTGGATCCTGCAACATTATCCCAAGACACATATATTTCCCTTCATTCATTTTGTTTTTTTGACTGGTCGTTTGCCCACATCCATAAATTGTATGCAATAATATCTGGAATGACATCAATTAAAATGTCTTTTTTTTTTTTTGCCAGGTTGCTATGCCTTTTTCTCCATCCTTGTGGACGGACAATGGAAGAACACACTTCTCTTTGCCTTGACCAGAAGCAGAATTATTGGAGGAATGAGATGGTGACGTGGCCCTGAGAATCTTTTCCACGTTCAAAATATACTCCTGAAGGTACAAATGTCCACCTTTTGGCTTCCTAAAATTCCAAGGTTCGTCTGTTAGACCAAGACAAGCAATTGTCCTAGTTTTGTATTGGGATGCTGCACCTTGGATTACTGAGAGCAATAATATATTGTACAGAAAAGTTTAAGTAGTTAAGGGTGTTGAAAAAAAATGATAATAAGGGCAGATTGAGTGAAGAAATATTTTTGCCATCAGTAAAATTATCCCACTTTCTCCAGTGGCTTTAAAAAGAATTATTATCTTTAGATCAGGATCATGATTTTAATGTATTCAAAATCAGTGACGTGCGGTGAGGTTTATGGCTGGTGAGGCTGGTGACGTCATCAAACTGTGTGGTTGCTCCGATCGCGCGGGCACAGCCCGACCGGAGAAGTTTCTCTTCTCAGAAATGTCAGAAGGGGACAGGCAGGCTGCCACAGCTCCACTGAGAAGACATTTCTGAGAAGAGAAACTTCTCCTTTCTCCTCCTTTCCCCCGCCACTCCCTTCTAGCACTGATAATGTTACCTAGGCATTTTTTGCATCGGGCGAGCCTGGGATCCTTGCAAGGGGAATGGGATCACGTGTGCAGGAGGCTCCTCAGCACCAGCCTCAGATCAGTGTGAACCGTGGTCCCCTTCCCCTGCACACGTGGTCCCATTCCCCTCCTTCCTGAGCCAACATGAAGGGGACCGCGGCTGCGCTGATCTGAGGCTGGCACTGAGGAGCCTGCTGCACACGTGGTCCCATTCCCCTTGCAAGGATCCCGGGCTTGCCCGATGCAAAAAATGGCGAGATTGGCGCACTTGGGGCTGCTGCTGCAATGTCCAGGGAAGCTACACCAAGCCGCGCGCCTCTCCCAGCCACTTTCATGGCTTCCCGGAGTAATTTTTTTTATTCTCAGAATGAGAGTGGTGAGGCTCTGCCTCCCCTGCCTCCCCTGACTGCACGTCACTGTTCAAAATGAATTTTAACATTGCCCAAAGCAATAATACTGGTTTAGTGTTTCCTCGCCTTGTGTAGAGGACCATATAATCAAGGAATGCCTATAAGTCCCCAAAACACACACACACACACACATAAACACACACACCTCTTTTCCTTGTATAATGGGTTCTAGAAATAAACATAGGCTGGATTTGGACGTGCAGATATTTTTGCCCTTGTGCCTTGGAGTCACTGACTCAACTGTAGCCAATAAAACAATTATCTGGATTTTCTTTAGTGGTTTGGGTAAGTTCTTTGTGTGTGTTTTCTATCAACGCTCAGGCAGCTTAAAATTGTCTTTAACTGTTCTAGTATTAAAGTACAACACAATGTACTTAAAGTACTACAACACAGTCCTTTCAGCAGTTCCAAGACGCCTCTACTCCAGAGGGGGGTTCCTGCCAGTTCTAACCTCTTCTATAGAAGAGGTTCCACAAATCTACAGTGCCGTTTAGAACTGGTTCTAGCTCCCTCCCCCGCCCCCGTCTGCACATCATCAAGATGAAGAGCGAGAGGAGGAATTCTGGGAGTTGAAGTCCACAAGTCTTAAAGCTGTCAAGTTTGAACACCCCTGGGGTTTTTTTTCTAAAGGGTTAGGGGTGCAAGGGTCTTGTAACTTGACAGCTTTAAGACTTGCGTGCTTCAAATGCCAGTTTCTGAGCCAACATTTTGGTTGCTAAGCAAGAGCATTGTTAAGTGAGTTTCACCACATTTTACAAATTGGCCACGCCCACCCAGTCACGTGACTGCCAAGCCTCTCCCACCTGGTCACATGGCTGGCAAGCCATTCCCACAAAGCAGACCACACCTACAGAAGAGGTTCTAAAATTTTTTGAAACCCACCACTGCTCTACTTCCATTTGCACTATTCAGCTGACCCTGAGGACACAGATAAATCTCCAAGGGGCCTCAGCGACTCTCTGAAAAGAATGCAACTGACCCGCTGTCTGCAAGGGGTATAAGGCCTTCCATTCCCCACCGTCCAATCAGAACTGAAGAAGCTTCTTGGATGAGAAGTGAAACGTCTTCAAAGAAAAAACAAGCAAGTCTAGTTTCCTCCTGAAAAAGCACATTTGGGACAACCATGTCCTGGGGGACGGAGAATCTCCATAGATGTATGAAAGTAGACTTTTCCATTTAGACAGGCAACCAGCTACAATAATTGTACCATGAGTACATCAAATTCACTTCACTGTCCGCTATCTTAGTCAGGTGACTCATAAGGAGTGAGATCAATTTAACATCCCTCGGCTGCTTTAGACTGCTGTGGGCATGACACGTATTTTCCATCCATCCCCTGGGCAGTGATTTCCTTCTGCTATGAGCTGTAGGAGTATTTGGCTTTTTCAAAGCAGACATTTTCCTAGACTGGCCTCTGAAAGTTGGACTCTCCTAAGCCACCGCTGACAAGTGGTGGCCATGATTTGGTGTGTTCATGTTGCACAGTAGAACGAGTCAACTTAACAACCATTTTTTTAGCAAGCCATTCGAAGTTAGAAAAATGTGATTTACAACCAGTCCTCACACTTGTGACCCTCAGCATCCCCCACGGTCACGGAATCAAAATCTGGGCACTTGGCATTCGTATTTACAACTTGTTTAGCATCCCGAGCTCATGGGATTGCCATTTGCAGCCTTCCCAGGTGGCTTCACACAAGCACAAAGTACATTTGCTAAACGGCCTCATGGTTCCCTTAACAACTGCAGTGATTTGCTTAACAACCGTGGCAAAAAAGGTCATTAGCTGAGGACTACCCACTGTGATGACCCGGAGCGTGGCACGAAAGCAACACAGCCAGAGCACGGGTTTAATTCCCCTTTATTGGTCCAACTTTGCCCCCCAAAGTCCCCACGTTTACTACAAGTCCCGGGGCAAAGCTGTCTCATGCACCTTCAGCAGCCTCTGGCTGCGGGTCGTCCAGTAAGCAAAGTTATCCATACATTAACCATGGCCAGCAGTCCAATAAGCCAGGTTTAGCCAAACAGTAAGCAGGGCTGGCAGTCCAGTAACCTAGGTTAGCCAAACAGTAACCTCCAGGTGTCGGCAAGTGCATACAAGGCGCCACAGATTCAACGCTTGTTCCCCGCAAATGCCCCTCCCACTAGCTGGCTATGAGGGAGGAGAGTGCCCCACCCCTTTCACAAGGCACACCTGGGGACTGAGATGCCTTGTGAAGGGGGCGGGGCACTCTCCTCCCTTGTAGCTGGCTCAGTTTGCGTTGTTCTCACCTTCTCTCTTCTCTCCGTGCTCTAGGATCAGGAGGAGGTGGTCCTTGCTTTTTGTCTGAGCTCTGTCTCTCCTACTCCTCCCTGTCTGCAAGCCTTTCTAATCCTGAAAAGCCTTACCTGGACTGACTCTGCCTCAGTTTAACCCTCAAAGCCAACAGAGCCGCCCCCTTGATGGCAGATTAAGACTCCGATGGGGGCATGACACCCGCAATAGGCAGTCCGTGAATACGAGTTCCAACTTACGTACAAATTTGACTTAAAAGGCAGACTTAAGAACTAATCTCGTTCTTAAACCAAGGACTACTAGATCTTTAAATAAACATTCTAAATTCTAACCAGAATTGAAATTTTATTAAGCCATCTGTCTTTAGGTAGAACAAAGATTTTCTGTCCTGAGGATTCCTGCTTTTGTGTAATAATGTTTGTATCCTTTAGTCCCCAAAATCTGCCTCACTGAATGCAGGTAATCCTCAATCAGTTTGCTCGGTGACCGAAGTTACAATGGCCCTGAAAAAAAGTGCCTTAAGACCATTTTTCACACTTATGACCATTACAGTATCCCCGTGGTCACATGATTTACATTAAGATGCTTGACAACTGACTCAGTTTATGACGGTTGCAGTGTCCCGAGGTGACGTGATCCCGTTTTGTGGCCTTCTGATGAGCAAAATCAATGGGGTCGCCAGATTCACTTAATAACTGTGTTGCCAATTTAACAACTGCAGTGATTCACTTAACAAATGGGGCAAGAAAAGTCGTAAAAGGGGGCAAAACTCACAACAAATTTTTCAATTAGTGGCAGAAATGTGGGCTCAAGTGCAGCCGTAAGTTGAGGACTACCTATACAATATTTTGAAATACAGGTAGTCCTCAACTTATGACCACAGCTTCTGTTGCTGAGACAATTAAGGGCATTTTGACCCATTTTATGACCTTTCTTGCCACAGTAAGTGAATCACTTAAGTTAGTGACACGGTTCTTAAGGGAATCTGGCATTGACTTTGCTTGTCAGAAAGCCACAAAAAGTGTTGACATGACACCTGGGCCAGTGCAACCATCATAAATATGAGTCAGTTGGTGCCAAATGTCTGGATTTTGACTGTGAGGATGCAGCAATGGTCATAAATGTGAAAAACTCTCAAAATCCACTTTTACATTGCTGTTGTAACTTCAAACTGTCACGGAATGAACTGTTGTAAGTCGAGAACTATCTGTAGCAAAAAAAAATTAAAAAAATAAATATAATAACAGTTGGAAAGGATCTTGAAGATCTTCTAATCCAGCCCCGTGCTTAGTCACGAAACCCTTCACCACTTCAGACAAATGGATATCCAACATCTTCTTAAAGACTTCCAGTGTGGAGCATTCACAGCTTCTGTAGGCAAATCATTCCACTGATTAATTGTTCTAACTGTCAGGAAATTTCTCCTAGGTTGCTTCTCTCCTTGATTAGTTTCCACCCATTGCTTCTTGTCCTGCCCTCAGGTGCCTTGGAGAATAGTTTGACTCCCTCTTCTTTGTGGCAACCCCTGAGATATTGGAAGATTGCTATCATGTCTCCCCTGGTCCTTCTTTCTCTTAAGCTAAACATACCCAGTTCCTGCAACCGTTCTTCATATGTTTTAGCCTCCAGTCCCCTAATCCTCTTTGTTGCTCTTCTCTGCACTCTTTCTAGAGTCTCCACATTTTATTTTGTAGATTTCTTCTGCAAACTCATCTCAGGTTCTGCAAAACTACCAAAAGGTCTTATATAAGGGAGGACTGGAGAGGTATTGATATCAATTTTCTAAGATAACATGACTTACACGTTTTTAAAAAATGCATTTCTTCGTTTTTCAGTAAAAGAGATGCATCTGGGGCTTTGGACGCTCTTAAATCTCTGAAGAAGTCCTTCTTCAACCCATTTCCTCCTGTCGTGGATCGATCCAGGGGCTGAAACTTTGCAGGCTGCTTTCGGCTCCATCTTGTTTCGCCATCTCCGATGTGCCACCATTTTGTGGTGCATTATCGGCCGGTCGTTCTGCGAGACGCGTGCGTTGCTTCTTCTGGCTCGGAAAACTGGAAGGCAGATTGCGCCTCACCCTCCCTTCTCCTTGGATTTATATACGTCTCTCTCGGTTCTTCCGTTTCTTACCTCAAAAGCTGATTTGAAAAAGTTTAAACATTTTCCAAAAACGATTCTCCAGAATGACAAGTCTGTTCCGACGGAGCAGCAGCAATGGCGGCTCGAGGAACAGCTCTTCGGCTCAAGAACTTAACAATAGCCGCCCCGCCAGGCAAGTACGGAGGCTGGAGTTTAACCAGGCGATGGAGGATTTCAAGACCATGTTCCCCAATATGGATTATGACATCATTGAATGCGTCTTGAGGGCCAACAATGGCGCAGTGGATGCCACCATCGATCAGCTGCTACAGATGAATTTGGACTGCAGCGAGTGTGACGAGAGTTCAGATTCGGATGACAGCATTCCTCCGGAGGTAACTTTTCCCATGTTTTGGAATACAGGTAGTCCTCGACTTACAACCGTTCGTTGAATGACCATTCAGAGTTACAACGGCATTGTTAAAGGTGAATCATTTTTCATACGGCATCTCTCTGGTCACGTGATCAAAATTTGGATGGTTGGAACTTGACTCATATTTATGACAGTTGCCGTATCCCCGGGGAGGGGGGGAAGGAGTCATGTGATTCCCTTTTGAGACCGCCTTACAAAGTCAGTAGAGAAGCCAGATTCGCTTAACAACCACGTTGCTAACTTAACTTAACTACGTTGCCAGTTCTAACCTCTTCTATAGAGGAGGTTCCACAAATCTACAGTGCTGTTTAGAACCGGTTGAAGCTCCCTCCCCTCCACCCATCTGCACAGCATCAAGATGAAGAGCGAGAGGAGGAATTCTGGGAGTTGAAGTCCACAAGTCTTAAAGCTGTCAAGTTTGAACACCCCTGGGGTTTTTTTTCCTAAATGGTTAGGAGTGAAAGGGTCTTGTGACTTGACAGCTTTAAGACTTCCACACTTCAATGCCAGAGTTCCTGAGCCAACATTTTGGTTGCTAAGCAAGAGCGTTGTTAAGTGAGTCTCACCACATTTTACAAGTTGGCCAAGCCCACCCAGTCACATGACTGGCAAGCCATTCCCACCCGGTCACATGGCTGACAAGCCACTCCCACAAAGCAGGCCACACCTACAGAAGAGGTTCTAAAAAATTTTGAAACCCACCACTGGTATAGTGGTTAAGGCAGGAGGCTTTGTTCCAGGCAGCAACTGTTTTAGTAACCGATTCACCATTTAAACAATGGCAAAAGGTAATATCTGAACTTGTGAGGCAGGGGAACAAAAACCACAAGTTGAATGTCAGGAAAGAAGAGGATTGAGTTCACCTGATTTGCACCTGTATTTTGCAGCTTACTGTTTGTTCAAGGTGGGAGAAGGGTGCTGCTGAGAAAGAGAAGAAGCCTTTTGGGGTTAAAGGACATGACCTGAGATTTGAATGGCACCACAGGTGTTTGTGTGGATGGAATATGGGCCTTGGTACTCTCCGAGCTTGTTTTCTTTCCTGCAGACATTTCTGTCAGACCAGCAGCCATCTTTTCTCTTGGAAGCCACACTTTCTATTATTCTACTATGCATTTTCTATTGTGGGAAAATGGGAGGCGGGATTGTAAGGAGTGAGATGATATGTAGCCATAACGACATTCTTTCTAGAAAGCCAAGGTCATCCTTTGTCTTTGCACTTCTGCACCTGAAAGCAACTGGATGTGTGGAACTGCCAGCATGGCAGAGGGAGATTGGACCATGTGAGGGACTAGGGAATGTGGCAGGAATGTGTTTTAATTGTACGCCGCCCCGAGTCCTTCTGGAGAGGGTGCGGCTAATGAAATAAAATTTGATTTGATTTGATTTGATTTGAACCCTGGCAATTTCATTACTAAACCAGTAATTAACACCAACAGCCCTCAGAGAGCACCAAGGACCCCACAGTTCCCCTCTGAGCTGACAAATATGATGTTCTATAGCAGTGAGGGCTAACCTTTTTGCTATAGCGTGCCGAATGTGTGCACACGCATGCACACACTCATGTAATATGTGCATGATACTCCCCGCGCTCTCCGCCTCCTGTGCATGCGCCCCCCATGCTCCCTCTCCCCCTCTGCATGCACACATGATGCCTGAATCCTCCTGGGACCAAAAACAGGCCACAGGATGGTGCTCCCCCTTCCCCTGTGCAGGCACACACGGCCCCCACGCATGCGCACACATCTCCCGCATGTGTCCCGCCCCCTGCGCATGTACGGCAGAGACCTGAAAATCATCTGCCTGGCAGGAGGTGCATACACATGTGTGGTGGAGCTGAGCTGGGGCGATGGCGCACTTGCCCGCAGAGAGGGCTCTGTGTATCACCTGTGGCACATGTGTTGAAGATTCACCATCACGGTTCTATAGAATATGGAATAGATACAATACAATAGCAGAGTTGGAAGGGACCTTGGAGGTCTTCTAGTCCAACCCCCTGCCTAGGGAGGAAACCCTATACTGTTTCAGACAAATGGCTATCCAACATCTTCTTAAAGACTTCCAGTGTTGGGGCATTCACAACTTCTGGAGGCAACTTCTGTTCCACTGATTAATTGTTCTCATTGTCTGGAAATTCCTCCTTGGTTCTAGGTTGCTTCTCTCCTTGATTAGTTTCCATTCATTGCTTCTTGTCCTGCCTTCAGGTGCTTTGGAGAATAGTTTGACTCCCTCTTCTTTGTGGCAATCCCTGAGATATTGGAAGACTGCTATCATGTCTCCCCTAGTCCTTCTTTCTCTTAAGCTAAACATACCCAGTTCCTGCAACCGTTCTTCATCTGTTTTAGCCTCCAGTCCCCTAATCCTCTTTGTTCCTCTTCTCTGCACTCTTTCTAGAGTCTCCACATCTTTTCTACATCGTGGCGACCAAAACTGAATGCAGTACTCCAAGTGTGACCTTCCCAAGGCCTTATAAAGTGGTATTAACACTTCACGTGATCTTGATTCTCTCCCTCTGTTGATGCAGCCTAGAACTGTGTTGGCTTTTTTGGCAGCTGCTGCACACAGCTGGCTCGTATTTAAATGGTTGTCCACTAGAACTCCAAGATCCCTCTCACAGTTACTACTATTGAGCAAGGTACCACCTATATACTGTACCTGTGCATTTTGTTTTTCTTGCCTAAATGTAGAACCTTACTCTTTTCACCATTGAATTTCATTTTATTAGATAGTGCCCAATGTTCAAGTTTGTCAAGATCCTTCTGTATCTTAAGCCAATCTTCTGGAGTGTTGGCTATTCCTGCCAGCTTGGTGTCATCTGCAAATTTAATGAGTTCCCCACTTATTCCCTCATCCAAATCATTGATGAAGATGTTGAAGAGTACTGGGCCTAAAACAGAGCCTTGGGGTACTCCACTGCATACTTCCCTCCATGTAGATGCAGTTCCATTGTGGACTACACGTTGAGTGCGGTTGGTCAGCCAGTTACGAATCCATCTGGTGGTGATGCTGTCTAACCCACATTCTTCTACTTTATCTAGTAGTAGGCTATGGTCTACCTTATCAAAAGCCTTACTGAAGTCCAAGTAAATTATATCGACATTCCTTTGGCCCACTAATTTTGTCACACAAATCCTGGTTGTGCCCCCAAAAATATTTGAAGCTCTCTGCAGACCAATAGGTACAGTCCAGTTTGTCTGCTGCATTTCATTTCTCTGTTCTAGTTGGCTACTATGCATTGTGGCAGGAATGCCTGCTCTCCTCTTGTCACTGGTCCTTCATTTTACAAGTGAAAGAGTAAAATACTGGGCTGGCTGGGGAATTCTGGGAGTTATAGTCCACACACCTTAAAGTTGCCAAGGCTGAGAAAACACTGCCCTAAAAAGAAAACAGCTCTGACTAAATCAGATTGTGCCCAAAAGTTGGGAAAAGAGACAGCTGCAAACAAGTTTGGGGTTGTGCAGCACACTATTTACGGGTGTGAAAAATCTCCCAGCAAGTGGATAGCAGATGTCCTGCCTGCCAAAACACAGGCTGGATCCCAGCATTCCCTAATAGCTCCTGGCTGGGGGTGGGTGGGGAGAGGGATTGGGAGCTAGCAGGGTAGCTTAAGGACAAAATGTGGGCCCTTTACCTACATTTTTCAGGACTGTGGGTGTTGTGACCCTCGAGGTGAACCACGCTTTCCTTGTCAAGTGTTAAGGGTTTGTAATGTTGGTATTTTCAGTGGTGTAAAAGCAGGCATAGGAAGGAGATTTAAATATCTGTCAGACCGGGCGATACAGGTTGTCTTCAGTTTAGCATTACTGCAATCTGTTTTGATTTTGCGTTGCAAGAATTAAGTTCCTTTGTAGAAGTCCTTTGCAGGAAAAGTTAAATTAGTTTTTTTTTTTCCATGGGACAGAAGGAGAACAATTGTTTCATGCCTGCCTGCCGAATCGTGCATTGAACAATATTTAGTGTACATTGCATGGAAATGTTAGCAAAATCATACAAAATTTAATTTCCACGTTAGGTCCGCGATGGCGAACCTATGGCATGGGTACCACAGGTGGCACGCAGCACCCTCTCTGTGGGCAAACGAGCTGTCGCCCCATCCAGCTCTGCCGTGCATGCGCGCGCGTGCCTCCCGCCAGCCAGCTGGTCTTCGGGGCTCTGCCACGCATTTGCGGGAGGCAGGGCTGGGCAGGCCCCCCCTCCCGTACCTGCACACACATCCTGGGGGAGAAGGGGCGTGCAGAGGGCTTGTGTACACATGTGAGGGGGGCCACAAGTGCGTGCACAGGGGGCCGTGTGCACATGCACGGGGGCGGGGCGCCTGCAGGGGCTGCATGCGCAGGGGTGGGGCGCATTGCATTTTGGGAGTTCGGAGAGACGCTCATGCATTTGCATGCACTCACTTTGGGCCCTCAGTCTGGAAAAGGTTTATTTTATTTATTTATTTATTTCTTAGCGCTTATAGACCGCCCCCTCTCCCGAAAGGGACTTGGGGCGGTGTACAGTCCATATCAAAATACATCATAAATGACTATAAAATTTAAACAATTAAAATTATTAAGTGGATAGATACATAAATAAGAGGAGGATAAAAAGATATACAGAACTGTACTGCTAAGTAAATAATTTAAAATGTACAGAATTTAAAACCCCAATATCCTATAAAATTAAGTTTAAAAGAACAATCCCCCTAAAAAACCAGTAAGAAATATGTATGCCAGGAGGTAGACGTTAAAATTATGCCAGGCCAGCCAGTCGGAACAGGTGTGTCTTCAATTTCTGTCGGAAGGAGCGGAAGTCAGTGGTGGTTCTAATGTCGGGGGGGAGGTCATTCCAGAGGGTTGGGCCCATCACAGAGAAGGCCCTACTCCTTGGTGTCGCCCGTTGGCATTGCCTAGTGGACGGCACCAGGAGAAGCCCCTCCCTGTGAGAGCGAATTGGCCGCAGGGATGTGTGTGGGAGGATGCGATCCCGCAGGTAGCTAGGCCCTATGCTATGGAGCGCTTTAAAGATGGTGGTCAGAACCTTGAAACGCACCCGAAAGACCACAGGTAGCCAGTGCAGCTCGCGCAGGAGCGGTGTTACGTGGGAGTACCTGGTACTCCCCATGACTGCCCGCGCGGCTGCGTTCTGGACTAGCTGCAGTCTTCGGGCGCGTCCCAAGGGAAGCCCCATGTAGAGCCCCATTACAGTAGTCCAGGCGAGACGTCACCAGTGCATGAGTGACCGTGCGTAGGGCATCCCGGTCCAGAAGGGGCGCAATTGGCGCACCAGGCGAACCTGGTGGAACGCCCCCCTTGCCACGGCTGCCACATGATCATCCATTGACAGCCGGGCATCTAGGAGGACGCCCAAATTGCGCGCCCGTTCCACAGGGGGCAGTTGTTCGCCCCCTATGGCCAACGTTGGAGTCAGCTGACTGAACCGAGGTGCCGGTACCACAGCCACTCAGTCTTGGAGGGGTTGAGTTTGAGTCTGTTGTCCCCCATCCAGACCCCGACGGCTTCCAAACACCGGGACATCACTTCGACAGCCTCGCTGGGGTGGTTTGGGGTTGAAACGTACGAGTCCCTTTTTGGGAGAGGGGGCGGTTTAGAAATGCGAAGAATAAATAAATAAATAAATAAGCTGAGTGTCATCAGTGTACAGATGGTATTCAACCCCAAAACCACGGATGATCTCCCCCAGTGGCTTCACATATGCGTTGAACAGGAGGGGCGACAGGACCGACCCCTGCGGCACCCGCAAGTGAGTGGCCTCAGGGTCGACCTCTGCCCCCCTGTCAACACACATTGCGACCGGTCGGAGAGGTAGGAGCCGAACCACCGTAAAACGGTGCCTCTGACTCCCATCCCCTCCAGCCAGCGCAATAGGATACCATGGTCGATGGTATCAAAAGCCGCTGAGAGGTCTAATAGAACCAGGATAGAGGAACAACCTCTATCTCTGGTCCTCCAGAGATCATCAACCAGCGCGACCAAGGCTGTCTCTGAGCTGTGCCCGGGTCGGAAGCCGGACTGGCGTGGGTCTAGATATTCGGATTCGTCAAGGTGTCGTGGAAATTGCTGTGCCACCACATTCTCAACAACCTTCGCTAAAAAGGGAAGGTTGGAGACTGGACGATAATTAGCCAGCTCCATTGGGTCCAGTGAAGGCCTCTTGAGTAAGGGCCTCACCACCGCCTCTTTCAAGGCAGTTGGTAAGGATCCCTCACCCAATGAGGCGTTCACCAGGCCCAGAAGCCAGCCTCGTGTCACCTCCCAGGATGCCAGTACCAGCCAGGAGGGACACGGGTCCATTGAACATGTGGTGGGTCGCAGCCGTCCACGCAACCTGTCCAAATCCTCGGGGGCAACAGAGTCAAACTCCTCCCAGAATGGTCTCACAAGACTCACTGCTGACGGCTCGTCCGGACCACTGGAGGGGGCCCATCCGCTCCGGATCTGAGCGACTTTGTCCTGCAGATATTCCCCAAACTCCTCTGCTCTACCCTGCAAGGGTGCCCCCCGCGTCCCCTGTGACAGGAGAAAGCGGGTCATCCTAAAAAGAGCGGCAGGGCGGTTATCCGCGGACGCAATAAGAGCGGCACAATGTCTACGTTTGGCCGCTCTCAATGCCACAAGGTAGGTCCGTAAATAGGCTCTTACCTGTGTTCGGTCAGACTCGGAGCGTGAGGATCTCCACCTGCTCTCTAGACGTCTCCTATGGCGCTTCATCACCCTTAGCTCCTCGGTATACCAAGGAGCTCGGTGGATCGCTGCCGCAGGAGAGGTCGCAAAGGCGCAACCCGGTCCAAGGCCCCAGCCGCCGCCGTATTCCAGGCGGTCACTAGGTCCTCTGACCGAGCACGGGTCAGGGCTACAGGTAGTGGCCCAAGCTCCGTCTGGAACCTATCCGGTTCCATCAGGTGCTTGGGGCGGTACCAGCTTGGACAGGCTGGCTCCGCCTACTCGTGGTGGTGGGTAGCGGCAAGGAAGTCGAGCCGGAGACATGAGTGATCTGACCATGACAGGGGAGTAATAACTAAATCCCCTATTCCCAGATCACTCGTCCACTGTTCAGATACAAAAATAAGGTCCAGTGTGTGACTGCCCTCGTGTGTGGGGCCCTGAATTAATTGGGTCAGGCCCATGGCTGTCATGGAAGCCATGAACTCCCGAGCCACCTCAGATGCTGCTCCCATCGACGGCAGGTTGAAGTCCCCCATGACCAAAAGCCTGGGGATCTCAACCGCCGTCTCTGAGATCAGCTCGAAGAGCTCGGGCAGGGCCGCTGATGTATAGCGAGGAGCCAAGTATACAATCAGCAGGCCCAACTGCCTCCCTGGGCCCCATTTCACACCTAGGGATTCACAACCGGGTATCTGAGGAACAGTGAACTCTCTCGGTTCTAGACCATCCCGTATAACTACCGCCACCCCACCACCCTTACCCAGGGCCCGAGGCTGATGGAATGCACGGAAACCCGGTGGGCACATTTCCACGAGGAGTAAACCACCCTCGTGGCCCAACCAGGTCTCCGTTATCCCTGCAAGGTCCAGCTCCCCCTCGGAGATCAACTCGCTAATGAGGGGGGCCTTGTTGGTTACGGACCTTGCATTGCAAAGCATCAGCCGCAGGCCCTGGCTCTGTAGTTCCTGACCACCTAGTCTGCGGGGGTTGGTACAAATGACTGGGCGTAGCCAACAGCCACGGTCTCCCAACCGACCTTGTGATCTTCTCTTGTCCTCGCATCCCCCCTCCCCGCGACCGATGTAATAAAACAACCCTCTGCTGGAATAATTTGTTCCCTCTCCCCCCCCCACCCCGCTCACTTCCCTCCTGGACTCACCTGTTCGTCTGGCGCTGGCTTCCCTCCCGGCCTGGTTAACCCACCCCCCCTCCCTGGAGCCCCCTAAAAACAATGTAAAACATTTGGATAAAAATCCCCTCAGCTTCCGTTTCTTCCACCTCTCGGGGTTCGCAAACCCGTCATCAAGGCAGGCCCTTGAAAGAGCCAAGGGCCATACCTGCGAGAGAGGGGCCTCCCGCAGGCGGAGCAGGTCTAACCTTGAATAAATTGATAAAATGTTAAAACCCAATTGGGTAAGGGTGCTGGTGATAAAAGTTAATAGCCGGAGGGCTAAGGTCTTAATAGGGAGCTGGAGGCTTTAGTATCCAGATAGTGCCTGGCGAGAAGGCGGGGGGGAAATGTTCAAATATTCCCAAATAGTGAAGCAAGGCAGAGATGTCATAAAATGGGAGACAGTCCAAGGTGGTTGAAGATGAATACAGTTGCAGATGTGGGTTCCTTAGTGGGTGGGTGGGGGGCTTTCTAGGCCCAGCTGTTCTTAATCTAGGCAGTCACTCAGGCCCATCCATAGCCCTGAAACGGGCCTCCAGTGGCCTCTGAAGTTCCAGGCCACCCCCAGCCGTTGTTTTAGATCTTCTCCTCACTTCTGGTTCCCAACACACTCACCTTGGCCCCCCATCCAGCGCCTCAGTGTTCTCCGCAGTTTGGGGTAAAGCTCTCAAAATTATCAGAACATTCTCCAGGTTCCCGGGAGCATAGGAGCAGCCAGGATACGGCCAAATGCCATAAAGGAGTCCCTGGCTGCGGCTCTTTCCACACGTCCGACGCCGCAGCCATCTCCCTTTGCCGTTCCCGGCTGCCTCCCTGTTCTGCTCACCTCTCCTGTGCCTCCAGTGCCTCGTTGTCTTCTCTGGTGTCATAGAGTGGCTCTGGTACCTCCGGTGCCTCCTTGTTCTCTCTGGTGCTCTCTGGTGCCATTGTCCTATTTTTTTCCCATTTTTTTTGCCACAACGCAGTTTAAATTCCGCGCCGCGCTGCGCGCGCTGCCGCCATTGCTTCACGGCTTCCTCCTCAGCCGCTTACAACCGCTCCGCTCCTTCTTCCCTCCGATCTTCTCTGACCACCCTGGTGGGCTAAAACGAGCCCAAAACAAGCCAGGGTGGTCGGGCTGTCCAATTCTCGGCCCTCCGATGCCATGAGGGCCGGCAGCAACCTCCTACCCAGTCGGGAGCTCCATGGTAGGCTTAGGAGCTCAGAACGGCGACCGCCATCGCCGGAAGCTCCTCCTCCTTAGCCTTTGCTAGGTTGTTTTGGAAGCTGGCCCCCAGCATTCCGAAAGTCAAGTGTGACCCACAATGTACACATTGTTGTTGCCCAGGCTTGCTAGCGTTAGAACGAAGACCAGCCTTCTCTCATGGAATTATGGATTACAAGGGCATAATTTGAGAGATTATAGCTCCAATTTCGGTTTTTTCAAAATCCCAGTCTCACTGGAATGTCTTAATCTTTCTCTGAGGAGTCCTCGACTTACATCTGTTTCTTTAGTGACCACTTGAAGTTACAACTGCACTGAAAAAAAAATGTGATTTATGACCATTTTTCACACTTCCAATTATTTGCAGCGTCCCATGGTCCCATGATAAAAATTCAGATGCTTGGCAATTGACTCATATTTATGACGGTTGAAGTGTCCTGGGGTCGGTCACGTGTCATCTTTTTGTGACCTTCTGACAAGCGAAGTCAGAATTGGGAAGTCAGATTGACTTAACAACCGTGATACTCATTCAAGAGCTGCAGTGATTCACTTAACAACTGTCGCAAGAAAGGATATAAGATGAGATAAAAGTCACTTAACAACTGTCTCAACGACATACGTTTGGGGCTCAATTGTGGTCATAAGTTGAGGACCACCTGTCATTCCCTTTTGCAACATCCATCCTCTTTCATTCTCTTAACTCAGTGTTTCTCAATCTTGGCAACATGAAGATGTGTGAACTTCAATACCCAGAATTCCCCAGCCAGCCTTGCTCTTCAGGTTGCCATGATTGAGAATCACTACTCTAACTCTATGTCTCCCATATACCTCTCCCTCTATGCAAAATTGTCTCCAAAGGACATCCCAATCAGTTGCAGGTACAGATACCGTGTTTCCCCCAAAATAAGAGCCAACCAGAAAAAATAAGCCCCCGTTAAGATTGTCAGCCAAATGGACACATTTATTACCATATTTCCCTGAAAATAAGACCTAACCAGAAAATTAGCCCTTGCACATCTTTAGGAGCAAAAATTAATATAAGACCCGGCCTTATTTTGGGGAAAACATGGATAGTCTTCAACTTACAACTGTAACTGAGCCCACAGTTCTGGTCATAAATCGTGCCAGTTGTAATGTGAATCATCATGTGATTCTACCCAATTTTATGACCTTCTTTTTGCTGCAGTAGTTCAGCAAACCCATTTTCACTGGGCAGATTTTTGCCGCGAAATCAGGAGTCATACCAGTTTTTTGGGGAAATGTTGTAAGTCACAGTTGCGCGACTACTGGATGCCGCAAACAGCCCTAAATGCAAGCCGGTTGCCAAGCATGCACAATGTGATCCTCTGACTGGACGCGAGGTGGGGTGTTGGCGCTTCGAAACTGGGTCGCAAGTAGCTCTGGGAAGGTCTGATATAACTTCAAATGGTAAGCGATTGGTCATAAGTTGAGGACTACCTGTGTTACAAGTGAAGGGTGTCAGCGTTCCAAATATCATCCAGAATTAAATCAGAGCCCAAGGCATAGCTTTCATCAAAGTTCCAATTTAATAAGAGAGACGTGATGGTACAATCTGTGGAAACCCGAATCTGAAAGCACCCAGTTGAAAGTTCATGATCTTGCTCCCACACCCCAAGTCCATCACATGGTCCAATCTTCCACTGCCATGCTGGCATTTCCACCCATCTGTTTCCAGTTAGGTGCGGAGGTGCGGAGACAAAGAATGACCTTGGGCTTCTAGAAAGGAATGTTTCATTTTGACAACAACACATTCTACAGTTCTACTCCTTACTATTCCCCCTCCCAATTACCCCACTAATGAAACAGCATAGTAAAGAAAGAGAGAGAGTGTGGCAGGCCAAAGATCCTAAAAGGACTATGACTGCAGGCCTGACAAAGGGGCTACAACGCAGTGCCTTCCAAAATGTTGGGCAACAGGGACCGGTTCTGTGGAGAGAGTTTTTTCCATGGACCAGAGGGGACATGATTTCGTGTGCTGCCTGCATCCCGGTGATGGGGCTATTCTTATTTCTGTGGCTCGGTTTCTGGCATGCCATGGCTCGGTGTCGGCCCACAGACCAGGGGTTGTGTACAGAGGTGGTTTGGACCTGTCCAGCCGAGTAGGTAGTAACTTGGCCGGACACGCACCCAAACCAATTCTATCCTTGGCGCTGCCATCCTGATTTTCTATTCTGCACATGCACAGAACAATCTTCATTGAAAAAATGTATTTTTTCCTTTTCTAATGTTGTGCGCATGCGCCAGTGGTGGGTTGCAGGTGGTACGCCCCAGTACGAGCGTACCAGAGCCTGCCCGGAGCACCGTATACCGTTCGGGTGCTCCGGAGGGCCCACTTGCCCGCCCGAGCTCCTTACCTGTCCTTTAAGCCTTTGGCGCTTCCGCGCACGTGCATGTTGCATATGGCACCTGTGCGATGCTCCGCCGGTCAGCCGGAGCGTTGCAGAGGCTTGCGGAAGCATCACAGGCAAGTACGACACATGCGCGCACGCTGCGTGTGTCCATGTGGGTGACGCCGGGGCCGGAATCCAGAACCTACCACTGGCATGCGCAGACCTTTTTAGGTGCATATGCGCACGCATGCATTTTTTGCGTGCCGAACCGGTAGTAATGCCGGCAGGAACCCAGCCCTGGTTAGTTACCCCTCTAATAAATATGTACCTTTTTCTTCTTTGGTTTAGATTCTGGAACGGACTTTGGAGCCAGACAGTTCAGATGAGGAGCCCCCTCCAGTGTATTCCCCTCCTTCCTACGATATGCACATATATGACCGAAAGTACATGGAGACTCCTCCAGTACCACCACCCAGGTATGTAGGCATTAAGATCCAGAATCAAAGAGCAGCCTCAAGATAAGAAATCCAGCGGTACAAACATTGCCAGCAGATGTTTTCCCCAGCCTCTGTGGATAGGACTTTAGTGAGGGAGATAGCACAACTGCTGGAATCAGGACTGTTGTGGTTCTCCAGATGTTGATGAACGACAGCTTTGGCCAGCATGGGCGAAGCAGAGGAAAGCTGGACGCTTTAGTTCAGTTCCTTCTGGTAGACCAGAAATTCTCCTGCTTGTCTCAGATCAGTATTTAATATTGCAGTTGGTCCAGAACGCAGCCGCACGGGTAATTATGGGGAGATCGAGGTTCTCCCATATAACACCTCTCCTGCGCGAGCTGCACTGGCTTCCTGTGGCCTACCGGGTGCGCTTCAAGGTGTTAGTCACCATCTTTAAAGCGCTCCATGGCACAGGGCCTAGTTATCTGCGGGATCGTGTCCTGCCCCATACATCCCTGCGACCCATTCGCTCACACAGAGAGGGACTCCTCCGGGTGCCGTCCTCCAGAGAGTGTCAGAGGGCGGTGCCCAGGAGTAGGGCCTTCTCTGTGATGGGCCCTACCCTTTAGAATGACCTCCCCCCAGACATTAGGACAACAACTGACCTCCGCTCCTTCCGTATGAAATTGAAGACCCACCTGTTCCGACTAGCCAGCCTGGCTTAAATTTAGAGCTTCTCCACCTCTTGGGCATTTTTAATTGTTAATTTTAATGTAAATTTTAACTGTCATTGGGAGTTTAATTGTTTCAAAGTACTGTAATTTATTTATTTATTTTCTACCTCCTCCATATTATATTGTTGTGATTGTTGTTATTGTACGTCGCCCCGAGTCCCTGGGGGGAGAGGGGGCGACTAAGAAGTCAAATTAAATAAATAAATAAAATAAATAAATATGGTTGGAATTTGCAGATGTGTGTGGACTTTTGAAATAGTATAGGTCCGTGATGGCGAACCTATGACACGCATGCCAGAGGTAGCATGCAGAGATCTCCCTATGGGCACGTGCATCGCCCGGCTGGTCTTTGGGTTTACGGCACTGCAGTGTGCGCAAAGACCAGTGGTGCGCAGGAAACCTGTAGGCCAGCTGGCATACACACTGAAAGACCTCCAAGGTGTTGTCTCTTCTCTTTCTCTTTTCCGGAGGAATTTTGCAGGTTTAGCCAGGATTGGGTATTGTTATATCCAATTCTGGCTAATCCTGCAAAACCTCCTAAAACAACAGTTCAGGTAAGACCAACTGTCATTTTCCGGAGGAATTTTGCAGGAATAGCCAGGATTGGACATAACAATGTCCAAACCTGGCTAATCCTGCAAAACCTCCTAAAACAACAGTTCAAGTAAGACCAACTGTCATTTTTCTTTTTCTTTCTCTTCGCTGTTGATGAGAAGTTTGGGAATTGAACTCTACACATCTGCAAGTTGCCAAGGGAAGTGGAATTATATTACTGTAATTTGCTTTTTCTCCCCCCAAGCAGAACCGATATCCAAAATTCCAGCGATTCACAAGCACAAAGACGATACAGGGACTGGAACCCACCATTATTAGGGAATCTTCCGGATGACTTTCTCCGCATCTTACCGCAGCAAATGGATATGGTGCAGGTGGGAAGTAGAAAATGTCCATATTTAGAGTGGGGAACACATTGCCAGTGGGTAATACGTTGGACTGTAATATCCAATTATAATCTGCTACAAGTCAGGGGTGGGCTTCAAAAATTTTAGCAAGGGGTTCTCTGCCCGGATGCTTAGGTGGGCGTGGCCTAGTCGGTCTCCTGCACCATGATGGGAGAGGGCGTTTTTGCCCTCCCTGGGCTTCGGAGGCTTTCTTTGAGCCTCCAGGAGAGCGAAAAAGGCCTATCCAGGCTCCGAAGGCCCTCTGGAGGGTCTTCCTGAACTTTTGGAGGCCCATTTTTCGCCCTTTCCAAGCCTCCGTGCGCGCCCTGCACTTACGTGCATCCAAAACAGGCCGCGTGGGGACTCCTGGGAGGGAGGGGCAGGGTGGGCGGGGCCAGCCAGAAGTGGGATTTCTTTTGAGGGGGGTCCTCTGAACGGCACAGAATCTTAGCTAGAGGTTCTCCCGAACCCCTGCAAACCCCCAGCAGCCCACCCCTGGCTACAGTTCCACAGCAGGTGTGATCACTTGTTTTTTTCCCCCACACAATCTCTTTCTAGAGCACCCAAAACTGTCATCAAAGCACACAGAGTCCTGGGAACCAGAGGGCTCAGGGGTCATTGGATCAGGAGAAGAAATGGAAGCAGTATTTGGAAGACGAACGGATTGCTCTGTTCCTCCAGAATGAGGAATTCATGAAGGAGCTCCAGAGAAACCGAGATTTCCTCCTGGCCCTTGAAAGAGGTAATAGGTTTTTCAGAAATCAAGGTACCGTATTTTTGGGGATCTAAGATGCACCTTCCCCCCCCCCCCCCCCAAAAGAGGGTGAAAATCTGGATGCGTCTTATACACTGAATACAGCAATTTTGGCCTACCAAAACCCCGCCCCCTTTGCAAAAATGGATGTGCAGGGGGTTTGGGAGGCTTGCAAAGTACTCCTGGAGGGCAAAAATGAGCGAAAAATTGGCTGGTTTTGCTTGTTTTTGCCCCCCCCCCAGCCTCTAGGAGCACTGTACAAGCCTCCCAAAGCTTTTGTTTGCAAAAAATGGGCTATTTTTTGCTCGTTTGAGTCCCCAATCCCCAGGAGCACTCTACAAACCTCCCAAAGCTCTGCATGCCCCCTCTTTTTTTGCAAGAAACAAGGCGTGTAGAGGGTTTGGGAGGTCTGCAGAGTGCAAAACCTTTTCCTCTTCAAAATCATAGTGCATCTTATACTCCGGTGCGTCTTATAGTCTGAAAAATACAGTATTCAAAATAATCACCCTTTCCTCTCTAACCAGTGTGTGACAGTCTTGATTTTGCCAATGTGACCCTGACCAAAATCTCAGGGCATGTTGGCAGGCTGGCAAATTCCCAAGGATATTGTCCTCCCCCACCCCACCCTCCAAAGAGTTTTATGTACAGATAGTCCTTGAGTTTCAACTGTAATGGAACCCGCCCAACCTGCCTTTATGGTCATAAGCTGTGATGGTTGGAAAGTGTCACACAACCGACCTGATTTTAGAAACTTCGTTTGTGGTAGTCATTAAGTGAACACTGCAGTTGTTAAGTGAACCGATTGTTTGTTATGGGGCTGCTTTTGCCAAACCCAGGAAGTAGCAGCATTGTAAAATGCTGTCACATGAACATGGGGTGCTACAAATGGGCTGAGCATCCAAAGTGCAGTCACATGACTGGGGGGGGGGATGACCATTGGAACTTGAAATCTTGGTTGTAAATAGACCCCAGGTGGGTCCCTTTGAATAATCACTAAGTGATGAGTCATAAGTCAAGGAGTACAATACAATAGTAGAGTTGGAAGGGACCTTGGAGGTCTTCTAGTCCAACCCCCTGCCTAGGTAGGAAACCCTATACCGTTTCAGACAAATAGCTATCCAACATCTTCTTAAAGACTTCCAGTGTTGGGGCATTCACAACTTCTGGAGGCAAGCCGTTCCACTGATTAATTGTTCTAACTGTCAGGAAGCTTCTCCTCAATTCCAGGTTGCTTGTCTCCTTGATTAGTTTCCACCCATTGCTTCTTATCCTGCCCTCAGGTGCTTTGGAGAATAGTTGGACTCCCTCTTCTTTGTGGCAACCCCTGAGATATTAGAACACTGCTATCATGTCTCCCCTAGTCCTTCTTTTTATTAAACTAGACAGGAACTGTGTTTTATGGATATTGTAGTTCTGGAGTTTTTCTACTGCGAGGGTGAAGGTTCCATCCTCCGAGTTTGTGGGTTGGTTTTCAAACATTTCATTACCAGGCTAGGTAACATCTTCGGCAGAGTTTAGAACAGTAGATGGCGAACCTTTCTCACCTCGGGTGCCAAAAGTATGCATGTGTGCGCTATTGTGCTTGCTCACGTGCCTACCCCCATAATTTAATGCCTGCGCCATGACCTCTGTGCATATGCACGTGACTCCCCCCCCGCTGCCCCACGCATGTGCGCATTTCTCAGGGAATGGACCTCTAGGTTGCCAGCTGATTTTCGGGCGTTTTTCTCCCTCCAGAGGCTTCAGGAGGCTTTCCTGAAGCCCCCAGAGGGCAAAAAATAGCCCAATGCACAAACCGGAAGTCCGTTTCCAAACTTCCAGTTTGCGCATTGGGCATTTTTTTTTTTGCCTCCAGAGGCTTCAGGGAAGCGTCCAGAGAGCGAAAAACAACCAAAAATCAGCTGGCAGGACAATGCCTCACGTGACCTCAGAAATGGCTCCGTGTGTCACTTGTGGCACACGTGCCATAGGTTTGCCATCACGGCTTTAGGGGATGTCACTGTTCTTCAGTTTATGAGGGATTTGGATTGGATTTGGATTTATTGGATTTATATGCTGCCCTTCTCCCAAAGGACTCAGGGCGGCATGCAACATTAAAAAACACATATCACAAAAGTTAAAAGGAAATTAGATAAGTATCCTAAAACCAAGCCCAATTAATATAACACTAACATTTTAAAAATTAGATAAAATTAACAGGCCAGGCCGGCTTGCTGGAAAAGCCAACTTTTTAGGGCGCGTCGGAAGGACCGGAGGTCGGGGATTATACGAAGCTCCGGGGGCAGCTCATTCCAGAGGGAAGGCGCTCCCACAGAGGGCTTTATGTGGTCAGTAGAACTTGGGATGGATCTGGTGTGGGTGTGTCAAGTGAGGGTCTTGGGATGGGTCTTGGGAATGGGAGGTTATGTCAGGTGAGGGTCCCTGGGAGATGAAGTGCTGGTTGAGGGGGTTGCGTGGGTTGGTTGTGGGTCAGTCCCATGGCTGGTTGGCTCTGTGGTTGATTTGAATTCTGAGGGGTTCGTACGTTGGTTGTCTTCTCCTTTTTCTCCTGTGTTCTAGTTAAATTTTTGCTCACATTGCTTTACTGTGAATTGCACAGTGTCCTTTATCTAGAAAGTTAGTTCGGTAATATCCTTTCAGACGTTTGTTTTTCTGTGCTGTCCTCTAGATCGGTTAAAGTACGAATCAAAGAAATCCAGAATGAACAGCGCTGCCCTCAGTTCGGATCCTGCTTTGTCCTCAATATTATCAGGTAAGCATGTAAGGCTCTAGGCATCACTGTTGCCAAGGGTACTGTTAGTTTTGTGGCTAGATATTATACTAAATCAGGGATGTCAAACTCGAGGCCCACAGGCCTGATGCATCATAGGCTGGCCACGCCCACACACAGTTTAGAGAAGGGGGGGAAGTCACGATACGTCATGTGATGCTGCCGTGACGATGCGGGTTTGACACCCCTGTACTAAATTGTTTTGCAGGATGTTGGTTGGTTGGAATGCCCCTATGACATCAGGCCATGGGCGGGACTTGAATTGTAACAATCTGCCATTTTGCAGATGTTGATATTGTCCCCTAAGAATGATCAATTGGAATAGAGCTGGAAAGGACCTTTAAGGTCTTCTAGTCCAGCCCTCTGCTCAAGCAGGAGATCCTATACCAGCGATGGCGAACCTTTTTTGGCTCGCGTGCCACAAGTGGGGGGAGCGCAGGGGGGTCATGTGCAGGCGTGCCGCACCCATAATGCAACGCGTGCCCCCCCAGGATGCACGCGCGCACAACGCGCGACCCCCCCCCATTTTTACATGCTTTTTTCGCCCTCCCCAGGCTCCAGAGGCTTTATAAGGGCCTGGGGAGGGCGAAAAGAGCCTCCCCCGCCCCCTTCCGGTTTGCTCGAAGGGTGGTTTTAAGCGCTCCGAAGGCGTCAGGGAAGCCTCCGGACGGTCCCTGAAGCCTCCGGAGGGCCTCCGGGGGGGGGGGCGGGGGAGGCTCTTTTCTTTTCCTATAAAGCCTCTGGAGCCTGGGGAAGGCGAAAAATAGCTTTTAAAAAGGTGAACTCAGCTGGCCAGCGTGCGCATGCGCGCTGGCCAGCTGACAGGGCAGCACCTCGCGTGCCCTGACCAATGGCTCCGTGTGCCACTTGTGGCACGCGTGCCATAGGTTCGCCATCACTGTCCTATACCATTTTAGACAAGTGAATGTCCAGTCTCTTCTTGAAAACCTCCAGTGATGAAGCGCAACTTCTGGTGGCAAGCTGTTCCACTA
This sequence comes from Natrix helvetica, assembly GCF_964273705.1. NCBI lineage: Eukaryota > Metazoa > Chordata > Lepidosauria > Squamata > Natricidae > Natrix > Natrix helvetica. The sequence goes on along the minus strand of NC_138552.1, from coordinate 288,480,814 downwards.
GGGAATTGTCCTCTCTGTTAGGAAGTTTCTCCTCAGTTCCAGGTTGCTTCTCTCCTTGATTAGTGTCCTTCCATTGTTTCAAATCTTTTTTGCTCACTGGACATTACCAGTTCCTTGGCCTCTTTCATCTCAGGCAGCATGTCCAATTAGAGGAGCTTCATGAGAAACGGCACTAGGTCAAGCCAAATAATTCCAGGTTGCTTCTCTCCTTGATTAGTTTCCATGCATTGTTTCTTGTCCTGTCCTCTGGTGCTTTGGAGAATAAATTGACTTCCTCCTCTTTGTGGCAGCCCCTCAAATACAGGAATACTGCTATCATGTCCCTCCCTTGTCTTTCTTTTTTCTGGACTAGCCAAGCACAAATCCTGCAACCGTTCTTCATATGTTTTAGTTTCCAGGCCTTTAATAATTTCAGTTGCTCTTCTTTGCACTTTTTCCAAAGTCTCAACATTTTTTTTTTGCAATGTGATGACCAAAATTGGATGCAGTATTTTATTTATTTATTTATTAATCCAATTTATATGCCGCACCCTCTCCACCAAGGGACTCGGGGCGGCGTACAATTTATTATACAACAAATAAATAACAAATAACAAGGAGGAGATATACAAAAAGCATTGTATAACACATAATAAATAAATAATCAATTAATTAAAAACAGCAAAATGCAAGTAAAAACAATTAAAATACCCAGAGTCAAACTCAATTTACAATTTTATCCAGAGGGATTAGAAAATAGCTATAATTCAGGCCAGGCCGGCTAGTTGGAACAGGTGGGTCTTGAGTTTCGTGCGGAAGGAGCGGAGATCGGTTGCTGTCCTAATGTCGGGGGGGAGGTCATTCCAGAGGGCTGGGCCCATCACAGAGAAGGCCCTATCTCTCGGCGCCGCCCTTTGGCATTGCTTGGTGGACGGCACCCGGAGAAGTCCCTCCCTGTGAGAGCGAATTGGTCGCAGGGATGTATGGGGCAGGATACGATCCCGCAAGTAGCTAGGTCCTGTGCCATGGAGCGCTTTAAAGATAGTGATCAACACCTTGAAACGCACCCGAAAGACTACAGGGAGCCAGTGCAGCTCGCGCAGGAGAGGTGTCACATGGGAGTACCTCGTACTCCCCATCACTGCCCGCGGTGTGGCCTTGCCATCACTATCCCAGGTGTGGCCTTGCCAAAGCTTTATAAAAAAGCTGGAAGACGTTTGAACTATTCTTTTCCACTGCTGGAAAGCTCAAAAGGACCAATTTGCATTTTACAGAAGACAAGTTAACTCTAAAAATGGTTCCAGCATTAAGTCTGGCTTGGCCCTTTTAAAGGGGGACTTCTCTGGAAGTCACTCAAGTCAACAGTACAGTATATGTACAGTACCTAGATTACAAGCAAACTTTCAAAATTCTATTCAACTAATAAACTGAAGAACACTTGCATGCAGGTAATCTAACCTCAGAATTAATAATTTTGAATTTATGATCATAATAAAAAGCAACATAAGGAGGATTGAAAAAGGCCTGAAAGTTGTTCTAACCAATGTTTTTCCAGGTTGACACCTTTAAGACGGAGGAATTTCAACTCCCAGAATTCCCCATCTAGAATTATTCACCCAGAATTGTGGGAGTTGAAGTTCCTGCGCCTTAAAGTTGCCAAGGTTGAGAAACACTAAACAGAACAACTCTAATTCAATGATATTGTACAAAAATATCCTTTCTTACCTGAAAAAAAAAACCCCACAGATTTATTTTGAGGTATTTTTTTTTTACTATGGGACGCGGTGGCTCAGTGGCTAAGACTCTGTTGATCAGAAAGGTTGGAAGTTCAGCGGTTCAAATCTCTAGCACCGCGTAATGGAGGGAGCTCCCGTTACTTGTCCCAGCTTCTGCCAACTTAGCAGTTTGAAAGCATGTAAAAATGGAAGTAAAAATAATAGAGATCACCTTTGGTGGGAAGGTCACAGCATTCCGTGCGTCTTCAGCGTTTAGTCATGCCGGCCACATGACCATGGAGACGTCTTTGGACAGTGCTGGCTCTTCGGCTTGAAACGAAGATGAGCATCGCCCCCTAGAGTCAGGAACGACTAGCACATATGTGCAATGGGAACCTTTACCTTACTTTTTTACTGAACATTAAAGAAAATACATAAACAAGGATAGAAATAGGCAAAGATGGATTAAAAAGTAAAATTCAATGAATGAACAGGGGATTCAGAAATGTCACGGAGATTATAATTTTCTTGTACAATATACCTAGTTGCAAATAAACATGTTCAAATACTGACAAATATATTTAGCGTTGCAGTAAATCAGATATAGATTTTCCTTCCAGTGCTGTATCATAGTGTGAGTAAACTGCCAACAACTTCTGTAAAATAAATTAAACTTGTTTTTTTTTAAAGTCTGCTTTCTCAAAATTCAGTTGATCCACAAAATTTTTTTGAGAGGCCCAGTACACTGTATACCAGGGGTCCTTGCTCTCTTTACACTGCATTGTCCTGCAATGCAAATTTGTCATGAGTAATTCATTAAGATTATATTGATCACTCAATATTTTCCGTTGCAATCTTAAGATTGCAACAATTGCAAAATTTCAGTGAGTCCAATAATTACTTGAAAAATTGAGCCCAAAAGGAATTGGATTCTGAAATTCCTTATTCCAGACTGGAGTTTCTCAACCTTGGGGACTTTAAGATGGGTAGACTTAACACAGGTTATCACAGAGTTGGAAGGGATCTTGTAGGCTATCTAGTCCAACCCCCTCGCCCAAGCAGGAGACTCTACATCATCCCTGTCAAATGAGAGTCCAATCTCCCCTTGAAAGCCTCCAGTGATGAAACTCCCACAATTTCTGAAGGCAAGTTGTTCCTTCAACTCACAGAATATCCCAACCAGCTATTTGAGGATGATCTATACCAGGGGTGTCAAACTTGTGGCTCGCGGGCCGGCTGTGTCATGTGCTGGCTACGCCCACGGATGGTTTAGTGAAGGGGGAAAAAGTGATACATCATGTGACAACACTGTGACGAGGTGAGTTTGACACCCCTGAACTATCATATTTTTCAGAGTATAAGACGCACCGGAGTGTAAGACGCACCAAGATTTTGAAGAGGCAAGTAAAAAAAATTTTTTTTGCACTCTTCAGACCTCCCAAAAACGGGCCATTTTTCACGAAAAAGGCCCAATTTTTTGTCAAAAAAAGGGCATGCATAGCCTTTAGGAGGCTTGTAGAGTGCTCCTGGAGGCTGGAGGGGGGGAATACGAGCAAAAAACGGCTCGTTGTTCGCTCATTTTTGCCCTCCCCAGCCCCCAGGAGAACTCTGGAAGCCCCCTAAAGATTATGCATGGCTATTTTTGCAAAGGGGGCGGGGTTTCAGGAGGCCAAAAATGCTGTATAAGACGCACCCAGATTTTCACCCTCTTTTTTGGAGGAAAAAGGTGCATCTTATACTCTGAAAAATATGGTATACTAAATTTAACTCTTTTTCTCCCCCAATATCATGGTGTAACACACTAACAATTCTATTTTGGAAGAGAAAGTTTATTTTAAAAAATCCTGTTTTGACCTAGGCTTCCCAAAGGAAGGAAGCCGACTCCTTGTCCAGCTAAAACCCCTTTTATTTAGGTTAAAGGGAATTCCTCTCCAGCAAAGTCCCGGCCAACAGTCTTTCAAGAGATTTCACAATTACAGACCTTAATCAGGCTTGGAGAGCTGCCAGGCCGATATCTTCCAAACGCCACTCTGTAACAAACAATACTTGGCAAGAAGTCAGGAACAGATCTTCATCCTAATGAATTGAACTAATTGTCTCCTGCAAACTCCCCTTCCCTTTCGCTTCTCTTTATTCCCTATGGGAGGGCCCATTCACCATTCACCTGTGGTTTTACTCCCGAATCAACACCTGCACTTCAGCTGTTCCCTTCATTTGGCAACTCTGTGCATGCGCACATCGGGAACAGGCTCCAGCTGTTCGTCTGCCTCACTGATGTCTGACTCTGAAGGCAGCTGATAACTGGCATACGGCTCTGGCCCCATCTCTGCCTCTGACACAGAGCCCTCATCAGAGCCTTCCCCAGACTCCAGGACTGGCCCATCTTCCTCCCCAACCTCCTCACTGTCCGAATTTGCTGCCAGCTCCACTGACCACTGGTGAGCCACAACAAAACCTATTTAGTAAGGAACAAACATCTGTGTTAGCTAGTAATGAATGACTTGCATTAAGGTTAATCATCCCTTAACATTTATCACTAGAAAATTATCTATAGCCAGTTGTCACTTCATCCGATAAGTGCTTAATTATAAGTTGATCACAAGATAGAACACTTTGATTGTTTTTGTATCAAGGCAACGATTTAACCAAGTCCCTGTTAATACAAAAATACCCTGTCGTTTCCTGTTCCATCTGCTTCATAAAAAATCTTTCTTTCAGCAAAGATGTTTTTTCCAAGGAGCCCTTCTAAATATATTTGATATTTTTATTTCCCCAAATGGAAAATATTTCATAAGACCACGATCTGAAACCGTAATACGTTTTACATCGTATTGGTTTTGATTCCAAAATGTCAGAAGGAAATATCTGGAACTTACCTAACCAAAAGCAATTGCTATGTACAGGTAAAAGGAAAATATTGCTATGTTAAAAGGGATTGCTAACATAACCTAATATCCACTAAATTGAAATCATATTTGAAATTTTTCAAGTTATTATAAATCACAGGACTTTCCTACAGTACAGGCTTAAGCTGTTCCACTCCAATGCTTTAATCAAGTGGAAATTAAACCATCTTAATACATTTTTCTGGAGTTCGTCTCCTTCTGTTTTGGCAGTCTGGTTGTCACTTCCTCTCACAAAAAGTGTTGTCACAATTGGCATCCGATTTTCTGCTGCCAAACAAGTGGTTGTTAGGAGAGTTGTGCCCAATTTTTGACCTTTTTCGTCACAGTTGTTAAGTGAATCACTGCCATTCTTAAGTGAATCATGCGGTCTTTAAACAAATGGGGCTTTCCCCATTGGCTTTGCCTGACTTGGGATGCAGATAGTCCTCGACTTACAACAGTTCGCTTAGTGACTGTTTGAAGTTAAAATGGCGCTGGAAGAAGTGACATGACTATTTTTCACACTTACGACCACAATTGAGCCCAACATTTCTGTTGCTTAGTGAGACCCTTGTTAAGTGAGTTTTGCCCTATTTTACAACAGCAATTAGTAAGCCCTAGTTTACAACTTTCTTGCCACAGTTGTTAAGTGAATCACTGCAGTTAGCAACAAGGCTGTTAAGTGAATCTGCCTTCCCCAGTGATGGTGCTTGTCAAAAGGTCGCAAAAGGTGATCGCATGGTCTTGGGACACAGCAACGGTCATAAGTATGAACCAGTTGGCAAGCATCTGAATTTTGGTCAGGTGATCATGGGGCAGCTACAAAGGTTATAAGTGTGATAAATGTTCATAAGTCACTTTTTTTAGTGCGGTGGTAATTGTGAACAGTCACTAAATGAACTATTGTAAGTCGAGGACTACCTGTATGTATTAAGTGAGTTTTGCCCCATTTTATGACCTTTCTTGCTTCAATTGTTAAGTGAACCACTGCTGATAGGTTAGTAACCCACTTGTTAAGTTAGTAACCCAGTTAAATGAATCTGGTTTCCCCATTGACATTGCTTGTCAGAAGGGGGACAAAAGGTGATAATGTGACTCTGGGACCCTGCAACCGTCATAAATATGAGTTAGTTGCCAAGGGTCTGAATTCTGATCACATAACCATGCAGGTGCTGCACTAGTCACAAGTGTGAAAAACAGCTGTGTCACCTTTTCCAGTGTCGTAACTCTGAATGGTCACTACAATACAGTACAATACAATACAATAGCAGAGTTGGAAGGGACCTTGGAGGTCTTCTAGTCCAACCCCCTGCTTGGGCAGGAAACCCTATACCGTTTCAGACAAATGGCTATCCAATATCTTTTTAAAGACTTCCAGTGTTGGGGCATTCACAACTTCTGGAGGCAATTCTGTTCCACTGATTAATTGTTCTAACTGTCAGGAAATTTCTCCTCAGTTCTAAGTTGCTTCTCTCCTGGATTAGTTTCCACCCATTGCTGCTTGTTCTACCCTCAGGTGCCTTGGAGAATAGCTTGACTCCCTCTTCTTTATGGCAACCCCTGAGATATTGGAAGACTGCTATCATGTCTCCCCTAGTCCTTCTTTCTCTTAAGCTAAACATACCCAGTTCCTGCAACCGTTCTTCATATGTTTTAGCCTCCAGTCCCCTAATCATCTTTGTTGCTCTTCTCTGCACTCTTTCTAGAGTCTCCACATCTTTTCTACATTGTGGCGACCAAAACTGAATGCAATATTCCAAGTGTGGCCTTACCAAGGCATTGTAAAGTGGTATTAACACTTCATGTGATTTTGATTCTATCCCTCTGTTGATGCAGCCTAGAAGTGTGTTGGCTTTTTTGGCAGCTGCTGCACACGGTTGGCTCATCTTTAAATGGTTGTCCACTAGGACTCCAAGATCCCTTTCACAGTTACTACTATTGAGGAAGGTACCACCTATACTGTACCTGTGCATTTCGTTTTTGTTGCCTAAATGTAGAACCTTACTCTTTTCACCACTAAGTCAATGTAAATTGATTTACTATTACGCGTAATAGTAATATGTAAGGAGAAAATAAACCCAATTCCCTTTTTTTCAGCAGGAGCTTAAATAGATAAGACGTTTTACCTCCCACATGACAGAAAATAATTTTTGAGTGTTATAAAAATTTCAAAACCTAATAAAATATTGAAGGGTCCCCTCAAGGAATATTTTTTATGGCACTGAATATCTCTCTAAGTTGCTGAAGTACCTTAATACTATCTGGGAAGTGTTATCAGTATTTTTTTTAATTTTCACATTCAGTTTGATTAGGCCAGGGGTGTCCAAACTTGAGAACTTTAAGACTTGTGGACTTCAATTCCCAGAATTCCCCAGCCAGCATGGCTGGCTGGGGAATTCTGGGAGTTGAAGTCCACAAGTCTTAAAGTTCTCAAGTTTGGACACCCCTGGATTAGGCGGTTCTGAAAAAATTTATTCCTCGTGCCACATTCCAAGGAAGTTCAGGTCTGAGGCTAGCTGAAATAACTTTTTTTTTGCACCCTAACAGAAGGTAGAGGTAATGAGATGAGGGATGCAGGCAATAAACTAACAACCTTAATGGAATTGCCCGATCTGCAGTTTAGCCTTTGCACTGGGTCCTCAGGAAATTGTTTGCTAAGGTAACAGCTTTCTCTTAAACAAAGAAAAATCTATATATATAAAAGGCAAATACCACTCACCCATCGCAAAATCTCCAAAACCCTAACGCCTACAAACTTGAAATTTGGCACTGATGTTCCTCCTAGGTGCTCGCTAAGAAAGGATTTTTCAAAATGACCATCAGGCCATTAGTATTTCTTATACAGTAATTAACACTCTCTGATGCTAAGTAGTTCTAGTCTCCCCCCCCCCACCTGAAAAGAACTCTGTTCCAACTGCCAGCTGCCTTATATTAACACGCTCTGATGCTAAGGAGTTAGACATTCTACTCCCCCTCCCTACCTGACAAGAACTCTGTTCCAACTGCCAGCTGCCTTATATTAACACGCTCTGATGCTAAGGAGTTAGACATTCTACTCCCCCTCCCCACCTGACAAGAACTCTGTTCCAACTGCCAGTTGCCTCACATTCCGTTACCTCAGTTCAAACTGGTGGATGTTCCACTCCTTCACTTAGGAACGGTCTGGAGCTCCTTACAGTACTAAATGTCGATCCCTCACCAAAATGTCTACGCCTTCTACCTATGGAACTGCTTCCAGACTCAAGGCGTCGCAAGTGATATTCCCTTACATGTTTCAATCACCGACATCCACTGACCCAATGGATTGTGAACCAAATTTCTCCTGCATAGGCTGATAATAATAATAATTTTTAATAATAATTTTATTTGTTAGCCGCAACCCTCTCCCGAAGGACTCGGGGCGGCGTACAATCAAAGCAAATAAAATACAGATAAAGACAAACATACATACATAAGAACAAAGACATATACATGTGCATGGAGGAGGTAGACTAATGAGTGAGAACAATTAAAAACACAGTTTAAAATCCCATTGAATAAAATTACCGAATTAAAAACCCGTCAGGAGCGTTATGAAGTTATGGTTGAGCCAGGCCAGCTATTTGGAATAGGTGGGTCTTGAGCTTTACACGGAAGGAGCGGAGGTCAGTGGTGGTCCTAATATCCGGAGGGAGGTCATTCCACAGGGCTGGGCCTGCCACAGAGAAGGCTCTGCTCCTAGGCGCTGCCCCTCTGCACTGTCTGGTGGACGGCACCTGGAGAAGTCCCTCTCTGTGCGAGCGGATGGGTCGTAGGGATGTATGGGGCAGAATACGATCCCGCAGGTAACTAGGTCCTGAGCCATGGAGCGCTTTAAAGATCATAACCTTGAAACGCACCCGATAGACCACAGGAAGCCAGTGCAGCTCGCGCAGGAGAGGTGTCACATGGGAGTACCTAGTACTCCCCATAATCACCCGCGCGGTCGCATTCTGGACCAACTGTAGTCTCCGAGTGCATTTCAAGGGAAGCCCCATGTAGAGAGCGTTACAGTAGTCCAGGCGAGACGTCACCAGCGCATGAGTGACTGTGCGTAAGGCGTCCCGGTCCAATAGGGGGCGCAATTGGCGCACCAGGCGAACCTGGTGGAACGCCCCCCTGGCCACGGCTGTCACATGGTCATCCATGGACAGCCTGGCATCCAGGAGGACGCCCAAATTGCGCGCCCGCTCCACGAGGGCGAGTTGAATGCCCCCAATGGCCAGAGATGGAATTAACTGGTTGAACCGGGGGGCCGGAACCCACAGCCACTCCGTCTTGGAAGGGTTGAGCTTGAGTCGGTTGTCATCCATCCAGACCCGTATGGCTTCCACACACCGGGACATCACTTCGACGGCCTCGTTGGGGTGGTTCGGGGTGGAAATGTACAGCTGAGTATCATCAGCGTACAGATGATATCCCACCCCGAAACCACGGATGATCTCGCCCAGCGGCTTCATGTATGTGTTGAACAGGAGTGGCGAGAGGACCGACCCCTGTGGCACCCCACAAGTAAGGGGGCTTAGGGTCGACCTCTGCTCCCCTGCCAACACACGTTGCGTCCGGCCAGAAAGGTAGGAGCCGAACCACCGCAAAACGGTGCCCCGGACCCCCAACCCCTCCAGTCGGTGCAACAGGATACCATGGTCGATGGTATCAAAAGCCGCCGAGAGGTCTAATAGGACCAGGATAGAGGAACAACCCCTATCTCTGGCCCTCCAGAGATCATCTACCGATCACATAGTTTCATCGCGAATCATGGGTACTCAGTTAATAAAGATATGAAAGGTCGCTTTGTTTATTAATCACATAGCAGAAGTTGAAATAGAAGAGATCAACGAGTAAGAATGTGCTTCTTTCCCAGGAACGGCTGCAAAATTCATTGAATTCACCTGAACCACAAATATGCAATTAGTAGGATTTCCTGGGGAATTGTGGGAGTTGAAGTTCACACATCTTAAAGTTGCTGAGGTTTAGAGACACTGTTCCATAACAGTATTCCTAGAACAGTGGTGGGTTCCGGGCCATACCGGTGGTAGCTAGGAGCAGCAGCCACCATAACGGAACGGTGGCTCGTTTGGTCTACCCACCTGCCCCCGTTCCTTACTGGTTTTTGACGCAAATGGGCCAATTGCACACGCGTGCACAGCTGGCTGTCGCAGGCAGTGGCGTGAGCATGTATGTGCTGCGCATATGTCCGACGAGGACGCCCAGCCCAGTGTGCAGCCTACTTGCTGCGATGGTACCCGGAACCCACTACTGTCCTAGAAGGCATTCATGCCTTCTAGATCCCTAGCCAGAATAGCCAAGGATTGGGAAGGATGGGACTAGAAATCCAAGTTGGGATAGAAAGAGTGCTCAAAGTTTTTCTCTTGCCTTCAGCTGCTTCCTATCAATCCTAAATATGCTTTGTCTTGCCTTGCAGATGAGGTCACTCGCTCCTTAACCGGTGTGCCCAGCGGGGCTATCTCCGACGATGCCTTATTCAGGGACAAGTTAAAACACATGGGAAAATGTGAGTTACATTATGGCACATAGCTGGCCAGAAGCCAACACTGGGATGCATATTTCCTGCCATTGTCTCTCTATAGCAGGGGATTCCCAATTTGGCAATCTTACGATTTGTGTCCCAAAGGTGCTTTTAAAAAAAGGCAAGTAGATTTTCTTGGTTTTTGTTTTTTTTTCCACCTTGAAAACAATTCATTTCTCATTCAAAAAGTTTCTTCAGTTCTCATCTTTCTTGGATGAGAAGTGAAACGTTTTCCAAGGACCAAAAACGAAGAAAGTCCAGCTGCCTTTCGAAAAAAGCACCTTTGGAACAACCATGACCTGGATTATGGAGAATCTCCCATGGATCTTTAAAATGCCCCATAGACATGCAGGTTGGGGAATCCTGGGAGTTGAAGTCTACAAATCTTAAACGTTGGTCAAGTTTGGAGACCTCTGCTATATAGGATTGGATGCCAGCTTCCTTGTGCCTCCAACGTGACATCGAGCCAGCTGGAATTCCAAAGAAATTAAGTCTCAACAGAACAGGGTAGCATGATAGTGAAGGTGTTGGATTCGGAGCAAGGAAAACTATAGTTTCTCTCCTGCTCCTACCCAACACAGTGAAAGTTCCCAGTATGGAGGGTAGACTTTGGGCCAGCTGTTTCTCTCAGCCTAAGGGACTATGACAGTGATGGCTAACTTTTTTGTTGTTGCGTGCTGAAAGTACGCCCCCGCATCCATAGTGCAATGCTTATGCAAACCACCCCCACCCCCCGCCCACTTGCTCTAGGCCTGGGATGGCAAACCTATGACACGCGTGCCACAGGTGGCACATGGAGCCATTTGTCAGGGTTATATATAATTTGTTTATATATATTTGTCTATATATATAAACCCTAATCCTAACCCAGCATAACTCTGGAACGCCTCGAGCAATTTCAACCAAACTTGGTACACAGATGATGACTTACTCTCTGGAAACAAATACTGTGGGGGGTAAGACACCCCTAACTCCCTCGGGGGGGGGGGTGTTCTGTTAGGTTACAGCTTGTTATGCCTTAAAAAGGCTTCTACTGTACAGTGCAGTGCAGCTGCCATGGTAATGGCTTCACAGTACTCAACAAGGAGACTTCCTCTGGTAAGGGGGAAAATCCAACATTAGAAATTACATTTGGTACTGACATTTTCCCCCTATAAATAAATATCCGGGCAACCGAGTTATCGACTATATGTGTGTGTGTGTGTGTGTGTGTGTGTGTGTGTGTGTGTGTGTGTGTATGTATTAAGTGTCACAACCTGGTATGCCCAAATATGAGAGGGAACACACTGCTTCCCCTTTCTGTCCTTCGGCTCACTCCAGGAGACCATCCAGGCAGAAAACCATATTTTTAATGTTGCCTTTGTTATATTTGTGTTGTATTTGTGCTGATAAATAAATAAAGGGAGACTAATATAGATCTATTTCAAGCTATTTAGCTCTCAACAGCTAGCTATACCCTTACTACATACCCAGGTTCAAATCCCGGTAAGGGTATGGCTAGCTGATGAGAGCTAAATAGCTTGAAAAAGATCTATACTAGTCTCCCTTTATTTATTTATCAGCACAAATACCACACACACACACACACACACACACACACACACACACACACGTTTTCGTAGATTTTCACGGGTGTAGGTATGCTGTTTTTGGCCAAAAACACCAGCCTGAAGATGGCGAGTGAGACCTCGCTGAAATGTTGCCAAGACAATCTCAATCTTACACGGGAAAAGACCTGATTACAACAAAACCAGCATATATATATAATAATAAAAGCACCTTGTCTCAGGGATCAGATGCGCCAAAGCAGGGAGCAGCAATAAGACATTAGAAGATACAACAATCTTCCTTGCATTCCCCAAATACCTTGTTATCATCAGTTCAGAGCATCCATGGGTAGATTTGTGTGCACGAGTGTCAAAATTGGGAAGATGATGGATGGAATGTCACACACTCATTCAAAAGGGGCAAGGTTTGAATTACATCTGCTGCGTCCCTGATTTTGACACCTAGGTGGATGTAGCTACATCAGACTTTGTCCCAAGTCGATTCTGGAGTAAGAATTAACTGCCAGTTCCTTCTCCTTTAGGAAAAGAGGAAGTAATCTTGTCATTTAACCTTAACCCTGCATGGGAAAGACAGGCAGAGATCCGGTCCTATGGGTAGGGTAACTTCTGCCTTTTCCACAGACTCCCCTCTATTTTTCTTCAGTTAAGACTAAATGTAGCACAGCTGCAAAATTCAGCATCTTGAAGGAGCTGTAGTTTTTTATCTTCATCAAGTGACTAGTCCTTATGCCTCTCACTTTGGCAGCATGATGCCCATACCTGAGTATAAGAATGATTTGGAGATACTGCTCTTCCTCCCCGCCCCGGCCACTAAAAGAGCCACCATTTTTCTTTTCAGCAACACGCAAGAAGTTGTTTGAACTTGCCAGAGCTTTCTCAGAAAAGACCAAAATGAGGAAGTCAAAAAGAAAACAGCTTTTGAAGCACCAAGTGTATCCTTTCCTGGTTTTATGAAGTGAACTCCTCCGGTTGGTCTCCCAAACTGGTTATCTTGAGGGTCTCCCCTGCTGTTCTCTCTTGGACATCAGTCATCAGTCCAGGCCTTGGTGGAGTGTAAAGAGACTGTAATCCGAATGTAAAGAGAGGTTTATTCCAATGATGAAATTCAATTTTTTTTACCACCGATTCTGTGGGCATGGCTTGGTGGGCATGGCAGGGGAAGGATACTGCAAAGTCCCCAGTCCCTCCCCACTCTGGGGCCAGCCAGAGGTGTCATTTGCTGGTTCTCCGAACTACTCAAAATTTTCGCTACCAGTTCTCCAGAACCTGCTGAATTTCACCGCTGGTTTATTCTCGTGAGGACTTCCACACGTGTTTCCTTTGTCATCCTGGCCATTGCTGAGCATTCTGGGAAATGAAATCCATAAATTGTAGGAATAGGAATAAAATTCTTTATTGGCCAAGTGTTGTTGGACACAAAAGGAATTTGTCTTTGGTGCATATGCTCTCAGTGTACATAAAGAAAAATAAAATACGTTCATCAAGAATCATAAGATCACATAGGTTACTAATAAGCAATCAAATCGTACTAGGAAACTAAATAAAACAGTCTGAATCATAAAGATGCAAGCAACAAGGTTATAGTTATGTGGGAGGAGATAGGTAATAGGAAGGATAAGAAGAAGAATAGTAATACAGTCTTAGTAAGTAGTTTGACAGTGTTGTGGGAATTATTTGTTTAGCAGAGTGATGGCATTTGGGGAAAAAACTGTCCTTGTGTCTAGTTGTTCTGGTGTGCAGTGTCCTATACCATCATTTTAAGGGTGGGAGTTGAAACAATTTATGTCCCGGATGTGAGGGGTCTGTAGATATTTTCACAGCCCTCTTTTTGACTCGTGCAGTATACAGGTCCTCAAGGGAAGGAAGGTTGATAGTAATTGTTTTTTCTGCAGTTCTAATTATCCCTCGAAGTCCGTGTCTGTCTTGTTGGGTTGCGGAGCCAAACCAGACAGTTATGGAGGAGCAGATGACAGACTCTATAATTCCTCTGTAGGAATTATGAACAGGAATTTGAATGCAGGATTCTTTGCCTTTCCCCGTTGTAACTTCCTACACCCATCAGTTGGCTACCGATTGTGTTCTGGTGGTATTCATCAGTTTGGCTAATTTTTTTGGCTCTCTTCTTGATCCAAATGGGACCAGGGATTAAAACTACTATTTACCAAAAAAATAAGACAGGGTCTTATTTTCATTGACACCCCCACCCCGGAAATAAGCGCTTGGCCTTATTTTCAGGGAGGTCTTATTATTTTTGAGATGCAGGAGGTGGCGAGTGTGGTAATGGCTGCTGTTGTGTTGCAATATTTTCGGGGAGAGTTTATTTTCGGGGCAGGGCTTATTTTAGCACATGCGCTTGGACTTATTAACCGGGAGGTCTTATTTTCGGGAAAACAGGGGAAGGACCTCCCTTTCTTGCTTAGTAACCACAGAAGTAGAACAATTAGATTTAGCTTTGTTCCACATGGCATCAACGTTGTTAATTCTCAAGACACACACACACACACACACCCTCCCGCTATGTATTCAAAATGGATTGTGATTAATATAGGTTTTTGGTATCATTTTTGAACAATTTGATATTTTGCGGGAGTTGCTGTTGTTATAGTATTATTATTAGTACAATACAATAGCAGAGTGGGAAGGGACCTTGGAGATCTTCTAGTCCAACCCCCTGCCTAGGCAGGAAACCCTATACTGTTTCAGACAAATGGCTGTCCAACATCTTCTTAAAGACTTCCAGTGTTGGGGCATTCACAACTTCTGGAGGCAAGCCGTTCCACTGATTAATTGTTCTAACTGTCAGGAAATTTCTCCTAGGTTGCTTCTCTCCTTGATTAGTTTCCACCCATTGCTTCTTGTTCTACCCTCAGGTGCCATGGAGAATAGTTTGACTCCCTCTTCTTTGTGGCAACCCCTGAGATATTGGAAGATTGCTATCATGTCTCCCCTAGTCCTTCTTTCCATTAAACTAGCCATGCCCAGTTCCTGCAACCGTTCTTCATATGTTTTAGCCTCCAGTCCCCTAATCCTCTTTGTTGCTCTTCTCTGCACTTTTTCTAACTGTCAGGAAATTTCTCCTCAGTTCTAAGTTGCTTCTCTCCTTCATTAGTTTCCACCCATTGCTTCTTATCCTGCCCTCAGGTGCCTTGGAGAATAGTTTGACTCCCTCTTCTCGTTGGGTATTCTCATTGGGACGATGGCAGGATTCGGAAGGGTGGCATTCCTTCTTTCAAGAGCTGTTCATAGGAATTTCATTTTAATGAGTGTTGTACTGCCTGACAATAAAGATGATCTGATCTTGTTACCTTATCACCCACCTTGAGTGTGGACCTCCAGGAAGTGGTGTGGAGGCCAGTCTCAAACCCCAGGCAGGTTCAGATGACCTTTTCCCGCTGTTTTTAAGCAGCGTTGCTCTCATTGGTCGGGATTTCCATCTGATGTATGGTTTGGATTATGTTCTCCTTAACACCAATCCAGGATGGGGACGGCAGCATCCACAGCAAACCTTCTTGATGACGTTGAAGGACATTCATGTGGTAAGATCCAAATCTTGATAGGCACATTAGGGAGTGCATATTCGGCTTAGCATATTCGGCTTAGCTCCCTAATTGCACCCTGAGTTTTGGGACCCTGGAATTATATTATGAGCCGTGGTGGCGCAGTGGTTAGGATGCAGCACTCCAGGCTACTTCTGCTGCCGGCTGCCGGCAATTTGGCAGTTCAAATCCCTCCAGGCTCAAGGTTGACTCAGCCTTCCATCCTTCTGAGGTTGTTAAGTGAATCTGGCTTCCCCATTGATTGTGCTTGTCAAAAGATCGCAAACGGTGAACGCATGATCTTGGGACACAGCAATGGTCCATAGGTATGCGCCAGATTGTTGGGGGCAATGTGCTGACTATAAAACTGCTTAAAGAAGGTTGTAAAGCACTGTAAAGCAGTGTATAAGTCTAATTGCTATTGCTATATTTTCCATTTTGCTGTGCGCCTATAAAATATAAGTCCCTGCTCCAGGGGGAATGTGTATACAGGTAGTCCTCGACGTACGACCACAATTGAGGCCAGAATTTATATTGCCAAGTGAATAATTTGTTAAGTGAGTTTTGCCTCGTTTTATGACTTTTCCTGTAATATTTGCTAAGTGAATCACTGCAGTTATATTAGTAACACGGTTGTTAAGTGAATCTGGCTTCCCTATTGACTTTGCTGGTCAGAAGGTCCCAAAAAGTGATCACATGACCCCGGGACACTATGACCAGGAGTGGGTTTCAGCCGGTTTGCACCGGTTCAGGTGAAACGGATGCTAATTTTGCATCTGATTCACCGAACCGGTTGTTGCAAGGATTGGCTGGCCCCGCCCACCCTGCCCCTCCCCCTCCCCTCCCAGGAGTCTCTACGTAGCCCATTCATCATGCCAGGTAAGTACAGGGCTCGCACAGAGGCTCTGGGAGGGCAAAAAACGGGCCTGCCGGAAGTTCCAGATGTCTGGAAACAGGCTCATTTCCGGCCTCCGGAGGGTCTCTGGTGCCCAGGGGAGGCCGTTTTTGTCCTCCCGGAGGCTCAAAGAAAACCTCCACAGCCTGGGGAGGGTGAATCCACCCCCCCACACACACCATGAGGAGGCCAAGTAGGCCACGCCCACCCAGCAACCGGGGCAGAGAACCAGTTGCTAAAATATTTCAGTCCCACCCCTGACTGCGACCATCATAAATATGAGCCAGTTGCTAAATTCTAGAATTTTAATCAAGTGACCATTTGGATGCTGCGACAGTCTTTAAGTGTGAAAAATAGTCATACGTCACTTTATTCAGTGCTGTTGTTAACTTCGAACGATCACTAAACAAATGGTTGAGGATTACCTGTATTGTAGAAATGGATACATCTACAGTGATTGTCTATGGCAGGGGTGTCCAAAGTTGGCCACTTTAAGACTTGTGGACTTCAACTCCCAGAATTCCCCAGCCAGAGTTGAAGTCCACAAGTCTTAAAGTGGCCAACTTTGGACACCCCTAGTCTATGGATATTCTCAGTCATACTGGTCATGGTTGTCGCAAAGGTGCTTTTGTAAAGAGGCAGCTGGACTTTCCTGTTTTTTCTTTGAAGACATTTCGCTTCTCCTCCAAGAAGTTTCTTCAGCTCTGACTGGAATCCTTCCATTCCCCACCATCCAGCTGAAGAAGCTTCTTGGATGAGAAGCAAAGCTTCTTCAAAGAAAGACCAGAAAGTCCAGTTGCCTCTTGAAAAAAAACACCTTTTGGGACATCTAGGGTGATGTATGGCTGCCAGCTGTAATCAAGGACATTGGTAGTAATGATGTTGGGAGCTAATTTTTTTAATTGGAGGAAGATGAAAAACCTTGATGTGGAATCTGTGGTAGATAGGAAAGTTGCTAGAATTAGCAATACGGTAGCATTTAGACTTACCATATTGTTTGGATGCATCTTATGCACCAAATGTAGCCCTGCCCACCCGCTTGCCCCCACCCTTTGGCCTCTGCCTCCCAGCAATTTGCCTCCTTGCAGCAAACAGCGAACAGCCTGTTTTAGCTTCAGCACAGCCTGATTGGCACAAGCAGCTGATTGTCGGGCCTCCCGATGATCAGCTGTTTCAGGCTGCAGGGATTGCCATTGCCTACTGCCGTCTCTGTGAGCCCCATTTTCTGCCCATTCTGTTTGCCATCGCCCAGAATGGGCAGAAAATGGGGTGCGTGGAGGCCAAAAATGGGGCATGCGGAGGCTTTAAACGGAATTCGGAGGTCAAAAATGGGGCGCACGGAGATGGCAATAGGCTACGGCAATCCCTGCAGCCTGAAACAGCTAATCATCGACAATCAGCTGCTTGTGATAATCAGGCTGTGCTGAAATTGAAAGGGGCTGTTGGCTGCAAGAAGGCAAATTGCTGAGAGGCAGAGGCAGATTTTGTTTTCTTGTTTTCCACCCCAAAAGCTAGGTGCGTATTATACTTTGGAGCATCTTATACTCTGAAAAATATGGTATCTACCACTACACAATGCTTTCTAAGCAGTTTGCAGAGTCAGCAAATTATCCCCCAATAATCTGGGTCCTTATTTTACCAACCTCGGAAAGAATCAACCTTGAGCCTGTCAGGATTGAACTCCTGGCTGCAGGCAGAGTATGCCTGCAATACTGCATTCTAACCACTGTGCCACCAGTGTTGGCCGCAAGAACAGCCTGTCGCTGACACTGCTTTTTCCTGCCTTTGAACTGACACTAACTCTAGTCTAGTTGAAAAGTTGGGCCGTTGCAGATCTGCAGGCTTCAACCATCTCCTGCCTCTGTGTTTCAGATGAGGACTGCCAAATAAGAAGAAAATTACCTGCAGCAGAAGAGCCATCAAAAGAAGTACAATAAGGTATGCTCACTTTTGTTCCAACTATCACAAATTCACTTGCTAGGTACTCTGAACAGAAATATTCAAGGTTATTGCTGTTTACAAAGACTAAACAGCATTCAAAAATATCCTTATCTTTAATAATATACTAGTTGATGCCCCAGCATTGCCCGGGTATTTATAGACGTCGAAGTGTTTGTCTGACAGCCCGTTCTTCCCCCTACTCCCATGCCCATCATCCCTGCCCTCTCCCTTCCCCGTCCCATGCACTCCTCTTTCCCGCCTTGGCACCTTGCCCCAAATCCATCAGGCACTTTACCATTGGTCCACTGAAGGGCGAACGTCATGGCTGGCTTTTCTGAGGAAGCTGCAAAGGAACTGACACCACAAACAATTGGTGCTCTAGGACACCATGCTCGCTCTCCTTAACAGGGCAGGCGTTCCAGAGTTATTCTGGAACACACACAGACACAGACACAGACACACACCAGGGATGTCTTGCCCTCCCCCCAGTATTTGTTTCCAGAGGGTAAGTCATCTGCGTACCGTTTGGTTGAAATTGCTTGAGGTGCTCCAGAGTTAAGCTGGAACACCCATACATATATAAAATTATGCTGGAACATACATACAGCCTTTTATATAGATATATAATATAATAATAGATTCTTTTAATTTAAAATTAAAACAGGACAGCTATAATTAATAGAAATAGGTTGAGTTGCTAGCTAGTTAGTGGGAATGGAGAAGACTTTGAAAATGATGATCTTAAGCAAGCTTTGCCGTGAATTTACATTTATACAATCTTTGGTTGTATAATCAGAGGGTAGAATCAAAATCACGCGACGTATTAGTACCACTTTATATATCCTTAGTAAGGCCATACTTGGAATTACTGCCTCCAGTTTCGGTCACCACATTACAAAAAAGATGTTGGGACTCTGGAAAAAGTGCAAAGAAGAGCAACTAAGATAATTAAAGGCCCGGAGTCTAAAACATAGGAAGAACAGGTTGCAGGATTTGTGTTTGGCTAGTCCAGAGAAAAAAAAGGACTAGGGGAGACCTAATAACAGTTTCCCAGTGTTTGAGGGGCTGCCACAACTTAATTTTCAAAGCACCAGAGGGCAGGACAGGAAACAATGGATGGAAACTAATCGAGAGAAGCAACCTGGAATCAAGGAGAAACCTCCTAACCATGGGTGGGTTCCGGCAGCTACTATTGCCGGTTCGTTTG
The DNA here is from genome assembly GCF_964273705.1 of Natrix helvetica. Lineage (NCBI taxonomy): Eukaryota > Metazoa > Chordata > Lepidosauria > Squamata > Natricidae > Natrix > Natrix helvetica. Next base: position 288,461,540 of record NC_138552.1, on the reverse strand, counting down.
TGGTCGTGCACTTGTTGTACACTGCACGTGCATGCACAATACTATAAAAACAAGATGGCGTGCCTATGGTGCTGCCGGGAGAACCGGTTCAGGGACGGGCAGGCCCAGGTCACTGCCGGTTCCAGCGACCCAGGCTACCAAACCACTACCGGTTTAGCTGCACTGGTCCGAACCAGTAGGAACCCACCATTGCTCTTAACAGTGAGGACGATTAGCCAGTAGAATGGTTTGCCCTCAGAAGTTGTGGGTGCTCCATTGCTGAAAGTTTTTAAGAAGAGACTAGACAGTCACTTCTCTAAAATGGTGTAGTGGGGTTTCCTGCTTGACAGGAGATTGGATAGAACAGTGATGGCGAACCTTTTTTGGCTCCTATGCCAAAAGCGGGGGGAGCACGGGGGTTGTGCGCCATGTGCCACACCCATAAAGCTATGTGCGCAACCCACCCACCCGCTTTTGTCACTGTTTGTGCCCTCTCCAGGCTCCAGAGGCTTTTTAGGAACCTGGGGAAGGTGAAAACAGCCTCCCCTGTCCCCCTCGGACGCCCTCCGGAGGCCTCAGGAGCTTCCCTGAAGCCTCCGGAGGGCGAAAAACAGACCTACAGGGAACCCAGAAGTTCGGGAATGGTGACTTCCGGTTTGTCCGTAGGGCTGATTTTCGACCTCCAGAGCCTTCAGGAGGCTTCTCTGAGGGCTCCAGAGGGCAAAAAACAAACCTACAGACAAACCGGAAGTTCAGAAATGGTGACTTTCAGTTTGTAGTACGGCCGATTTTTGACTTCCGGAGCTTTCAGGGGCCTTCAGGAGGCTTCCCTGAAGGGGATTTTGCAGGGCAAAATCCAGCCCTACGAGCAAACCGGAAGTGACTTCCAGTTTGTCCGTAGGACTGTTTTTTGCCCTCCGGAGCCTTCAGGAAAGCCTCCTGAAGCCTCCGGAGGGCAAAAAACGGTCCTACGAGCAAACCGGAAGCCATTCTTGAACTTCCGGTTTGCCCATAGGGCCGGTTTTTCGTGCTCCAGAGGCTTCAGCTGGCCAGTGTGCGTATGCTCTATTCTGATTAATTGGCCTCTAGTTTTTTCTGGTCTTACACTACCTGTCTAGAACCAGTCCATGTTGCTGCTCATTGTGAAGATATGAGGAACTGTGCTACTTTTTGAAAATGTTGTTATGCCCATGTTAGAAGAGGCAAGATCAAAAAGCAGTCATGATAACAACAAGAGGAAGTGGAACCTCTAACCTCTGTCCCGAAGAACTTTTTAAACCATACATTTGCTCAGTTCCAACTACTACGGTAGATGATAGCAACTCCCTGGTCTGATCTTCAAAAGATATGCAGAGGTGTAACTGGCTAATCCTTGAGTGGGAGAAATCCACGAGGAAATCCAAGAATGGGCTTTTTAAAAAAGCAACTAAATAGGAACCAGTGTCAAATCATGTTGTATTGTTACCAAGAAAACCGCTTGAAGGTACTCGAAGGAGATTTTATCATCCTCCAGTTCCTCTTCTCAAGAGCTAAGAAGGATAAAGGCACATATGTGCTAGTCATTCTTGACTCTAGGGGGCGGTGCTCATCTCTGTTTCAAAGTCAAAGAGCCAGCACTATTCAAAGACGTCTCCGTGGTCATGTGGCTGGCATGACTAAATACAGAAGGCGCATGGAACGCTGTTACCTTCTCACCAAAGGTGGTCTCTATTTTTCTACTTGCATTTTTACGTGCTTTTGAACTGCTAGGTTGGCAGAAGCTGGGGCAAGGAACGGGAGCTCACCCCATTACACCGCACTAGGGATTCGAACCGCTGAACTGCCGACCTTTCCGATCAACAAGCTCAGTGTTTAATTCTGCTAGTCCTCAATAACAGTTTGTTTAATGATTGTTTGAAGCTACTAAAAAAATGAATTATGTCTGTTTTTCACAATTGCAATTCACAAAAGGTTGCAAAATGGGACCAAAAAAAATGCCTCGCTTAGCTGCAGAAATTTTGGGCTCAATTGCCATTGTAAGTCGAGGATTACCTGCATTGTAAAGCATTCAAGCTTTTGTTAATATTCCCATATTTCTCTCTTTTTCTTTTCTAGATCCAGAATTGGCAATGGGGGGGGGGGGAGCCAAATAAGATGAGAAACCATGATGGTTAAAAGGGAAGATAGTTTTTATGCTGGTGACTCTATTCTGGAACGATCCAAGGTCAACATACTGTATGAAGGCACGTTTTGATTTTTTTTAATCCAGTGACTTAAAGAATTTGGGTCTTACTCGTCTATCTTTTTTCAACTCTGAGGAATCCAGCTCCCTACCACCAACAAAAAATAGGAGGGAGAGAGAAAAAAACTGACAACTGACCTAATCTTTTATACACCAATCTTTAAAGCTGGATAATGATAATCTATTATTTCAAATGTGGTTCGGATGTATGAAAGAAAAACCACACCGTTGTTTCAAAGTGGTTGCTGTCTGCTGTTTTCAAACCATGACTTTTGAACGAATTGATACGCGTGTCCTTTCATCCAGAGAGAGGATGGGCCCTCCAGATTTTGCTGTATTGTGGATGATGATTTTTACTCTAATTATATAATTATTGCTGCTAATAGAAAAGAAACCTGAATCATGCTCTTTGAGTGTGATAGTCAGGATAATATAATTTTTCCCCCCCTCCACGAAAAAATTGTTCCTGCAGATCCCTTCCACAATCAGAAGCCGTTCGTGATAGATATCTCCCCTTATTCAGAGGTCTCTGTGGGAGTGGGGGTGCAAAAAAGTCAAGACGGCACCTGCAAACGAGATAAAAACTCCACTTTTTTTCGAAATATTTTCTTTAATCAAGTTTTACAAAACCCAGTCAATCTTCTAATAAAGAGCAGAAGAAAGAAAGAAAAAGAAAAGGAAAGAAAGAGTTCTGATTCCTTTGTATTCCTTTTCAGCAAATATAAATACAGTTATAAAATTACTGCATGATTTAAAAAAGACCCGCATTTTTTTTATTATTCATTTTTCCCCCTAATCATGATTACCACAAATCATAACTGCCTTTTTTTCTGTTGCGTGCAAAAAGTCATATGAGAGTTTCCAGTTGATCATAAATGTAGATATTTGTTTTTTCCCCAAACCGAAGAGGTTAATGTAACCATCTCCGCAAGTTCTATCATTTTCACCAATCATTCGTCTGTTGTAGGCACCATAGTGCTAAGCTTTTCCATTTTTCAGCATAGAATAATCTTTCTATAGTTGTCATAAAGAAAACAAAGTTCTGAGATTTTTTTCCTAGTTGTTTTTGTCCATTAGCCCAAAAGAAAAGCCTCTGGTTTCAGCTATACTTCAAGATCTTCTAAATTAATGCATGTATTTCTATCCAATATGTTTTGGCTTTTTTACAAGTCCATCAAACATGATAAAAAGCCCCTTCATGCCATTTATGTTTCCAGCGAAGATTCAAAGTACCTTTATACATTCCAGACAGTTTCTCTGATGACAAATACCGGTGATACATCATTTCATAAAAATTCTCTTTAAGGTTAGAGCACGCAATGTAAATTTGAGTCCTTTCAACCACATGTTTTCCTGTTTCTACATTATAGCCAATCTCCTAGCCTAATTTATTATACATTCTTTCAGTTCTTCGATCTCATATTTCAGCAAAAGTTTATAAGTTTGGCAATAACATATTCGTCGCTGGTATATATATATTATTTTAATTCAAATTCAGTCTGTCTTTGTTCAAAATCGTAAAATCGTTTATCCACTTTAAACCTTTCTGTTAATTGTAGATAAGGAAACCATTGGGAAGCATATCCTTCTCTTATTAAATCTCCTGATTTCATTTTACAATCCCCGTAAGAAAATTCTAGTACATCTTGGAAGGTTAACCATTTTATCTTTATTCAGCATTTTTTATTTACAAAATGCTTCTGGGTGCTGACGAGCTCCAACTTTTTTTACATGTAAAAGAAGTTGGAGTCTGATCTCATGTTGGTGGATGCCATGTTGACTTTTTTGACCTCCCGGGGCATTTCTGCTGTCATTGTTCCTGTTGTCTTTCAACCCAAACCTGGATCCCATTTTGCTTCCGTGCAACCTCTCTGATAACTTTGTAATCCTTGCATTGCTGGGAAAAGAGAACCAGGTTGAAAAATAAGAATGGTGTGAAAACTTAACATTCTATATATTGTCCTTTCCCCATTTCTGTGAATTCAGTGTCTCTTATAGTTCTTATGGCCTTAGTCTTGTCCTGCCCTTGCTGAGATGGTGTAGAACAGGGGTGTCAAACTCGCGGCCCGCAGGCTGGATGCATCATGCGCTGGCCACGCACACTCCTGGTTTAGCGAAGGGGGAAAAAGTTGCAAGATGTCCCTGTCACGTGACAACAATGTGTCGTTGCGAGTTTGACACCCATAGTTTAGCAACTTCATTGGGAGAAGGACAGACTACACTAGTCCTTGTTTAACGACCATAATTGAGACTAGCAAATAGGTGCCCACCTATGTTTCTGATATAAGGGAATACCTTTTTTTTAAAGTGACAATTTCTCTCTAGACTTTTTTTTATAACTACATAGATAAAAGCATAAGGCCTGCAAAATGTAGGCAGCTTCTTAATTGATCGCAACTGAAAGATGGCGTTAATACTAATGGTCGGACCTGTATCTGAAGCCTTGAAAACGGTCACCAATTTCTGGGCTCGTGCATTTATGCTAAGCCAGTATCTCTCAAACTCAACAACTTGGTACGTGGACTTCAACTCCCAGAATCCCCAGAATTCTGGGAGGAAGTCCACCGATCTTAATATGAGCCAGGGTGGCGCAGTGGTTAGAGTGCAGTACTGCAGGCAACCTGCTGGCTGCCTGAAATTTGGCAATTCAAATCACACCAGGCTCAAGGTTGACTCAGCCTTCCCTCCTTCCAAGGTGGGTAAAATGAGGACCCAAATTGTTGGGGGCAACAGGCCGATTCTGTAAACCGCTGAGAGAGGGCTGTAAAGCGGTATATAAGTCTAAGTGCTATTGCTAGTAAAGGTTGCAGAGGTTCAGAAATATTGTGCTCCTCTTTAGTTTATGGCGATTCTCAACTCATCCAGATCATGGTTGTCCCAAAGGTTCTTTTTTCAAGAGGCAACTGGACTTTCTGGTTTTTCTTTGAAGATGTTTCGCTTCTCCTCCAAGAAGCTTCTTCAGCTCTGACTGGATGGTGGGGAATGGAAGGATGAAGAAGCTTCTTGGAGGAGAAGCGAAACGTCTTCAAAGAAAAACCAGAAAGTCTAGTTGCCTCTTGGGGAAAAAAAAACACCTCTGCGTTGCTCACTTTTAGCTGCCTAACCTTGCTGTAATTCAGGGGTGTCCTAACTTGAGAACTTTAAGACTTGTGGACTTCAACTCCCAGAATTCCCCAGCCAGCATAGCTGGCTGGGGAATTCTGGGAGTTGAAGTCCACAAGTCTTAAAGTTCTCAAGTTTGGACACTCCTGCTGTAATTGAATAAACTGAATAAACCAGGACGTATAACACGAAGTAATTGGATTCATGCAAGTTACTGAGTGAAAACTAGTCAAGCATCTGCTGGGTAAATCATGCCATGAGCATATTTTAGGACAGAATTGGTAATACCTGGGGGGGATTTGAAAGCTGCTTTGCTGTTTACATCCCTAGCGACGACAGGCAATGGTAGCAAAGCTGCCTGTTTCCAAATGTTAGTCTGTTTTGATCATGTGTCTAATGCAGAGGTTTGAATATGAGCGAAAGGATTATGTATACCGTATATGTTCAGTCATTAGGGCAGGGGTGTCCAAACTTGGAAACTTAAAGACTTGTGGACTTCAACTTCCAGAATTCCCCAGCCAGCATGGCTGGCTGGGGAATTCTGGGAGTTGAAGTCCACAAGTCTTAAAGTTCCCAAGTTTGGACACCCCTGCATTAGGGGTATATCTCTGCTGAAGTAAAATCCAATAACAAGGAGAATCCTGTTGTTATAAAAGGAAAAAAAAACGTGTGCCAATGCAGATCCAGGTAGTCCTCGATTTACGACCACAACTGGGACCAGAATTTCTGTTGCTGAGCAAAGCGGTGGTGAAGTGAGTTGCGACTCATTTTACAACCTCTTTTGCCACAGTTGTTAAGCCAAGCTTTTTAGAAACCAGCTGGGAAATTCGCAAAAGGGGATCGCATGACCCCAGGATGCTGCCAAGCATCTGAATTTCGATCATGTGACCGGGGGGGAGAAATGCTGTGCAGTCGTAAGTGTGAGGATTGGTGGTAAGTCGACTTTTTCCCCGCTGCCGTTGTAACTTTGAACAGTTGCTAAACAAATGGTTGTAAGTCAAGGATTACCTGTGCTTTTCAGGACTTCCCTGCCCAGGTTCCCTGGCATTTAAAAAAAAAATCGGTTCGTGTATAGTTGGGGCCTCTGCTATAGCTGGACCTCTCCCAGGGGCTTGGGAGAACCTTTAGCTAAGATTCTGTGCAGTTCAGAGAACCCCAAATCCCACTCCTAGCTGTCCCCGCCGACCCTTCCCCTCCCAGGACTCCCCGCGCGGCCCATTTTGGATGCAGGCAAGTTCAGGGTGTGTGTAGAGGCTTGGGGAGGGCGAAAAACGTGCCTACTGGAAGTTTGAGAAGGTCTGGGAGGTTTCCAGGGCTTCCGGAGCCTGGGGTGGCTGTTTACGCCCTCCCAGAGCCTCGGGGAAAACCTCCCGAGTCCAGGGAGGGTAAAAGCACCCCCCACACTTGCCATAGCCACGCCCACCTATCAACCGGGCAGAGAACCCCTAACTAAAATGTTTGAAGCCACCCCTGCCTTTATACCCCTCTCTGTTACTAATGCAGCTGACTAAACCAAAAGGCCCAGCAATAGATGCGAAATGTTGTAAAATTTTTATTCAAGCTTTTTGTGATTGTTGTTTTTTTTACTCGGGGAGAACGGGATGTAAGGAAACGAGCTGGCAAATTTCTTGATCCTGTTTAGGATGACTTTCTGTAAGCTTCACTGGTGTTTTAGAGATGCAAGATTTAGCTCTGCTACCCGTATATGATGAGGTTTAATTAGAAGCCAGTCCTTGCCTCCCAGTTTGGGAGAGAATCGGACAGTGCATATAGTTCTCTTTTTGGCGTATTACTGGGATTCCACACACACACACACACACACACACACACACACACACACACACGGCCCAATAAGAGGCTTATAAAAATCAGGCCAAGCCTATATATATCCATGTTGCTCTAAAAGACTTGGAGAGTTTTCTGAGGCTTAAGCCAGGCTAGTGCTGGAAAATCCTGAATGATTCTTTTTATTCTTTCCAAGCCAGGATTTTTATTATTATTATTATTATTATTGAAAAGCATCAGTGCATCTTGGGAAAAGGGGATTTTCTTTTTTACTCTTGGGTTCCAATCCTAGCTTCCAAGCTATTATGAAGATTGGAGAAAAACAACTTTGCTTGCAAAATAAATTGTGAACAGGAAAGGCAACTGAGCACTCTACCTGGGCAGGTTGATTATTAATGCCATAATACCAATCCAGGTTCCTAGTTTAGGATACTTAGTCTTTGCCCCTCAGAGTAAGCTAGCTGTTTGGCCAGAGTTGGAAAGAAAAAAAATCCATAAAATTCGAAAGCTCTTGTGTTCACATCACCTCTCTCCACTGTTCCTTAACTGAAAATACTGGCTAATTTCCCACTTTTATTGCTTTTCCTGGATGTGCTAACATTGTCAGAGTGTAAAAACCATTAAAGAGATATCTGCCTTTATACACTGTTAATCAATTTGGCCATTGCTTGCGTGATAGGCCATCCACCCAACTTCCACCTGTAATTAGCTTTCTTGCTTTTACAACAGGCATGTTAATCCATGCTCCTAGTACTTTCTCCCCTATCGAGCATAATTTGAGCTGCTCATCCCCAGGGAATAACGCTGAGCTGTCTGATGTTGCTTTAACAACATTCTCTCTGGCTTCCTCACACACCTCCCCCATCTTCTTCCCTCTCACAGGTGGGAGGCGGATGGATGGGCCTATCAGGCAAGCAATGGCCAAATTGATTAATAGTGTATAAAGGCAGATATCTCTTTAATGGATTTTACACTTTGACGATGTTAGCAGTGGCTAACAAAAGCTAAGTGAGCAATATATTTTAAAGTTCTGGAGATCGCAATGTCTGTTTCTTCTTTTATAACTACACCTGGAACTCGTATTTTAGGATAATTCGCAATAAACTGTATATATAGTTTACAAGCAGTACAAAACTGCTTATACTGCTGTTGAGTTGCGTAAAAGCAAAGTTTGGACACCTTTTGTAAAAAAAAAGGGGGGGGATTATTGTCGCCGTGTACAGATTCTCAGTAAGTTTTACGCCAGGAGTTCTTCTTTAATTTTGGAAGTGGTCTGGAAAAGAACAGTTTGGCTCTGAGCCTTTGGCAATTCCTGTTAATGACATCCAGGGAATAATTTTGTTAGGATGGTACAGTAAATGCTTTTTGTTCAGTTTCTCATATTCTCTCCACTCCCCTCTGCTCCCGTAAATGTGTTTTCAGGGCTACAAAGACCAGCTCCCAAAAGTTTAGGGTTCCCCCCACCCTCTATCAAACAATGTACAATCCATGACAGTAATGTTTGTATTGCTTTCTCTCTTCAGAAAAAAAGAGACAACCGAAAAGGGGAGGGGAGAATAAAACACATGAGAGTCGTTTGTGATGTTTGTGAATGTGGGTCTTTTAGAATTTATTTCCATACATACTTTTTTCTTAAAAAGATGTTTAATATTAATTCGTATAATAAACTCATGTTGTACTCTCTTAAACCTTCCGCTTTGCGGGGCTCTGCTGTCATTTGTGGGCTACCTGGCAGTGAATTGAATGCCAGTAAAGCTTATTGATCAAAAGCCAACACAGTTCTAGGCTGCATAAACAGAGGGATAGAATCAAGATCACGTGAAGTGTTAATACCACTTTATAATGCCTTGGTAAGGCCACACTTGGAATACTGCATTCAGTTCTGGTCGCCACGATGTAAAAAAGATGTGGAGACTCTAGAAAGAGTGCAGAGAAGAGCAACAAAGAGGATTAGGGGACTGGAGGCTAAAACATATGAAGAACGGTTGCAGGAACTGGGTATGTCTAGTTGAATGAAAAGAAGGATGAGGGGAGACATGATAGCAGTGTTCCAATATCTCAGGGGTTGCCACAAAGAAGAGGGAGTCAAGCTATTCTCCAAAGCACCTGAGGGTAGAACAAGAAGCAATGGGTGGAAACTAATCAAGGAGAGAAGCAACTTGGAACTAAAGAGAAATATCCTGACAGAACAATTAATCAGTGGAGCAACTTGCCCCCAGAAGTTGTGAACGCTCCAACACTGGAAGTTTTTAAGAAGATGTTGGATAACCATTTGTCTGAAGTGGTGTAGGGTTTCCTGCCTATGCAGGGGGTAGGCCTAGAAGACCTCCAAGGTATCCTCCAACTCTGTTATTCTGTTTAGTCATTACAATTCCCAATGTTCCATTAGCGGAAGGGCTTAATGGGAATTATGAAGTTTATAGATCATCATATTTTTGGCAGCCCCAGTGTGGAGAAGGCTGCTCTCAAGCAACAGCAGACTTCATTATCTTCTGTGATATATTTAATTTAACCTACTTTCTACTAATACATTGACTCTCCGCAAAATGACCTGATTCACATAGCATGCAATATTATGGGTTGCTTAAATGCTATTTTCTTTTAATAAATCAGGTTTGCCTGGGTTTGCATAATAAGTTACACCATTGGTGGGTTTCAATTTATTTTACTACTGGTTCGCTGCAGGGATGCTGAGACAACGGGAACTCCAACGATGGTTGTACGTACCACTCATTTAGGGCTGCCACAAGTTTGGTTGCTAAATAAGTAGTCGTGAAGTAAGCACTGTCCATATTTATTACCAAATCTATGGCAGCAGCCTACAACCCCAATTCAATCACTGCAACCATCAATTTAAAACCATAAAAACCAGGAAAAACCTCACAATAAAACCATCTACAACCTGATTAGAAGATAAAGTGTCCTTTAAAATGGGAAACTAATTAATTGAAAGGTTTCTTCTGAAAGCAACGAAGGTGAAGATTGCAAAACAGGTGTGACCACAGAGAAGGCCCTCACCTATTTTAATTTGGCTTACTATCTGGATGGAGAAGCAGTTTGGTGTAGTGGGTTCAAGGCACCAGACTAGAAACTGGGAGTTCTGTCCCCCTCGGTACATTGGTGGGTTGCAGGGGGTACGCCCCAGTATGGGTGTCCCGGAGCCTGCCCGGAGCATCGGATACCGTTCCAGTACGGTGCTCTGGAGGGCCCACCTGCCTGAGCTCTTTACTGGTCTTTTAAGTGTTTTAAGTCTTCAAGTGCACGGCACGTACAGCGCCTGCGCTCTACTCCGCTGAGCAGTTGGAGCATTGCGGAGGCTCGAGGCGGTAAGATGTATGTGCGCGCATCCATGTGGGTGCTGCCGGGCCCGTTCCAACCGGAACGAAACAGAATCCGGAACCCACCACTGCCTCAGTCACAAAAATGTTGGAACTTGGGCCAGTCTCACTTTCTTGGCTCCAGAAAGAAGGCAAGGGCAAGCTTTTCTTCTGAAAATCTTGCCAAGAATACTACCCCCCCAAAAAAAACACCACTTACACATACTTCCCTGAAAAGCACCCAGAAAACATTCTAACTAAAATGGATCCTCCTACAGTGAACCAGAGCCCAAAGCAAGTAGTTTCTTTTTAAAGCAAGCATTTTGTATTTGGCTCAGAAAGGAGTGAGAAGCAAATTCAGAGCAGATGTCACACTGTCTAGTAGGTTAATGAAAAGAAGGACCAGGGGAGACATGATAACAACCTTCCAATATCTCAGAGGTTGCCACAAAGAAGAGGGAGTCAAACTATTCTCCAAAGCACCTGAGTGTAGAACAAGAAGCAATGGGTGGAAACTAATCAAGGAGAGAAGCAACCTAGAACTGAGAAGAAATTTCCTGACAGTGAGAACAATCAATCAGTGGAACAGAAGTTGCCTTCAGAAGTTGTGAATGCCCCAACACTGGAAGTCTTTAAGAAGATGTTGGATAGCCATTTGTCCGCGTGCGTGCACGCCTCCTGCTGGCCAGCTGGTCTTCGGGTCTCTGCCATGCAGGCGCAGGGGCAGAGCGCATGTGAGGGCTGCGCGCATGCACAGGGGTGGGGTGCATGCAGGGGGCCATGAGTCTATGCGTGGCGGCGGGACGAATGCACGGGGACTGTGCGTGCATTGCATTGGGGAGGTTCCGGAGGTGCATGCGCTTTGGGCACTCAGTCCGGAAAAGGTTAGCCATCACTGGTATAGGATTTCCTGCCTAAGCTGGGGGTTGGACTAGAAGACCTCCAAGGTCCCTTCCAACTCTGTTATTCTATTCTATTGTATTTACCGTGTTTCCCCAAAAATAAGACAGAGTCTTATATGCTTTAACCCCCGCCAAATAAGCACTTGGCCTTATTTTCGGGGAGGTCTTATTATTTTTGAGATGCAAGAGGCGGTGAGCATGGACACCTCGTGGCTGCTGCTGTGTTGCAATATTTTCAGGGAGGGCTTATTTTCAGGGGAGGGCTTATTTTAGCACATGCGCTCAAATGCCCAATTTGGCTTATTATCCGGGGAGGTCTTATTTTCAGGGAAACAGGGTAGCAGAGAACCAACCTAAGAATTAAAGAGAAATTTCCTGATAGAACAATTAATCAGTGGAATGGTTTATCTTCAGACATTGTGGATCCTCCATCACTGAAGGTTTTTAAGAAGAAACTGGGCAGTCCTTTTTCTGGATTAGGGTGTCCTGCGCAAGCAGGGTGTTGAAGTTGAACACTTCCAAAGTCCCTTCCAACTCTGTTATTTTGATAGCAAATATTTTTGAACTGGAAAATGAAACAGGCAGGCATGCTACTGTCCATCCCTGCTTTAGATTCATTCGAACCACAGGAAACACTTGATCCAAAAGGACTCTTCCAAAAGTCCCTTCTGAAGGACAGCAAATGTGTTTGTTTGTTGTAGTAACCTTGGTGCTGCATGGGGGGGAAGAGACAAAGACCGTAGGAAGATACGTTATGCCAGCTGCCATCTGGTGGCATATTTGAGAAGGAAAAAAAAAACCCACATGCCAAGGCTAACCAATAATCGAGGCTCAGGATAAGCTGGCTGTGGCATCTCATCCTCTCCCGTGGTAAAGTACTTGGGATGAAGATTGTGTAAAAGCTGAGGAAGGAATGGAAGAGAGATAACTGGCTTGTTTCAAAAATGCAATTTAGCCTCAGGTGGGGAGAAATCTAGGAAGAAACGGTTCAAAGCATTTAGAACAGTGGCTCTCAACCTTCCCAGTGCCGCGACCCTTTAATACAGTTCCTCATGTTGCGATGACCCCCAACCATCAAATTGGTGTCTCGGTTCCTAAGACCATCAAAAATGTGTGTTTTCCGATGGTTTTAGGCGACCCCTGTGAAAGGATTGTTCGACCCCCAAAGGGGTCCCGACCCACAGGTTGAGAACCACTGATTTAGAACCACTTAGAATAACAGAGTTGGAAGGGACCTTGGAGGTCTTTTAGTCCAACCCTCTGCTTAAGCAGAAAACCTATATCACTTCAGACAAGTGGATATCCAAAATCTTAAAGACTTCCAGTGTTGGGGCATTCACAATTTCTGGAGGCAACTTCTGTTCCACTGATTAATTGTTCTAACAGTCAGGAAATTTATCCTCAGTTCTAAGTTGCTTCTTTCCTTGATTAGTTTCCACCCATTGCTTCTTGTTCTACCCTCAGGTGCCTTGGAGAATAGTTTGACTCCCTCTTCTTTGTGGCAGCCCCTGAGATATTGGAAGACTGCTATCATGTCTCCCCTAGTCCTTCTTTCTATTTAACTAGACATACCCAGTTCCTGCAACCGTTCTTCATATGTTTTAGCCTCCAGTCCCCTAATCATCTTTGTTGCTCTTCTCTGCACTCTTTCTAGAGCAGGGGTGTCAAACTCATGGCCCGCGGATTGGATGTGTCACCTTCTAGCCCCTCCCCTCCCATTTTAGCAAAGGGGGGGAAAGTCTCAATATGTCATGTGACACCACACGTTTAACACCCTTTTCTAGAGTCTCATTATTTAGAGCAGTGATGGTTAACCTTTTTTGGATCGTGTGCCAAAAACGGGGGGAATGCAGGGACGTAGTGCGTGGGCGTGCCACACCCATAATGCTATGCGAGCGACCCCAGTATGCATGCACGGATGACCCTCCCCTGAAAACGCATGTATGCCCAATCAGCAACCAACTCACTCCCGCTTTTGGCACGCTTTTTTCATCCTCCCCAGGCTCCAGAAGCTTTCTAGGATCCTGGGGAGGGCAAAAACAGCCTCCCCCCACCCCCGGAGGACCTCCAGAGGTTTCAGGAGCTTCCCTGAAGGCTCCGGAGGGTGAAAAAAGGCCCTATGAGCAAACCTGGAAGTTTGTTCCTGAACTTCTGGTTTGCCCATAGGGCTGGTTTTTTGCACTCCAGAGGCTTCAAGGAAGCCTTCGGAGGGCGAAAAACGGCCTCAGAAGAAGGCTGAAGTCAACTGGCCAGCACGCGCATGTGTGCTGGAGCTGACAGGGCAACGCCTCGTGTGCCCTAACAAATGGCTCCGCATTCCACCTGTGGCACGCATGCCATAGGTTCGCCACCACGGATCTAGATCATTCATTATATCCTAATCTTTGCATCCAGGATGGTAATTGAAAAGCAATAACACATGAGGAAAAAGGGCTGGTGGAATTGGAGGGGGAAAAACACATCTAGACATTGTCTCTTAGTGATCTTCTTGTATGATCAATTGGGATAAAAACATCTGGGAAAGTTAATAAAATATTTTTCAGCCAGCCTTGGGGGATCTGAAGTAGCTCGGTCTCTCATTTGAAGCAATTCAGTAATATTCAGTTGTAATTTTCTGTGGTTAAATATCATTGAATGAACCAAGTTAGGTGCAGTTCACCCAGCACAGGGTGAAACAAATACAAATACGATGTGTGAACCAGCTCCTCCTCCATCATTAGGCAGCACACTGGATTAGATTTGATAACCCAAAGAGACATTTGCCAAAGATAAGGTTCTGCTAAAGATAAAATTTTATATCCCAAGGAAGAGTCTTGCAGAACCAGAAGAAAGGACAATCTAGTCCAGAATTTCCATTTCCAAACCTGATGGTCAAACAACGTCTCTGAGAAGTTCACACAAAGTTCCCAGGAAATGAATGAACCAGCAAGGGATGGGTTGGGCCCAGAACACGCTTCACCTAGGTAGCCACTGATCCAGCCAGGTCTAACACCATACAATAGCTGCAATCAATTGAAAATATGCCATTGTGGGAATACATTCTCTATCCACTTCAGGAAATGCCTAAGATCCCTCAATCCTTTTCACTAGATGAGCACTGGCAAATGATTACATCAATGGTCTTCAACCTTCGTCACTTAAGACAGGGGTCCCCAACCCGCCAGGGTATGGTCCAGTACTGGGCTGCGGCCTATTCAGAACTGGGTGGTGCAAATGAGAGGCAAGCATGTGCACAGCTCCACTTGACACTCTGTCAAATATTTAAAACCCCTTTTAATAGTTAATACCTTGGACTACAAAACATCTTGGAGACATTCTGCAACTTCAGAGCAGGGGTAAAATCCAGCAGGTTCTGGAGAACCGGTAGCGGAAATTTTGAGTAGTTCGGAGAACCAGTAGCGGAAATTTTGAGTTCGGAGAACCGGCAAATGCCACCTCTGGCTGGCCCCAGAGTAGGGTGGGAATGGAGATTTTACAGTATCCTTCCCCTGCCATGCCCACCAAGCCACGCCCACAGAACCGGTAGAAAAAAAAAATGAATTTCACCACTGTTTCAGAGTCAGTCTACAAGTACTCCTCAATTTACAACCAGAATGGGGACTAGAATTTCCATTGCTAAGCAAGGCAGTTGCTTGGGCACGTGAGATGTGCCCAATTTTTCAAACTTTTTTTTTTTTTTTTGCCACGGTTGATAAGGGAATCACTAGTTGTTGATTGAATCATGCTGTTGTTAAGCAAATCTGGCTTCCTCCATTCTCTTTGCTTGTTGGAAGCTGGATGGGAAGGCCACAAATGGCAATCACATGACCCTGGGATGCTGCAACCATCATAAATACACACAAGTTGCCAAGCACCCTCCCTTTTTTTGCGATAATATCAATCATTATTGAAAAATATACTATCTTCCAGGTAAGACAGGTAAGGAGCTCAGGCGGGCTGGTGGGCCCTCCAGAGCACCGTACCGGAACGGTACCTGGTGCTCCGGGCAGGCTCCGGTACGCCCATACCGGGGCGTACCGCCTGCAACCTACCACTGCTTCAGTTACTAAATGAGTGGTTGTAAATCAAGGACTACTTGCAGTGCAGTGGCTAAATTGATAAAATAGATTTGTTAAAGATGTCCACCACCATCCCAGGCCTGTGATAAGGTAGATCAAAAACCATCTTGGGAAAAAATATTGGATAACCACTTTTGTATTTTCTTTTTAAAAATGCATTAAAGCATCTATATGGTCAGCAGGACCAGAGCTCACCTGAAGGGGGTCCTTATCCATATAGTGTGTTATGTGTACCAAGTCAATCCACTAAACCACCATGTGCAATCTAGGCCAATATATCATAAAATGGTAGAGTTGGCAAGGAAAGTCAGAAGTCATCAAGTCCAACCTACACACTGAAGGATTAACTAAAATGAAAGTTCAAAACCTTCTTAAAGATCAATCTCATCCTGGGCACCTTTTTTTTTTCAACTATTACCATCTGGCAGATGGTACAAGATAATAAAAACAAGGACAAATAGGCTGAAAAACAGCTTCTATCCCAGGGCAGTAATTATATTGAATTCTATAGTGCAATATTAATGCAGTATCGGGTTTTCAATTTCAATTATATAGCATGTGAAGGATGTATGTTTGTTTTTATTTTTATAGTTATAATGTACACTAAAGATGGCATTTAATTTCGTTGTACCCTGTGCAATGACAATAAAGTAAACTAAATTAAACTACCCCATCCTCAATAGGTTATTCATCTATTTTTGTGGGGAAAAAAGCAGAGATGATCTTGGAAAAGGTATGAATCGCTTCCAGGTGAGTTGCCTCTAGGCGAGCTGGGTGGTATACAAGATGAATGAATGAATTATTAAGATATAGTGATGAACAGTTTGGTCTAGAAACCTGAAGACTGAGTTCAACAACAAATAAAAGGAAATGCTATGGTTAATTCCTGAAAGATGAGATATATAAATCTAAAAAAATATGATTTCCGACTCTAAGCCATAAATCATGGTTTAAAATTCAAAGCGACCGGATTCTCACCAAGCCAAACATGCCACATTATATTCAGGTAGACGTTAAGATGTGAACTCAACAATTATTTACTTTATAAATAATAGTTTATAAAGCCATGACGTAGTGCAGTGTTTTTCCACCTTAGCAACTTTTAAGATGTGTGGACTTCAACTCCCAAGAATTATGGAAATCAAAAGTCCACACATCGTAGTCACCACGATTGGGAAACATTTCCTTTACAGTGGAAAAGTGAGCCACAGACTCTCTTAATATTTAATTCTGAAAATACAAATTCAAGCCACGTTTTGGCTTTGCAAATTGCATGAATCCAGCCACTGGTGCTCTATTCCAAATAATAATAATAATTAATAGGAATATGCATTGTAAGCCTTTTATTTCACAGGTAAGAACTTTAATCGCAGATCCGTTCCGGGCAGAGCTCACAAGAGAATCTAAATGATTCTTCAATTTTAATTATGAAGCCGATGCTATCCTTCCTCCAGCAGCGCTCCTTCATCGATTGCTTCTGCCTGCCTTTGTAATCTATATTGCTCCCGTATCGGCTTGCCGCTATCACGCGGGTCTCGGCGGTTCTAAGTCTCGCGAGATCTCTTGGCTTCCGTTTCCGTGACCCAAGGTTGCTAAGGGCCGCTTTGTGTTGCCAAGCGAGGCCTAGTTCAGGCCTAGTTTAAGAGGCGATGGCGGGGAGCCGGTTGGAGAAGTTGGGAACCATCTTTACCCGGTGGGTCTTTGGGCTCCCTCCCCACCCCCCCGTCCTGCATTTTGGGTTAAGGCTTGTAAAAAGCGACGGTCGTAAAATTTATACTAGGGAGCACGAAAACAGCGAAATGAAAGCGTGGCTGCTTTGGGGCACTTAATTTTAAAACAAAGTCTAGGAAATTTGTGATAAATGCGCTCCGATTAAAAATACAATGTTTTGATGGCAAAAGCCCGGGGAATCCCTGGAAGGAACAAAGAGTTGCGGTGCTCTTGGAGCAGGACGGGGCTATTTGCAAGCCCGAAAGTGGTCGAACCTCCAGTTTCAGATGCAGTCAACTTCGCGTGTTCCTTCTCGAAAGGGACTGCCAAGTGCTGGCTTAATTAGGAAAATATCCTTATATTTTAACCCGAAAAGGATCCGTTTTATATTTTATCTATTTATTTTGTTGTATTAAATTAATTATGGTTTCCTATTCTCCTCTGGAGTGGGTGGTTTTACAAAATTTAATAAAATAATTCCATAAGATACCCATAAAAACATAAAAATATAGTATTAATTTAGCTAATGTATGAATGTATATTTATATGTACATTTACATGTATACGTATAGAAATTTATAAATGTATCAATCAAATTATTTGTTCTATCTGTCTATCTCTATACATTTTATTTACTTTATTATTTTACTTTATTGTATTTATTATTTTGTTTATTTTATTATTTTATTTCTTTATTACTTTATTTTATTATATTATTTAGTTTATTATTTAGTTTAGTTTATGCATTGTACCTGACCAGTGTCTTCTGCATTGGGCAGCCGTAATATATTTAATAACCACATAAAACATTAATTTTACTACTAGTATTGATTAATATGGTAGTAATGGTTTTCCCCCCATTTTCTCTCTATATGCACATTGTCTTCCTATTCTTTCTTTGCAGGGTGCAGAACTTGCTACGCTCCGGGGCAATGCATGAATCCCAGAAACCCATCTGGTATGATGTATACGAGGCTTTCCCTCCCTTGCGGGAGCCCGTTTACCGCACTACTCGCCCGTTAATGGGAAAGGTAACAGATACAGTGCCCCCCATACTGTACCCGGAGGATCAGATCAGAGCGTAAGAGTCTCCCCTTCCTTTTTCCACTTTGTTTCCCCTCGCCTCCCATTTATTTACAGGTTGTCCGTGCTTAACTGCTTGTTCAGTGCTGTTCGAAGTTACAAACAGCACTTATTTATTTCACGTGATATACATTTGTCATGGAAATCTACCCTTTACAAAATGGTCCTGGCAGTTTAATTGCTAGTTTGTTCGTTGTTTTTTTTAAAGAAAGTTTTATTTTTGGACAAATAAGCACAAACAAAACATAAAACATAAAACCATCTTCCAGTTACACACAGTGTGTCGATTGGTTACAGAACATTTGTGCATCCTCTCCATATTCCTCACAATTTATATAAAATCTCATCTTATCAATCTAATGTATATGTATAGATTATTATCATTGTTAATCATTTATTTAACTATTATTACTTCATTTTATACCAGATATTCTAAATTTTGAATTAATTTATATTATGGCATTTCATTACATCATCCTAAATCCATCCAATAGTAATATATCTTTATATTATATTCTGTATTATCCTTGTATTGTAAAATTCTCTAGCATATTTCATTTCCATACTTTTTTGTCTAACCATTGATAAAATAAATCCCATATCTTATAAAATTGCTTATCTTCTTGTTCTCTAATTTCAAATGTCAATTTGCTCATTTGGGCACATTCCATTATTTTCTGAATAACTTATTCCTGCGTTGGTATTTTCTTGTTTTTCCAGTTTTTTGCAAATACAATTCTAGCTGCTGTTAACACATTTACAATCAAGTATTTCAATTCCCTACTATATATTTACAGTAAAATCCTCAATAAGAATATCTCTGGTTTAAAGTCTATATGCTTTTCTATCATTTTTTCCAACCACGTGTAAATTTTAGTCCAGTATCTTTTAGCTTCTACACACATCCACCACATATGGTAATATTAGCCCGGTATCTGATGATTTTTCCAACATTTTTCGGATGTATTCTCAAACATCATTGCTATTCTCATCGGGGGTAGATGCCACCTGTAAAACATTAGCTAGTTTGTTCGATTTTGTGCCTGTGCCCTTAACCATGGTGCACCCTAGGAGATAAACTAACTTGCACCGAATGACTTAGTGCAGGCATGTCCAAAGTGCGGCCCGGGGGCCAAATGTGGCCCTTTTTCAAATTTCAAGCAGCCCGCAGCCTCTTCTCCCCACTGGAGTTATTTGTTTAGTCTTTCATAAAATACCGTATTTTTCGAAGTATAAAGATGCATCTTTTTCCCCTCAAAAAAGAGGCTAAAAATCTGGGTGCATCTTATACACTGAATACAACATTTTGTGCCTCCCAAAACTCTGCCCCCTTCACCAAAATGGCTGTGCATAGTCTTTAGGAGGTTTTCAGAGTGCTCCTGGGGGCTGTGGAGGGCATAAATGAGCAAAAAACGGGCCATTTTTTTGCCCAACTTTGCCCCCCCTAGCCCCCAGGAGCACTCTAGAAGCCTCTTAAAGGCTATTCATGCCCTTTAAAAAAAAAAGCCCATTTTCATGAAAAATGGGCCATTTTTGGGAGAGTGCAAAAACTTTTTTTTAAATTTGCCTCTTCAAAATCTTGGTGCGTCTTATACTCCGAAAAATACGGTAGTCAATTCGCATTTAATGTTAAGGGTTCAAAGAATGTCAGGCTGAATGATCGGCCCCATACATTTTCACCTCACCAAATCTGGCCCTCCTTGCAAAAAGTTTGGACACCCCTGACTTAGTGGCATTTGGGTTGATAGGATCTTCCGGGCCTCTTCTGCCAATCTCGCCTTGTGTCTGGGCAGGTCCACCTCCAGCTCCCATTCTCCTCTCGCAACTAGCCTTTCCCACCAGAGTGGTACCCATTGATCTACTTGAAATAATGCTTTCAAACTGCTGGGTGGGCAGGGCAGGTGCTAGAGGTGAATGATGGTCACTCACCCCCCATTGAGTACTATCAGCGCTCAAACCGCTGGAGTGTCAACCATTACTGGTCAGCAGATCCAGCATCCTTAAACCGTTGCCCTATTGTACCTCCCACAAACAGCACTAAAATTATTTCTTCCACTACTATTGGTCCTTGAAGATGCGGCCATTGCAATCTGCCTGCAGACACATGACCTCAATTTAGCTGCTTGGCAACCAGTATGCATTTATGACAATTGCAGTGTCCTATGGCCATGTGATCGCCATTCGTGATCTTCACAAGTGGGTTTTGACAAGGAAATTCAAAGGGGAGGCCGGTAGGAAATTGTCAAGGTTGAACTGTGGAGTTCTTGGTAGTCTCTGAGCTTGGTTGTTTGCTTGCAGACATTTTGTTACCTGTTACCTAGTTATCAGAGACTGTCAGTGTAGTATTCATGAACTGGAATTAGGGCATAGCAACTAAGTCAGCCAATGAGGGCTGTTTGGAAACTGAAACAGTATTTGCTGTGTGAGCAACGAGGAGACAGCAAGGAGCCTGGGCGTGGCTTAGTTCAACAGTTCTATACTAAAGCTCTGAGTCTGTGCTGAGCTCTAAACTAGTCTGCTGCTCTGAACTGAAACTTTTCTCTTTTCTGCTTGTGTTTTTGCTTGTATTTACAACCACGTTGGAAAACCTGCTTTTAGTATTTTCTATTTACTTTGTGCGATGTTATATATAAA
Organism: Natrix helvetica; assembly: GCF_964273705.1. NCBI lineage: Eukaryota > Metazoa > Chordata > Lepidosauria > Squamata > Natricidae > Natrix > Natrix helvetica. The sequence continues at coordinate 288,440,749 of NC_138552.1, read as the reverse complement.
GAGAAGTTAATGAATCCTGCTGAATCAGTTACCCGTATGTGCTTTCTGGATGTGATTGCTGCAACAAACTAACAGAACTACCAAGAACTCCATAGATAAAATGCATGAAGTACATAACATACCTATAAAAATCTAGAGTAGCTGAGCATTATAAAATGTCCACCAACAAAGCTAAAAGATGGCTTATGTCTCACACTTAGGGGCCTGGACTTGCGTTTCATGGAATAGGCAATAGTACTTTTTCCCTTTAAAAAAAAAACAACCTCCACAAACTTGCCAACTACAGATTTGCATGCATGTTTGCATAATTTATATCTTTGTTACATAATGCTGGCCAACTAAAAAAATGTGCATGTGCTTCTTCTTCTTCTTCTTCTTCTTCTTCTTCTTCTTCTTCTTCTTCTTCTTCTTCTTCTTCTTCTTATTATTATTATTATTATTATTATTATTATTATTATTATTATTGTATTGTATCACAGCGGCCAGTTGTTTCGCCGGATTTGGCATTGATTACTAGTCGGGCCCCACCCAGGGGCCTAGGACGTCGTAACATATTTTCGTAATATACGTGCAGATCCAAGCAGTGCAGCTTTTTGCATTTGACTGATGGTGATTTTGTCAAGTTGTAACTGTTTTAAATGTAATTCCAGTGCTTATTATTATATTTATGCAACTTTTTAAAATATATATTTGCTCAATTCAAGGTGGAGAGCATACCTATTAGCCCTGTCTCCTATTTTCCCCACAAGAACTTTTTGTGGTGGGTTGGTCTGAGAAAGAGAATGACTGACTAATATTCACCCAGCTGGCTTACAGGAGACTGTGAGTTCTACAGTCTCCTGGTTTCTAGACCAGCACCTTCACCATTATACCAAACTGGCATTTTTAGATATGTACAGAATCCTACTCTTAATTTATCCAGCCTGCATTTTTGTCAATTATTGCTGATAGCAAGTGATCAGAATTTTGAATGACAATTGGGACAATTGAGATTTGATAGAGACATCCAGACTTGGAAGCTTAATGAGCAAATTTGACAATCATTAGTTCTCATTGTCACGGTATGAATTTTAGACAGACATTTTATTCCCTTCTTTCAATCTTTCAAGAGGAATGCCGTCGATATAGTTTATTTGGACTTCAGTAAGGCATTTGATAAGGTGGACGATAACCTACTACTAGATAAAGTAGAAGAATGTGGGTTAGACGGCATCACCACCAGATGGATTCGTAACTGGCTGACCAACCGCACTCAACGTGTAGTTCTCAATAGAACTGCATCTACATGGAGGGAAGTATGCAGTGGAGTACCCCAAGGCTCTGTTTTAGGCCCAGTACTCTTCAACATCTTCATCAATGATCTGGATGAGAGGATAAATGGGGAACTCATCAAATTTGCAGATGACACCAAGATGGCAGGAATAGCCAACACTCCAGAAGACAGGCTTAAGATACAGAAGGATCTTGACAAACTTGAACATTGGGCACTATCTAATAAAATGAAATTCAATGGTGAAAAGAGTAAGGTTCTACATTTAGGCAAGAAAAACAAAATGCACAGGTACAGTATAGGTGGTAGGTAGGGGTTTAGGTAGGGGACTGGAGACTAAAACATATAAAGAACGGTTGCAGGAACTGGGTATGTCTTGTTTAATGAAAAGAAGGACCAGGGGAGACATGATAGCAGACTTCCAATATCTCAGGGGTTGCCACAAAGAAGAGGGAGTCAAGCTATTCTCCAAGGCACCTGAGGGTAGAACAAGAAGCAATGGGTGGAAACTAATCAAGGAGAGAAGCAACTTAGAACTGAGGAGAAATTTCCTGACAGTTAGAACAATTAATCAGTGGAACAATTTGCCTCCAGAAGTTGTGAACGTTCCAACACCTGAAGTTTTCAAGAAGAGATTGGATAGCCATTTGTCTGGAAGGGTATAGGGTTTCCTGCCTAGGCAGGGGGTTGGACTAGAAGACCTCCAAGGTCCCTTCCAACTTTGCTATTGTATTAATCTCTGGGGCTTTTAGTTATAAACAAGGATAAGCATGTTGTAAACAACAGTCGCTTTTCAGAATTAAGGCATCGTTCCTTCTCCCCTCCTCACAGTTTGAAGCGATAGGGATGTTATTGTGGAACTTAATGCATACAAACTTTGTCCCTTGTTGTTATGATGACTTGGCAAATGCTACAGGAAATGGCAAAAGTAGTTCTCGAGATTTGACCATCAACTGGTTGTAAGTTGTGACGATTATAAAATCGTTCAGTCTTGTGACTGTCCCAATTTTATGACCATTTATGCAGCAATCATTAAGCAAATGTCATGGTTATTAATGGAAAACATGGTTTATTATGAGCCCCAGTTTTGTGAAAATTGGAAGTTAGTGCAGGTTTTCAGCAAAATCATTGTAAAATATGACCATGGGATTGCGGGTGGAGGGGGTGTGACTGTTAGAACTTCAGAACATGGTCATAAACAGCTCTGAGGTAAGTCTGTTGTAACTTCAAACAGTGGGAAGTTGAGGACTGCTTGGGTTTTCTAAGATGTAAGTAATTTGCCTAAGTACGGGACACGATGGCTCAGTGGCTAAGACACTGAGCTTGTTGATCAGAAAAGTCGTCAGTTCAGCGGTTTGAATTCCTAGCACCCTCGTAATGGAGTGAGCTCCTGTTACTTGTCCCGGCTCCTGCCAACATAGCAGTTTGAAAGCACGTAAAAATACAAGTAGAAAAATAGGGATCACCTTTGCTGGGAAGGTAATAGCATTCCATGCGCCTTCGGCATTGAGTCATGCCAGCACGGAGAGTCTTCGGACTTTGAAACGGAGATGAGCACTGTCCCCTAGAGTTGAGAATGACTAGCACATATGTGCAAGGGGAACTTTTACCTTTACCTTTAAGTAATTTTCTTCCGCTCGTGATGTTACAGATGTAATGGCAGAGAAGGGCTATAGCTGATATCTTTTTCTTATTTTGCAGCTTCTTAAGTCTTCAAACATTTCCTGTTACACTGAAGCAGAAATTTACTAAATGGCAGTGTATAATTTCTCAAGAATTTCTGGTGGGGAGGAGGGAAATCAAAGTAAATATAAATAAAATGTTTGACAGGCATCTTTAAACAACCCCTTAAAAAAAATAGGGGGAAAAAACCTGAAACCTTTTGCTTCCTTGGATAATAAGGTGGCATCTACATCTCTTGTAGGAAGAATGATAGTTTCACCAATCCTGAATTAGACTAAGACTTCAGGTGACTAATACAATTTGTAAGAAGCGTGTTCATTTCTCAAGGTAGGAGAGGAAATAAAGCACTATTAGAGCTAGGTAGTATGCATTAGCCACCCATTGACATGTGTTTGAGCTGGATACCATATAAACCTACCTAGTAAATAAATATCAACATAGTAATATTCTTTGTCTACATGGAGATAAGTCCTAAATTGAAATTTCTTATCTAATTCATTAGGAAATTTTATGAAGCCTATGGAGCTGGTTCAGGTACGTTTGATCTAGCAAGATCAAATTATAAATCTCTTTGTCAGAGGTAAGTGAATAAACTCTCCCCTAAGGATTTTTTTTTCTTCCAAGTTCACGGATTGGAAATTACGATCTTCCCTCTTGGAATTCCAGGTTTGTTGAGAAACACAATGAACTGAAGAAGAAGGAGGAAGACATGGACGAAGACTTACTATTTGCAGAAACAGGGAAAGCACTTTTGGCAGAAGGCCTGGTTTTATCAAGAAAGAGCAGGAAAGTAAGTATTACCATAATTTTCGGAGTATAAGACACTCTGAAGTATAAGACGCACCTAGCTTTTGGGGAAGAAAGCTACAAAAAAAAATCTACCTCTGCCTCCCAGCAATTTGTAGTCTTGCAGCAAACAGCCTGTTTCAGTTTCAATTTCAGCACAGCCTGATTAGCACAAGCAGCTGATTGTCGATCAGCTGTTTCAGGCTGCAGGGATTGCCATAGCCTATTGCCGCCTCCGCGTGCCCCATTTTCTGCCCGTTCTGGGTGGCGGGAATTGGAATGGGTGGAAAATGGGGTGTGTGGAGGCCAAAAACAGGGCGTGTGAAGGTGGCAATGGCAATCCCTGCAGCCTAAAACAGCTGATGGTCGGGAGGCCGATCCAACCGACAATCAGCTGCTTTTGCTAATCAAGCTGTGCTGAAACTGAAATTTGCTGTTTGCTGCAAGGAGACAGAGGCCAAAGAGTGGGGGCTGGCGGGTGGGACTACATTCGCTGTATAAGATGCATCCAAATTTTCACCCTCTTTTAGGGGGGGAAAAAGTATGTCTTATACTCCAAAAAGTACGGTACATCCAAAAGCCAATGTCATTTTTTGGTATTACCTTGGAATGCATGGTGTGCAGATCTCATAAATAAACATGGCATAATAATTAAACCACAAATATGATTTTAGTAAAAATCTTTTAACTTGAATATGAAGAGGCGTGGTGGTTCAGTGATGCCAGAGATAATCTTTGCTTCAGCGGTTCAAGCCCTAGCACTGCATGGCAGGGTGAGCTCCCATCACTCCCCTCAGCTCCTACTAAATAAACAAGGTTTTCTGGAAGGAGTACAAGGGGTTAAATTTTGGAGATTTTGGTGCCTGTCTGGATTGATCCATAACATAAGGTGATATTTTCAGCCGAGCCTCATTAATCTGCATAAAGGTTAATACCGAAGTTGTTATTGGATAAGAGACAGATCCAGATTAGTTTATCTTCCAGAATAAGCAAATACTTTAATTAAAAAAAAAAGACGGGGGATACCGTCATTTTGCAAAGCAAATCACTAGTCTCTAGCATTGCTTTCAGTATCGAGAATGCTCTGGACCCCATAACATAGGGACCCCATAATAAGGAACATTGAGAGAGGAATGAATTAAAAAGGATAATGGCAAGTTGAATTATTCAGTGTGTTATTTCTTCCATTAATAATTGCCTAGAATTAGTATGCTTGTTATAGGACAGTGATGGTGAACCTTTTCAGGACCAAATGCCCAAACCAAAACATGCATGCATTCACGTCTGTATGCGCACCGGATTACCGGAAACCCGAAGACCAGCTGGCCGGTGCATGCGTGCCTGTTTTTTTGGCCGTTTTCAGGCTGTTTCTGGGCCGTTTTCAGGCTGTTTTCGGGCCAAAAGCAGTCCGAAAAATGACCTGTTTTGGGGCTGTTTTTTCAGGCCATTTTCCTGCGCTCCGGCACCCATGAAGACAGGCTGGCTGACCTGCATGTGCGTGCCAGAAACCAGAGTAGCTGGCGATGGTGCGTGTGTCCTAAGAGGGGGGCTCAGCTTTCCATAGGTTCGCCATTAAGATAATAGGATATATACAGCATATATATATATGTTATATTTGTACTGATTTGTACTGATAAATAAATAAAGGGAGACTAGTATAGATCTATTTCTAGATCTATATATCTATTTCTAGATCTATTTCTATTTATTTATATATATATATACGTACATACATACATATAGATATATACAGCAAATTGATAATTTTGGAGATATGCTATGCAACTTGTCTATGGAGATTGTCAGTTATCCAGGTCATAGTTGTCCCAAAGGTGCGTTTATTTCCCCAAGAGGCAACTGGACTTTCTGGTTTTTCTTTGAAGACGTTTCTCTTCTCATCCAAGAAGCTTCTTCAGCTCTGACATCCATTCCCCACAATCCACCATCCAGTCAGAGCTGAAGAAGCTTCTTGGATGAGAAGAGAAACGTCTTCAAAGAAAAATCAGAAAGTCCAGTTGGGAAAACAAAAACACAATTTCTATCAATCGTTAATTTTGTCCCATGTTGTTGTTCAGTTTGGTCCAACTCTTATCGATCCCATGGACCCCAGCATGCCAGGGCCCCCATCCTCCACTATCTCCCAGAGTTTGCCCCAATCCATCTTCATTGCATCAGTGATACTATCTTAACCATCTCATCCTCTGCCCCTTCTCCTTTTGCCTTCAATCATCTTTCCATGGAAGTGGCAATTGGAGAGTCTTGAGTTGCTGATGCAACTTTTTGGCCTGGCCTTTGTCTCTCCCAGCTGCATCTTTCCATTCAAGCCTAGGTGCAGCCGTTTTGGGGGGATGGGAAGAGCTGTTGTGCTGTTAACTGTCACTCCCAGAGCAAAGCCGGCTGGGGAATTCTGGGAATTGAAGTCCACCCGTGTTAAAAGCTGCCCAGGTGGAGAAACGCTGTATTAGGCCAATCGCTATCTGCCTGCCGTTGCTTTCTTTATCAAATAGAAATTCCTCCAGTGAAGCCCTTACACAGGCATGTACCACAAATAAGTCCAATTCCACAGCGGTGTAAGATTACAAGGATGGCTTTGAGAAAGGAGGAAGAACCAAGGGTCTAAGGTTGATTTTTGTCAGCCTGCAGACACAAGGGTCAGCTAGAGCAGGGGCCTCCAACCTTGGCAAACCTAGATGACTCAACATGGTCTAACAGAAATGGTTTAAACCAGGGGTCTCCAACCTTGGCAACTTTAAGGCTTGTGGACTTCAACTCACAGAATTGAAGTCCACAAGTCTTAAAGTTGCCAAGGTTGGAGACCCCTGAGCTAGAGCAAGTTGACCTCATGCAAACAGCTGTGTCCAGTTCAATCCTCCTTGGGAGCAACGTGGATCAGGAGTCCGGATCTCAATTTGCTAAAACCACCTTATCACACTGCTTATATGGATAGAGTTGTGCCTTTGCCTGCCAACCAAATTATGAGAGACACACCTCCTGTTTGCTCTCAGAACGCCAGCTACAGGCAGTCCTCGACTTACGACAGTTCATTTCCTGACCGTTCGAGGTGACAATACCACAGACAAAAGCGACTTACGACCGCTCTTCACACTTACAACCGTTGCAGCATGCCCATGGTCACACGATCACAAGTTAGATGCTTGGCAATTGACTCATATTTGTGACGGTTGCAGTAAGCCAATGGGGAAAAGCCAGATTCCCTCAACCAACTGTGTTCCTAATTTAACAACTGCATTTCACTTAACCACTGTGGTAAGGAAGGTCATAAAACGGGGCAAAAACTCACTTAACAAATGTCACTTGGTAACAGAAATGTTGGGCTTAGTTGGCATAAATCGAGGACTATTACCATATTTTTCAGATTATAAGACGCACCGGAGTATAAGACGCATCAAGGTTTTGAAGAGGCAAATTAAAAAAAAAAAAGCTTTTGCACTCTGCAAATCTCCCAAAAAAGGCCCATTTTTCGCAAAAAACAACCCAATTTCCTCCCTCCCCCCAAAAGGCATGAATAGCCTTTAGGGAGCTTGCAGAGTGCTCCTGGGGGGGGGGGGGGACACGAATAAAAAACAGTCCATTTTTCACGAGAACAGTCCTGTTTTTCGTTAAAAAAAAACGGGGGGGGGCATTAATAGCCTTTAGGAAGCTTATAGAGTGCTCCTGGGGGCTGAGGGGGGGTGTAAAATTGAGCAAAAAACGGGCCTTTTTTCCCTCATTTTTGCCCTCCCCAGCCCCCAGGAGCTCTCTAAAAGCTTCCTAGAGGGTATGCACATCCATTTTGGTGAAGGGGGTGGGGTTTCGGGAGGTAAAATTGCTGTATTTAGTGTATAAGACGCACCCAGATTTTCAGCCTCTTTTTTGAGGGGAAAAGGTGCGTCTTATACTCCAAAAATACGGTACCTGTATTGCCCTTGCCACCTGTGACTTTGACATCTTATTGACGTTGCTTCTGATTTGACTCCCTTTGTGTGTAGAAGAGAGGATGATATATTGGTTGGTTTGATGGGTTAATCGGCATCTGATCCGGAACTAAACCTGTGTCACTTTGGCCTGGAAAGATTCATTTTCTGCTTTCACTTTTGCACACTACGCTGTAACTCTGCTTTTTTTCAACAGGTGGCTCCGATGCCTCCATCGACCGTGCCCGTATTAGAGCTTCAAGAGATATTTCAGCAAGAGGAGATCAGCACCGAAAACCCAGAGCCAAAAACGGAGCCCAGCGAAAAGCCAAAGGAAGAATCCTCCTAATAACTCTGTGATTCTGTTTATAAACCAGTTTTTATCGACTCTGTGACCTTTTGCCAGAAAGACTCTTCTCAAGGTTCTGATTTTTCCCCTTGTTGGAAATGCGGAGCATACCGTAGAAAGATTACAAGAACTACCTTATGGCACGCTTTGGCAAGTCAGGTTCCCTAAAGCGCATGCTTCAACCAACGATGGATTTGATTATTAAAATGGTTCTCTGAAAAACGTTCCTTCGGTGGATGTTCTAGCTTTCAGTTAAAGCAGAGATGAGATCCCTGTGAAATAATCCAAATGCTAAATTCCATTTATCCTCATCTGGGCCTGACCTGTGGATGGGATTATACAGATCCTTGATAGGATGTTAGATGCGATCCCCCCCTCCCTGCGCTAGGGGGTGGAGGTTGGTTGATGTGCATTTCTCCTTTTTACTTTAATTCTTCATGATAGGGCATTGGCAGCTGGCACGAGCAGAAACAATGGTTCTGCAGGCAGAATGATACCAGACAAAACGAGGGTTTCTTAACTTTGGCATATTTAGGATGTGGGGGCTTCAACTCCTAAATCCGGGATGGCGAACCTATTGCATGCGTGCCACGGGGGGTTGTCATGCATGCATTGCATTATGGGCGTGGGCACATGTGCATGCGCACTGTCACACTGCCACACACTTTTGGGACACAACAACGAAAAGGTTAGCCATCACTGTTTTAAATGATTCGTTTTACAATTGTGGCAAAAAAAGGTGACAAAATAGGCACGACACACTTAACCACCTTGCTTAGCAACAGAAATTTATTTATCAATTAAATTATTCCTTTATTAATTAAATTATTCCTTTATTAATTAAATTATTCCTTTATTAATTAAATTATTCATTTATCAATTAAATTATTTATTAAATTATTTATCTATTAAAATATCTATTAAGTTATTTATCTATTAAGTTATTTATTAAATTCTGGCCCTGATTGTGTTAAAGTCCTAAAGCTGTTGGTCATCTGGAAGCAGCTTTTAATTTAAATTAAAAGCGGGGGACTCCTATTCTCTCAACCGTCTCTCTCCGTGTGAAGGCCTAACCTTTGAGAGTCAGAATAGAGAGTAACAAGAGCTGGAACCGACTTTTCAGGTCTTCTTGAAAAAGCTGGCTGGGGAATTCTGGGAGTTGAAGTCCCCCCATACTAAAAGTTGCCAAGGTTGAGAAACACTGGGTTCAGGTGTTGAACTTGGAGCAGGTTCTAGCCTAGCCTTAGTCATGGAACCTCTCAATATTTCTCCCCTGGACACAGTTCAAAGTGCTGATTTTACCAAGGCTTACATAAGATAAGACTGGCTTACACCAGACATCACTTTACCAACATCGGATTGCCTGTCTGGTGAGACTATATCATGAATGATTAAAAACTAAAAAGTAACATAATTACCTCATTCCCTTCATGGATTGCTTCTGTAACTATGTAGGACAGATAGGGAGGAAGCTAACCACCAGATTACAAGAACACAAGTGAGTGGTCAGACAAGGGGATCCGAACTCATTGGTAGCCTCACGCGGCGGTGAACAAGGGCTCACATTCAATTTTGCAGCAACTAAGATTGTTGGACGAGCAGGCCCAAAAACAGCCAGGAATGCTGATTTACCCTCAGCTTTTCAAGCACTTAGAAGACCAGGGCTGGGCAGCACAAGCAAATGACAGCTAATGACTTAAAAACCAGCCATCAACAAACCCCAATCCACATCTAAAAAGCCACTTACAACAGGCACTATAAATACCACACACACACAGAACAGCGCACACTCTACTTGAGAGAAGTTCTCTGAAGATGGGCTCCAGCACAAGCCCAAAAGCTCAGAAGATAAAATCACTGGTTACCGACCCAGATTGGATCCTTCAACATTATCCTGGGACGTGTAGATTTGCCTTCATTCACATTAAAAACTAAATATTCTCACTTCACCTGAGGGTAGATGTGCATAGGCAATGCAAGCCTTGGTGATGCCTTGCAGACCCCTTTGCCCAACTCATCTGTCAACATAACTCCCTCGTTTTATTTAAATAGATCATTGAATGGCTAATTCTATCAAGCCTTCAATCCTAATTTGACATTCATTTTAGGAGATAGTTGGGTTATTTTAATTGGAGATGGCTATAAAAATGATGGGACGCAGTGGCTCAGTGGCTAAGAAGCTGAGCTTGCCGATCAGAAAGGACGGCAGCTCGGCAGTTCGAATCCCTAGCGCTGCGTAACGGAGTGAGCTCCCTTTACTTGTCCCGGCTTCTGCCAACCTAGCAGTTCGAAAGCACATAAAAAATGCAAGTAGAAAAAAGGGGACTACTTTGGGGGGGAAGGTAACAGCGTTCCGTGCGCCTTCGGCGTTTAGTCATGCCGGCCACATGACCATGGAGACATCTTCGGACAGAGCTGGCTCTTTGGCTTTGAAGCAGAGATGAGCACCGCTCCCTAGAGTCGGGAATGACTAGCACATATGTGCGAGGGGAACCTTTACCTATAAAAATGATGAATTAAATAAATGATAAAGTAAAAGGAGAACTTCAAATAACTTTGCAACGAGGATGAAGTAGCAGAGCATTTCCAGATAAGTAGTTCTTATCTAGAGCTAGTATATCAGCAGGTATAAAGTGGCCTCCATAAATCCATCAAAAAAAAAATTTCTCAAGAGTAGTTTGAATTATTCATGGTAGAACATAGGCATCTGATATGAAGCAGGGGTGACTTCTGCAGGCAGAGTAATTTACTTAAGATTGTGTTGCACACACGAAGCCAACCTACTTAAAAGTGGCAATGAGGGCTCAAAAAAGATGAAAACGAAACCAAATATCTGCTATTATTTTGCAAGAAAGCCAAACTCCAGAAGTTCTAGAGCTGGTCGTGGCTTGAAAAAATCAAGAAGTTGGCTACAACTGTGGTTGAAGCCAGGCCTCTAAGAAAGGGGGAGGACTCTGATCGCTTACTGTGGCTGCTATGTTGATATTTGTGACCCCCATGGATACACCTGGAGAAAGCAGCTACAGAATGTAAAAGGTAAAAGATTACTCCAGATCCTGGAATATTGCAGTAGCTCCAACAGCTGATCATCGAGCTTCAGTTTAATCTTTGGCAAAGGAGAGATACACCAGTTCCGGAACAGCTTTCACCCTTAAAGCTCTTTAGGACATGGACCCAGGCTTCCTTTTACACAGCATTCAAAAGAGACAATAAGATAGCTAAAAAACCAGGAGAACACTTCCTAGCAATCAGCACCCAGATAAGCAGGGATTAACATCAGACAAACAATCAGTAAACAATACCCTAATCAAGGAACTACCATTTCAGATAAATAACAGCAGTAAACAACAGCCTAATCAAGGAACTACTAAACATTCATATATCCTGTTGTGGCCCAGCAGGATCCGGTTGAGCTGCTGATGGACTAGCGAGGAACCATATGAGTCTGCCCTGGACGATGTGGAGGACCCTGTGCAGGGTTCAGACTCAGAGCAGGGACCAGAGAGGCTGGTTGGCCACCAGGAGGCACCTGAGGCAGTTTGTCCCTGATGCTAGATTGAGAAGGGCTGAGCAACTCCGGAAGCAGCAACTCCGTAGGCAGACTCACAGAAGATGATTAAGCACAGGTGGTTGTGGATTGGCCCCTCCCAAGAGAGAGTATAGGTGAGGCGTTGGGAGGGGACATTTGCAGGAAACAACTGTTCGAATTAGTAGTTAAGAAAATCTAGCTGTGTATACTAGCTGTGTCTGTTCGTTTGGACTACCTGCATTGCTTCATTTGAATTATCTGGGTTGCTGCAGAGCTACTCTATTGAACGTGAGTTGTCTGGGCCCTCAGCCAAAGGATTCATTATCTCAGTAATTAAACAGTGGCAAACAGCCAAGCCTGTGTTCTGGTTTATTCACAGGCGGGGTGTGTGTGTGTGTGTGTCAGAATATATCCCAACATTTATGGCAAGCTAAAGAGAGCAAACACCACTCCTTTCTAGTACTGAGGGTGTTAGCAACGGCAATAGCACTTAGACTTTATATACCGCTTCATAGTGCTTTTACAGTCCCCTCTAAGCGGTTTACAGAGTCAGCATTTTGCCCCCAACAATCTGGGTCCTCATTTTACTGAACTCGGAAGGACAGAAGGCTGAGTCAATCTTGAGCTGATCAGGATTGAACTGCTGGCGGTCAGCCTGCAATACTGCATTCTAACCACTGTGCAAACGGGGTTAACAGAAGTTAACTTAGTTGGATAATGAAGTGTCAGCAAAAATTCCAACCAAACCCAGAGAGAATCAAAGTCTCGTAGAGTATTAGTACTGTTTATGAAACTCTAGTAAGGCCACACCTGGAATACTGCATCCAGATTTGGTCGCCACTTTACGAAAAAGACGTTGAGCCTTTTTGGAAAGTTGCAAAGAGCAACAAAGTTTGTTAAGGGCCTGGAAACAAAAAAAACATGAAATATGGTTGCAGGATTTGGGTCTGGCTAGTCTAGAGAAAAGAAGGAGAGGGGGAGACATGATAGCAGTATTCCAGTATTTGAGGGGCTGCCACAAAGAGGAGGGGGTCAATTTATTTTCCAAAGCACCAGAGGGCAAGACAAGAGACAATGGATGGAAATTAATGGAGGAGAGAAGAAACCTGGAATTAAGGAGAAACTTCCTAACGGTGAGGACAATTTACCAGTGGAACAGCTTTGCCTTCAGAAATGGTGGGTGCTGCTTCATCACTGGAGGTTTTAAAGAAGAGACTGGACAGTCACCTGTCTGAAATGGTACAGGGCCATGAGGGCGAACCTGTGACATGTGCTACAGGTGGCACACAGAGACCTCTGCCAGCATGCCAGCCGTCGGCCCAGCTCAGCTCTACCATGCATGCCTGCCAACAACCTGCAGGATCGTTGATTTTCCGGCCTCTGCCATGCATGCACGGGGGCGGGGAGAATGCGAGGGGGTGGCGCCCCTCCCCCTAGCCTGTTTTTGGTCCCAGGAGGCTGCAGGGATGACTAATACAAGGCACATGTGTGTGTGTGTGTGTGTGTGTGTGTGTGTGTGTGTGACGCACGCATGCACAGGGGCAGGGGGGAGCACAGAGGGAGCACATGCGTACATGGGGGGGCATGGCACTGGTGGCGGGGGGCGTCCGCATTGCATTATGGGTTAAGGTTAGGGCGCACACGGCAGGGGTAGGTTGTTGCTGGTTTTACTACCGGTTTGCTTCGCACACGTTTTGCGACGACACGACAAAAAAGTTAGCCATCGCTGGTATAGGATCTACTGCTTAAGCAGTGGGTTGGACTAGAAGACCTCCAAGGTCCCTTCCAGCTCTATTCTGATTGATTGATCCACATTCCTTGTGGATGAAGGTAAACCTGTGGGTCCCAGGATAATGTTGCAGGATGCAATCTGAATCGATCGCCAGGACCAAAGGTTTATTCTTCCAAGATTCCCGGCTTGTAACTGAAGCCCATCATCAAGGAACTTCTCTCTCCCTCTCTCTGTCTCACCAGATTATGGGTGCATCCTTGAAATTGCCTTGTTTTGTTTCGCAAAAGAGGATTTTAACAAATTTGTCACCTGTTCAGGCAAGGGACCCAGATGGATACACAGAATGGATGTTCCATCTCCTTGTTTTTTGATTTGGCCTTCGGACCACCTGGAATGATGTCCTCGATTTGCATGGTCTAAAATTAATCTTGACTTGGAGGCAAAATCCCAGGTAGCCAACTGGTCCAAGCTCCCAGCTCCCATGGTCTGTTTCTGGTTTGGCTTGACCTCGTGCCAAGCTCCTCTAATTGGACATGCTGCCTAAGATGAAAGAGGCCAAGGAGCTGGTAATGTCCAGTGAGCAGGAAAGATTTGAAACAATGGATGGAAACTAATCAAGGAGAGAAGCAACCTCGAATTGAGGAGAAACTTCCTAACGGTGAGGACAATTACGGTAACCAGTGGAACAGCTTGCCTCCAGAAGTTGTGGAAGCTCCATCACTGGAGGTTTTTAAGAAGAGACTGGACAGTCACTTTTCTACAATGGTATAGGGTCTACTGCCTGAGCAGGGGGCTCAGCTAGAAGACCTTGAGAGCTTTTTTGCTTCAGTTGTTAAGCAAATCACTGCGGTATTTTAAGTGAATCACACAGTCACTAAGTGTATCCCGCTCTCTCCATTGACTGCTTGTCAAAAGCTGGCTGGGTGGATTGCAAATGGCGATCACATGACCTTGGGATGCTACAACTGTTGTAAAAATACACGCTGGCTTCCAAATGCCTGAATTTTGATCACATGACCGTGAGGACACTACATTGGTTGTACGGGCAAGGACCGGTCGTAACGTCAAGGGACATAATAATAATAATAATAATAATAATAATAATAATAATAATAATAATAATAATAATAATAATAATAATAATAATAATAATAATAATAATAATAATAATAATAATAATAATAATAAATAAAAATAAAAATAAAAATAAAAATAAAAATAAAAATAAAAATAAAAATTTTATTTGTTAGCCGCACCCTCTCCAGAAGGACTCGGGGCGGCGTACAATAAAAACACATAAAATACAAATATAGACAGTACATACACATAAACATACGTGGAGGAGGTAGACAGATAAATGGAAGTAGAATTAAGATTGCAATTTAAAATCCCCTAATTAAAATTACAAGATTAAAAACCCGTCAGGAGCGATATGATCAAACTATGGTTGAGCCAGGCCAGCTACTTGGAAAAGGTGGGTCTTGAGCTTTGCACGGAAGGAGCGGAGGTCAGAGGTAGTCCTGATATCCGGGGGGAGGTCATTCCACAGGGCTGGGCCTGCCACAGAGAAGGCTCTGCTCGTAGGCACCGCCCCCCGACACTGTCTGGTGGACGGCACCTGGAGAAGTCCCTCTCTGTGCGAGCGAATTGGTCGCAGGGATGTATGGGGCAGGATACGATCCCGCAAGTAGCTAGGTCCTGTGCCATGGAGCGCTTTAAAGATCGTTATCAAAACCTTGAAACGCACCCGATAGACCACAGGAAGCCAGTGCAGCTCGCGCAGGAGAGGTGTCACATGGGAGTACCTTGTACTCCCCATAATCACCCGCGCGGCCGCATTCTGGACCAACTGTAGTCTCCGAGTGCATTTCAAGGGAAGCCCCATGTAGAGAGCGTTGCAGTAGTCGAGGCGAGACGTCACCAGCGCATGAGTGACTGTGCGTAAGGCATCCCGGTCCAATAGGGGGCGCAATTGGCGGACCTGGTGGAACGCCCCCCTTGCCACGGCTGTCACATGGTCATCCATGGACAGCCGGGCATCCAGGAGGACGGCCAAATTGCGCGCCCACTCCACGGGGGCCAGTTGTACGCCCCCGATGGCCAGAGATGGAAGTAACTGGTTGAACAGGGGGGCCGGAACCCACAGCCACTCCGTCTTGGAGGGGTTGAGCTTGAGTCGGTTGTCATCCATCCAGACCCGTACGGTTTCCACACACCGGGACATCACTTCGACGGCCTCGTTGGGGTGGTTCGGGGTGGAAATGTACAGCTGAGTATCATCAGCGTACAGATGATATCCCACCCCGAAACCACGAATGATCTCACCCAGCGGCTTCATATATGTGTTGAACAGGAGTGGCGAGAGGACCGACCCCTGTGGCACCCCACAAGTAAGGGGGCTTAGGGTCGACCTCTGCTCCCCTGCCAACACACGTTGCGTCCGGCCGGAAAGGTAGGAGCCGAACCACCGCAAAACGGTGCCCCGAACCCCCAACCCCTCCAGTCGGTGCAACAGGATACCATGGTCGATGGTATCAAAAGCCGCCGAGAGATCTAATAGGACCAGGATAGAGGAACAACCCCTATCTCTGGCCCTCCAGAGATCATCCACCAACGCGACCAAGGCCGAGTGAGCTACTAATACCACTCTATAAAGCCTTAGTAAGACCATACCTAGAGTAGAGCATCCAGTTTTGGTCACCACACTATAAAAAGATGTGGAGACTCTGGAAAGAGTGCAGAGAAGAGCAACCAGGATGATTAGGGGACTGGAGGCTAAAACTTACGATGAAGGGTTGCAGGAACTGGGCATGGTCAGTCTAGTGAAGAGAAGGACCAGGGGAGACCTGAGAGCAGTCTTCTAATATTTGAGGGGCTGCCACAGAGAGGAGGGGGTCAAGCTATCTTCCAAGGGACCTGAAGGCCAGACAAGGAATAATGGATGGAAACTGACCAAGGAGAGATTCAACCTCAAAATAAGGAGGATCTTTCTGACAGGGACAACAACCAACCAATGGAACAGTAATTGCCTTCGGAAGTTGTGGGAGTTTCATCACTGGAAGTTTTCAAGAAGAGACTGGACTGCCATCTCTCAAAAATGGCGTAGGGTTGGACTAGATGACCTATAAGGTCCCCTCCAACCAGTGGTGGGATTCAGTTTTTTTTACTACAGGTTCTGTGGGCGTGACTTTCTAGGCATGGTGTGGCTTTGTGGGTGTGGCAGGGGAACGCTACTGCAAAATCCCCATCCCCATGAACAGTTGTAAGTCAAGGACGATTGGAAGTTGGTTCGTTGGCTAACCTCGCTGCCCAAAACTTACTTGGCTAAGTGATCTTCATTCTGTTATGTCCTCTCGATGCCTGCTAAGGCAAAGTCACCTTTGAAAAGATGCCGAGAGACCCAGGGAAATGTTCCCTTTTGCCTGGAGAATGAAAGGCAGCCCGGAAGAAAAGACCCCGTGTTTAATTCATGCTCGTGGTAGGGGCTTTGTCATTCATTGCAACCTTCCAAGTTGAAGTATTTTAATTAAAAGGTTGCCAGGCAAACCACCCCCAAGGCTGACCTATTTACTTATTTATCAAGCATTTTCCTTCCAGCAGTTAGCAAAAGGTCACCCGGTTTCTCGCCTGGTTTAAAGTTATGATTCGGCGTGTTTTTTTTAACACTCTTCCCTTTGAGATCGGATGTCAAATAATAAAAATAAAAAATGCAGTTCTAACCTTGAGTGGGGTCCGCGTGTGTGGGTGTAAAACGATCCCTGTCAATCAGGACACCGACTTGCAGGACAAAGAGTCTGCCAAACACACCGGAGACAGACACAAAAAGTGTTCCTTATAGAGGCCCGCTTCCACAAAAGCCAAGCAACTGGCTAGTGATTATGGCCAATAATGAGATATTGATTGTTCTGCAAATGTCACTTGCTGGAAGGACAGAAAATTCCAAGCATCAAAAGGGGCTGGTTCTGTTTCCTCCACTAGATGGCACTGTAGGGTTTCCAATGATGGATGGACGGTCCCTTTTTATTCAAGATTTCAAGGTTCTTTAGAATTCCAGCTCTAACCGTTTTTTTTCAATGAAACGGCCACCCACTTCAATGACCTTCAAAGAGAAGTTTCTGAATGATAAACCTACCATTGCAGTCATAATGGCGTGAATGGTTGGAGAATGGAGAATACAGATAGCACTAGTACTTAGACTTGTATACCGCTTCACGGTGCTTTTCAGCCCTCTCTAAGCGGTTTACAGAGTCAGCCTATTTCCCCCCCAAAATCTGACAAGCAAACTTGATGGGGAAGACAGATTTGCTTAATAACCAGGTTACTAACTTATAAGCTGCTGTGATTCACTTAACAACCATGGCAAGAAAAGTTGCAAAATGGGGCGAAACTCATTTACCAACAACTCATTTACCAACAAACTCATTTACCAACTCATTTAACAACAGAAATGTTGGGCTCAATTGTCATAAGTCGAGTACATGCATTTTAGGATTAAGTGGGTGGATTCTGGAGAACATCAAGAACTTACTTATGACTTTTTCTTCAAGTGCGTCTTACCCTGTTTCCCTGAAAATAAGACCGGATCTTATATTAATTTTTGCTCCAAAATTAGGGCTTATTTTTCAGTTAGGTCTCATTTTGGGGAAAATATGGTATTAAATGCATCCGTCTGGCTGACTACCTTAACAGGGGCTTATTTTTTGGGGGGTAGGGCTTATATTACGAGCATGCTGCAAAATCCTTCAATGGCTTATTTTCTGGTTGGGTCTTATTTTGGGGTAAACAGATAATAGTGCCCTAGTGTAGCATCCCCAGGGTCACATGATCAAAGTTTCAGCGCCTTTAAGGTGGGTGGACTTCAACTCCCAGAATTCCCCAGGTAACATGGAGGCCAGACTCAGCTATTGGCTTTTTTCCCTTATAGCCATCAGATGCAGACCTCAACTTCTCACACCCAACATCATACAAGTAAGGAATGAGGGATGCTACTAGGACCAATTGCTCCCAGACTTCTTCCCCAAGTTCCAGATCTACTGTCCTCCCCCATGGAGGACTCTTGCATAGTAGAGAAGATCTGGAGGCCAGCTCACCTTCCCTTTTTTTTAAATAAAGTTTTTTATTAGTTAAACATTAAAAACATTGGACATAGTGCGACATTTCTGGCATAAACGTTTCCATATAGTATAATACAATAGTAGAGTTGGAAGGGACCTTGGAGGTCTTCTACTCCAACCCCCTGCCTAGGCAGGAAACCCTATACCGTTTCAGGCAAATGGCTATCCAACATCTTCTTAAAGACTTCCAGTGTTGGGGCATTCACAACTTCTGGAGGCAACTTCTGTTCCACTGATTAATTGTTCTCACTGTCAGGAAATTTCTCCTCAGTTCTAAGTTGCTTCTCTCCTTGATTAGTTTCCACCCATTGCTTCTTGTTCTACCCTCAGGTGCCTTGGAAAATAGTTTGACTAGTGATTAGATCTTACAACAATTACATTTTATATCCATCACATAGGTGTGTGTAGTCAGTCAGATTACCTGCCCTTTGATCTTTTCTTTTTTTATATAATTACTAATCATACAAATACATATCCAATTCCTACCTATCACACATTCTAAATACCATGTTCTCCAATTCTTAACTTGTCTGTGTTTTTCTGGCCCCTCATTTCTAACCATCGGTATCAATTGTCCCAGTTTTTGTGATATTCCGTCCCACTCTTGCCTTTGAGCTCTACAGTCAGCCTGTCCATCTCTGCGCACGTCAGTATCTTATTTATTATTTCTTGTTCCGAGGGAGTCTCCTTATTTTTCCATTTTTGTGCAAAAACCAGTCTTGCCACCGTTAAAATATGCAGCATTAAATATAGTCCACCTTTGCCATGTTTTTCTTTTGTGATCCCTAGTAGAAAAAATTCTGGCCTCAACTCCATCCTTTGGTTTAGCATCTCTTCCAAATACTTTCTTATCTGGTGCCAAAAAGCCCTAGCTTTCGTGCACTCCCACCCCATATGGTAGAAGGTCCCTAGTGCAGCATTACCTTTCCAACATCGTGGTGATAAATTTTTGTTAATTTTAGCTAATCTTGTGGGTGGGATGTGCCACCTGTAGAACATCTTGTATATGTTTTCCTTACACGAGGAGCTCACCTTCTCTTAAATGAATACAGGTAAACCTCAGCTTACAATCACAATTGAGCCCGCATTTTCTATTGCTAAAGGAGACAGTTGTTAAGTGAGATTTGTCCCATTTTATGACCTTTCTTGCCACAGTTGTTAAGTGAATCATTGCAGTGATTAGGAACAAGGCTGTTAAGTGAATCTTGCTTCCCCATTGACTTTTCTTGTCAGAAGTCCGCAAAACATGACCCGGGGACACTGCAACTGTCATAACAATGAATCAGTTGCCAAGCATCCAAATTTTGATCATGTGACCATTGGGGAAGTTGCAACAGGTGTATCTTATCGCCAAGCAGTTGTAGGCTGTAAGTGTGAAAAGCAGTCATAAGTCACTTTTTTTCAGTGCTGTTGTAACTTTGAACAGTCACCAAGCGAAGTTGAGGACTACCCGTATTTGGGAAGCAACTTGCCTGGCAGGGAGGAGGGGTCAAGTGTGGAGTTAGCCTGGAGTCGCTGCGCAATTGCAAAAGGGTCACGGCCAACCCCTTCTAAGCTTCCCGGAGCCTCATCTATTTGTTCCCAAGACAAGGCTGCCAGTCTTGGCAGATTCTTGTATTATAGGCAGAACATAATAAAGTACTTACCGTATATACTTGAGTATAAGCCGAATTTTTCAGCCCACTTTTTGGGCTGAAAAATCCACTTCGGCTTATACTCCAGTGAACAAAAAAAAAAAAAAAAGAACACCGAGGCTTCGGTGCTTCCGGGATCGCTCCCACCCCCTCCGCCACCTTCCTGGAGCGCCCCGGGAAGCCGGCGGCGCTGCGCTCCGTCTGCCCGCCGCTGCAACGCCACCGCGTCCTCCCGCTCCGCCTGGAGCACCCCGGGAAGCTGGCGGCGCTGCGCTCCGTCTGCCCGCCGCTGCAACGCCACCGCGTCCTCCCGCTCTGCCTGGAGCGCCCCGGGAAGCCGGCGGCGCTGCGCTCCGACTGCCCGCCGCTGCAACGCCACCGTCAGTCGAGCCTTTTCCCTCTCCATGCTGGCCTCCTGCCTTCCTCCCGAGGAGGAGCTTGAAGGGCAGCGGGAAAAGGCTCGACTGAAGGAAAGCAGGTGCCGCGGGGGTGGGAGGCGCACCGGGGGCTTCGGGAAGGCGCCGGCTTCCCGGGGCGCTCCAGGTGGAGCGGGAGGACGCGGTGGCATTGCAGCGGCGGGCAGACGGAGCGCAGCGCCGCCGGCTTCCCGGGGCGCTCCAGGCGGAGCGGGAGGACGCGTTGGCATTGCAGCGGCGGGCAGACAGAGCGCAGCGCCGCCGGCTTCCCGGAGCGCTCCAGGCGGAGTGGGAGGACGCGGTGGCGTTGCAGCGGCGGGCGTAAAATACAAAACGCGCACAGGGCAAGGAAAGCGAGGACTCAGAATGGCATAAGTGGGGACGAGAAAGGAAAGCAGCAGCGATGCACTCAAATAAAGCAAGGGTGCCAGCAGCGTCCGTGGAGGGAAGGGTGGGGGACACAATTGCCCGGTCTTATCGGTGCTCCCGGGGAAGAAGGAAAGATGGGGCAGGTGAAGAGGGATCAACCTCCTTCTTCTTCTGGCTTCCCCCGAACTGGAAACAAAGGAGGAAGAGGAGGCAGCTCCCCGCAGACAGGTGCAGCCTTAAGAGCCATAGCGATGCCATGGCTTCCCAACAGCGCCCTTCAATACCTCCCGTCTACCTGCTAGCGGCCGTTATCCACGCCACTTTCCCTGCCCGAATTGGGCCGGGCGGCGGCCAATCCAAAAGCAAGCTCCTAGGCAAAGCGTTCTGGGAAATGTAGTCTCCCTCTCGTTATCCCTCAACACGCCGCCTTTCTCCCTTCAAGAGAGAAGAGCTTTTTATTTGATGATCTGTATTACTGCCGTGAGAGAGAGTGAGTGAGCCGGCCGCCCCCCCTTGCACCCCCCACGCTACGCCACTGCGCACACTGTTTCTATCATAACTTCCAAAGTAAATAAGATAAATTATTCTGGGGCCTGGATTTTTCAGGGGAGGACTCAGTTTCCTTGAGCAAGTATTTGGGAATAAGAGAAATGAATTTGATATCAAAGATAGTGACTTTTATACAGGAGAATAAGGCATCGCTTTAGGGGGCGCAAATTACTTGCCTTGCCCCGTTACCAAAAGTCGGGACTGTTTTTAAAACGCTGTGGGACGCAGGACAAATTATTAAGAATCAGGACTGTCCCGCCAAAAGTGGGATGTCTGGTCACCTTAATTATACACCTTGTTTCATAGTTTAGTCCAGTGCTTCTCAATTATTTTCTGTCATGCCCCCCCTAGGAAGAAGAAAACATTTCGCCCCCCCCCCCCGCGCGACTGTAAATAGTATAATTTGTCTATAAAATTGTTATAAGTACACCTCTGCATAACATAGCACACCGGTCTTTCCTCGTCTCCCACCGTAGTCACATGCTTTCTTTCCTCTTTCCCTCTTACTTGTCTATCCTTCCTTCCACCTTCCCTTCCTCCTTCCCTTCCTTCCTGCCTCCCTTCCAGTTCCCTCCTTCCTCTTTCCCCCTGCCTGCCTGCCTTCTTTCCTCTTTCCCTATCCTCCTATCCTTCCTTTCTCCCTCCCTCCTTCCCTGCCTCCCTTCCAGTTCCATTCTTCCCTCCTTCCTTCTGCCTCCTTCCTGCCTGCTTGCCTTCTTTCCTCTTTCCCTCTTGCTTGTCTATCCTTCCTTCCTTCCACCCTCCCTTCCTCCTTCCCTTCCTTCCTGCCTCCCTTCCAGTTCCCTCCTTCCTCTTTCCCCCTGCCTGCCTGCCTTCTTTCCTCTTTCCCTATCCTCCTATCCTTCCTTTCTCCCTCCCTCCTTCCCTGCCTCCCTTCCAGTTCCATTCTTCCCTCCTTCCTTCTGCCTCCTTCCTGCCTGCTTGCCTTCTTTCCTCTTTCCCTCTTGCTTGTCTATCCTTCCTTCCACCCTCCCTTCCTCCTTCCCTTCCTTCCTGCCTCCCTTCCAGTTCCCTCCTTCCTCTTTCCCCCTGCCTGCCTGCCTTCTTTCCTCTTTCCCTATCCTCCTATCCTTCCTTTCTCCCTCCCTCCTTCCCTGCCTCCCTTCCAGTTCCATTCTTCCCTCCTTCCTTCTGCCTCCTTCCTGCCTGCTTGCCTTCTTTCCTCTTTCCCTCTTGCTTGTCTATCCTTACTCCCTCCTCTCTTTCTTCCCTCCCTCCCTGCCAGCAGCTCCTCCAGCATCCCAGCTGGAAGCAGCAGCACAACAGTCGCCGTTACCAGGGGCGAAGGGGTGGCGGTGGCAAGATCGGGCGACCACCGCCCCTTTGTCCCTTCCCCAACAGCGGCTGTTGCGCTTCCGCTTCCAGACGGAATCCTGGCGGTGGAGCTGCTGGCAGGGAGGCGAGCTACCTGCATAAAGACGCCGCCGAGGGCATGGCAGAATATATCCCGGCTTGAAGTGGCAGCGCTGGGGACTGCTCAGAGACTCATCAGAGCCGCGGGCTGGAGCTGTGCAAAAAGTCTGCTTGGGCTGGGGGGGGGAAGGGAGGGAAGCCTGGGACAGCCATGCTTCCCTCCCTCCCACCCCCGCCCGAGCAGGCTTCTTGCACAGCTCCAGCCTGCGGCTCCAATGAAAATCCACAGTCCGAAGTGCTGCCACTTCCAGGCGGGATATATTATGCCTCGCCCACGCCGCCGCCGTTGCACCCAGATGGAAAGGGAGCCTTCGCGCCCCCCTTTACGGAGCCTCGCGCCCCCCCCAGGGGGGTGCGCCCCACTATTTGAGAACCGCTGGTTTAGTCTAAGGCAAGGATGTCAAACTTAATTGTGTCACATGACATATCATGACATTTTACGGTATATTTTTATTTTATGGTATGGCATTTTTTTAAAAAGTTTTTTTTTTCCTGTTAGAAATGGATCCCAGTACTTCTAATCCTGCACCAAAACAAAAACGCAGGTCATACGAAGCTGCTTTCAAACTAAAGGTTGTGTCAAGAGCAGAAAAAAGCAATAACAGTATTGCAAGTAGGGAATTTGGTGTTGATGAAAAACAAGTGAGGGAGTGGCGGAAAATGAAAGCTGACTTGGAAAAGATTCCAAAGGCAAAAAAAGCTCGACGTGGTTTAACAACTCCATATGGGGCTCTAGAGACTGAATTGCATAAATGGGTTATGGAGTGTCGTCAAAATGGTTACTGCGTAACACGCATGGGAATTCGCTTACGTGCCCTTCAAATGGCTAAAGATGACAAATTAAAAACACCAGGCATTGAAAATTTTGTTGCGTCAGCAGGATGGTGTACTGGCTTCATGAATAGGTATGGCCTATGTTTGCGGCAAAGAACAAAGATTTCACAGAAGTTGCCAAAAGACCTTGATGAAAAAGTGATGTCATTCCATTCATTCATCATAAAACAAAGAAAGATCCATAACTATGACCTGGGAGATATTGGGAATATGGATGAAACACCTATGACCTTTGATCTTCCAAGCAACAGAACTGTGGCAAGTTTGGGAGACAAAACTGTTTTACTCAGAACCACAGGTAATGAGAAAAACCATTTTACAGTCGTTCTGTCATGTTTGGCTAATGGAACTAAGCTGCGGCCTGTCATTATTTTTAAAAGAAAGACCTTGCCTAAAAAGGTCAAGTTCCCACCACGAATTACAGTGCGCGCACATGTTAAAGGCTGGATGGATGAATATGGAACAAAAAAGTGGCTGGAAGAAGTTTGGAAAGGACGACCAGGAGCAGCCTTAAAGAAAAAACCATCATTGCTAGTTTGGGATATGTTCAGAGCCCACACATCTGATGACATAAAAACATTGGCAAAGTCTTCTCAAGTTACTTTAGCCGTTATTCCAGGTGGGCTTACATCTGTATTACAGCCCTTAGATGTGTGTTTAAATAAACCTTTCAAAGACCGTGTGCGAAAGATGTGGTGCGAATGGATGTCATCTGGTCAAGCCCGACTGACAAAAGGTGGAAATATGAGGAAGCCTGACATAGAACTGATAGCAAAGTGGGTTCGTGATGCATGGGAAGAGATTCCAGAGGACATGGTGAAGCACGCCTTCAAGAAATGTGGCATAAGTAATGCTATGGATGGCAGTGAAGACAGTGCTTTGTATGAGGACGGCAGCTGTGATAGTGATGACTGCGAACTCTGTGACAATGTATATGATGATAACCTCACACCAGCTACAGCTGAAGCTCTGTTTGGAGATACAGATGAGGAGGAGGAATCCAGTTTTGAAGGATTTTGATGCTTGTGTTTTAGCTTGGTTGCTTATTGAGTTAAGGTTTTTGTACATTTAAAATTATTGTTAATACTTTAATGTTATATATTGTTTTTGTTGAATATACTGATAATATATTGTTTTTGTTGACCCTCTTTTCCACATGCCTCAATTAAAGCAATTTTATTGTTATCTACCTGTATTTTTATTTTTGAAATTTACCGTGAGCTGCTGCATTTCCCAGCCTCGGCTTATAGTCGAGTCAATAACTTTTTCCAGTTTTTTGGGGTAAAATTAGGGGTCTCGGCTTATACTCGAGTCGGCTTATACTCAAGTATATACGGTAGCTTGAGCGCTGCACGTATGGATCTGGTTGTGCCTGCCATTTTGTGCCTGGTGATGCACGTCGTGTCATCCATTTTGTGATCCTACCCATCACTCAAAAGAACCCTGTGGAGGAAAACATTAGCAAACCACTCAACTCAAGTCACCATGAGTTACGTTTGACTCCAAGAAAGGATTCCTGTTACCCTCACCATAAACAATTTGGCCGTTTCTGGCTCATTTTGCGGGCAAGTGGGGCAGTTAGGAACAGAGAATAAGAATTGGGTCCCATTTGCCCGGCTAGCTGAGCATTCTGGGAGATGTAGTCTCTTGCAGCTGGGGAACACCATGTGGTGATTTTTTCTAGGGCAGTGTTTTTCAACCATGGCAAATTTAAGACCTGGATATTTCAATTCCTAGAATTCCCAACCAGCATGGTAATTCTGGGATTTTGGAGTGGCGCGGTGGCGTAGAGGTGAAACTCCCGCCTCACAATCAGAAGGCTGTGAGTTCGATCCTAGGTAGAGGCAGATATTTCTCTCTCTGGGCATGAGGAGAATATATCTGCTGAACAAAACTCTGCATTGGCGACAGGAAGGGCGTCTGGCCATTAAACACTCTGCTTGCTCCATTCAGTCGTCCAGACTCCACCCCGCAAGGGATTATGGGGTCGTTAAAAGATGAAGGTGATGTGAATTCTGGGAGTTTGAAGTCCACACATCTCCAACTTTCCAAGGTCGAGAAATATTGTCCTGCAAGACCCTTCAGGCCTTCCCAGCATTCTGCACAAAATCTCGATGTCCCCGAGGCATAGAGAGTGTGATTGTATGCTCAATTCAAACTCTGCAGGAAGGTGCCTGCCCTGCTCACGAGTTGTGTGGCAATCACTTTCCCTGATCTCATTTCAATTCCAGTCTGCTGCTTAGTTGGATAATGAGATCCTTCATCGGAAAAACTAAGTAAAAACAACAAGCCCTCCCTGGGGACTTGTAATAGGAAGCAAAGCTAATATAGTATGTAATAAGAAGGACTATCTAATCTTGCACCAAACAAGGAGCTGAAATATCCGTCTCCTGTTGGTGTGTTTCTGGGGCGTGAACGAGTATGCGTGCCTGGGTGTCTTAATTCACTTAAATCAGATCCTCTTAAAAATTGCACGTTTTGGATGCAAAGAAAATGTTACTCTCCTTTGAGGGCGAACGGAGATATTCAATCCAGAGGGCAAGACTTGCAAACGATCAGGAACAAGATTTCTCTCTGGCTGGAGACATGTACCCCATTAAGGGGTCAGCCTGCTGACCTCAGTGGCTAAAAGTGTTTTGGTCTCTATCTGAGAGGGCACCATGTTGGAGAAGAGGAGAGAGCATGGCTTCCTTCCCTCTCTACTTGCTCTTTTGGCAAGGTTCATTCGGGCACATCACGAAACAAGCCTCTTAGCAGCTGGTGCCAAGAGTTGATTTCATTTTCACTCCTTTGATGGGGAGTTTCGGAAGAAAAAAAAAACATTTTGCATTTCACATCAGAATGCTCAAATGCTTTTCTCCGTGAGCGCTTGCTCCCCACGCAATGTTTGCTTGGAGTCAGGTTGCTCAGGTATTTCCCAAATAGAAGAGTCAAAAGAAATCATTCTTGTGATACAGGTAGTCCTCAACTTACGACAGTTCGTTTAGTGACCGTTTGGAGTTATGATGGCACTGAGCAAAGTGACGTATGATTCGTTTTTCACACTTATGACTGTTGCAGCATCCCCATGGCCAGGTGATCAAAATTGAGACCCTTTGTTTGTAATGTACCCATTGAAAGCAGAATTCTGAGGCAGGTAGACTCCTCAAAGAACATGTTTATTGGATACATCATATTGGCACAGCCGGTGAAAACCAACTCTGAAAGTCCCCGCAGTTTTTGGAATGAAGATTTCCGGGAGAAATATCAACAACCTCAAATATGCAGAGGGTACCACTCTAATGGCAGAAAGGGAAGAGGAACTAAAGAGCCTCTTGATGCGGGTGAAGGAGGAGAGTGCAAAAGTTGGCTTGAAACTCAACATTAAGAAAACTAAAATCATGGCATCCGGGTCTCTCAATTCCTGGCAAATAGATGGGGAAGAAATGGAGGTAGTTTTCCTGGGCTCCAAGATCACCACAGATGGGCCAAGAAATTAAAAGAGGCTTGCTCCTGGGGAGGAAAGCTATGGCAAATCTAGACAGCATACTAAAAAGAAAAGACATCACCCTGCCAACAAAAGTGCGTATAGCCAAGGCTCTGGTTTTCCCAGTTGCAATGGATGGCTGTGAAAGTTGGACCATAAGGAAGGCTGGGTGCCAAAGAATGGAGGCCTTTGAACTCTGGTGCTGGAGAAGACTCCTGTGAGTCCCTCGGACTGCAACACCATCCAATCGGTCAGCCCTAGAGGAGATCAACCCTGACTGCTCTTTAGAAGGTTAGATCCTGAAGAGGAAACTCAAAGACTTTGGCCACCTAATGAGAAGGAAGGTCTCACTGGAGAAGAGCTTCATGCTGGGAAAGATGGAGGGCAAAAGAAGAAGGGGACGACAGAGAATGGGGTGGCTGGATGGAGTCACGGAAGCAGTCGGTGTGAGCTTAAATGGATTCCGGGGGATGGTAGAGGACAGGAAGGACTGGAGGAACGTTGTCCATGGGGTCGTGATGAGTTGGACAAGCAACTAACAACAACAAAAAGAGAAAAACTCCTCCCCCTGCCCAGGTGTCATCAGTTCCATTGTCCAATGAATACAGCTGGCAGGCTCCTCTCCTCCTTCACCATCCACCTGTTACAATGACCTTGGTTCCCACAGGAAAAACTTTTCATTCTGACTAAAGCTGGGCTATCTATCTCCCTCCCTTCTCTCTCTCAGGCTTCGTTGCAACTATGAGGCACAACAAGATGGCTTCAGCCAGGTTCGCTTCAGAGTTGACATGCTTAACAACTGACTCATATTTACGATGGTTGCAGTGGTCTGGGGCCATGTGATCACCTTTTGGGACTTTCTGACAAGCAATTTCACTTAGGACAGGGGTGTCAAACTCACGTTGTCACGGCGGTGTCATGTGACGTATTGGGACTTCCCCCCCTTCGCTAAACCGGGCATGGGTGTGGCCAGTGCGTGATGCACCTGGTGGCGGGCCGCAAATTTGACAGCCCTGACTATATTACTAACTGCCTTGACTTACTTAACAACCGTGGCAAGGAAGGTCGTAAAATTGGGCAAAACTCACTTAGCAAAGGTCTCACTTAGCAACATAAATTTTGGGCTCAATTGTAGGAATAAATGGAGGACTATCTGTTTGGAAGTAAGACCTATTTAAACAATGCCTTGCCTTAGACAACCATCAAAAAATCAAGCAGAAGATTTTTTTAAAGCCAGTTGATTATGTTAAATTCAAGGATGTATAAATGCAGGCAAATACACTATAATTATAGTGTTCTGGTTAATATCCTGGGAATTTATAACACATGCGAAAACATTTGTTAAAAAATATTTATATTCTCCTTTCAAAATGCTTCCCAGAAGAGGAAAAAGTATGTTTAAAGTAAAATAATATGATAAAGGATACTTAAATGTAATCCCTGGTGATCAGATCAGCAGGAAATAAGCAATAAAAGTGGACATTAGAGATAACAAATATGATTTAAGATTACTGACTGCAGAATGGCTTCGAAGTGGGCCTCAGATAAGGGCTGGAAAAGAGTTGGAATTAAACTGCTTTGGAACATTTAAAAAATATATATTTGGAAATGTTCCTGGGACAGACTGTAATTTCCTTCATGTTTTGTTTTCAATGAAATGTTTCAGAGAAAAAAATATAGAGAAGAAGAGGGAAGAGAAAGGTAAAAGGAAGTATAAATAGTAAGATACAAATAAGAAAATGTAGGGTATAAAATGTTATGGAGTTTTTAAATAAATAAAAATTATGAAATAATGAAATGCGTTATATACTATATCCCTATTTTAAAAAATCACTAAAATTCACCATTAAACTTTAAAGTAAGGAAATCTAGTTAACATAATGTAACTTACCAAACTTATAAACTATAATAAATTAGAGTTAAGTTAGAAATCTAATTTAAAAATTGACATTTGAACGCTATACGTAGAAAACCCCAAATTTAGAATGCAGTACCAATCTGTATATTAAATTATAGCTTAGGAATGATTTTTCTGCTAGCACCGATTTCTGAATTATTACATTAGTTTTTAAATATAAGCTGAGTCTTTTTGAGGAAGTATACTACCGTATAATCCTCAGTGTAAAGTATAACTAATGAGTTCCAAATTTTATTTGTATTGCAGTGCATTGCGTTGGTCAGATAGTCTTTGACTTACAATTTGTTTAAGGACTGTTTGAAATTACAATGATACTGAAAAAAGTGACTTATGACCCTTCTGGCTGGGGGATTCTGGGAATTGAAGTCCACAAGTCTTAATGTTGCAAAGTTTGAAGATTCCTGATATAGAACATAGAACATAAAATAACAGGGCTGGAAGAGACCTCGGAAGTCTTCTAGTCCAAATTTGTTTCTATCCAAGGAGTGTTGTGATTTTCTTTGATGGAGCCTTTTGCCTTAACTCTGGGTTTCCTGATAAGCCACTGAAAACGAAGCCAATGAAAGAGGAAACTGCTGTGATCTATGTCTGAACTTATGCATTGGTGCCTGATGCTCACAATATCTTAAGGTCACGTCCATAAAAGGTCACGTCCATTCTAAAGATGCGGAGACTCTAGAAAGAGTGCAGAGAAGAGCAACAAAGATGATTAGGGGACTGGAGACTAAAACATATGAAGAACGGTTGCAGGAACTAGGTATGTCTAGCTTAAGAGAAAGAAGGACTAGGGGAGACATGATAGCAGTGTTCCAATATCTCAGGGGTTGCCACAAAGAAGAGGGAGACAAACTATTCTCCAAAGCACCTGAGGGTAGAACAAGAAGCAATGGGTGGAAACTAATCAAGGAGAGAAGCAACTTAGAACTGAGGAGAAATTTCCTGACAGTGAGAACAATTAATCAGTGGAACAGAAGTTGCCTCCAGAAGTTGTGAATGCCCCAAAACTGGAAGTCTTTAAGAAGATGTTGGATAGCCATTTGTCTGAAACGGTATAGGGTTTCCTGCCTAGGCGGGGGGTTGGACTAGAAGACCTCCAAGTTCCCTTCCAACTCTACTATTGTATTGTATTGTATTATAACCAATGTTAGCATTATCCCGAATGCATTTTTTAAAAGATTTCAGTTGAATGGGCTTAAACACTTGCCAGCTCAGCCGTGGTTTGAACATGTTTGTCCCAAAGGTGCTTTTTCAAGAGGCAACTGGATTTTCAGTCAGAGCTGAAGAAGCTTCTTGGGTGGGAAGCGAAACATTTTAAAAGAAAATCCAGAAAGTCCAGTTGGAATAGAATAGAATAGAATTCTTTATTGGCCACGTATGATTGGACACCCAAGGAATTTGGTGCATATGATCTCAGTGTACATAAAAAGACAAGATACATTCGTCAAGAATCATAAGGCACAACCCTTAATGATAGTCGTAGGGTACAAATAAGCAATCAGGAAACAATCAATATCAATATAAATCGTAAGGATACAAGCAGCAAATTTACAGTCCTGCAGTCATAAGTGGGAGGAGATGGGTGGTAGGAACGATGAGAAGGCTAATAGTAATAGTAATGGAGCGATGAATGGTTTGACAGTGGTGAGGGAATTATTTGTTTAGCAGAGTGATGGCGTTCGGGGAAAAAACTGTTCTTGTGTCTAGTTGTCTTGGTGTGCAGTACTCTATAGCGTCGTTTTGAGGGTGGGAGTTGAAACAATTTACGTCCAGGATGTGAGGGGTCTGTAGATATTTTCACAGCCCTCTTTTTGACTCGTGCAGTGTGCAGATCCTCAATGGAAGGCAGGTTGGTAGCCATTGTTTTTTCTGCAGTTCTAATTATCCTCTGAAGTCTGTGTCTGTCTTGTTGGGTTGCAGAGCCAAACCAGAGAGTTATAGAGGAGCAGAGGACAGAGTCAATAATTCCTCTGTAGAACAGAATCAGCAGCTCCTTGGGCAGTTTGCACTTCCTGAAGGATGGTGGTGGCCCTCCCGGCATGACTGGACCTGCCTGATTTCCACAAACCCCCTCCCCCCCAATGAAACATACTTCAAGTTAATTCTGCTGTATGCTAATGCTATTATCCTCTTGAAATTAAATATCAGGCTCCAACCTATAATGTTTCACAGGGTGGAATTGGGGTTATATCTTCTTGGATAGCGCCACCTTCCATTTTCGTCGTGGCATTTAATTATGATGGGTATGTTAGTGCCCACCGGAGCATAACAAATTGTCATTATGTTATTCTGCTGAGTCTAATTTAATTGGCAAGTTGTCACAAAAGCAATTATCCATCGTTTATGTTGTTGCCGTAACCACATCTTGGAGAGCACCTGTGGTCTGTAAGGGAAGCTGGCTTCTCCAAGCCCATTGGCCTTGGTCTGCCTCCATCCTTCCCCCAAAATGGCAGACAAGGATCTCTTGCCTGTGAGTTTCTCCTTTTTGTTTTTTTTGAAGTGTTGGAAGAAACGTCCTTCTAGGTTCGGCTCCAAGTAGGGAAAAAGACACTGGAGACATGGAGGCTGCTTGGGAAGATGGTCTAATGGTGGACAAGATCACACATGGCTTGAGCTCCTGAACAGGAAAGGGGGAAATCACATGATTCCAGATGTTGGTGGAGAAGAAGAGAAGGAAGGGTGGAGATGCTGAAAGTCCCTGGTTTTGTGCCTGTTGGATCTGGGCAACGAGAGACAGACTGCGGACACGTAGTGACTTAACAGCTCTTTATTAGTAGTAGTAATGATCCAGCTTGCTCTGTGGTCGGAGGGTTCCCCTTTTATAGGGATCGGGTACACCCCTCGACCAATCAGAACGATACCTGTTTCCCGCTGTAGCAGCGGACCAGAGGGGAGACTTATTACGATATATGCTAATATCTAACACCCCTCCCCTCCTAGATGGAACGTTGCGGTAGGTAACATAGTCTTTTAGGTATGTGGGTGTTTGTCTTGCTCGGGAGGAGCGTCGTAGTTCGGGCTGGTTAGAAGTGGTTGCAGGATCGGGTGCTTTTCCTGTTTCACGTTCGGGAGGTTTTGTGCCTTCGTTGCTAAGGCGTTCTGGAGTCTGCTCGGTTGCGTTGTCTGGGGTTTGCTCTGCTTCGTGCGTGTTTTCTTGTTCCAAGCTTGGTTCGCAGGTGTCGTGGTTTTCTATGATGGGGCTCTCGCGTGGTTGACTTTCTGTAGGCAGGGAAATCTCGTCTTCGTTTCGAAGGTCTGAGTGTGCTAGGCGACCCCGAAGTTGATCGATGTGCCTTTTCCAGTTCCGCCCATCTTCTAGTTCCAGCAAATACGATCGTGGACCCGTGATGCCAATGACCCTTGCCGGCATCCACAATGTTCCCCCTGCATAGTTGTGGGCGTATACTGAATCCCCTATGCTGAAAAACCGAATTTTACTTGTGGAGTCTGGGGGAGCTGTGGCAGAGTAATTTGGGTGAAGACGGTCCAGGTGAGGCCGTAGACGGCGGCCCATAAGTAGTTCAGCAGGACTCCTACCCGTCGTTGCGCTTGGGGTAATATGCTGAATTAGGAGGTAATGGTCAATGCGTGTTTGCCAATCACCTGGACCCATCCTAGCGAGGGCCTCTTTTGCGAATCGCACCATTCTCTCCGCCTGTCCGTTTGATGCCGGATGGAATGGCGCGACGAGGGCATGCCGAATTCCCTGACCTGCTAAAAACGTTTCGAAATGCATGGCCGTGAATTGGGGCCCGTTATCGGAGACTAGGAGGTCGGGCAGGCCATGAGTGGCGAAAAGTCGCCGTAGAACCTTAATGACTGCCTCTGCCGTTGTTGAAGTCATTAGGACTACATCTAGCCATTTTGAGTATGCATCCACAACTATAAGGAAAGTCTGACCTTGGAATGGCCCTGCGAAGTCGATGTGTATTCGCGACCAGGGTGCTTTAGGTTTCTCCCATTCTGTGGCGGGCGCTTCCGGGGGTGCTGGTCTCGATTCCTGGCATGGGTCGCAAGTGGCCACCCACTCTTCTATTTCTTTGTCCATGTTTGGCCACCAAACGTAACTTCTTGCTAACGCCTTCATTCTAACAATCCCCGGATGACCCACATGTAAAGCCTCTAATACATTCCTATGTAAAACATACGGAATAACAACTCGATCCCCCCACAATAAACAACCTTGTAACACTGAGAGTTCGTCCCGTTTTGACCAAAACATTTTGAATTCCGGGCCCACGTTTCCTTTCGGCCACCCCCTCCAAACCCAAGTTTGAACTTGCTTTATTATATTGTCTTTAGAGGAGAATCTTGCAACGTCGTATGAAGAAACCGGTCCAGAGTCCAAACAGTCAATGAGCAATACCGGTACTTCTGGAGTGGGGTCTGGCAGAATGTCAGGTAATGGGCAACGGCTGAGTGCGTCTGCGTGTCCGAGAGTGGAGCCCGGTCGATGAATCAATTTGTATGAATACGCAGCCAGGAAAACAGTCCACCTGGTCATGCGTGGAGAAAGGGAGATCGGGGTGGGGCGGTTTCCCGCCAAAAGTCCCAACAACGGTTTGTGATCTGTAATTAGTTCAAAATCGCGGCCGTAGAGGTATTCGTGGAAACGCTTTACTCCAGCTACAGCAGCCAGCGCTTCCCTGTCCATTTGGCTGTAATTCCTTTCGGCCGATGAAAGAGTTCTGGAGTAGAAGGCGATGGGTGCTTCTTTTCCGTCGGGCATCCTGTGGCTGAGGACTGCTCCAACTCCGAAAGGTGATGCGTCGCAGGTCAATACCAGCGGTAGGGTCTGGCTGTATTGAACAAGCAGTGAGTCAGTGGTGAGCAGGCGCTTTACCCCGGCGAAAGCTGCAGCTTCGGATCGTCCCCATTTCCATGGTGCGTTCCTCTGGAGTAGACGGTGTAGTGGCTCAGCAACGGTCGCCTTCTGCCTCAGAAAAACGCTGTAGAAGTTAAGTAATCCGAGGAAGGCCTGCAACTCGGTCTGATTTCGTGGTGTGGGGGCGTCCTGGATCGCCTTAATTTTCTTTGAAGTGGGGTGTATTCCCTGACCATCGATTCTATAACCCAGGAATTCTACGCTAGGCACGTTAATTTGGCATTTTCCCTTTTTAAGGCGGAGACCCTTTTCTCTGATTCTGGCCAAAACAGTTCTGACTCTTTTATTTAATTGCTCCTCGTTTGCAGCGGACACCAAGATGTCGTCAAAATAGGGGACGACTCCCGGTATCCCTTGCAAAAGTCGTTCCATGACGCTCTGGAACAATCCTGGGGCAATGCTCACGCCGAATTGTAGCCGGTTGCATTTGAATGCTCCTCTATGCGTCACTATAGTTTGGGCCTCCGCTGTGGCGCTATCAACTGGCAGTTGCTGGTAAGCTTGTGCCATGTCTAACTTAGCAAATACCTTTCCTGGCCCCAACGAGTGCAATAAGTGCTGTACTACAGGCACAGGATATGCGCTCTGTTGTAGCGCGACATTAATTGTGCATTTATAGTCCGCGCAGATGCGGACTGATCCGTCTGGTTTGACTGGGGTCACGATGGGTGTTTCCCAACGCGCGTGATCCACCGGCTCAAGGATTCCTTGCTCCACTAACTTATCTATTTCCTTATCTATTTTTGGGCGGAGTGCAAAAGGCACTCGTCTCGGTTTAAGTCGGATTGGCGCCACTTTGGGGTCTAAATTGAATGATATTGGTTTACCCACATACTTACCAAGACCGGGGCTGAACACGTCCTCGAACTCCTTAAAAATCTGATCAGCGCTGCTGTTTCTCACGGCGTTGATTCCGGTGACTTCTAACCCCAGGGCTTCAAACCAATCAAGCCCCAGAAGGTTCTGTAATGGCGCGCTGGCGATGGTCACGGGCAGCTGGGCTTCGATGTCCTTGAAACGGATGTGGAATGTGCCTTGGCCCACGATGGGGACTTGGTTCCCCTGGTAGTCTCGCAGTAGGACGTCTGGAGCGCGGAGTTGGCTCTTTCTGAGGCTAGGGATAGCCTGTTTCATGGATGCCCATGAAATAATCGTCAGGGTCGATCCTGTGTCAACTTCTAGCTCGCAGGGTGAGCCCTCCAAGAGGACTGTGACTCTCAGCCTTTTTGGTCGCTTAGGGCGGACCTGATGTATTGTGGTGAGATACGTTCGCAACTCCTCTCTCTGGGTCAACTCTATCTCATCGTCTACATCCTGAAAATACTCTCGTTGAGCATCTTGATAGAACGCTCTTTCAGCTCTTTGTGTGTATTCTCTCTGGGGATACGCTCGCTCAGCTCCTTGTGAGTAATCTCTCTGGGGATACGCTCGCTCAGCTCTTTGGGAATTTTCTCTCTGGGTATACACTTGTGGATTTCTCTCTGGGCGCCCTTTCTGATTCCGCCAAACCCCTGGGTTGGGCTTCTGTTGGCGGTACATGGGTGGCTGCCATGAGGCAGGGACTCCGCTCCGGCACACCCGTGCGATGTGCCCAAGTTTGTTGCAGTGCGAACAAACAACGTTCCTGAACCTACAAGTAGACCTGGGGTGATTCCCTCCGCAACTTGCGCAGGGCGGCAAACGGGATCCTGGTCTCCCCCCAGGCCTCATGTGACTGCTCCGCATCATGTGACTGTCCTCGAACTCGGGATTCTCGTAGTCGGGGCTTGTGTCCTCGTAGTGTACTCTGGTTTGCCTCGGTGCTGGCTGGTTTACGTTGGCCCCTCGTTGTATGGTCACCGATGATTTCTCTGCTGACTCTGACGCTCTTGCTTCGTTCAGCGCTATCTGTAGGGTTAAATTCGGGTTTGCCAACAGCTTCTTTTGTAGAGAAATGTCTCTTAACCCACAGATGAGCTGCGCTAAGATGTGCTCGTCCAGATCCCTGAACTCGCAGTGAGTTGCTGCTTTTTGTAGGGCTGCAACATATTGATTGATGGATTCTCCCGCCTTCTGGTTCCTCGTGTTGAATTCCTTTCGGCAGACATGGCGGGAAGGTTTTGGCGCGTAATGAGTTTGCAGGGCCTGTTGCAACGCCGTCCACGATACTGCCTGTATTGGAGTAGGCGCGGTGAGGTCTCTGGCCGTGTTGAAGACTTCCTTTCCACAGTAGCCAAGGAAGATGTTTTTCTTCCTCGCGTCGGTGATCCCCGTGTATTCGTTTGCTTCGAGGAAACACTCGAAACGAATCATGAAGGCTTCCCATTCGTCGTTTGCTGGGTCGAAAGGAGCGGGGGGAGCATGCATCGCCATCTTCTCTGTTTGAATTTGCCGCGCTGCGGTGATCTGAGATGGCTGCCGGAATTTCTGCCGAATTCCTGGGCTGGATCAAATCCGGAGATTCTGGAGGTAGCGTTCTTCGTTCATCTGCCTCTCAATCCCACCCTCGTCGCCAATGTTGGATCTGGGCAACGAGAGACAGACTGCGGACACGTAGTGACTTAACAGCTCTTTATTAGTAGTAGTAATGATCCAGCTTGCTCTGTGGTCGGAGGGTTCCCCTTTTATAGGGATCGGGTACGCCCCTCGACCAATCAGAACGATACCTGTTTCCCGCTGTAGCAGCGGACCAGAGGGGAGACTTATTACGATATATGCTAATATCTAACAGTGCCCTCTCTGGCCTTTGATCTTGAGCTTGTCTTCTGATGGGTTGTCAGACTCCCACGGGGCCATGCAGGGGCAACTCTCTAGGCTGTGCTTTGAGTCCAGGTTTGGTTGAGTTCTCAGATGCCATGTGGTGAGTTTCTGTGAAAAGCTGATACTACCTTTATTATGTAAAGTGGACTAGCTCAGGCTTTGGATGGGTCATTGACAAAGAGGGTGGGGGGCAGGAAGCTGCAGGGAGCTACTCTGTCTTTTTAAAACCTGTTTCTTCCTTTTCACATCCAGGGAAATATGATATTCTGCCTTTCCAATATTTCCTAGGATATTTCGTTTTTCTAGGAGAGGGCTGGGTTTTAACTTCCTACAGAAGGTTGCTTCTTGCTTCTTTTACCACCTTTCTCCTGGGTCAGGGAATGGGGGTGGGTGGTGGGTGGGGGGAACCTTTGCCCCCCCCGACCCTTCTTAAAAGCTTCCAGTGATGGACCAGCCACAACTTCTACAGACAAGTCATTACACTGAGAGAGGGGGGGGAGAGGGAGGAAGGGAGATAGGAAGAGAAAAAGGGAAAGAAGGAGACAGAGGGGAGGGGGGAGAAAAAAAGGAAGGAACCAGAGGGAGAGAAGAAGGAAGAAAAAGGAGAGAGGGAGGAAGGAAGGAAAAGGAGACTGAGAGTAGAAGGAAAGGAGAAAGGAAGGAAGGAAATAGAAGAAAGAAGGAAGAAAGGAAGGGCAGAGGGGAGGAAGGGAGAGAGGGGGGGAGCAAGGGAGAAAGGAGAAAAATGGAAGCAGGAAGGAGAAAAAGGAAGGCAGGCAGGAAGGAAAGAAAGAAGGAAGGGCAGAGGAGAGGAAGGGAGGAAGGAAAGAAGAAAGGGCAAGGAGAGGAGTGGAAGGGAGGGAGGGAGGAAGAAAGAAGAAGAAGGAAGGAAGGAGAAGGAAGGAAGGAAGGAAAGAAGGAATGGCCCCTTCACTCTCTTGCTCAATATCCAAATACCTAAAGACAGAAACAAACATCACGGCTACCATCAAGTCAAACCTCTGTGAAAATATCAAAGGAAAACATCATGGCGTTAGAAAAACGCTGACAATCGTCAGCCCGAGAAGTGCTTTGGTGTGACTGGGGTGCAGACGGAGAAGCAATTCGCTGTGTTCTATTTAAGGGGAAACAATTCTGCCCTTCAGAAGTTTTAGGGGAACAAGCCTCTTGAGGAGGGTTGGAAGAAGCCGGCCACATAGTCCTCCTCGGAGCTGCCGGAGAGTGCAGGAGATGCTCCCCCTTGATTGGAACGACTCGGACGGAGATTAAAGCTAATCTTTCCGCTCTTCAGACAGTTGCCATGGCCTGATTGCTGCTGATTCCCTATCACCGAGAGGCCTCAACTCTCCGCTCGATGCAAATATAAATCCTTCCACCCAAACTGGATTGACTGGGGGAGATTTTGCCTTCAGCCTCAAGAAAAGTTTACACAATGGATTCAAAGGGGAAAATGTCCCTCAAGTCAAGTTTGTCTTCTCCTGACTTCATGGACAGGATGGAAGGGATACCCTGTGGCCGCCTTCTGGACTGTTTTCCCTCTTCCCAATCTAGCCTCTGGGGGAAAAAACCCAGGCGATTGTAAGTTCTAGTTCTGCCTTAGGAATGGAGGCAGATGGGGAACCTTCAGCCTGTCGTTTTCTGTCATCCCAATGAAGAAGACAAGGGCTAACCACTCCTGAAAGACCTTGCCAAGAAAACTGACGGAAAACAATCTTCCATCTTTCCTTCCTTAATTTTCCTGTCCCTTCACTCCCTCCATTTCTTCTTCCCTTCCTTCCTTCTTCCCGTCCTTTTCCTGTCTCCTCCCTCCCTTCTTTCTTTCCTTCTTTCCTTTTCCTGTCTCCTTCATCCATCTCTTCCTCTCTCCATTCCTTCTTTCCTTCCTTTTCCTGTCTCTTCCCCCCCTCCCTTCTTCTTTTTCTTCCCTTCCCTGTCTCTTCCTTCCCTTCTTTCCTTTTCCTTCCTTCTTTCCTTTTCCTGTCTCCTCCCTCCCTTCTTTCCTTTTCCTTTCTTCTTTCCTTTTCCTGTCTCCTCCCTCCCTCTCTTCCTCCCTCCATTCCTTCTTTCCTTCCTTTCTTTTCCTGTCTCCTCCTTCCCTCCCTTCATTCCATTTCCTCCCTTCCTCCCTTCTCTTTAAACCCTGTGGATTTTTTCCCTCTTACAAACATCCAGGTAGTTGCTAAGAGTCAGGCCTGACTCAAAGAGTGATATATGCCTCTTTAAAGTCCAGAGTCTCACTTGCACTGAGTGTCCCAAAGACACTTGCTTTCAAATCATTCCAGGTTTATTTCTCATCTTCCTTATGTGTCCCAAAAGTCCTTTTGTTTTAAAGGCAACTGGATTCTCTGGTTTTTCTTTGTTTCGCTTCTCATCCAAGAACCTTCAGTTCTATCAATTCATCTTCTTGAGCCTCCCATCTTTAGCCAAATTCTGGCTTAATTCTAGTACGGTATGAACTTGTTTCTCACATCCTGATAATTGCAAACCAGGTTACATGGTATCTGGAAGTGAACTGTCTTGTACAATTAGTCCTTGACTTACAATCGTTCATCTAGTGAACATTAAAACAGGGGTCACCCCCACCTTTTGGACCTCAGGGACCACTAAATTCATAATTTTAAATCCCGGGGACCACTAATACGATCTGCCTAATGACCAGCTGGGTGGGTGTGGCTAAATGTTCATGCGACTGGCTGGTTGTGGCCAACTAGATGTCACTCACATTGAGGGGCACCTCATCAGCCTCTACTTACCCCTGCCCTCCCAGCCTCTACTTGCCCCTTCCCTCCCAGCCACCCATCAGGGCTCCTTAGGGCCCCAAGAGGAAGCAGCTGTTGGAGCTAAGCAGCCACCACGAGAAAGAGTTGGCAAAAGGGCTCAATTCAAATTAGATCTGACTGAGAAGGAGGCTCAGCAGAAGCACCTCACTGAGGACTATAAGCATAGTCTTTCCAAGCAGAGGGAAGACCTGCGGGAGTGCAAGGCCAGATACCGGTGCCTGGAGGCTCAGCAGGCTGAGATGGTCAGCCAGTTCCAGGCCAAGATGCAGTCCCACTGGAACGAGGCCCTCCAGCTCTTTGCCACCAATGGCACTTCCCTCCAGCTTTTGCCCAAAGCCCCACACCAGGAGGTCAAAGCAGATCCCAAGTTGGAATTTCTGCCCCCCTCCGACCCACACAAAAAGACCCCGAAGGGGGAGACTCTCTGCAGCAACACAAAAGCTCATTGCATGTATCTGGCCCAGGGACCGTAGTTTGAGGATTCCTGATTTAGTGCAATATAAAAATTCAAATTATTTTTCTGCATACCATCAAAATTTTCTCGAGGACCAACAGTGGTCCACAGACCACCAGTTGGTGACTGCTGCATTAAAGGTTACAAGAGGACTGAAAAAAATGAACTACAAGTGATTTTCGCACTTTCTCACTTTCCAGAATCTTTTCGGGTAGTGGCAGATTATAAATGCAGTGAATAGGTGTTTAAGCAAATAAATAATAATAAAAGATAAGATTGGCACCCCTTGATCTTTTGCTAAAGTTACAAAAATATTCCTTAAATTAGGGCTGGTCATCTTTATCTGCAATTTCTACGAAGGTTTTGAATTGGATTCTTATTTCTAAACTTTTTGATCTCCCTCTTCCTCTTTATAGCTTCTTAATAAATACAGCTAGTCCTCGACTTACAACAGTTCATTTAGTGACCGTTCAAAGTTACAACGGCACTGAAAAAAAGGGACGTATGACTGTTTTTCACCCTTACGACCTTCACAGCATCCCAATGGTCATGTGAGCAAAATTCGGGTGCTTAGCAACTGGTTCATACTTATGACCGTTGCAGTGTCCTGTATGTCATGCGATCCATCTTTTGCGACCTCCCAAAAAGCCAAGTCAACAGAGAGGCAAGATTCACTTAACAACAGTGTTACTAAGTTAAGAACTGCAGCGATTCACTCAGCAACCGAGGCATGAAAGATCATAAAATGAGGCAAAACTCACTGAACAAATGTCTCACTTAACAAGGATAAGAAATGTTGGGCTCAATTATGGTTGTAAATCGAGGACTACCTGTACCGCTAATTTTAAACATTGGGAAACAAAAAGAAGTTTTCGAAAGCCATCTTATTGTCAACCCTGAAGCTAACCTGACTGAGGCCATTTTGAGGCTTCAGGGCTGCCACCACTGGAGCTGAGGGGCAGGAAGGGGAGAAGTAGAGATAGCTGGGATTTGTAGCCAAAACAAAATACTTTCTCTTGGGAACCAAGGACATTTCTGCAGGTACCTGGAAGGAGGGGACTGAGGTCATCTAGCAACTGGACTGTATCCTGATTGGACCGTGTGACTGATTGTTTTGAGAAAGTGAAAAATTTCTACTTTTAATTAGGTGAAAACCATGGGAACGTTTAAAGTTGGTTTTCACCAGCCCGTGCCAATATGGCATATTCAAAAAAGCTATTCTTTGAGGAATCTACCTGCCTTGGAGTTTTGTTTGCTGTGGGTATTTTACTTGGAACCCTGATGCTTATTTTTACATTTTTCATGCGGTGGCTGAGCTTGTCGATCAGAAAGGTCGGCAATTCGGCGGTTCGAATCCCTAGCGCCGCGTAACGGAGTGAGCTCACGTTACTTGTCCCAGCTTCTGCCAA
This sequence comes from Natrix helvetica, assembly GCF_964273705.1. NCBI lineage: Eukaryota > Metazoa > Chordata > Lepidosauria > Squamata > Natricidae > Natrix > Natrix helvetica. The sequence continues at coordinate 288,399,488 of NC_138552.1, read as the reverse complement.
CCTAGCAGTTCGAAAGCACATAAAAAATGCAAGTAGAAAAAAGGGGACTACTTTTGGGGGGAAGGTAACAGCGTTCTGTGTGCCTTCGGCGTTTAGTCATGCCGGCCACATGACCATGGAGACATCTTCGGACAGAGCTGGCTCTTCGGCTTTGAAGAGCCCCCTAAAGTCGGGAACGACTAGCACATAGTATGTGCAAGGGAAACCTTTACCTTTGACCTTCTTTTAAGAAATTGTACTTCTTATTTACTAATGATCGTGTAGCGAATAAGAGCGGTGGGGTGGGGGAACCCTTTCCATTTTATCTCGTGACTTCAGATGTGATTAGTTTTTAAAGTGAGGCGATGCCTAAGATGACTATTTATTTATCAGGCACGCATTTGGGCTGATAGGATTCTGCAATGCAGGCAGCAGGCGAGAAGACCAAATCAGGATAATTCATTCTTCTTCCTCAGCTCTCAAGCCCTCCTGCTGGACGATCTGCACAGAGCCATCCCTGCAGAGACGCTTAATTGTCTCACTATGGCAGGGGGTGGAATGGGTCGGGAGCTTATTTTCCACCCTTTTTATGCAGGGAGGAACTTGTATTGTAGTTGGGAAATGTTTGGGCATATTGGCTAGCCAGAGTTGCTGACCCTCAGCCTCCAGGCTGTTGTGAAATGCCCCCTGCTTGGAGCTGCCCATTCAGAAAGTTTAATTATATTTCATTTATTTAGTTTGTCAAACCTGTAGAAGATAACAGGCATACGTATAAACATAAATATGAGCACAGTAAATGGATAAATAAATGGAGACAGTAGGGCAGGGAGGGTAGGCATGCTTGTGCGCTTACACATGCCCCTTACAGATCTCTTAGGAATGGGGTGAGGTAAACAGTAGACAATCTTAGTTTAAAATTATGGGGGTTAGGGAATACAATAATGCAATGCAATGCAATACAATAGGAGAGTTGGAAGGGACCTTGGAAATCTTCTAGTCCAACTCCCTGCCTAGGTAGGAAATCCTATACCGTTTCAGACAAATAGCTATCCAACATCTTCTTAAAGACTTCCAGTGTTGGGGCATTCACAACTTCTGGAGGTAACTTCTGTTCCACTGATTAATTCTTCTAACTGTCAGGAAATTTCTCCTCAGTTCTAAGTTGCTTCTCTCCTTGATTAGTTTCCACCCATTGCTTCTTGTTCTACCCTCAGGTGCCTTGGAGAATAGTTTGACTCCCTCTTCTTTGTGGCAACCCCTGAGATATTGGAAGACTGCTATCATGTCTCCCCTGGTCATTCTGTTCACTAGACTAGACATACCCAGTTCCTGCAACCGTTCTTCATATGTTTTAGCCTCCAGTCCCGTAATCATCTTTGTTGCTCTCCTCTGCACTCTTTCTAGAGTCTCCACATCTTTTCTACATCGTGGTGACCAAAACTGAGTGCAGTATTCCAAGTGTGGCCTTACCAAGGCATTGTAAAGTGGTATTAACACTTCACGTGACCTAGGAGTTGAGGTTTGAACTGCTGGGTGCAGGGCCGGATTTAGATGAAAAGAGGCCCTAGGCTATTCCACTTATGGGGCCCTTTCACCTCCCATTTTTAAGTTTGTAAATTACATGAGAGATAATAAAATACATCATTACTGTGATACATATCAATACATTAAATGAAACATGTTGTAATTGGTACTAACCTTTATAAAAAAATGTGGCACGGATAAATAAAAGGGCCCTCTTGATCTTGAGGCCCTAGGCTGAAGCCTAGTTAGCCTATAGGAAAATCTGGCCCTGGCTGGGTGAGTGTGTGTGCAACTGAGATAATACAATGAAGGGGCTTTGGGAAGTTCCTATTGTGGCTGAGGCCCTCCGTAGGCCAGAAACGGACCCATTTCTGGATTTCCGGTACTTCTGATAGGCCCGTTTTTCGCCCTCCCCAGGCTCCGGAGACTTTCCTTGAGCCTTTTTTGGGGGGGGGCAAAATCAGCCTCCCCTAGGCTCCAGAGGCCTTCTGGAGGCCGGAAATCCATTTTTGGACTTCCGGTACTTCCAGTTGGCCTGTTTTTCGCCCTCCCAGAGCCTCCACGTGGGCCCTGCACTTACCTGACACAATGAACAGGTCACGTGGAGACTCCTGGGAAGGGAGGGGTGGGATGGCCAGGGTCAGCCGGTTCTTGTAACTACCGTTTTGGCGAACCAGATTAAAATTAACATCTGGTTCGGCCAAACCAGTCTGAATCGGCTGAATCCCCCTCCTCCTCCCCCTCCTCCTCCTCCTTTCTTATCCCCCCTCCTTTTCCTCCTCTTCCTCCTCCTCTTCTTCCTCCTTCAATTTTGAAATTGGATGAGTTTCTTAAGAAAGGAGCTGGGGAGAAAAACAAAAAAACCCGACCCGATTGAGATTGTATGGAACTGACGGGCCATAACAGGAGGCATAGATAGAAGCCAAACAGAGTCCCTAGTCTGCAGAAGGCAAATTGAGTCAGCTTTCCCAAAGGCTGATGTAACGTATAATATTAAATCTTGAAACCAGCAAGATGGCATTTTAAGCATCTGTTCAAAGACTATAATAAAGAGATTTATATTAGAGTGAGTTACTGTATTTTGAGCATTCTGTTAAGTGCACACGTTGCGCTACTTACAGATGAAATGATCAAATCCTCATCCAGGCTTTAGAATATCATTACTGTGTTTTCCTTTAGAGAGATGGGCACTCAGAACATTGTGTTGTGGTATAGAACAGGACACTGGAATAAGGGCCGACAGGAACTACAGATGCATGGAATATCGGTAACACAGAATTCAGAATAAGTGTTTTCCTGGTGAGACCCGTCTATTAGGGCGACCCAAATATGGGATGGAGCATACTGCTTCTGCTTTCGCCTTTCAGCCCCAATCCAGGAGCCTTCGCAGGCAGTCGCTTCTGCAATAAACTACTGGTTTTTTCGAACTATAAGACGCACCGGTGTATAAGACGCACCAAGATTTTGAAGAGATAAGTAAGAAAAGAAAGTTTTCCACAAAAATGGAGGCGTTTTTGCCTTCCTCCAGCCATGCTGAAGCCTGCAGAGTGCTTCTGGGGGCTGGGGGAAGGCAAAAACGCCGCAGTTTTTGTGAAAAATGGCTGGTTTTTCAAAAAAATGGGATGCAAGGGCAGGGCTTCGGGAGGTAAAAAATGGCAGTATTTGGTGTATAAGATGCACCAACAGTTCCACACTCTTTTTTGGGGGGAGGTGCCTCTTATACTCTGAAAAATATGGTATTTTGTGTTTTTAAAAAAGATATTGGTACATTTAACATAGAATTCAGAATGAAGATGGCATCAGTGATGGAGCTACTCCCCTTCCCTGCCTTCAACCTCTCAACGTGTGGGCACTGAGGGCTTGTGCAATGGTTACAGTGTTGAGGATCGCTTGGAGGTCTCCTTTTCAACCTTGTTGTAACTTTGAGCAGTCACTGAATGAGTGGTCAGTAAGCAAGATGAGTTCAACTGCAGGTTGGGAATGAGATGAAGGCCGTGTAGAAGAGGGGTGTCAAACTCAAGGCCCGGGGGCCGGATCCGGGCTGTGGGATGCTTAGATCTGGCCCATGGGACACCCTGGAAACATGCCTCTACCAGCAAAAATAGAACTCGGGAGGACTGCATGCAGCCCTCCCGAGCTCTGTTTTTGCTGGAAGAGGGCTGCAGGAGGCTGTCTCAGCCCAAAACGGAGCTCAGGAGTCTGTTTTTGCTGGCAAAAACAGAGTTTGCGTGGACTGGTGCGGCCCTCCCAAGCTCTGTTTTTTCTGGAAGAGGGCTGCAGGAGGCTGTCTCAGCCAAAAACGGAACTCAGGAGCCTGTTTTTACTGGCAGAGCGCTTGGCCACCATAGGCACCCTGACACAAGAAAAAAAGAAGGGCGGCATATAAATCTAATAAATCCAATCCAATCCAATCCAAAAAAGATGATTATGGAAGACACAATAGCTGTTGATGTCACCATGCCTACCTGCCACCCCAAGGTCAAACACAACCCTGATGCAGCCTTCAATGAAATCGACACCCCTGGTGTAGAATGAATGAATGAAAATGAATGAATGAATTTTAATGAATGAATGAATGAACCAACGAAAGTTAATTAATTCTGGGGCCAGGAGGATGAGACCCAAATATAAATCTCAGTCCCCTTTCCTGCACAAGCCATTCATTTGTGCTGCCATCTAATGAACGTGGATATAACATCCCATTTTTGGTTTGTTGTTTTTCTTTTGCCCTCCTCTGCATTCAGGAAGAAAAAAAAATCTGCAATTAACAGCCGTTGCAAATAGGGAAGGGTGTGCGTGTGTATGTGTATAGCTCTTGTGTAGGTGAAGGCAATGATGAGTTAGGATCGGGGCAGGATGGAGAGAGGCGGATTGATTTTAGAAAAGAGCTTTTGCCAAACGGTGTAATCTGTTTTGACAGGTTAATTCTATTGTTGCTGAGCAAGAAAAAAAAAGATGATTATGGAAGACACAATAGCTGTTGATGTTCCCCAAATCTATATTCCCATATAATGTCATGATGAATAACAATAATTATAATTAATAAGAATATGCACAATTTGACTATAATCAGTGGCAAAACAGTCAAATCAGCACATATTGAAGAGAGAGAAAAAGAGGCAGAGAGGTTTATAGTGTTGGGTGAATCTGCATTTGATATTTAAAACATAGATATGAGGAACAGCTTTGAAGCTAAACCATTATTCCCATCCTTCTCTTTTTTTCCAAAGCCTTTTAAATCTGATCACAAACTTTTAGGTCTTTCATTTGTGGTGTTGTGTTTTCTGTTGTGCAACTGACCTCCTGCTTTTATGAGCTGAGTTTGGAGCAGGGAGGGGTTAAGCGGCAGGGATTTATTAGAGGGCTTTAATTATAAAATGGGTGTGATTTAATTATAAAATGGGTTTGTTGTAAATCATTGGAAGTTGATTGTATTCCCGCTCGTCCTTTCGGCTTGTTTTATGTGAGTCATACGGTTTTGACAATGTGAGTAATACAGTTTATAAATATCAATAAAAATAAGTAAATATATGGAAAGGAACAGCTGCTAAAGTGACCAAATATATATACTGGCTAATACATCTGCCTAATATGTAATACAGCCCAGGTTCAAATCCCAGTAAGGGTATGGCTAGCTGATGAGAGCTAAATAGCTTGAAATAGATCTATACTAGTTTCCCTTTATTTATTTATCAGCACAAATACAACACAAAACATAGCAAAGGCAACATTAAAAATAGAAATATGGTTTTCTGCCTGGATGGTCTTCTGTAATGAGCCGAAGGACAGAAAGGGGGAGTAGTGAGCTCCCTCCCATATTTGGGCATACCAGGGGTTGTAACACAAATACATACCTATTTCCCTGGCTCAGCTGATAAGGAGGAGAGCCTGTGGCTTAGTGGCTAATACATCTGCCTAATATGTAATACAGCCCAGGTTCAAATCCCAGTAAGGGTATGGCTAGCTGATGAGAGCTAAATAGCTTGAAATAGATCTATACTAGTCTCCTTTTATTTATTTATCAGCACAAATACAACACAAAACATAGCAAAGGCAACATTAAAAATAAAAATATAGTTTTCTGCCTGGATGGTCTTCTGTAATGAGCCGAAAGACAGAAAGGGGGAGTAGTGAGCTCCCTCCCATATTTGGGCATACCAGGGGTTGTAACACACACATACATACATACATACATACATACATACATACATACATACATACAAATATTTGGTCACTTTAGCAGCTGTTCCTTTCCATCACAGTCTTCATTGGCAGGTTTAAAGGTGGTTTTTGTTTTCCAATGAAAACACCAACCGTCCTTCTTAAAGCTGTAAATCACCCCCGCCCCAACCCTCTGGCCATGGGCCACTACTGGGTCTTGACCGATTTCCTAGTGCGGAAGTGACGGCGAGCAGGCATCCCCCTTTGCAAATGGAGCCAGGCGTGTGCGTGTGCCTGCCTGCCATTTGTGTGGAATCCCACCTTTCCCCACCCACCCCTTGCTGGTCCGCAAAGCTGAAAAGGTTGGGAAAACTCTGCTCTAAATCAGGGGTCTCTAACCTTGGCAACTGAGGAATTCCGGGAGTTGAAGTTCACAAGTCTTAAAGTTGCCAAGGTCGGAGAACCCTGCTCTAAATGGTTTGGTGCCGGCACACAGGCCACATTCTGCCATAAGAGTCTTTGAGTTTGAGAAAATCTGAGGGGTCCTTGGTGGTCTCTGAGCTCGCTTGTTTTCTTGCAGACGTTTCATTACCCTAACTAGGTAACGTCATCAGTGCTAGTAAGGAGTGCTGTTTGCTGTCAGTTTATATTCTGTCTGGGTGGGTGAAGGCGGTCTTAGGGATTCTTTGGTTGGGCTGTTTGCTGATGGCTCTTTAGCAGTTTCTTGGCTTGCTTGATTGTTGGTCTGAATTTAACCTTTGGAGTAAGTCTAGATAGATCTAGTCAATCAGGTCGCTGGACTATTCAAATAGTCAAGCTATTCTCCAAAGCACCTGAGGGCAGGACAAGAAGCATTCGATGGAAACTAATCAAGGAGAGAAGCAACCTAGAACCAAGGAGAAATTTCCCGACAGTTAGAACTATTAGCCAGTGGAACAACTTGCCACCAGAAGTTGTGAATGCTCCAACACTGGAAGTCTTTAAGAAGATGTTGTCTGAAATGGTGCAGGGTTTCCTGCCTGAGCAGGAGGTTGGACTAGAAGACCTCCAAAGTCCCTTCCAACTCCTATTCTATTCTATTCTATTCTATTCTATTCTATTCTATTCTATTCTATTCTATTCTATTCTAAATCAACCTAGAATTAAAGAGAATTTTCCTGACAATTTTCCTGGCTTACTTGATTGTTGGTCTGAATTTGGACCTTTGGAGTTAGTCTAGGTAGTTCTAGCCCATCAGGTCGCTGGACTATTCAAATAGTCAAGCTATTCTCCAAAGCACCTGAGGGCAGGACAAGAAGCATTCGATGGAAACTAATCAAGGAGAGAAGCAACCTAGAACCAAGGAGAAATTTCCTGACAGTTAGAACAATTAATCAACTTAGATTAATTAAGCAAGTTAGAACAACTTGCTTCCAGAACTTGTGGGTGCTCCATCAGTGGAGGTTTTAAAGAAAAGATTGGACAACCATTTGTCTGATATGGTGTAGGGTTTCCTGCTTGAGCTGGGGGTTGGACTAGAACACCTCCAAGGTCCCTTCCAACTCTCTTCCTCTGTTATTCCGATTCAAAGACATACAAGAGACAAAGTGCTTTTTTTCTTTCAACCAGGTCAGTGCCGTTGTAACTTCGAGCAGTTGCTAAACGAAATCTTGAAAGTTGACGACTATCTGTATCCACACCACATTCCCAAATGATGTTTCGAACCCACCCTACCTCTTCTCTATGCCTCCTACTTTAATGATTCAACTCCTTTGTCTGTATTTCAAGCATCCCTCCAGCAGGGGGGGCTCAATCCATATTTTTAACAAGCGGGGAAATCTCTACAGAGAAAAAGTAATATGGTTGGTGTTTGTGGAATGCCGGATAATATGAAAAATGGAAATAACAAGACAACTTTATTCTGCCACAGCCTCCTTTTTAATATTATTGTTATTAATATTTTCTTGCTCCCCAGCCAGCTGCTGTGGATCGTGATGATATTAGGAATGACAGCTCAGATTTCTTTTCGACTGCCTTGACAAAGACTTATTTCACATTTCTGTAATCCGATGACAGGAAAGGTGTCTTCATATTTCTGACCTCTGCTTGGAAACTCAAGGAGAAGAGCAGAAGCAGAAGCTCAATCTAGGGCGACTGAGTGTCACGGAAGGCTTTAGGAAGGAGAATGTCGAACCGTAGGAGACCACAAAGCCTTATGAGATGTAGAAGACCGCTACACCCTTCAATGGTTCCCTGAGGCTTAGTTTAGGATAATAGAATAACAAAAGCAAAACCGCAGTTGGAAGGGACCTTAGAGGTCTTCTAGTCCAGGGGTCAGCAAACTGCGGCTCTGGAGCCGCAAGTGGCTCTTTCCTCCCTCTGCTGCGGCTCCGTCACTGGTTGGCGCCACAATTTTGAGAGGAGCTTCCGGTGGGGAGGGGGAGGGGGAGAAGCACAGTGCGCCAGGAGAAGACTCTATGGCAAGGGGAGGGTTTTCCAGTTGTCTCCACAATTGATACGGCTTACGGTTATGACAGGTAGAGGAAAAAGTAGGAGCCGCGCTAGGAGGAGACTCTATGATGGGGGAACTGAACTTCCGCTCAGCTCCAGAATTGAACAGGGGGCTTCCGGTTAGGACCTTTGTGGCTCCCGGTGTTTTCTTTTCTGTGAGACACGGGTCCAAATGGCTCTTTTGAGTGTTTAAGTTCGCCGACCCCTGTTCTCGTCCAACCCCCTGCTCAGACAGGAAGCCTTCTACCATTTCAGATAAATGGTTGTCCGGGTCTCGTTTTGTGACGGAGCCCCCACAACCTCTGAAGGCGTTCCACTGATGAATTGTTCCCACTTTCAGGAAATTTCTCCTTGGTGCTAAGTTGGTTTTCTCCTTGACTAGTTTCCATACATTGTTCCTTGTCTTGTCACTTAAGTGTTCAGTGAATCACGGCAGTTGTTAACTTAGTAGCATGGTTGTTAAGTGAATCTGGCTTTCCCCTTGACTTTGCTTGTTAGAAGGTCACAAAAGGGGACCTTGGGGACACTGCAACCGTTATAAATATGAGTCAGTTGCCAAGTGTCTGAATTTTGATCACGTGGCCATGCTACAGTTGTAAGGGTGAAAAATGGTCATTTGAATAGTTATTAAACAAACTGTTGAAAGTCAAGGATTAACTTTATTGGTATGTAATCATTCTGCCCGTCGGTTCCCTGCTGTAGTTCAGGCACCAAGTATACAGTGGGCAGAAAAGCTAGATATATAATCTATACAGAGGAATATATGAGGTGTCCTTGGTGCTCTCTGAGATTGTTTGTTTTCTTGCAGACATACAATACAATACAATAGCAGAGTTGGAAGGGACCTTGGAGGTCTTCTACTCCAACCCCCTCCCTAGGCAGGAAACCCTATACCGTTTCAGACAAATGGCTATCCAACATCTTCTTAAAGACTTCCAGTGTTGGGGCATTCACAACTTCTGGAGGCAACTTCTGTTCCACTGATTAATTGTTCTCACTGTCAGGAAGTTTCTCCTCAGTTCTATTGCTTCTTGTTCTACCCTCAGGTGCTTTGGAGAATAGCTTGACTCCCTCTTCTTTGTGGCAACCCCTGAGATATTGGAACACTGCTATCATGTCTCCCATAGTCCTTCTTTCTATTAAACTAGACATACCCAGTTCCTGCAACCGTTCTTCATATGTTTTAGTCTCCAGTCTCCTAATCATCTTTGTTGCTGATTAGGGGACTGGAGACTAAAACATACGAAGAACATTTCATTACTCAAACTAGGTAATATAATCAATGCTAGAAAAGAGTGCTGTTTGCTGTCAGTTTAGGTTATGGTGCCTTGCTTGTCTGTGTGGGTGGGAGAGATTGTTTGGTTGGGCTGTTTCAGGGGTGAAATCCCGCAGGTTGTGACATGTTCTGGAGAACCGGTAGCAGAAATTTTGAGTAGTTCGGAGAACCGGCAAATGCCACCTCTGGCTGGGCCCCGAGTCGTGTGGGAATGGAGATTTTGCAGTATCCTTCCGCAGCCATGCCCATCAAGCCACACCCCCAGAACCGGTAGTAAAAAAAAATGAATTTCACCACTGGGCTGATGGTCAATGTATTGAGAGTTCATGATGGAGAAACATGGCAGTAAGGTCAGCCAATGAAGAGACATGGCAACTGGGTCAGCCAATGAGGGCTGTTTGGAAACTGAAACAGTCTTTGCTGTGTGAGCAAGGAGGAGACAGCAAGGAGCCTGGGCGTGGCTTAGCTCAACTGTTCTGTACCGAAGCTCTGAGTCTGTGCTGAGCTCTAAACTAGTCTGCTGCTCTGAACTGAAACTGAAACTGTTCTCTCCTCTGCCTGTGTTTGCTTGTATTTGCTCCCACATTGGAAAACTTGCTTTTGATATTGTATATTTACTTCATGTGTTATATTACATATAAAGAGAAGTTAATGAATCCTGCTGAATCAGTAACTTGCGTGTGCTTTCTGGATGTGATTGCTGCAACAAACTCTGACACTATATACCGATGGCTCTTTGGCAGTTTTCTTGATTGGGGAATTGCTTACTTGATGGTTGGTCTGAAGTTGACCTTTTTGAGCTAATTTATGCTGATCTGGTTGCTGATTCCTGGTGGAGAAGTGCTGGAGTCTTCTTGTTCTCTTTTGGGCTGGTTGATTGTCTCTTTTGCACAGTCTATACATGTCATTCATGTCTAGGTGTCTATTGAATGGCTGTTTTGTCAGAGTGCCAGGCTTCTAGAAATTCCCTTGCATTTTGAGACTTGGCCTGGTCCGGGATTGTCACATTTCCCCAATTGAAGCGATGGTTAAATCTGTCTATAGAGCAGTGATGGCGAGCCGTTTAGACACTGAGTGCCCAAGCTGTGCGCACATGCATGCCCAAACTGAAAGGGGCATGTGCACATGGATGTGCCCATGCGCAGACATGCGTGTGCATGCATAGCAGAGACCCAAAGACCAGCTGGCCAGTGGGAGGTGGGACATCACAACACTGGCAGCGCGGCAAAAGCTAATATATTTTTCTTTCGTAAGCTTTTGTTTCGTCATTTGAAAGAAACGCTACTGAGATCTGTCTTGGGTGATGCCAGGCATGCCAGCAGAGAGGGCTCTGTGTGCCACCTCTGGCACATGTGCCATAGGTTCGCCATCATGGCTATAGGGAAGAAGGAAAGGAAAGGAGAGAGGAAGGAAGACAGTAGAGAAGGGAGAGAGGGAGAAAAGAAAGGGAAAAGAAGGTGGTGTCAAAACAGGCGATGGATGGTAAACAAAGCAACTCAAATGGTGTATTATAACCCTGTAAATGGAATGAGAAATGTATAAGAATGATGAATGTAAAAAAAGAATAATAACTCTGTGAATATATACCTATAAGTGTACTGTATATAGAGAACAAAAAATAAAAAACCTTTTCCATCATGGCTATAGAGGAATATATATCTAGGATTATCACATTTTCCCAATTGAAACGATGATTAAATATGTCACGACATTCCTGGAACTATATTCAAGGGCAAAGTCTGGATCTTCAGAAAGAGATTGCATTCGTCATCTCTTGAGACAGTCATTTAATGCAAAATGAGAAATCACCTTTGGGGGTTATAGATGCTATCTTAGCATTGCCAAAGGGAGAAAGCAGTTGGGGCAGAACTGAATTTTCCTTAGGTATTAAATTGACTACAGGTAATCCTCGGCGTAGGACCACAGTTGAGACCAAAATTTCTGTCGCTAAGCGAGACAGTTGTTAAGTGAGTTTTGCCCCATTTTACAGGTTTTCTTGCCACAGTTGCTAAGGGGATCACCGCAGTTAAGTTAGTAACACGTCCGTCCCAAAAGTGCTTTTTCAAGAGGCAACTACTGCATTTTTTGGAGTATATAAGACACACCGGAGTATAAGACGCACCAAGGTTTTGAAGAGGCAAATTAAAAAAAAAAAGTTTTTGCATTCTGCAAACCTACCCAAAACAGCCAGTTTTCCCCAAAAATGGGCCCGTTCTTTTTCAAAGAAAGGGCATGAATAGCCTTTAGGAAGCTTGTAGAGTGTTCCTGGGGGCTGGGGGGCAAAACTGAGCAAAAATGGCCTGTTTTTCGCTCATTCCTGCCCTCCCCAGCCCCCAGGAGCACTCTGGCAAGCTCCTAAAGGCTATGCACGGCCATTTTGGTGAAGGGGGCGGAATACCAGGAGGCAAAAAAATTGCTGTATTCAGTGTATAAGACGCACCCAGATTTTCAGCCTCTTTTTTTGAGGGAAAAAGGTGCGTCTTATACTCCGAAAAATACGGTAGATTTTCTGGTTTTTCTTTGAAGACGTTTCGCTTCTCATCCAAGAAGCTTCTTCAGCTCTGACTGGATGGGTCAAATCCTTCCATTCTCGACCATCCAGTCAGAGCAGAAGAAGCTTCTTGGAGGAGAAGCGAAACGTCTTCAAAGAAAAACCAAGAAAGTCCAGTTGCCTCTTGAAAAAAGCACCTTTGGGACAACCATGACCTGAATGACTGGGAATCTTCAGAGACATGCTGTAGTAACACAATTGTGTTAAATGAATCTGGTTTTCCTATTGGCTTGTCTTGTCAGAAGATCGCAAAAGGTGATCCCATGATCCTGGGACACTGCAACTGATCTGGTAGTAGAATTCAGGCCAAGGCCGCACAACTGGCAGTGATTCAGGCCTGCCACGCCATCGAACCGGTTCCCTTACCGCTGCTGGGCTGCCGCCATTTTGGTTTTTAGTGACAACGCTTGCGCAGCTCACTGTAAATTGTTCTGCGCGTGCGCGAAGAATAATTAACATTGAACAGCAAGCGTGTGTACTGCGCACGGGTTGCGAACCGGTAGTAAAACCGGCAGCAATCCATTCCTGGCAGCTGCCAAGCATCAAACCAAGCTGGCTGTTTAAGTGAGGTTGATCTTGTATTCTGATGGGTTGTCAGACTCTCATGGGGCCATGCAGGGGCAACTCTTTAGGCTGTGCTTTGAGTCCAAGTTTGGTTGCTTTGCTGGCTGATGTAATTTTTCCAGGTGCCTTGTGGTGAGTTTCTGTAGAAGGCTAAACCTACCTTTGTTATGTAGAGTAGACTAGCTCAGGCTTTAATGACAAAAGTGGGAGCTATTAAGAGTGAGTATGTTTCCTGCCTAAAAACATGTTTCTCCATTTCTTACCCAGGGAAATATAATATTATGCCTTTTCAATATTTCCCAGGATATTTCATTTTTCTAGGAGAGGGTTGGGTTTTAACTTCCTTCACTAATATGATGGTGATGTTATCTAGCTGGGTAAGGAAACATCTGCCTGAAAACAACCAAGTTCAGAGAGCACCACTTTTCTTGTATTGCTTTCTTGTGAACGTTGACATTGTCTGAACGGTTAAGCCCATGTTTCTTTCCAAGAAGATGGCTTCATTCTTCAAGGCTCAAGAAGGGAGAGGAAAAAGAGGAGAGAAACGAGACGGATAAAAAGCAGAGCTGAAACTAACTAAGAAGAGTAATCCCAAGATTACCAAACATTTTCTGTTTTTTAATCACACCTTTTACTGCATAGGAAAACCATAACACGCAACAGATTTTGTTTCTGAATGTATCTTGGAGAAGCAGATGGAGAATTTTATCGGAGGTTGAGCAAAATATGTTTGTGTTGGGATGGATTACTCTGCAGGGAAGCTGAAATACATAGTGTTATGCGTGGGTTTCGCAAATGTGTGTACACATATGCGCATATAAACACACACAAATATACACACACAAACATGCACCTCACACCAGCTGACTTTTTGGAATGTTTTCCCTCTGCTGTAGCCTTGATTTCTTGCCTCGCAAAACCTTTTTTTATTCAAGCTCAGAAATATTGTTTGTTTAAGCCATGGATAAAAACACTCTCATGTTTGTAGCTTCAGGGAGAGCCAGGAGCTAGATTTTTTATTGATTATTTAATATTTAAACATTTCCAGGCTATTTTTAAGAACAGAGCCCCTTCCCCCACCCCCAGTTCCATAGTTAAAGATAAAACTATCTTCCTCAAGTGCTAAGATTAGGGTGAGCCACTTAAAATCACTAGAATGGAGTAATGAATAGGGAGGAAATTGCACGTGCCTACACTGTATAGTAAGTAGAGGGACTTGGGGACTCAGTGGCTAAGACACTGAGCTTGTCGATCAGAAAGGTCGGCAGTTTGGCGGCTCGAATCCCTAGTGCCATGTAACGGAGTGAGCTCCCGTTACTTGTCCCAGCTTCTGCCAACCTAGCAGTTCAAAAGCATATAAAAAATGCAAGTAGAAAAATAGGGACCACCTTTGGTGGGAAGGGAACAGCGTTCCATGCGCCTTCGCCGTTTAGTCATGCTGGCCACATGACCACAGAAACGTCTTCGGACAGTGCTCGCACTTCAGCTTTGAAACGGGGATGAGCACTGCCCCCTAGAGTCAGGAACAGCTAGCACATATGAGGGGAACCTTTCCTTTACACTGTGTAGTAAAGGTACTGATGAACACTGCTGCATGTTAACTTAAATTATTTTGAGAAGAAGTATCTCCAATTTGTATCAGCCATATTTCATAGATATACTATGAGTGGTCTTTACTCACTTGCTCCTAGGTATCATACAAAGTACTGTTATTATTATATAGTTGATCAGATGTTTGTGGCTGTGGTCCAGCTGTTTTGGAATTGCACCCAAGTCACCTATTACTATTGATACTGGGTTTGTTTTCTTTTGTCACAGATATTCCATTTCTATTTGCAGGTTTTTGTATTTTGTTCTTCTCTCCTCCTCTCCTCTCCTCTCCCCTCCCCAGATTATTTTTATCTTTCTTATTAACAATTGTTGTTTGGAGTGTTGTGTGGCAGGTGCTTTTCTGTTGTTGTTGTTGTTGTTGTTGTTGTTGTTGCATCAACAGAATTGTATCACAGCGGCCAGTTGTTTTGCCGGATTTGGCATTAATTACTAGTCAGGCCCCACCCAGGGGCCTAGGACGTCGTAACGTATTTTCGTAATATGTGTGCGATCCAAGCATTTGACTGATGGTGATTTTGTCAATTTTTAACTGTTTTAAATGTAATTCCAGTGCTTTTGGAATAGCACCCAGTGTGCCGATTACCACTGGAATTACAACTGCTGGTTTGTGCCATAATCGTTGAATTTCGATTTTTAAGTCCTGGTATTTCGCGATTTTTTCATATTCCTTCTCGGCGACCCTGCTATCACCTGGTATTGCGATGTCTATGATTATAACCTTATTTTTCTCAACCAGTGTGATGTCTGGTGTATTATGCGGCAGTATTTTATCCATTTGTATGCGAAAATCCCACAAGATCTTGACCATCTGACCCTCGATGACTTTTTCAGGCTTATGTTCCCACCAGTTTGTTGCTGTTTTAATATTATAATTTTTGCACAAATTCCAGTGGATCATTTGTGCCACTGAATTGTGCCTCATTTTATAGTCAGTCTGCGCGATTTTTTTACAGCAGCTGAGTATGTGGTCAACATACTTAGTAGTAGTAGTAGTAGTAGTAGTAGTAGTAGTAGTAGTAGTAGTAATAATAATAATAATAATAATAATAATTATTATTATTATTCATACTTTATTCATTAAACATGAATCTCAGACAACTGAACATTCAAAAATGCATTACAAATACCAGTGACTGGTGCTAATGGTTGATATGGTTTGCTGCCAGCGTCCTAGGTATCAACCAAGGACCTTCTTAAAATATAAGATGTTCCGAGTAACACAGTTTTTTGCAGTTCCGCTGGTGTTATTGCAGGAAGCTGCAATTTGTTGATGTATCTTGTAAAATTCTTGGACATGGTGCCAAGTGCCCCGATGACAATGGGTATCACGGTTACATGCTTCATCCATAGCCGTGTAGTTTCGATGGCCAGGTTGCGATATTTCATGATTTTTTCTAGTTCTTTTTCTTCGACTCTGACATCTCCAGGAACAGCAATATCAATAAACTGTACACTTCGGCCCTCTACAACTGTGATATCTGGCGTGTTGTGCTCTCCAAATGATGATCCGTTTGTATTCGAAAGTCCCACAAGATCTTCACCTTCTCACTTTCGATAACTTTTTCCACTTTATGTTCCCATGACTTTCTGGATACAGGTAAATTGTATTTTTTACATAATGACCAGTGGATTAATTTAGCAACTCGCTCGTGTCTAGCTTTGTAATCAGTTTGTGCGATTTTGCTGCATTCACATATTAAATGTGAAACAGTTTCGACTTTGTTATTGCAAAGTTGGCAGTTTGGGTTGTCGGTGGATTCTTCGCTTTATTATCATCATCATCATCATCATCATCATCATCATCATCATCATCATACCAATGTACAATAGTTCCATTTAGCATTAGAGGTATAAGTATGGACCAATCAAGAGCTGACCTTATTGGTCTGTTCATAAGTTCCTAAGTCTTTTATGCAATAAAGATTGATCCAACCAAGCATAGTTGATGTTTGAATATGAATGAGGTTCCTAAAACAGTTGAGAGCAATCCCTTATTCTTGTTATTCCTGACTTTCCCTGATACGATACTTCTTCATCCTTTTGCATTTTAATTCTCTACCTTCATCCTTTTGCCTTTGATTCTCTACATTGCGGGGAGGCGGAACCAGAAGATCTTAGATGGTTCCGCCCCAGGCGACTGATGGAACCTGATAGGTTCCAGACGGAGCTTGGGCCACTGCCTGTAACCCTCACCCGCGCCCGAATGGAGGACCTGGTGGTCGCATGGAATAGTGCGGTGGCCGGGGCCTTGGACCGGGTTGCGCCCTTGCGGCCTCTCCGGTGGCAGCGAACCACCCTGGCCCCTTGGTTCACCGAGGAGCTGAGGGTGATGAAGCGCCACAAGAGACGCCTAGAGAGTAGATGGAGATCCTCTCGCGCCGAATCTGACCGAACACAGGTAAGAGCCCATTTACGGACCTACCTTGTGGCACTAAGGGTGGCTAAACGTCGATACTATGCCACTCTTATTGTGTCCGCAGAAAACCGCCCTGCCGCCCTGTTTCGGGTGACCTGCTCCCTCCTTTCACAGAGGCCGCGGGAAGCCCCTTTGCAGGGTAGGGCAGAGGAATTTGGAGAATATCTGCAGGATAAAATCGATCGGATCCGGAGCGAATGGGTTTCCTTGAGTGATCTCGGGGAGACACCGGTGGAGAGTCTTGAGGTACCATGCTGGGAGGAGTTTGACTCTGTTGCCGCCGAGGATATGGACAGGTTACGCGGGCGACTGCAGGCCACCACATGTTTATTGGACCCGTGTCCCTCCTGGCTTGTACTGGCAGCCTGGGAGGTTACACGAGACTGGCTCCTGGGACTAGTGAATGCCTCGCTGAGGGAGGGGTTCCTACCAGCCGTCTTGAAAGAGGCGGTGGTGAGGCCCCTACTTAAGGGGCCTTCTCTGGACCCAGTAGAGTTAGCCAATTATCGTCCTGTCTCCAACCTTCCCTTTTTAGCGAAGGCTGTTGAGAGTGTGGTGGCGCAACAGTTCCCTCGGCACCTGGAGGAAACTGTCTATCTAGACCCGCGCGAGTCCGGTTTCCGGCCCGGGCACAGCACTGAGACAGCTTTGGTCGTGTTGGTGGATGATCTCTGGAGGGCGAAAGAGGGGGTTGCTCCTCCATCCTAGTCCTATTAGATCTCTCAGCGGCTTTCGATACCATCGACCATGGTATCTTATTGTGCCGGCTGGAGGGGATGGGGGTGGGGGGCACCGTGTTGCGGTGGTTCTCCTCCTTCCTCTCCGGTCGGACGCAATGTGTGTTGATGGGGGAGCAGAGGTCGACCCTGAGGCCGCTCACGTGTGGGGTGCCGCAGGGGTCGGTCCTCTCACCTCTCCTGTTCAACACATATATGAAACCGCTGGGCGAGATCATTCGAGGATTCGGGGTTGAGTGCCATCTGTATGCAGATGACACTCAGTTATACATCTCTACCCCGAACCACCCCAACGAAGCCGTCGAGGTGATGTCCCGGTGTCTGGAAGCCGTGTGGGTCTGGATGGGGGACAACAGACTCAAGCTCAACCCTTCCAAGACGGAGTGGCTGTGGCTACCGGCGCCCCGCTTTAGCCAGTTTGCTCCATCTCTGGCCATCGGGGGGGAACAACTACCCCCGGTGGATAGGGCACGCAATTTGGGCGTCCTCCTAGACTCCCGGCTGTTGCTGGATGATCATGTGGCGGCCGTGGCTGGGAGGGCGTTCCACCAGGTGCTCCTGGTGCGCCAATTGCGCCCCCTACTTGAGCGGGACGCCCTTCGCACAGTCACTCAGGCCCTGGTGACTTCCCGTCTTGATTACTGTAATGCTCTCTACATGGGGCTCCCCTTGAGATGCACCCGAAGGCTCCAGTTGGTTCAGAATGTAGCCGCGCGGACAATCTTGGGGAGGTACTCCCATGGTACTCCCAGGTACTCCCATGTAACACCACTTCTGCGCGAGCTGCACTGGCTGCCTGTGGCTTTTCGAGTGCGTTTCAAGGTGTTGATTGTCATCTTCAAAGCGCTTCATGGCTCGGGACCTAGCTATTTGCGAGATCGCATTCTACCCCATACATCCCTACGACCAATCCGCTCACACAGGGAGGGTCTCCTCCGGGTACCCTCCGCTAGACAATGCGGGCGGGCGGTGCCCAGGAGTAGGGCCTTCTCTGTGATGGGCCCAACCCTCTTGAACGAACTCCCCCCTGACATTAGAACTACTGTTGATCTCCGCTCCTTCCGTAAGAAACTCAAGACCCACCTGTTCCGGCTAGCCGGCCTAGCCTAATCAGAATCATAAGTACAATCTATTACTGCCCTTCCTGGATGGCTTTTTTAATATTGTAAATTTTGGGATTTTAATTTGGTTTTAGACTGTTTTTAACTTGAAATGAGTTCAGGCACAGACCGTATGTTTATGTTGGTTGTCTAATGTTTTGTTGTTCTTGCTTTGTTGTTTTATTTGTACTGTCTGTACACCGCCCCGAGTCCCTGCGGGGAGAGGGGGGCGGTATATAAATTTAATAAAACTCAAACTCAAACTGTGAGGAATAACAGAATGATAGAATTGAAAAGGATCTTGGAGGTCTTCTAGTCCAGCCCGCTGCTCAAGCTGGAGACTCTGCACCATTCCAGATAAGTGGCTGTCCAGTCTCTTCTTCAAAACCTTCAGTGATGGATCACCCACAACTTCTGAAGGCAAACTGTTCCACTGATTACCGTATTTTTCGGAGTATAAGACGCACTAAGGTTTTGAAGAGGCAAATGTTTTTTAAAAAGGTTTTTGCACTCTGCAAACCTCCCCAAAACGGACCGTTCCCCCCCCCCAAGGCATGAATAGTCTTTAGGAGGCTTGCAGAGTGCTCCAGGGGGGTGCCCCTCCAAAACAAGCAAAAAATGGGCCTGTTTTTGTCAAAACAAATGCATACATAGCCTTTAGGAGGCTTATAGAGTACACCTGGGGTGGGGGTGGGGCAAAATTGAGCAAAAAACGGTCTGTTTTTCACTCATTTCTGCCCTCCCCAGCCCTCAGGAGCTCTCTGAAAGCCTCTATAAGGCTATGCACAGCCATTTTGGTGAAGGGGCGGGGCTCCGGGAGGCAAAAAATGCTGTATTCAGTGTATAAGATGCACCCAGATTTTCAGCCTTTTTAAAATGGAAAATGGTACATCTTATACTCTGAAAAATACGGTAATTGTTCCAACTCTCAGGATATTTCTCCTTGCTTCTCCCTTGCTTCTCTCCTTGATTAGTTTCCATACATTGCTTCTTGTCTTCAGGTGCTTTAGAGAATAGCTTGACCCCCTCTTCTTTGGTGGCAGCTGGCATCTAGTTGCAGGGACCAAAGTCCCCCACTAGATTGATTTTTGCCCTAGCAAAGCTTTGCCTGTTCATGAATAGATGGTAAAGCTGCCCTTCTCAAACTGCCTTCTGCTTCAAAATTTTGTCTTCTGCTGGAAATCTCCAATCTCTTCTTTAAAATCTCCAGTGATGGAATCTCACCCACAACCTCTGGAGGCATGTCGTTCCATTGATTAGCTTAAGAGAAAGAAGGACTAGGGGAGACATGATAGCATTATTCCAATATCTCAGAGGTTGCCACAAAGAAGAGGGAGTCAAACTATTCTCCAAAGCACCTGAGGGTAGAACAAGAAGCAATGGGTGGAAACTAATCAAGGAGAGAAGCAACTTAGAACTGAGGAGAAATTTCCTGACAGTGAGAACAATTAATCAGTGGAACAGCTTGCCTCCAGAAGTTGTGAATGCCCCAACACTGGAAGTCTTTAAGAAGATGTTGGATAGCTATTTGTCTGAAACGGTATAGGGTTTCCTGCCTAGGCAGGGGGTTGGACTAGAAGACCTCCAAGGTCCCTTCCAACTCTACTATTGTATTGTATTGTATTATTGTATTGATTAAGTGCTGTAACTCTCAAGGAAATTTCCCCTTGGTTCTAGGTTGCTTCTCTCCTTGATCGGTTTTCCATCCATTGCTTCTTGTCCTGTCTTCAGGGGTTTTGGAGACTAGGCTGACCTTCTCTTCTCTGGGGAAGCCTCTCAGATATTGGAATACTGCTAACTGGCTCAAGTTGACTCAGCCTTCCATCCTTCCGAGGTGGGTAAAATGAGGAGCCAGATTGTTGGAGGCAAGAGCCTGAATCCATAAACCGCTCAAAGAGGGCTGTAAAGCACCGTGAAGCGGTATATAAGTCTTAAGTGCTAAGTGTTATTGCTAATCTAATCTTTCAAAGCAGGCACTTCCTTGCATGGGCCAAAGCACCACTTTAGATAGATCAGTGATCTCGCAAAGCTTTCATCAGTAGATGGCAAAGCTGCTCTTCTCAAAGCTGCTGAGGCCATGACGACTCTTCTGCTTCACAATTTTGCCTTCTGCTTGAATGTCATTCCTGTTATCTCGGGGATCTGTGGATTACCACCAGTTGAGTTTGTCAGTGGAGAGATAAGGTAGTGTTTTGGGTCATGAAGGGGGAAAGAAGAGATAAGCAAGAGGAGAAGAATGCGGGCAGGACTTGATGGAACGATTAAGATAAATGTAGCCACTCAGGAAATTGAAATGAGAAATAAAAATTGCCCAGCAACTGAAATATTAAAGTTAGAGAAGTGAATCATACTTGTGATGGTCCCAAGCTCAGATTTTTTCCCCCCAACCGGTAGATCCTATAGCAATCTATCAATCAAACTAGGCAGAATATTGTTGAGACTTTGGAAAAAGTGCAGAGAAGAGCAACTAAGATGTTTAAAGGCCTGGAAACTAAAACATATGAAGAACGGTTGCAGGAATTGAGCATGGCTCTCTTTAAGGAGAGACTGGGCAGCCTTTGTCTGAAATGATAAAGGGGCCCTGCGGGAGCAGGAGGTCGGAGAAGAACACCTCCAAGGCAGGCGTGGTATTCCCTTCCCTTCCCTACCAGTTCTCAAATGTGAGCGTGCGCTCTCTCTCTCTCTCTCTCTCTCTCTCTCTCTCTCTCTCTCGCTTCCGCGCATGCGCTTTTGGCAAAAAAAGGGCCTAAATGGGATGCCATAGAGACAGGGCAGGTGGGCGGGGCTACCCGCGATTTCCGCTATCGGTTCAGGCGAACCGGTCCGAACCTGTTCCAACTCTATTCTGATTGATTGTAGATAATAGACCTGGATGAAAGATTGAAGCAGAAGTAAGTGGAAGTCTCTGATACGTCCATTATACAGGTAGATCTTGACTTACAATAGTCCATTTGGTAATGGTTAAAACAGCACTGAAAAAAAGTAACTTATGGCTATTTTCACACTTATGACCATTGCAGCTTGCCTGTGATCACAGGATCAAAATTCATATACTTGGCAACTGGTTCATATTTATGAGGGTTACGGGTGTCCTGGGGTCACGTGATCCCCTTTTGTGACCGTCTGACGAGCGGGGGGAATCAGAATCCCTTAACAGCCGTGTTGCTAACTTAACAACTGCAGTGATCCACTTAACAACTGTGGCAAGAAAGGTTGTAAAACGGGGCAGAACTCACTTAACAAATGTTTCACTTTTTGGCAGCATAAATTTTGGGTTCAATTGCAGGTGTAAATCGAGGATTGCCTGTACTTATGATTTTCATCTTGGCCGTCAATTGCTCCATATCCATTTGCCACTTCTGTCTTTGCTTATCTCTATGTAATATCAAGGGTGGGATTCAGCCGTTTCGGGCCGGTTCAGGTGAATTGGATGCTAATTTTGCATCTGGTTTGCCAAACAGGTAGTAGGAAGGACTGGCTGGCCCCACCCACCCCACCCCTCCCCTCCCTTGGAGTCTCCACACAGCCCGTTCTTCATGCCAGGTAAGTGCAGGGCCTGCATGGAGGCTCTGGAAGGGCGAAAAACAGGCCTCCCGGAATTTCCGGAAGTCCAGATCAGGCCTCTTTCTGGCCTCTGGATGGCCTCTAGAGCCTGGGAGAGGCAGTTTTCACCCTCCCAGAGGCTTCAGAAAAGCCTCTAGAGCAGTGTTTCTCAAACTTGGCGACTTTAAGTCCTGTGGACTTCAACTCCCAGAATCCCCCAGCCAGCATAGCTGGGGGAGGGCAAAAAACGAGCTTCTGGGAAGTTCCGGAAGTCTGGAAATGGGACCTTTTCTGTTGTATTCTCGGAGCGTCCACCAGCAGGTGGCGCTAGAGGAGGCCTGTCCACGCGCGCCCAGGATTGGTCGTTTTAAACAGGTTCCAGGGCGGCACGAGCATCAAGCCCCTATTGGCTACCGGCTTGACAGCTGGAGAATATAAATAGCTGTCAACCGGCTTTCAGTTCAGTTCAGTTACTAAGTTGAATAAATCAGTTACTGTTACTGGTTGTCTGTCAGTTATTACTGATACTTAATACTGGCGACGAGGACGGGCGGATCCAACCCAGCAAAACAAGTTACAATGACAACTTCATCGATGTTCGCCCCATTTCGTGTGGAGGCAGAAACCTGGGAGGCGTTTGTGGAAAGGTTTGAATGTTTCCTCCTGGCACACGACTTAACAAGCCTTTCCCTGGAGAGGAAAAGAGGCATATTTTTAAACTACTGTGGACCAGAAATGTTCGCAACTGCCAGAGCTCTCTCAGCTCCCACCCCTGTACACACGGTGCCTTGGGAAACATTAATGGCAAAATTAAAAACACATTATGAACCGGCACCTTCACGTTTTGCAAGGCGACAAGATTTTCGCCACTGCATTCAAGGAGAGGGGCAATCCATAAGCCACTACGTGGCTGCGCTCCGTGCGGCTGCTATTCCTTGTGAATTTGCTGATTTGGACGAAGCCCTGTTGGAACAATTTATTTATGGTCTGAAAGACGTTAAATTACATCGCCGAATTCTATCCCGGTCAGACCTCACTTTGAAAATTGCCGTTGATGAGGCACGCGCAGCGGAGATGGCCGAACAGTCAACCCCTGACCGTAGACGGTTGCCACAGCCGTTGCCAACGGGACAACAGTTTCCATCGCCTCAAGTAAATCATCAACAACTAGCCTCCTCTATACAATCAGAAATTGACTTAGCAATAGATCGTCTGCAATCATTAAATTTTAGAGACAGTCGCGCCTGCATGAGCTGCGGCGGCAAGCACGCACGCTCAACCTGCCGATTTAGGGCAGCTATTTGCCGGAAATGCGGGAAAAAAGGACACTTAGCAGCAATATGCCGCTCATCCGCTCCTGACAACCGGCCACAAAATCAAAATGCTGCCTACCGTTTTTCTGCACCTGCCCCACCAAATCGCCGCCTAAATTCTCTATCCCTGGGGGACATCCAAGAATACAACCCCGAATGGGTTGTCGACTCAGCATCCGCATCTGCAGGAGGTCGCGGTAAGATGCACCTGACTATCTTCCTCGAAGGCCGGCCTTGCTCTATGGAGCTAGATACAGGCTCAGCTCGCTCAATTATTTCTTGGCAAACATTATCATCTATTCTACCCCACTACAAAGTAAAGCAACTCAGCCCTGCAAACTGCCGCCTGAAAGACTACCAGGGAAACTCCATCAAGCTCCTAGGCTGCGCTAAGCTACTAGTTACTTATGGCTCCTTCACAGGCCACCTACCATTATTAGTGGTACAGGATCCCCTGGCCTCTTTATTGGGGCTCGATTGGTTCAGTGCTCTGGGTTTGTCAATAACTGGCATCCATGCAACGCAATACTCTTCCTTACCTACTAACAATTTCACCTCACTAATTGCGGAATTCAAAGATGTTTTTTCACCATCATTAGGCTGCTACAAGGGCTCCCCAATATCTTTAAACCTCGACCCTTCAATAGCTCCCATCAGGCTTAAGGCCAGACGTCTACCATTCGCCTTAAAGGCGAAAGTAGACGCGGAAATTGACAAACTCCTGGAACAAGGAGTTCTACAACCAGTTGATTTTTCCCCTTGGGAAACTCCAATTGTTGTTCCCCTAAAATCTGACGGTTCTGTAAGAATATGCGCAGATTTTAAAACAACAATTAATAAAGCCCTCCAAGCACATCCCCACCCAGTACCGGTAGTCCAGCACGTACTACACACATTAGGACGAGGTAAGATATTCGCAAAATTGGATCTAGCCCAGGCCTATCAACAGCTACCTGTTGATGAAGCCACAGCACTGGCACAGACAATAGTCACCCACCGCGGGGCTTTTAAATGTCGTAGGCTGCAATTCGGCGTCAGTGTGGCCCCAGGAATATTCCAGGGATTGATGGAGCGGTTGCTCCATGGCATTCCTGGGGTCACACCCTATTTCGATGATGTGCTCATCGCAGCCAAAGACGCCCCCACGTTAATAAAATCCCTACGTGCGGTCCTCCAAAAATTCCGGGCTGCAGGCCTCCATCTTAAGGCATCAAAGTGTAAATTGGGAGTCCCCGCCGTAGAATTCCTGGGATTCCTAATAAATAAAGATGGAATCCACCCATCACCAAAAAAAGTGGAGGCAATCCTTTCCGCACCAACCCCAACCAATAAGGTTGAGTTGCAAGCTTTCCTAGGCCTCCTCAATTTTTATTCGTCGTTCATTCCACACAAAGCGTCGTTAGCAGAGCCCCTCCACCGACTTTTAGACACTTCAGCACCATGGCTCTGGACCAGCCGCGAGGCGCAGGCGCTCGCGGCTGTCAAAAAGGCTTTGACAGCTCCACCAGTGCTAGCGCAATACGACGAGAAGTGGCCCCTGCAGCTAGCTTGCGACGCCTCTCCATTTGGAGTTGGCGCAGTGCTGAGCCATGTATATCCTGACGGCTCAGAGGCCCCCATAGCGTTCTACTCCCGCACCTTGTCCAAGCCTGAGCGAAATTATAGCCAGCTGGACAAGGAGGCGCTGGCCGCCGTTGCGGGAGTAAAACGTTTCCACCATTACCTGTATGGGCGGCCATTTACCCTCCTAACGGACCACAAACCACTTCTAGGCATTTTAGCTGGCGACCGCCCCACTCCAGAAATTTTATCTCCCCGCATGTCCCGTTGGGCGGAATTCTTATCAGCCTATAACTACACGCTGATCCATAAGCCAGGCATAACAATGGGCAATGCAGATGCTTTGAGCCGCTGCCCTTTACCGATTCCGGTATTGGACCCAGCTCCTACAGAAACAATCTGCCTTTTAGATGAATTGCAACTTCCACTGTCCGCATCAGACATAGCAATACATTCCAAAGCAGACCCCATCATCTCAAAAATAATTCATTTCGTCCGCAGTGGATGGCCTAATTCTGATATAGACCAGCCACTACTGCCATTCTATCGCCGCCGAACGGAACTGTCATCTCTCCAAGGCTGCCTCCTCTGGGGACATAGAATAGTAATCCCAAGCAAATTGCGCCAGGCACTGCTATCTCGTCTCCATGAGGGCCACCCTGGCATTGTCCGTATGAAGTGCCTGGGGCGCAGTTACATATGGTGGCCCTCCATGGATGCGGACATTGCAGCGTGGGTACAGGAATGCCCCCAATGCCAGCAGGTCCGCCCCGCACCACCAGCAGCCCCATCCAGAGAATGGGAACAACCCAGATCGCCGTGGAGCAGACTCCACGTGGATTTTTTAGGACCAATAGAGGGAACAACCTTCTTCTTGGTAATTGACGCGTGGTCAAAATGGGTAGAAATGTTCCCTATGCATTCCACTACGTCTGCAGCCACTATAAAAATCTTAGACAACTTATTCACAACACATGGGTTACCTGACATCATAGTGTCGGATAACGGGCCCCAATTTACTTCACAAGAATTTCAGACATTTCTCCAACGCCAAGGCATTCGCCACGCTCCCGTGGCTCCCTTCCACCCGGCGGCTAATGGAATGGCAGAGCGCGCGGTGCGCACGGCCAAGGAATCACTGGCACGCATGGCTCATTTGCCAATGCAGCAACGAGTAGCCACATTCTTAAGATGCCAGCACACCACCCCTTGCCCAATAACTGGCAAAGCTCCTTCCGAGTTGTTAATGGGAAGGAAACTACGTACGACGTTAGACAGATTACATCCCTTTTACGCTACCCCTTCCTACCCATCCTCTCCCCCCCCTAGGGTTTTCATGGTAGGGGAAAGAGTGTTCGCTAAAAACTTTGCAGGGGATCCTAAATGGGTGCCTGGTGTTGTATCGGAGCTAACGGGGCCCTGTTCCTATAGGGTCCTCCTTGGAGATGGAAGAGTGTGGAGGAGGCACATAGATCAGCTGAGGCGAAGAGACACCGGTGCAGCGTCAAACAACTCAAATGTTCCAAATGTTATTCCAAGTTCACAAAGACCTGTTGACGCCGCCCATCAGCCCAGATCTGAGCGAACAACTAGCTCCGGCGGCCAAATCAATGATCCGATACCGGCAAGCTATCTACCTGGTGAGTTGGGAGGAGTTCCACGGTTTGGCCCTTCATGGACACTTCCTCGAAGCGATCCTCCCTCTACGGCGGCAGTCACTCCACAGCTAAGAAGATCGCAGCGCGTGCGCAGAAGGCCAACCAGGTTCCAGGATTACGCATGCGCGGACAAGGGGGAAGGAGTGTTGTATTCTCGGAGCGTCCACCAGCAGGTGGCGCTAGAGGAGGCCTGTCCACGCGCGCCCAGGATTGGTCGTTTTAAACAGGTTCCAGGGCGGCACGAGCATCAAGCCCCTATTGGCTACCGGCTTGACAGCTGGAGAATATAAATAGCTGTCAACCGGCTTTCAGTTCAGTTCAGTTACTAAGTTGAATAAATCAGTTACTGTTACTGGTTGTCTGTCAGTTATTACTGATACTTAATATTTTCCAACCTCTGGAGGGCCTCTGGAGCCTGGGGGAGACTTTTTTTGCTCTCCCGGAGGCTCGAGAAAAGCCTCTAAAGCCTGGAGAGGGTGAAAATGCCCCTCCCGCCATGGTGCAGGAGGCCGAGTAGGCCACGCCTACCATGGTCACGGCCACCCAGTAACCGGGCAGAGAACCAGTTGCTATTTTTTTTCACTTCCACCCGTGTGTTATATGAATCTATGTAATATGAATCTCTAGATCAGTGATGGTGAACCTATGGCATGCATGCCACAGTAGGCGCGCGGAGCCATTTGTCAGGGCACGCGAGGGCACTGAGCTTCCCTGAAGCCTCCGGAGTGCAAAAAACCAGCCCTACGGGCAAACCGGAAGTTCAGGAACGGACTTCCGGTCTGCTCGGAGGTTCGTTTTGACTGCTCCGGAGGCTTCAGGGAAGCGTCCTGAAGGTCCCTGAAGCCTTCGGAGTGCTCAAAACGACCTTCCGAGCAAACCGGTCACTTCCGGTTTGCTTGGAGGGTTGTTTTGACTGCTCAGGAGGTCCCTGAAGCCTCTGGAGGGCTTCTGGGGGGCCGGGGGAGCCTGTTTTCGCCCTCCCCAGGTGCCTATAAAGCCTCTGGAGCCTCGGGAGGGCGAAAAAAGCATGCAAAAATGTGGGGTCACGCCTGTAGTGTGCGCATGCGCACTGGGGTGTGTGTCACGCATTGCATTATGGGTGCAGCACGCCCACACATGACCCCCCTGAGCTCCCCCCACTTATGGCACGCGAGCCAAAAAAGGTTCGCCATCGCTGCTCTAGATCAAACTTAAAGACCGGGGACCAGATCCGGGCCGTGGGGTATTTAGATCTGGCCCGTTGGGCCACCCTGGAAACAAGAGGGTTGCAGGAGGCCATGGCAGCTGAAAACAGAGCTCGGGAGTCTGTTTTCGCTGGCAGAGCATTCGGGCTGCCACAGGCACCTACGCCACAAGTGATGTCAAGCTGGCCACACCCACCCTGGCCCCTGGAGGTCAAACACAACCCTGATGTGGCCCTCAGTGGAATCGAGTTTGACACCCCTGTTCTAGATAATAGGAATGGCATTGAAGTTTCCTCTGGAGATACAGGCCCTTTATTTATTAGTTCCTCCCTCTGCCTGGGATCTAAAAGATTACTTTGAGCAAGGCTGTAAGTTTGGGTGGTCCCAACCTTTTAAATTTTATTTCCCTCTTCCCCCTAAGAGCAGATGACATATTGACTCATAAAAGTCTTCGGAGGGGTGGGGGAGCGGGGGCGGAAGCATTTTGCCATGGAGGGTTGTTTGATTTAAAACCCACTTTGGGTTTCTTAGAATGAAATGCAATTTTTGCATCTGAGTTACTGCATATTACACAGCTTTCAATTCAAGGTGGACATGGAAAATGTTCCGATTTTTTTTTCTCCTAGGGGAAAAGGCTGGTGTTTGTTTTAAAGTCCTGCAATTTTGGAAGCGTAAGACTGCCTGCGATGAGAAAGAAGCTGTCTAATTAGTATGAGTTTAGTCTCGGCCAGGGGTGGGTTCCTGCCAGTTCTAACCTCTTCTATAGAAGAGGTTCCACAAATCTACAGTGCCGTTTAGAACCGGTTCCAGCTCCCTTCCCCCGCCTGTCCGCACATCATCAAGATGAAGAGCGAGAGGAGGAATTCTGGGAGTTGAAGTCCACAAGTCTTAAAGCTGTCAAGTTTGAACACCCCTGGTTTTTTTTTTCTAAAGGGTTAGGGGTACCACAGTCTTGTAACTTGACAGCTTTAAGACTTGCGTGCTTTAAATGCCAGAGTTTGGTGAGCCAACATTTTGATTGCTAAGCAAGAGCATTATTAAGTGAGTTTCACCACATTTTACAGGTTGGCCACACCCACCCAGTCACATGACTGCCAAGCCACTCCCACTCAGTCACATGGTTGGCAAGCCACTCCCATAAAGCAGGCCACACCTACAGAAGAGGTTTTAAAAAAAATTGAAACCCACCACTGGTCTGGGCTTTCCATGTTCAAAAGCAGTCAACTTGCTTAACCTGATTTATTTTCACTTGCAAAGTTTTAACTTGTTTTTAATCTACTTTTTAACCACATGCTTAATCCATATGTTTATAAGGTTTTATTATGTTGTAAACCACCCAGAGTCACTTAGGTGAGATGGGTGATGTAGAAAATAAATACTAACTTAACTAACTAACTACATACAGACTGTATTTTTCGGACTATAAGACACACCGCAGTATAAGACACACCAAGATTTTGAAGAGGTAAATTAAAAAAAAAGTTTTTGTCCTCCCCGGCCCCCAGGAGCACTCAGCAGACCTCTCACGCCTCCCGCACGCCCTGTTTTATGTGAAAAACGGGGCATGCAGAGAGTTTGGGAGGCCTGTAGAGTGCTCCTGGGGGCTGGGGATTGCATTCTTGTTGAGCAAGAATGCCGATTAACTTCAATTCAGAATAGAGCTGGAAGGGATGTTGAAGGTCTTCTAGTCCAACCCGCTGTGCAAGCAGGAGAGCCTGTATCATTTCAGATAAGTGGCTGTCCTGTCTGTTCTTAAAAACCTCCAGTGATGAAGCACCCATAACCTCTGAAGGCCAGCTCTTCCACTGGTTAATTGTTCTCACTGTTAGGAAGTTTCTCCTTAATTCCAGGTTGCTTCTCTCCTTGATTAGTTTCCAGCAGGGGTGAAATCACCTTCGCTACCGGTTCGCAAATGTGAGCGCGTTGCTCGCTCGCTTCACTCGCACGCACCACCTCCGTGCATGCGTAGGACCTTCCATGCATGCGCAGAGCGTCAAAAACGGATGTGATGACATCCAGGTGGGTGGGCGGAGCCTGCTGCCGAGCGCATCTGCAAAGATAAGTAGAACCCACTGTGCCACACTATTTAGATTAGCAGTTTTGGTCACCACACTATAAAAAAGATGTGGAGACTCTAGAAAAAGTGCAGAGAAGAGCAACCAGGATGATTAGGGGACTGGAGACTAAAACATACGATGAACGGTTGCTGGAACTGGGCATGGCTAGTCTAGTAAACAGTAAACAGCAACAGAGTTGGAAGGGATCTTGGAAATCACAAAGCCCAATCCCCTGCCCATGCAGGAGACCTGTACTAAGGGTTTGAATCACTGACCTTTGTGATCGACAAGCTCCGTGTCCTAGCCACTGAGCCACCTAGGCAGAGGAGGACCAGGGGAGTCATGATAGCAGTCTTCCAATATTTGAGGGGCTGCCACAGAGAGGAAGGAGTCATGCTATTTTCCAAGCCACCTGAAGGCCAGACAAGGAACAATGGATGGAAACTGACCAGGGAGAGATTTAACTTAGAAATAAAGAGGAACTTTCTGACAGTGAGAACTATCAACCCATGGAACAGAAGTTGCCCTTGGAAGTTGTGGGAGCTTCATCACTTGAGACTTTCAAGAAGAGATTGGACTGCCATTTGTCAGAAATGGTGTAGGGTCTCCTGCTTGAGCAGGGGGTTGGACTAGATGATCTATAAAGTCCCTTCTAACTCTGTTAATCTGTTAAATCTGTTAAAACCATCTTTTCGATCAGCCTCCATGTTTCCAGTTATCTTTTTCCCCACTTGGAACTGAACCAGATGGATTCAGTAGCAAATTTATCTAGAGGACCCTGGTAGAAGTGCATGAGGAAGAAGCAGATGATGTAAGTGGTGGACAATTGAAAAAGACCAACCTCTTAAGAGAATCAAGATTTGGGTGTTGGTTTTCGCTTTGATGCTAATGGCAGTAACACTCCACGAGAAGCTTAACATCTACTTGGAATATTTAATGCAGTAGAACTGGGGGTGTGAGAGCGGCGTGCTGCGTTTGTATAAATTTCATCAGTAAAGCATTAACGAGGTTGGACAAAGGAGGACCGATTCCAGAGAGCCATCTGCTGCAAGGGAGATCAGCTGGAGTTTCACACTGTGCCAATTGTGCACAATGTTTGCAAACCTTCGGCAGAACTTCTCATTGTCGCTGTCCTTTGAAAGGTATTTTCATAATGCTCCCTCTTCAGTAAGCATCCAGCTTTAACAACTCCGTGTTTGATGCCAAGGCAGTGGCCTATCCATTTTAAAAATGGGACAGGAAGAGGAAGGGTAGAGAGAATAACATTTCTGATGCAACTAGTCTTGATGCTTTCTGTCATCTTTCTCTCTCTCACCTATTTTCTCACCTATCTTCTATCTCTATTTATCTCTCATCTATACCTATCTATCTATCTATCTATCTATCTATCTATCTATCTATCTATCTATCATCTATCTATCTATCTATCTCTAATCTCTCATATCTCTCTCTCATCTCTCTTTTTCACTATCATCTCTTTAATCTCTCTCTCTCTCATCCTCTATCTACTGTTCTCTCATCTATCTGTTTGTGTGTCTATCATCTTTCTCATCTGTCTCCATGTCTCTCTCTCTGCCTCCATCTCTCTGTCTCTCTCCATCTTTCTACATCTCTCTCTCTCCCATTTCTCTCTCTTTCTCCATTTCTCTGCCTCTCTCTCCATCTAGCTTTCTATCTCTGTCTCCATTTTTCTCTCTCCATCTCTTTCTCCATCTCTCTGTCTCTCTCTCTCCATCTAGCTCTCCATCTCTCTCTCTCCATTTCTCTGTCTCAAGGTAGCACAGTGGTTAGAGTGCGGTACTGAAGGCTACTTCAGCTGACTGCTAGCTGTAGTTCAGCAGTTCAAATCTCACCAACTCAAGGGTGACTCAGCCTTCCATCCTTCTGAGGTGGGTAAAATGAGGACCCAAATTGTTGGGGGCAAAATGCTGACTCTTTAAACTGCTTAGAGAGGTCTGTAAAAGCACTATGAAATGGTATGTAAGTCTAAGTGCTATTGCTATTGCTCTCTCTTTCTCCATCTCTCTCTCTGTTTCTCTCTCTCCATCTAGCTCTCCATATCTCTCTCCATATCTCTCCATATCTCTCTCCATCTCTCTCTCTCTCTCTCTCTCTCTCTTTCTCTCTCTCACCTCTCATCATTTGCTATTATGGCAAGGGACTCTTCTTTGCTTAAAAAAACCCTTGTATTTTAAGGAAGGATTGTAAGCACATATAAAATATACCGGTTAATTGCTTTCCTATATGGAACAGCCATGAAGGCAGTGATATGAATGAGATTTTAACCAGTGAGGTTGAGGTCATTTAAATGAAGCATGAAGCTCCCACTTTTCAGAGATTGCCTTCAGGGTCTGGGTAAACAACTTTTTTTTTTAAAAAAAGAATCTAGTTGGACAAATGATGCAAATTACATAATTAACGCAATGACCTTTTAAGACATTTGTTAAAGAAGGGCGATTGAAGCAAATACTGTCCTATGCATATGAAAGGTAAAATATACTGAACTTACACCCAATATCGCAAACTAATTGCAACTTTAGTGACTGAACGCTAACCGAACAGAAGTTCAAAGGAAACCACTGGGAAAACAGAAGATACGTCATAAAAAGAAAAAAAAATGATGAATCTATTTTAACCCAACAGGGAGGGAACAAACTCAGTGATCTTCATTAAAAAAAAACACGGAGGGAGCTGGTTTGCTCCAACCTGTAGTAAAAAAGCTACTGGTTCACAAGTACTAAAATAAATGAAACCGGATCGGCCGCACATTACCGTATTTTTCTGAGTATAAAACGCACCGGAGTATAAGACGCACCATGATTTTGAAGAGGTAAATTTTTAAAAAAGGTTTTTGCACTCTGCAAGCTTCCCAAACCGTCTGCACGCCTCGTTTTCTGCAAAAAACGGGAGGGGCATGCAGAGCTTTGGGAGGCTCTTAGAGTGCTCCTGGGGGCTGGGGAGGGGAGAACGAGCAAAAAATGGCCTGTTTTTTTGCAAAAACGGGCCTTTAAAAAAAAAACAGGGCATGCGGAGGGTTTGGGAGGCTTGTAGAATGCTCCTGGGGGCTTGGAGAGGCAAAAATAAACAAAAATGGCCCATTGTTTGCTCGTTTTTGCCCTCCCCAGCCCTCACGAGCAATTTGCAAGCCTCCCAAAGCCTCTGCACATTCATTTTTGCAAAGGGGGTGGGGTTTTGGTAGGCCAAAAATGCTGTATTCAGTGTATAAGATGCACCCAGATTTTCACCCTCTTTTTTGAGGGAAAAAGAAAAAAAAAATATGGTAGCTAGAAAGCAGGAAATCCTGCTTTCTAGCTAATATAAATCGTGTTGGAAGCGGATCTCCCCCCCCTCGCTGTTCACTTACCTTACTTTTTTGATGCTCTGCGCATGCATGGAGGTGGCGTGTGCGAGCAAAGCATGCACATGCTCTCACATTGCTACTGAACCGGTAGCAAAGGTAAGAGGATTCCACCCCTGGAGCAAAGGAATAAAATGGCAGCCTACCCAGCTAAACTAAGTGACTTTCTGCAGGTCTCATTGTCTTTGTTTGTACTGCCTACCTCCTAGGTTGTCATTCAGCGGATAAAATAAAGAGCAATCCTCATGAAAGAAGTCTTCATATCCTTTAAACCCAGGACGTCACGTGACAACACTAGCAAACACAAAGGAAAGGGTTCACAGAACCTCCTGTCTTCTTCGCCATGATATAAACAAAGATATTGAGACTCTGGAAAGAGTGCAGAGAAGAGCAACAAAGATGATTAGGGGACTGGAGACTAAAACATATGAAGAACGGTTGCAGGAATTGAGTATGTCTAGGTTAAAGAAAAGGAGGACTAGGGGAGACATGATAGCAGTCTTCCAATACCTCAGGGGCTGCCACAAAGAAGAGGGAGTCAAGCTATTCTCAAAAGCACCAGAGGGCAGGACAAGAAGCAATGGGTGGAAACTCATCAAGAAGAGAAGCAACTAAGAAGAAATTTCCTGACAGTGAGTACAATTAACCAGTGGAACACATTGCCTGCAGAAGTTGTAAATGCTTCAACACTGGAAATGTTTAAGAAGTGGTTGGAGAACCATTTGTCTAAAATGGTACAGGGTTTTGAGTAGTGGATTGGACTAGAAGACCTCCAAGGTCCCTTCCAACTCTGTTATTCTGTCATTCCCCAACTCTCTCACGCTGGGATACACTGCCTCTGTTCATGGAGGTTCTATTTAGCAACCTTCCCTCCCCCAATTTTAAAAATTCAATCTCCGATGGTCAGCCGCACGAATTCCTATATTCAATTCCCCCCTGCCAGTTGTGATGCATTTGCAATATCTTCCCTTGCCTTCCCCTGGATCCAGTTAATGTAATACAAATCAAGCCAACGTTGTTGCGTCTGCTCCAGCTGTAGCGAACCCGAGAAATCCTTGCTTCTAGCAAGCCGGGGGCCTAAGTAAGTTATTAGAAATTGAATGCTATTAAGCGTGGCTTGTTTTTCTGCTTGCTTCCATCACATCGCAAGCAATCACTGCGCCGGCCTGTTGGAAGATTGCCTTGTCCGTTCCAATGATCTTTAACTGCCCGCTTTTATGGAAAAGAAATCAGAGACGTTTTTCTCATTGTCCAATTGCATTGTGGGTCGCTTCCCTCTGCCTTGCTTTCCATTCCCAAGACTTTGGGGCAGTCACATCCCATCAGCAGTTTTCTACATCTTGCTTCCTTCCCCCTCCTCATTCCCTCCCCCCCCCACTTGCAGGGCGGGTTAGCGAGGGCTTCAACTTCCAGAAACTTTGCCATGATCGTCAGCGGGCCTTACGGAGGACGTTGGGCACTGCTGCACTGCAGCTTTGGGGATTCCCCCCCCCCCAAATAAAAATGGAGATTTCAGCTTGCTAAGGCTATTGTAGGAGATGAGCAGGCTGAGCATGAGGGAGGGGTCAAACGCGTCATCGGTCTCGAGTCTCTTCATGCCCACAAGAGATCTAAATCCCACCTTGAATTCCACTGAATCTTATCGACCACCAATTTGCTTTGACCGTTAGTAGTTCAGATTCTTTTTTAAAAAATAAATTTTATTTTATTTTTTATTTTCAAAACAAACACAACACAAAGAATCCTCCTTCTTTACATACTGTAGAAAGTGTATCAGTTGGTTACAAAAAACTTTCGTGCATCTCTTCCACAGTCATCAACCATAATTCATATTAACTCAAGTATTTTAATTCAGATATTTATACATGTTACCATCATCCATTTTCATTTGACTATAATTGTTTAAACATCCCTCATCATAAAATATACCAAGATTTAAAACATAACCATATACTGGCATTTCATTTGCTATTTCTAAAATCCTCCAATAACACTGAATCCTTATGTCCTATTCTAGCTAAACATCCATAATATTTAGTAACAAAACTTTCTAATCCTCCTTTCCAAATCACTGTTTACAATTTACATCCAGTTTCCTTATGGTGTACCCATACACATATATATATATATAGATTGTTATCATTATCCCTCCTTTATTGACTGCATCCTGTATCATAACATTTTCCCCCCTAATAATAAAAACTTAACTAAATTTAACTTAGTTCTTTTTATTAGCCTTTATATATAACCGAAAAGATTTCTAATCTTCCTGTCATGGGTACCATTCAATATTCATATCCAATTGTTACTTATCATAACAATACATATGTATATATTATTATCATTATCAATCATTTATTTAACTATATCTATTGTCACTAAATTTCACTAAGTTTAACTAGTTTTAAATTATACACTTCCATCTATCAACCTGTATCTTTCCAGTAGCAAAACAGTCTCATGTCTTCTGCCATTTGTGGTATCAGTCCTCTAATCATTTCCTTAATCAAATTTGTATGGACTCCTCTTAGCAACTCATTGCTTATTAAATCTCTCATGTAATTTCAATGCCCTTCTTCTGTTTCCTTAATCAGCTTATCTTTAATTGTCAGTAGTGTTATCAATGATGTTGCTAATAAAATTTCTCTCTTTAAATCCATAAATTCTTTTGTTTTTTCTTCTTCTGTATCTTGCCATCTGGGTAGAGTTCCCCTTCATTTAATTCCTCTTTCAGTATTCCACTCTTTCCATTTCCAGACACAAACCAATCACCATAGATATCAGTGGATTTAATTTCTTTATGGTCATTTTCCTCTTCAGTTTTTAGGACTCTAACCTTCACTTTTTCCACTTGATAAACATACAATACAATACAATACAATAGTAGAGTTGGAAGGGACCTTGGAGGTCTTCTAATCCAACCCCCTGCCTAGGCAGGAAACCCTATACCGTTCCAGACAAATGGCTATCCAACATCTTCTTAAAGACTTCCAGTGTTGGGGCATTCACAACTTCTGGAGGCAATTCTGTTCCATTGATTAATTGTTCTCACTGTCAGGAAATTTCTCCTCAGTTCTAAGTTGCTTCTCTCCTTGATTAGTTTCCACCCATTGCTTCTTGTTCTACCCTCAGGTGCCTTGGAGAATAGCTTGACTCCCTCTTCTTTGTGGCAACCCCTGAGATATTGGAACACTGCTATCATGTCTCCCCTAGGCCTTCTTTCTCTTAAGCTAGACATACCTAGTTCCTGCAACCGTTCTTCATATGTTTTAGTCTCCAGTCCCCTAATCATCTTTGTTGCTCTTCTCTGCACTCTTTCTAGAGTCTCCACATCTTTTTTACATTGTGGCGACCAGAACTGAATGCAATATTCCAAGTGTGGCCTTACCAAGGCATTATAAAGTGGTATTAACACTTCACGTGATCTTGATTCTATCCCTCTGTTGATGCAGCCTAGAACTGTGTTGGCTTTTTTGGCAGCTGCTGCACACGGCTGGCTCATATTTAAATGGTTGTCCACTAGAACTCCAAGATCCCTCTCACAGTTACTACTATTGAGCACGGTACCACCTATACTGTACCTGTGCATTCCGTTTTTGTTGCCTAAATGTAGTACCTTACTCTTTTCACCATTAAATTTCATTTTATTAGATAGTGCCCAATGTTCAAGTTTGTCAAGATCCTTCTGTATCTTAAGCCTATCTTCTGGAGTGTTGGCTATTCCTGCCAGCTTGGTGTCATCTGCAAATTTGATGAGTTCCCCATTTATTCCCTCATCCAAATCATTGATGAAGATGTTGAAGAGTACTGGGCCTAAAACAGAGCCTTGGGGTACTCCACTGCATACTTCCCTCCATGTAGATGCAGTTCCATTGAGGACTACACGTTGAGTGCGGTTGGTCAGCCAGTTACCAATCCATCTGGTGGTGATACTGTCTAACCCACATTCTTCTACTTTATCTAGTAGTAGGTTATGGTCTACCTTATCAAAAGCCTTACTGAAGTCCAAGTAAACTATATCAACGGCATTCCTCTGGTCCACTAATTTTGTCACATTATCAAAGAATGCAATAAGATTAGTCTGGCATGATCTCCAACTTCTTCATCATATTTTACTGTTAGATGCTCTAGGTTTTCCAACTTGTTCTCCATCCTCTCAAATGTGTTTGATAACTTCTGAATTTCTAACAATATATTTTGCAGGCTTAAAGTTTCTTTCTGCTGTTGAAATTGTGCCATTATCTCCAGCTGACAAACACTACTGCTCTGGCTTGGAAGGTTTTTACAAGATTAAGCATAAATTCACAATAAGGTCTTACTTTCACTTTTCTCTGGTTAACGATATACTTCAAAGGAACATCTGTGTGCTTTTATTCTTATTACTCTCTATAAATAAACAGTGAGACCGTGAAGTGCCAAGCCAGAATAATCAGTGAGGAAAGTAAAGGTGTTTTGTTTCCAATACACAAACCTCCAGCCTCCGAGTAGCAGTGTTTTTTCTTTCCCTCTGTTACAATTTTCTTTCTTTCCTTTTGTATCTTTTTTATATTCCAAGTTAAAAAAAAGTCAAATTCTTGAATGAGTTAGAGAAGAAGAATCCATAGGTTACAAAGAATAATAATAGAAGAAAAAAATAGAAGAAAACTTAATCTATTCATTTTAAAAGGCTTGCATAAATTCCATCCATGAACATAGCATTTAAAAAGTAAGATAACCTACTGTTCAAAACCATTCAAAGCTTAATTCCACCACTTATTTCTTCTGTTCTCAAATTTAAATTAACTTTAAGTTTTTTATAGGTACTCTCTTTTAAAACGAATTCCTCACCAGCTGGAAACACTTTCTCTTTCCGTATCCTTCTGTTTTGGAGCCAACCCGACTTCATCAGCCTAATGGCTGAATTTTTTATTGCTGGCTTGAAGAACTTCTCTTGGATCGATCAGGGACTTTGCGATTGTCCCTAAGATCAGCAAGACGTATTCTTCCTGTTTACCGTCTCTGTGGGACAGTTTAGGTCCGATTGGACCACCCAGTGGCAAAAGTATCAGTTGCGGTCTCGGAGCATCGAGACCACACATCTGTATCGTCACGACGTTGGCGCCTCCCTCAGTAGTTCAGATTCTTGTAGAGAGCTTAAGCTTGCAATAAATCTTTATATTTATTTGAACTACCTGGTTTTCCTGATTTCTCGCATGCAACAGGTATTTCAGTTATCTCAGGGACTTGGATAGTGGTCACATTTGGCAGCTTTGGAAACTCCTGTTTCTGGGGTCCTCCTTTTTTTCCTGTCCCATTTTCTTACCACTCATTCCTCAAATAACAGTTCAATTCCTTAAATAACAAGTTTTATTGGATATATCTTATTGGCACAGGCTGGTGAAAACCGACTCTGAATGTTCCCATGGTTTTCACCTAATTAAAAGTAAAAGTTTTCCTCCCACAACCAATTTCGTTGTATTTAAGTACAATGACAATAAATATGATACTTCCCCAAACAATCAGTCACATGGTTCAATCAAGGTGTCATCTCGGTCAGGTCAATTTCAGGGTTGACAGGCTATTCCCCTCAGTTTTGTGTCAACTATAAATTTGATGAGTTCCTCTTCTATTCTCTCATCTCAATTATTTATAAAGATTTTGAAGAGTACTGAGCCTAAGACAGAACCTTGAGATACCCCATTGCGTGTTTCCCTCCATGTAGATGTGGTTCTATTAAAGAGTATATGTTGAGTGTGCCAGGTGAAAATCCTTCTAATGTTGATAACTATCTATCCTACATTGTTCAATCTTATCAAGAAACAGGCTGTGGTCTACTTTGTCAAATGCATTACTGAAGTCTAAGTAAACTATGTCCAGAGTATTTCTCTGATCCACTAATGTGGTCACATTGCCAAAGATTGCAGTAAGGTTTGTCAGGCATGATCTATTTTGAACAAACTCACATTGGCCTTTTAATAATAGCATTGCTTGTTTCTAGGTGCTGGCAGATCTGTTGCTTGATTATCTTTTCCCAGGATCTTCTCAGGCATGTCAGGCTGATTGATTGACCGGATCTATTTTTTTCTCATTATTAAAGATTGGAACCACATTATCTCTTTTTCATTCCTCTGGTAGTTTTGAAAAAAAAATGCTTCAATGTTTCTGAGATCACATCTGCCAGCATCTTCAGCTGGTAATCCAGTTTGTCCTGCTGATTTGAATTGATCTAGAGTGGATAGATCTGTGATGGCAAACCTATGGCACGCATGCCACAGGTGGCACGCAGGGCCATAGCTGCTGGCACACGAGCTGTCAGCTTCAGCGTGCATACATGCATTGGCCAGCTGATTTTCGGCCTTATGGAAGGCCAAGGGAGAACTTCTGGTTGGCCTGTTGGACCCGTTTTTCGCCCTCCCCAGGCTCCGAAGGCTTTCCTGAAGCCTGGGGAGGGTGAAAACAGCCTCTGGAGGAAATACCAAACTCAGCTTGGAGACGAGCTGTGCGGTGCGCATGGGGTGGGTGGGTTGTGCCCTCATGCGCATGTGGGGCGCACTTTGCATTATGGGTGCTGGCACATGCATTTTTGGCACCAAGCAACAAAAAGGTTTGCCATCACAGGGATAGGTCTTCTCTTTCCATTTTCCTGCCTATTTTATCTGTATTCCTATTCTGTCTTCCGTGGTATGGTGACACATCGTTTTCTTGCCATTAGTTAACCAATTTAACTAATTAGTTAGTTAACTGCATTTCCTTGACATGCTTCTTGTTTTTTACATGTTGAAAGAAACGTTTTAAAATTATTTTTGCCATTTGTTGCAAGTCTTAGTTGATTCTGAGCCTTAGCTTTCCTGACTTCATCCTAGCAGATACGGGCTATTTGCTGGCATTCTGTTTTACTTATGTGTCCCTATTTCCATTTTTTATACTTGTCCTTTTCTTCTTTCAGTTTATCAGCGAGTTCTTTATTCAACCATACTGGTTTTGTCTGGAGGTCTCTTATTTTTCTTTCGCAATGGTATTTGTGAGGCAGAGCTTTTATTGTCTCATTTTTCAGAATTTACCAAGCAACTTGAATTCTTTCCTCCTTTAAATTTTCCATCCATGGAGTCCTTCCTAACCCCTCTCTAAGTTTTTTTGAAGAACACACCTGTACATGCCTAGTGTTGTGGCAGGGGAGGCAGGTAAAGGGGAGGAAAGAGAATAGAAATAATTATAGGTACCAGGGAATGGATGCACGAAAATAGCCGTTTTGAGGAATGCCAGCAGGGAAAGGACCTTTTGTAGGTAACAGCTTATTTGCATCTTTAATCAGACAAGTGCCAAAGATTGCTAAAAAGGTGGTACTTCTATTTTATTCAGGTAGTGCAGCACAAAGGTTTTTATCTATTTTTGCTTTTAACGGCACAGTTTACTCCACAAAGGCTCTGGGTGGCGTACAAGTCCAATATATACAGGTACTCCTCAACATGTGACCCCAAGCACGATCAGAATTTCCATTGCTAAACAAGATGGTTGGTAAGTGAGTCAGGTTGATATTATGGCTTCTTATGACATGGATAAACAAATTTCTCTCTCTCTCTCTCCTCTATCTGTCTATCTATGTTTCTATATATGTATGTATACCTACCTACCTGTTGTGGCCCAGCAGGAGCCGTTGGAGCTGCCACCAGACTCCGACAGCGAGGGTCCCTATGAGTCGGCTCTGGAGAATGAGGAGGACCCTGGGCAGGGTTCTGACTCTGAGCGGGGATCGGAGAGTCTGTTCGGCCACCAGGAGGCGCCTGAGGCATGGAGCAGCGGTGAGAGCCAAAGGAGGGGGGCTCCTGATGCCATGCCTTGGAGCATTGGGGAGGAGTCACGGGACATCAGCAGGGAGTTCTTAGATGCTCGTTACCGCCGCGCCCACAGGCGCAAGGAGCAAGGGCGCAGTTACCAGCGGTAAGGGCTCTCAGCTGCTGATAAGTAGACTCCTCTTCAGTCTATAAAAGGACTGATTGTGCATACGCCCTTTGCAGAAGTCAACAAAGGAACTATTCAGAAAGTTCTGTCTTGGAAGCTTGGCATGCTGGACAGCTGCTATCGTGTCTCTGTGCCGGAGGGTTCTGAGAGTCTTGTCGTGGTGGATTGCTGCCAAGAATCTGTCTGTCTGTCTGTGCAATAAATCCTGTTGAAGTAGTTTTGGTCCAGAGTGTGTTCTGTGTTGGCGAGGGAAGAAGGGGGGTCAGAACACCTACCTACCTACCTACCTACCTACCTACCTATCTATATCCCCCTCTTTTTCTTATTTTTCTCTCCTATCTGTCTGTCTCTGTCATCTCTCCCTCCCTCTCTCTCTCATTTATCTATGTATGTATCTCAGTGGTGGGATTCCAAAAAAATTACTACCAGTTCTGTGGGCGTGGCTTGGTGTGCGTGCCAGGGGATACTGGATAATGTAAAATCTCCATTCACTCCCCACTCTAGGGGGAAGGTTACTGCAAAATCCCCAGCTGGGACTCGGGAGGCAGGGAATAGATGGGGGTGTGGCCGGTCAGAGGTGGTATTTACTGGTTCTCCGAACTACTCAAAATTTCCACTATCAGTTCTCCACAACTGGTCAGAACCTGCTGAATACCACTTCTGATCTCTCCCCATCTCTCTCTCTCCCCCCACCTCTCTCATGTATTTATCTAATCTATCTATCACCTGTCTAGTATTGAAGCTAATAGTGATGCTCCAGAATTAAGACTTTTGCTCCACTTATTCTGTTCTTCTTTCTTTAATTCAATCTATAACAATGTTTGGTTCCTTTTTATTTCACGAAAATGTGGTTATATTTCTCATGCTCAATTCTTACAGGCTTGAATTGAAATTAGAAATTAAGTTTGGGAAATTTATTGATTTTTTTTTCACTGCTGCAATTGTCCTCATCCATGACAACTGCTACTTTCTCTCTCTCTCTTAAGATCAATCCTGATACTTTGCCAAGGTTGGGTATAATTATTCTTGAACAAAACATTGATATTTTTAGTTCAGTAAATCCCTTGTTCTTTAACAAAGTCATCAAGGGTTTCAGATCCAGAAACTTGCTTTATATTTTTTTGAACTTCTAAAGTCTGATTCCAAAGAACCAGGGCTGGGCTGCTATGGGTTCGCTTAGGTTTGGGAGAACCTGTAACTAATACAATACAATGCAATGCAATGCAATGCAATGCAATGCAATGCAATGCAATGCAATGCAATGCAATGCAATGCAATGCAATGCAATGCAATACAATACAATACAATAGCAGAGTTGGAAGGGACCTTGGAGGTCTTCTAGTCCAACCCCCTGCCTAGGCAGGAAACCCTATACCGTTTCAGACAAATGGCTATCCAACATCTTCTTAAAGACTTCCAGTGTTGGGGCATTCACAACTTCTGGAGGCAAGCTGTTCCACTGATTAATTGTTCTAACTGTCAGGAAATTTCTCCTCAGTTCTAAGTTGCTTCTCTCCTTGATTAGTTTCCACACATTGCTTCTTGTTCTGCCCTCAGGTGCCTTGGAGAATAGTTTGACTCCCTCTTCTTTGTGGCAACCCCTGAGATATTGGAACACTGCTATCATGTCTCCTCTAGTCCTTCTTGGCTGGTCATGGCTGGTTTGGAGAACCTCTCAAACCCACCACTGGCTGGCCCCACCATGTCCACCCCACCCATCCCATCCCACCCCACCCCTCCCCTTCCCTCCCAGGAATCTCTTTATTGATGAAGCAATATTAACAGGGTTTGTGGTTCTGGGCAGCTAACAAAATGGAGTTGAGAGCGGGTGGGTTTTTTTATATCTTCTTTGGGCTTTGTATTTGAGCTTCCTGTTCCTGTGCAAGGACATGTCCTTTAATATTCTATTGGCTGTTGTCAGATTCCTATGGGGTCATGGCTGGCTCTATAGGCAAAAAAAAGGGAAATGCAAATCCTAGGTCAGTGATGGCTAATCTTTTTGTCATTGCATGCCATAATGCAATGCATGCGCGACGCCTCTCTTGCACCCCTCCCCCACACATGCGCGCCTGACCCTGCGCCCCATTTTGAGCCTAGTAGGCTTCCCTGCAGCCTCCTGGGACAAACGGGCCGTAGGAGGCACACCACACTCCCCCGTGGTCCCTCCCACTACTACACATGACCCCTGCCCCTGTGCATGAATGCACATTTTCTTCATATGCCCTGTCCTGTGCATGCGCAGCAGAGACCCAAAATCAGCTGGCTGGTGGGAGGCTTGTGTGCATGCATGGTGGAGCTGAGCTGGGCGATGGTTTGTGTGCCCGCCGAGAGGGCTTTGCGTGCCACCTGTGGCACACATGTCATAGGTTCACCATCATGGACCTAGGTGCTTTTGTCTGAGTAATTTTGTCAACCTTTTATTAGTTGCTTATCTGAGTTTCTGTCTTGACCCAGTCTTTCTGAATGGGTTACCAAACCTGCATTTCTATAAGCTGGCCTCCTCAGTTTCTGCTTGGGGCAGTGAAACTGGGGCTGGTTTCGGGCTCCCTTAAGATTTTTTCATTTCTCCTTTAGCGGAAATATTTTATCCTGACTTTTTAATATTCCCTGAAATATGTCATTCTTCTAGGAGGGGAGGGGGCTTCCCACATAACCCAGTTGTTAAATGAAACTGGCTTTCTTGTTGACTTTGCTTGTAAGAAGGCTGCAAAGAAGGATCACATGACCTTGGGACCTTGCAACCGTCATAAATACAAGTCAATTGCCATGCATCTGAACTTTGATCACGTGATCATGGGGATGCTGCAAGGATTGTAAATGGGAAAAACGGTAATAAGTCACTTTTTTTTCAGAGCCATTGTGTCAGGGTTCCAAACAGCATCCAAAAGTAAATCAGAGTCCAAGGCAAAGTATTGCTCAAAGTTCCAATTTATTACAAGAGACATGTTGGCACATCTGGGAAAACCCAAATCTGAAAGCTTCCAGGGTTTCCCCACCCAGTTGAAAGTTCATGATCTTGGCCTCACACCCACAAACCCATCACATGGTCCAATCTTCCATTGCCATGCTGGCAGTTCCACCCATCCAGTTCCGGTCAGGTGCAGAGGTGCAGAGACAAAGGATGACCTTGGTTTTCTACAAAGAATTTTGTTTTGGCTACATAGCATCTTGCTCCGTACCATCCCCCCTCCCATTTCCCCACTATAGAAACAGCATAGTAGAATATTAGAAAGTGCGGCAGGCCAAAGATCCAAAAGGAACATGGCTGCAGTCCTGACACATTGTAGCATTGAACGGTCACTAAATGAGCTGTTGTAAGTGAAGGACATCCTGTCCTTTGAATAGTGAACTTCACAAGGCCGCTTTCTTAACGGGAGCTAGAAATAATGTGAGCTAAGGGCCTGTCAGCTTCAGTTAAACATCGGAGGGGAATCTGTGTCTCCTTCCTACGCTGCCAGCCAAGTCCCTCATTTTCCAAGATCAACATTTCATTTGCTGAGTTAAGAGGTCAGCCAGTTTATACTTCCAGTTTCCAGTAAGGTTTTACAGCCTTCTTGTTCCTCCCAAAGCAATCAGTCTGGCCATTTTCTGTGGCACCGCTACCGCTTCAGTGTGCGCTGGGCAACAAAACACAAAGGCTCGACATGGAGATAGTGGGATTGTCAGCTTTCACACAGAAGTCAGAGAATTAGGAAGTCCGTTGTTCAGGAAACCAGTTTGTTCAGGCACCAGGCTAGAAAGCGGGAAATGGTGAGTTTAAGTCCCACTTTAGTCACGAACAGTGGTGGTATTCAGCCAGTTTGGACTGGTTCAAGCAAACCAGTAGTAGCGACCTGAATTACGGCCTGCCCACCCACCTTAGCGCTATGCTGTCAGGGTTCCAAATAACATCCAAAAGTAAATCAGAGTCCAAGGCAAAGTATTGCACAAAGTTCCAATTTATTA
The DNA here is from genome assembly GCF_964273705.1 of Natrix helvetica. Lineage (NCBI taxonomy): Eukaryota > Metazoa > Chordata > Lepidosauria > Squamata > Natricidae > Natrix > Natrix helvetica. The sequence continues at coordinate 288,354,523 of NC_138552.1, read as the reverse complement.
AGAGAGCCATGCTGGCACATCTGGGAAAGCATATTGGCCCAACAATCTGGGTCCTCATTTTACCGACCTCGGAAAGACTGAGTCAACCTTAAGCCGGCCAGAATCGAACTCCTGACAGTGGGCAGAGTCAGCATGCAATACTGCATTGTAACCACTGCGCCGCCACCACTCTGTATTAATCGTAAGTGCAAGTCACTTTTTTCAGTGCCGTCATAACTTTGAACAGTCATAAGTTGAAGACTACTGTACCTCAACACAATGCTACTTTTGTCATTTCTCTTTCTTGACTCCCCAGGTGCATCCATCCATCCACCCACCTTCTTTTAATGACCCCATAATCCCTTGTGGGGTGGAGTCTGGGCAACTGAATGGAGCTAGCAGAGTATTTACTGGCCAGATGCCCTTCTTGTCGCTGATGCAGAGTTTTGTTTACCAGATATATTCACATTGTGCCCAGAGAGAGAGAAATATCTGCCTCTACCTAGGATCGAATTCCCAGCCTCCTGATTGTGAGGTGAGAGCTCCACCTCTAGGCCACCGTACCACTCCTCCATTCATCCACCAATCCACCCCAATAATTCATATGCTGTCATCCTTTTGTCATCACATATTTCTTCTGTGACACCCCCTTCTCCCTTTCATAACTTGGAATAGACGAGCGAATGAATTTATAGAACAGGCAGCAGCGAAATGGGAATTGGTCAGACCATGATCTGCAGCGTGATAGATGGTTTGCAGTCCTCAGTTTCCTCTTGGTAGAAAGGAAACTGAGGAGTGCAAACTATTTATCACGCTGCAGAAATTTAGCTTAGGTTTTCTTTCTCCTAAAAAGTTTAAGCCCAGCCCGAGCTCAGGAGTAATTTTGTGGCTTTTGCATTAGAGCAGTGGTGGCTAACCTTTTATGGAGTGCTGAAACAGGATTGCCTGTGTGCCAGAGCACCGAAATCCGGAAGAGAGCAGCTGGCCAGTGCGCATGCGCACTTCCGGATTCTGTCACATGCATGCTTGCAAGCCAGCTGGCTTTCGCCCATGCGCACGCCGGAACCCAGAAGAGTGCAGCTGGCCGCCTGAGCATGCATGCCATCGCTAGCTGCACTTCTGGGTTTCGTCGTGCTCATGGGTGAAGACCAGCTAGCCAGCATGCATGCGCATGACGGAACCCGGGAGAGCAACGGGCGACAGCTCCGCGTGCCCGGAGAGATGGCTCTGTGTGGCACTTCCGGCATGCGTGCCATAGCTTCGCCATCACGGTGTTAGAGGATTCAACTCACAGAGATGGCTTTCCCCCTTGTGCTCATTGAGGGTGGCGAAAGAACAAAGAAAGAAATGGAAGAAAACATAGATATATTTCACCTACTAAATCCTCTCCTACTGATACTCTCTCTATACAAAGCCTTGGCTCTGGCAAGAATAATGGATGCAAGTTGTCAGGCTTATTTTCAAATCCCTTCTGAGCACCCCTTCAAAAAACAAACAATCAAGCAGGGCCGATTTTTATTTTTTATGTTTCTGTTTTTTAAAAAATAATAATAATAATAAAGACCCCGAGACTTTCTTCTTTTTTTCTAACAGATTCTCAACATGATTGTCTGCCTTGACAAATTGCATTCTTGAAAGCCGATTCTTGAAAGAAAGAGACTGAGGGTTTGACGAGACAGGGGGGGAAACAGCTCATCCTCCTTGGTGGGAGGATAAATAAAAATAAAATATATTTTTTAAAGAAAGGACGCAAGGCCAGAGAAAGAAAGAAACCCCATTCTTCTACGGCTGTGCTACTCAATGCTTGCCCCAGCTTGTTGCCGATAATCTTATCTCTTCAGCGATGGCAGCGGACTGCGACAATGGAGACCTTAAGGCAAGCTGCGGGTTTGATAGCTGCCGTGATTAATCGAAATGTCCAATAAACACTTCAACATCTGGGAAGAATGATTAATGGTGTTTTATGTGACCCCTGACCCCTCCTCCTTTCCAAGGAAACATTGGAAAGGTGACGGCAAATTCTCTCCGTCTGACAGTCGAGATCTGCGCCCGTCCCCCTCTTTGTGTTTTGGAAATGGCACCTGGGTGTGGATTGAAAGCGTCCTGTCCTGCTTTCGCTAAAAATCGATGGCGTTTTTACCGACCCCTTCATCAAGGCGTAGACTTTGTCAGGCCTGGCACACTAGGTTTCTCTTCTTCCCATTCTGGTTAAAAAGCGGGTTTCGGGGTTTTTGTTTTGGTTTCTTTCAATAAGGAACTTTTTTTTAAAAAAAACTTTTACAATTTATTTTCAATTTTAAAAATCACAAACGTTTCATCGCTCCTTAAGCATTGTGTCGTCTGGGTACAAATATTTCCTTCCACAAATTATAAGACATTGAACAGTTATACATTGTATAGCTCTTCATTTAAGAATATTTATAAGTAATTTTTATTTTGAATGGGTTATAAAGATATAACGTTGTTGGATGATATTGAAAATAGATAAGGGAATGCCATTATGTGGTTTTGTTTTAAACTTTGGAATATTTGTTATAAAGGGACGTTAAAACAACTATAGTCATATGAAGGATGAGGTATGATGATAGTTATATATGTGTGTGTGTGTGTGTGTGTGTGTGTGTGTGTTGTATTTGTGCTGATAAATAAATAAAGGGAGACTAGTATGGATCCATTTCAAGCTATTTAGCTCTCATCAGCTAGCCATACCCTTACTGAGATTTGAACCTGGGATGTATTACATGTTAGGCAGGAGTCTTAGCCACTAAGCCACAGGCTCTCCTCCTTTTATCAGCTGAGCCAGGGAAATAGGTATGTATTTGTGTTACAACCCCTGGTATGCCCAAATATGGGAGGGTTAAAAATAAACATAAAAAATTAAAAATATGGGTTTCTGCCTGGATGGTTTTCTGTGATAAGCCGAAGGACAGAAAGTGGGAGGAGTGAGCTCCCTCCCATATTTGGGCATACCAGGGGTTGTAACACAAATACATACCTATTTCCCTGGCTCAGCTGATAAAAGGGGGAGAGCCTGTGGCTTAGTGGCTAAGACTCCTGCCTAACATGTAATACAGCCCAGGTTCAAATCCCAGTAAGGGTATGGCTAGCTGATGAGAGCTAAATAGCTTGGAATGGATCCATACTAGTCTCCCTTTATTTATTTATCAGCACAAATACAACACAAATATAAAAAGGCAACATTAAAAATAAAAATATGGGTTTCTGCCTGGATGGTTTTCTGTGATGAGCCGAAGGACAGAAAGAGGAAGTAGTGAGCTCCCTCCCATATTTGGGCATACCAGGGGTTGTAACACACACACATACATACATACATACATACATACATACATACATATATCTGATGTAAATATATCTGATGTAAAATATATAATTTGATATGAATCATAGGTGATGACGGTGGAAGGGATACACAAAAGTTTTTTGTAACCAATTGACACACTTTTTACAATCTGTAATGGAAGATGTTTTTATAGTGTTTGTTGTGTCTTGTTTGTTTGTGTTTATTCAAAAACAAAAAAATGAAAAAAAGATGTTGGATAGCCGTTTGTCTGAAGGGGTGTAGGGTTTCCTGCCTAGGCAGGGGGTTGGACTAGAAGACCTTCAGGGTCCCTTCCAACTCTGCTATTGTATTCTATTTCCTTCATAACATACCAGAGGTGAGTTCCTACCGGTTCGGACTGGTTCAGCTGGGTAGGTAGTAACTCGGCCAGCCACGCCCACAAACCGGTTCTGTCAGCCGCGCCGTAGGCAGCGCCATCTTACAATACAATACAATACAATAGCAGAGTTGGAAGGGACCTTGGAGGTCTTCTAGTCCAACCCCCTGCCTAGGCAGGAAACCCTATACCGTTTCAGACACATGGTTATCTTGTTTTTACTACTGTGCATGTGTGCGTAGGGCTAAAGCGCATCCCTGAGTGAACCGGCAGTAGAAGACGCCGGAACCCACCTCTGTAACATACCTTCTAATAAAAATACAATAATAACATTAAAGATGATTATTCTCATCATGCTCATGCTATCAGTTGTCATTTTAGTCTTATATCTATCTTTTTTCTCTTCATCCTGCTTGGGACTGTCAAGTTTGGATGGGAATGGGAATGGGAATGCGGGGAGGGGGTGCCCTAAAGAAGGAGAAGCTAAGTCAGTAAAGCAGAAATCCTGTGGAAATCAAAGAAATTGCTCGGAAAGACATTTTAGAGAATTGAGACCAAACCATAATTTGGGTTGTATCAATGGGCATTATCCTGATAGCTGAAAAATGTAAAGAATCTGCAAAATCTGAAGTAATACAACTAGTCCTCGACTGGCGACCTCAGTTGAACCCCAAATTGATGTTGCTAAGCGAGACAGTTGTTAAGGGTCATAAGCTGAGGACTGCCTGATTTATTATTTATATCTCATTTTTTTTTAACCACAAACTTCAGAAATGTTTATTATTTATTTATTTGTTCAATTTTTATAGCCGGCCAACTCAACCAATATAAATAACGTTGGGCTAACAGGGGATGCGGTGGCTAGGAGGCTGAGCTTATCGATCAGAAAGGTCGGCAGTTTGACGGTTCGAATCCCTCTCTCCGCATATCAGAGTGAGCTCCTGTTATATGTCCCAGCTTCTGCCAACCTAGCAGTTCGAAAGCAAGTAACAAATGCAAGTAGAAAAATAGGAACCACCTTTGGTGGGAAGGGAACAGCGTTCTGTGTGCCTTTTGCATTTAGTCATGCTGGCCACATGACCACAGAGACGTCTTTGGATAACGCTGGCTCTTCGGCTTTGAAACAGAGATGAGCACTGCCCCTTAGAGTTGGGAACAACTAGCATATATGTGGGAGGGGAACCTTTACATTTACCTTAAAAGGAATAACAATAGCATTTCAATCTTTCTCTTTCTCTCCCTCGTTCTTTTTCTTTCTCTTTCTCTCCCTCGTTCTTTTTCTTTCTCTTTCTCCCTCCTTCTCCCCTCCACCCCTCCTCCTCCTCCTCCTCCTCTTCCTCCTCCTCCTCCTCCTCCTCCTCCTTCTCTCTCTCTCCATTGCCATAATTTGCCATAACAATGAATTAAACCATCAAGAAAACCACAAGTGTTAATTTAGAGCTGTGTTTAAAAGCACAATGGCATTCACAAATCAGAGATTCCTAAAAAAAAACCCTTTTTTAGCGTGACAATCTTATTGGATTTCTATTGGAATCAATGATATTTTGTTGTGATGGACTGTCTCCTAAACAGCTTAGTGGAATTTATTATTCTTAGCATAGATCCAACGCAGTATTAAAAATATGGAGGGGGGAAAAAAACCCCAGGAAGAAATGCACCATTTCAAAATGGACTTCTGCTCAGGTGTCAATCAAAGGCTATTTCATAATCTCTCTTCCCTAATATCTCCAGATAGCACAGGGAAATTACTCAGGAGATACCGATCGAGCTGGAGCAACAGGTTAATTTGGAAATACAAAGCCGGTTTCTTAGATCCCGAAAATATCGCCATGGATTACTGAATACAAAGATATTGCATTTTGAGAGAATGTTTCACAGGCTCTTATTTTATCCTTATTAGATCCAAGTTAACAAATGTAAAGACCACTTTTTAAACCAAGACTATTTTCAGTGTTGCTAGCAAAACCTTAAATCTTTCCTACAACAAAGGAAGGGGGGGGGGGGAGATCAGGATTCAAAAAAAAGTTTCTTTGCAATATCTTTCCCCTAAAGCAGCGATGGCGAACCTTTTTTGGCTCGCGTGCCATAAGCGGGGGGAGCGCAGGGGGTTTGTGCGCGGGCGTGCCGCACCCATAATGCAATGCACTCCCCCCGCACGCATGTACGCATGACAGGCGCTGTCGCCCATTTTTTGCATGATATTTTTCACCCTCCCCAGGCTCCAGAGGCTTTATAGGAGTCTGGTGAGGGCGAAAACAGCCTCCCCTTGCCCCCCCCCCCGGAGGCCTGAAGCCTCCGGAGTGCAAAAAAACGGCCCTATGGGCAAACCGGAAGTTCGAGAACGGACTTCCGGTTTGCTTGTAGGGCCGGTTTAAGTCCTCCAGAGCCTTCAGGGACCTTCTGGAGGCTTCCCTGAAGGCTCTGGAGAACGAAAAACGACCCAACAGACAAACTGGAAGAGCGTTCCCGAACTTCCGGTTTGTCCGTAGGGCCGGTTTTTTGCGCTCCGGAGGCTTCAGGGAAGCTCCTGAATCCTCCAGAGGGCCTCCAGGGGGAGGAGGCTCTTTTCACCCTCCCCAGGCTCCTATAAAACCTCTGGAAACGCCTCGCGTGCCCTGACAAATGGCTCCACGTGCCACCTGTGGCACCCATGCCATAGGTTCTCCATCCTGGCCCTGAAGCCTTGATGGCGAACCTATGGCATGCATGCCACCTGTGAGCCATTGGCCAGCTTGTCTCCACCGCGCAGGTGTGCGTGCCTTCCGCCAACTAGTTTGGGTCCCTACCATGAATATGGGAGATATCCGTGCATGTGTGGGGGGAGAGGAGCATGGGAGGAGCCTCCAGAGGCTTGGGGAGGGGGCGAAAAACGAGGCTCCCAGAAGTTCTGGAAACGGGCCTTTTTCCGGCCTCCTGAGGGCCTTCGGAGCTATTCTGCCCCATACATCCCTACGACCCATCCGCTCGCACAGAGAGGGACTTCTCCAGGTGCCGTCTACCAGACAGTGCCATGGGGCGGCGCCTAGGAGCAGAGCCTTCTCTGTGGCGGGCCCAGCCCTGTGGAATGACCTCCCCCCGGATATTAGGACTACTACTGACCTCCGCTCCTTCCGTGTCAAGCTCAAGACCCACCTTTTCCAAATAGCTGGCCTGGCTCGACCATAACTTAGTAACGCTCCTGATGGGTTTTTTAATTTGGTAATTTTATTAGGGGATTTTAAATTGTATTTTTAACTGTCTTTCACTTAAGTCCATCCTCCTCCATGCACATATGTATATGTCTCTGTTTTTTGTATATATGTTTGTCTTATGTGTATTTTTTATCTGTTTGATTGTACGCCGCCCCGAGTCCTTCGGGAGAGGGTTGCGGCTAATCAAATAAAATAATAATAATAATAATAATAATAATAATAATTATTATTATTATTATTATTATTATTATTATTATTATTATTATTATTATTATTATTATTATTATTATTATTCGCCATCCTGGAGGCTCAAAAAAAGTCTCAGGAGCCTGGGGAGGGCGGAAATGTCCCCCATCATGGTGCAGGAGTAGGCCACATGGGGTGGGGTTTACACGCGCATGTGCAAGGAACGGGTCGCATCGCATTCTGGGTGTGGGCACACGCCATGCACTATCGCGCATATTCACACAATTTTGGCACGCCAGGACAAAAAGCGTAGCCATCACTACCCTAAAACCATGATGCCAACCTATGGCACACATACCCAGCTGCCCGGCAGGCATGCGCATGATGGAACCTGGAACATGCGCACTGGCCAGTTGCTCTCTTCCAGGTTCTGGTGCTCTGGCATGTGCATATGCGCTCCAGTTTCGGTACTCGGTGCCGAAAAGGGTAACCATCACTGCCTTAAAGTCTACAAAAGGCCACCCAGGAAATTGCTGACACAAGTTGCCTGCCGATGCCGAAGTAGCTGCGGAAGCGGCCGTAACTTTTCTCCCTAATTTTTCTCTTTGAATTGCAAATAAGCCTCCCATTTGGGGATGAGTCATCCGCTGCTTCGTTATTCAAGGTGGAAAGCAAACCAAAGAAAAAAAAACTCCATGCAAATTTATAGCACTGGCTGATGGCCGGAAGTTTAGTTAGCGTTTCAGCTGCATCTTTCAGCACATAAATCTTTCCTTCTTATAGACTTGAAGCTGCTCATGCATCCTTTGCTGGCCAGACTGATAAGTTGACTTATTACTACCTTGAGTTATTAATACAATAATGAAGGTGGGATTAAAAGTCGATCAAGGAGAGATCCAACCTAGAGATAAGGAGGAATTTTCTGACAGGGATAACAATCAACCAACAGAACAGAAGTTGTGGGAGATTCCATCACTGGAATCTTTCAGGAAGAGACTGGACTGTCCTCTGTCAGTAATGGTGTAGGGTCTCCTGCCTGGGGCAGGGTTGGACTAGATGACCTACAAGGTCCCTTCCAACTCTGTTATTGGGAATGAATGAATGAATGAATTGTTGGAAGATAAGTCCATCTGGGTTCAGTTCCAAGTAGGAAGAAATACACTGGAAACATGGGGACTATTTGGAAAGATGGTTTAATGGTGGTGAGCAGGACCACATGGGTTGAGTTCCAGGGCAAAAAAAGAGTGTTTGGGGGGAGGGGGAGAGGGAGGGAGAGGGAGGGAGAGAGAGAAAGAGAGAGAGAGAGAGAGAGAGAGAGAGAGAGAGGGAGAGAGAGAGGAGAGATTTATACCCTCTCTTGGGCCCTGCCTTGGAGCTTCCTGTTCCTGTGTAAGAAATGTATTCTGATTGGTTGTCAGACTCCCATGGGGCCCTGCAGGAGTTTGCAGGTTGTCTTGAGTCCCAGGCTTGGTTGAATCTTGCTGGGTGATGCAATGAAGGGACTTTGGGAGATTCCTATTATGGCCTAATGGCTTTGTCCTTTGAGTGAGGGCGAATCCTATCATCCTGGAACTGAAGGACTTTTGTAGAGAAGCTGGCCCAGTCTTTTGTCTTGTAGCTAGGTTGGTACCAGTCTTTCTGGGGCTATTAACAAAGGTGGGGGCCACTTTCCAAGAACATATTTCCCCTTTTCTCATCCAGGGAAATATAATATGCTGCCTTTTTAATATTTCTCAGAATATTTCATTCTTGTAGGAGAAGGGTGGGTGCTAACTTCCTACAGAATGAACGAATGAAGGAAGGAATGTAACATCATTATTCTGTGGAGAGAGAAGGGGAGAGAGACAGAAACCTTGATCCTCAACAGTAGGAGGGTCGGGAGGTAAAGGTCGCCCATTACATACAATCTTTCGTTTAATGACTGTTTGAACTTACAATTGGGCTGAAAGAAGTGACTTACGGCCAGGGGTGGGATTCAGTGGTGGGTTACGACTGGTACACCCCGGTATTGGCGTGCCAGTGCCTGCCGGGAGGACTGGGTACCATTCCAGTACGGTACTCAGGAGGGCCCACTCACCCACCCGCGCTCCTTACCTGTATTTGAGCTCTTTGGGGCTTCCGCGCATTCGCACGGAGTGTACTGCACCTGCGTGACACTCTGCCAAGCAGCTGGAGCATTGTGGAGTGTCACAGGTGGTAAGTACGCATGCTGTGCGAAAACACGTGCGTGCTGCACACATTCATGTGGTGGACGCCCGGCCCCATTGCACTGTACCGGTTGCTACGGGATCCGGAACCCAACATTAATAAATTTTAGCAACCGGGTCAGTACCCGGTTGCTGAATGGGTGTGGTCATGGGGGCGTGGCCTAGTTGGCTTCCTGCACCATGGCATGGGGGGGGGTATTTTTGCCCTCCCCAAACTACAGAGGTTTTCCTCAAGCCTCCGGGAGGGCGAAAACAGCCTTCCTCCGCCACCTTCTGATGTACAAAGTCAACGGGGAAGCCAGATTCACTTAACAACAGGGTTACCAACTGAATAACTGCAGTGATTCACTTAACAACGGTGGCAAGAAAGGTTGTAAAATGAGGCGAAACTCACTTAACAAATGTCTTAGCAACAGAAACCTGGGCTCAACTGTGGTCAGAAGTCAAGGACTACTTGTAATGATGGCCACATCTTGGGTTGAAGCAATCATCATTTGTGTCCTTCCCAGCCAGCTTCCTGAAAAGCAAAGACAAGGGAGGACGGTGGATTCGCTTAGCGGATGTATAATTCATTTAACAACTGCAATGATTCACTTAACAATGGTGCCAAAGGGTCATACAAATCAAGAGTGACTCAGTTAACAACCGCCTTGAAGTTCACATGTCTTAAAATTGCCAAAGTTGGGAAACCTTGCTTTAAGATGGGTGCATTTCAACTCCAGGCTGGCTGGGGAATTCTGGGAGCTGAAGTCCATCCGTCTTAAAGTTGCTGAATCAGAGCTTTGTATATCAGGCCCTGAGAAACTGAGGGGGAAAGTAATTTGGGCTGTTGGAGTTCTCTGTTTCCTACCTTCTCTTTCCCAGTTTTATTGCTGCCTCCTGGATTTATTGAGGTATCATATGTTGCTTGCTGAGAATACCACATCCTTTCACAGATAACGGCTGTCAACAGATAAACATGGCTGCTCAGAAAACTCTATTTATGGCTTTCTTAATGCCTTTCCCTCATGTCGCTTGGAGTCCTTAGTGCCCTGTCTATCTGCAGTAGATTACAAAGCCAAACATGGCAATTTCTGGTAGGAAGAGTTGGGTTCAGATCATCTGGCAAACTCCTCTTGTCCTGGTAATTGGATAAATGGAAAACGTATTTTCTTCTTTAAATTTAAAACTGTAGAGTGCAAGTAGTCCTCGACTTACAACTGTTCATTTAATGATTGGGTTCTGACCGAGGGCTTCCCAAGAGCATGAAGCAAACTCCTTGTCCCGACAAAAAAAACCCTTTTATTAATTGACTATGAATTCTGCTCATTCACATCCAGCAAAGTCTTTCAAGGGAGGATTTACAGTCACAGACTTTGTCTGGCTTGGAGAGCTGCCAGGCCGATAGCTGCAAAACTTGGCAAGGAGTCTCAGAGAGTCACGAACCAATTAATCAAACTAATTGTCTCCTGCAAACTCCACTCCCCTTTCGCTCTGGGAGGGTTTATTTCCTCTGGGAGGGACCATTCCTCATCCACCTGTGGCTTTACTCCCAAGTCGACCCTTGTTCTTTAGCTGTTCCCTTTGTCTAGCAACTCTGCACATGCGCACACTGGGAACAGGCTCCAGCTGTTCTTCTGCCCCACTGATGTCTGACTCTGAAGGCAGCTGATAACTGTCAGACAGCCCTGGCCCCCTCTCTTCCTCTGACACAGAGCCTGTTAGGGTGTGAATTCCACCCTGAATTATCGAAGTGTGGATCGTGGAATTTCCTTGTAGCATACTTTTGAAATAAGCGAAAATAAACCCGAGGCATGATCTAATAAAAGAACATTTTAATATAAAAGAAAGTAAAAATATAAACTTGCTAACTGAATTAATTACATCTTGGCAGAGCTCTGTGCCTACCTCCCTTGGCAGGCGAACAAAAGAACAGAAGAGAAAGTTAAGAAGGAATGTGAAAGTGCATGCGCAGTAAAACTTGTCAGATAAGAACTGTGCCATGCGCAATAAATCTCAGCACAGCTGGCAAACCAAAATAAACGCAGTGACAGAGCCCTCATCAGAGCCTTCCCCAGACTCCAGGGCTGGCCCATCTTCCTCCCCAACCTCCTCACTGTCCTAATTTGCTGCCAGCTCTGCTGGGCACTGACGGGCCACAACAGATTGTTCAAAGATACAACAGCATTGAAAAAAAGTGACTTACGACCTGTATTCACACTTACAACCATTGCAGCATCCCTCTAGTCATGTGATCAAACTTTGGCTGTTTGGCAACTGGCATATATTTACAATCGTGGCAGCATCCCAAGTCCTGTGAGCAAGTCAAGAGCATCATTTGCAAACTTACCTAGCCGGCTTCCAGCAAGGAAATCAACAGAGAAAGCCAGATTCCCTTACCAAGTCCGTCGGGGAACCAATAGGGTAATCAGGATTCTCCCGCCGGATGTATGGGCCAATGAAAGAGAGGTCTCACAGCGCCACCTACTGGTGGACCGGCTCAGTACACAACACCCCTTTCCCCTGGTTCACGCAGACGTAGTCCCGTAAATACCCGGGACGCTGGGGCACGCGCAGAGATCTTCGCAGGGGAGGAGTGGCTGTGGTCGACGTAGAAGGATGGCTTGGTCCGGAAGGCAGGCGGAGCTGTTCCAGAGGCCCCACCCTGGGAGGTGCACCAAAGTTACGAGATAAGTCTGCAGATCTAAACGTGGTGGGGGACACGGGTTCGGAGCTAGCTGCGTTGTTGTCGTTGGGGCGGCAGGCGGCGTCGCTAGGGCCTAGTCTACTCGGAGTTGATGGTTTATCCGGGGACCCATCGTCAGTTCGCCGCCGCAGCTGATCTATGTGGCGCCGCCACATTCGTCCGTCGCCGAGTAGGACCCTGTAAGAGCAGGGCCCTGTTATGTCCGCAATACTTCCGGGTACCCACTTCGGATCACCCGCGAAGTTCCGTGCAAAAACCCTCTCACCCACCCGAAAAGCCCTAGGAGGGGGAGAGGTAGGAAGAGGGGAAGAGGAATACAGAGGGTGTAGATGGTCCAGGGTGGTCCGGATTTTTCTGCCCAAGAGGACTTCAGCAGGACTTTTGCCTGTGAGGGGGCACGGGGTGGAATGCTGGGAATGCAGGAAGGTGGTAATCCGGGAGGAAAAAGGAAGATTAACCATGTGGGCAAGTGCTTCCTTGGCGGAACGCACAGCGCATTCAGCCAGGCCATTCCCCGCAGGATGAAAGGAAGCGACTGGGGCATGGCGAATGCCCAAAACTGCAAGGAATTGTTGGAATTCCTGGGAAGTGAACTGGGGGCCATTGTTCGAGACAATGACGTCCGGCAACCCATGGGTGTTGAACAGTGAATTAAGGATGCGGATAGTGGCCACTGAGGTGGTAGAGGGTATAGGAAAAAGTTCCACCCACTTAGACCAGGCATCTATAACAAGGAAGAAGGAAGTGCCTGCGAGGGGGCCCATGAAATCTATATGGAGACGGCTCCACGGAGCCCTAGAATGATCCCACTCTCGAGCAGGGGCGGAGGGAGGGGCGGGATGGACCTGTTGGCACGGGGTGCAGCGCTGCACCCAAGCCGTAATGTCTGCATCCATGGAGGGCCACCAGACATACCCCCTGCCCAGGGATTTCATCCGGACTATGCCTGGGTGCCCCTCATGGAGGCGTGCAAGCACAGACTGGCGCAAACGGTCAGGAATGACTACGCGATGGCCCCATAGGAGGCAACCCTGAAGCGCGGAGAGCTCTGTGCGGCGCCGATAAAAAGGGAGAAAACGGGGTTCGACAGAGGAGGGGGGCCATCCCCTGCGAACATAGTTAAGGACAGCAGAAATAGTAGAATCAGAGAGGGAAGACAGGGCTATATCGGAGGCGGTAATGGGCAGGTGGAGTTCGTCCAGGAGGTGAATGGACTCGATGGGAGCTGGGTCGGAAAGAAGCAGGGGAAGCGGGCAGCAGCTAAGAGCGTCCGCGTGGCCCATATGGCGGCCGGGCTTATAAATGAGGGAGTAATTGTAAGCAGAGAGGAATTCCGCCCAGCGCGACATGCGAGGGGAGAGGATAGGAGGAGTAGGGCGATCCCCTGTGAGGATGCCCAAAAGAGGCTTGTGATCCGTAAGGAGGGAGAAAGGACGGCCGTAGAGATAGTGATGAAAACGTTTTACCCCCGTGACGGCGGCCAGTGCCTCTTTGTACAGCTGGCTATAATTTCGTTCAGGCTTGGACAAAGTGCGGGAGTAAAAAGCAATAGGGGCTTCCGAGCCATCAGGGTAAGCGTGGCTCAGGACAGCCCCGACACCGAAGGGGGAGGCGTCGCAAGCAAGAAGCAGAGGAAGGGACTGATCGTATTGTGCCAGGACTGGTGGGCGCGTGAGGGATTCCTTGACAGCCGCGAGCGCATGCGCTTCGCAGCTAGTCCATGTCCAGGCGGCGGAGCTGTCTAAAAGCCTATGGAGAGGCTCTGTGAGGGAAGCTTTATGAGGAATAAAAGAGGAATAGAAGTTGAGGAGGCCAAGAAAGGCCTGCAACTCAACCTTATTAGAGGGAGTGGGGGCGGAGAGAATGGCGTCTATTTTGGAGGGGGAGGGATGGACGCCATGCTGGTCAATGAGGAAACCTAAGAATTCAACAGAGGGAACGCCCAGCTGGCATTTGGAAGGTTTAAGGCGGAGACCAGCTTTACGGAAACGCTGTAGGACGGAGCGAAGGACTTTGGCGAGTCCTGATCGATCTTGGGCAGCGATCAGGACATCGTCAAAGTAGGGAGTGACGCCCGGGATCCCATTGAGCAGCCGCTCCATGAGACTTTGAAATATGCCAGGAGCAACACTAATGCCGAACTGGAGCCTTTTGCATTTAAAGGCGCCGCGGTGAGTCACGATTGTTTGTGCAAGCGCCGTGGCGTCATCAACAGGGAGCTGCTGATACGCTTGCGCAAGGTCCAATTTAGCAAAAATCTTGCCCTGGCCGAGTGTGTGCAGGACATGTTGCACAACTGGAACAGGATAGGGATGGGCTTGAAGGGCCTTATTGACAGTTGACTTAAAGTCCACGCAGATCCTTACGGATCCGTTGGACTTCAAGGGAACTACTATAGGAGTCTCCCACGAAGAAAAGTCCACAGGTTGAAGCACCCCTTGGGCAAGAAGCTTATCAATTTCTGCGTCTACCTTTGCCCTTAAGGCAAAGGGCAGACGTCGGGCCTTAAGACGGATAGGAGCAACAGTAGGATCAAGGTTGAGGGAAATAGGAGAGCCCGTATAGCAGCCCAGAGAAGAAGAGAAAACATCAGAAAATTCAGAAAGAAGGGAAGAAAGGTCATCCCCAAGGGAAGAAGAACACCGGGTGGAGTGGATCCCCGAAACAAATAGACCGAGAGCACGGAACCAGTCCATCCCTAGTGGAGAAGCTAGGTTTTTTTTTACGATTAGTAGTGGCAGACACCCATTGAAAGAACCGTAGGTAACAGTAGGCGTCGCTCAACCCAGCAGCGGAATTGGGTTGCCCTGGTAGTCTCGAAGACGGCAGCAGGCAGGAGTTAGGTCACGTGTTCGGAAGTTAGGCAGAAGAGAAGAGAAGGTGCTCCAGGACATGATAGAACGGGCAGATCCGGTGTCCAGCTCCATAGAGCTAGGGCTGCCTTCGATCTGAAGCGAGAGATGGATCTTACCACGTTCTCCCTGGGAGGAGGAGGAAGCGTCGACGACCCATTCCAGCCAAGAGTCGTCGATGTCACCTAGGGAAAGAAAATTTTGGTGCCTGGCAGGGAGAGGCGGCGGGGCTGGCCGGTAGGTAGAAGGCACCGTAGCAGGACGGGAATCAGGAACGGTAGAGCGGCAAACATTTGCTAAATGGCCCCGTTTACCGCACTTTTGGCACACAGCAGTGCGGAAACGGCAGGCTGAGCGCAAATGGCGGCCGTCGCAGCTGAGGCAATTCCATGTATCTTTATGGCTCAAAGATTGCAAGCGGTCAATTGCCAAATCTAAGTCAGTTTGAAAAGAGTTAGAGGCGACAAGCTGGTTAGTGGCTGAGAAAGTAGCTGGAGGAAAACGCCTCTGGTCAGGGGTGGATTGACCTGCCATTTTGTAAGCGCGAGCCTCATCGACAGCATTCTTCAACGTGAGGTCCGAACGGGAGAGAATGCGCCGGTGGAGATTAACATCCTTTAAACCATAGATGAATTGCTCGAGGAGCGCTTCGTCTAGGTCGGCGAATTCACAAGTGATAGCAGCAGCTCTAAGCGCGGCTACGTACTGACTAATAGATTGTCCATCTCGTTGAACGCAGTGGCGGAATTCTTGGCGCCTGGCGAAACGTGAGGGCGCCAGCTCATAGTGCATTTTAAGTTTTGCCATGAGGAGCTCCCATGGCATGGTATGAACAGGGGTGGGGGCAGATAGTGCCCTTGCCGTGGCAAACATTTCTGGGCCACAGTAATTCAAGAAAATACCCCTCTTACGTTCAAGCGAGAGATTCAGCAGGTCGTGGGCTTGCAGAAAACATTCAATCCGTTCTATGAACGCCTCCCAGGATTCGGCCTCAATACGGAATGAAGCGAAGAAAGCTGTATTAGCCGTGGTTCTTGTGATTAGAGGTTCAGGTTCACTCACCTTCGTCGCCAGTTTTGTGTTCCAAGCAAAGAAGTAGAAGCAGGCTTGTAGACGTTAATCTTTATTTAAAAAAACAACAGTAACTGACTAAAACCAAGATACACAATTCCCGGCTGACAGCAATTTATACAAACGCCGTCCGTCGGGGAACCAATAGGGTAATCAGGATTCTCCCGCTGGATGTATGGGCCAATGAAAGAGAGGTCTCGCAGCGCCACCTACTGGTGGACCGGCTCGGTACACAACATGCAGTATCCTTCCCTTGCCAAGCTCACCAAGTCACTCCCACAGAACCGGTAGTAAATTTTTTTGAATCCCACTACTGGTCTCAACATATTTTTGACATTGTGGCGACCAAAACTGCCAAGAAACAGTATTCCAAGTGTAGACTTACCAAGGCTTTTCCCCCCACGTCTAAATTTGTTGGATGCATCATCTCTGTATACCAAATTGTTTCTTCCTGGTGGGGAATACTGGAGGAGATCACTTGATGTCCTCCTTTCCCTCTTGATTCTGTTGCCGTTACGCACATGAAAGGGTTAAAGCTGGAATAACCAAAGGACCTTCTCTCTGGGACCAACCATGCTAATTCCTCGCACAGCTCTGGAAAGTTTGCTGCCTTTTGATATAGAAAGATACCGTTAATATAAATTCTTGCCTGTTGCTCATGTCTTCCCCTCTCTCTGCCTGCCTTTTATCCTGTTTTTGCCAGTTAATTGTTTCTGATGTTGGCTGATTAATAAATAAAAACCCCATCTCCATTTTTGCTAGCAGAACTAAGTGGGTGCGGATGCTTGCTTTAATCTGATCTGAAAACAGGCAGCGCAAACCACTTTATAATGCCTTGGTAAGGCCACACTTGGAATACTGCATTCAGTTTTGGTCACCACGACCAGCGCGTACACACACACACACACACACACACAACCGTATATATGTATATACGTATACTGAATACTGAATACTGAATACTGCATTCAGTTCTGGTCGCCACGATGTAAAAAAGATGTGGAGACTCTAGAAAGAGTGCAGAGAAGAGCAACAAAGAGGATTAGGGGACTGGAGACTAAAACATATGAAGAACGGTTGCAGGAACTGGGTATGTCTAGTTTAATAGAAAGAAGGACTAGGAGAGACATGATAGCAGTCTTCCAATATCTCAGGGGTTGCCTCAAAGAAGAGGGAGTCAAAGTATTCTCCAAGGCACCTGAGGGCAGAACAAGAAGCAATGGGTGGAAACTAATCAAGGAGAGAAGCAACTTAGAACTGAGGAGAAACTTCCTGACAGTTAGAACAATTAATCAGAGGAACAGCTTGCCTCCAGAAGTTGTGAATGCCCCAACACTGGAAGTCTTTAAGAAGATGTTGGATAGCCATTTGTCTGGAACGGTATAAGGTTTCCTGCCTAGGCAGGGGGTTGGACTAGAAGACCTCCAAGGTTCCTTCCAACTCTGCTATTGTATTGTATTGTATTGTGTTGTGTTGTATTGTATTGTAAACTCAGCAGGAAATTATTCACCCTGGTTTTCCAATAGGATCTACGTTTTCTCACAGCCATCTAGCCGTCAATTGGATTTTTGCAGCCCAGATTTGACCGCCTTATGGAAGATGCCAAGTGGCAGAACAGAAGAGAGAAAAGGAATTGTAAGTCCACACACACAACAAGCTTGTCCTGGTATGAGTACAGATCACCAATGTTTGCCTGAGCCATGAACTCATGAAGTTGTCTTCTCAAGTGAGGTACTAATTTTAGGGTTCCCCTTGCACACATGTGCTAGTCGTTCCCGACTCTAGGGGGTGGTGCTCATCTCCGTTTCAAAGCCGAAGAGCCAACACTGTCCAAAGACATCTCTCTGGTCATGTGGCCAGCATGACTAAACGCCGAAGGCTCATGGAATGCTGTTACCTTCCCACCAAATGTGGTTTCTATTTTTCTACTTGCATTTTTACAGGCTTTGGGAACTGCTAGGTGGGACAAGTAGTGGGAGCTCACTCGGTTATGTGGCACTAGGGATTCAAACAGCCAAACTGCCAACTTTTCTGATCGACAAGCTCAGTATCATAGCCATTGAGACACCGCTTCACTGAACTAATAGAGGTACTAATGCCATTCTATAAAGCCATAGTCCCTTCCAACTCTATTAATCTGTTAATCTGTTAGTAAGACACACTTAGAATACTGCATCCAGTTTTGGTCACCACACTATAAGAAAGACGTTGAGACTTTAGAAAGAGTGCAGAGAAGAGCAACCAGGATGATTAGGGGACTGGAGACTAAAACATATGAAGAATGGTTTCAGGAACTGGGCATGGCTAGTCTAGTGATGAGAAGGACCAGGGGAGACATGATGGCAGTCTTCCAATATTTGAAGAGCTGCCACAGAGAGGAGGGGGTCAAGCTGTTTTCCAAGGCACCTGAAGGCCAAACAAGGAACAATGGATGGAAAATGAACTACCTAGAAATAAGGAGAATCTTTCTGACAGTGAGAACAATCGACCAATGCGACAGATATTGCCTTTGGAAGTTGTGGGAGCTTCATCACTGGAGGCTTTCAAGAAGAGACTGGACTGCCATTTGTCAGAAATGGTGTAGGATCTCCTGCTTGGGCAGGGGGTTGGACTAGAAGAGACTACAAGGTCCCTTCCAACTCTGTTAATCTGTTGAAAGTTCATTTCTTTTATATATTGATTGATTCAATTTTTATGCCAGCCAGCTCTTTCGGCTGACTTCCGAGAAGCAAAGTCAATGGATGAAGCCGGATTTGCTTGATGACTTAACAACCGCCGCAATTTGCTTAACCCCCGTGGTTAAAAAAAGGTTGCAAAATTGGGCACAACAATTCTGATCCCAGTTGTGGCTGAGGACTGCCTCTACTATCCAGTCATTAGTCACAGCCCTGTACAACAATTTTTAAAATGGGTTCACCGCCTGCCTGTAAAAAAAAAAAGAGAAAGCATTAAAACAAAGCTTTAAAAAAACACCCTTTAAAAGGCCATATGCTACTTCTGACAACTTGAGAAAAAGCCGGTGGCTTCTTGTGAATTGCAAGGAAGCTTCCTATCAGATCTGTTAAGTTCAAAGTGCCTTGGGCTAGAGAAGAAGTATAATAAAACAGAGGGGGGCAAAAAGCAGGTTAGTACTAGTAATTCAGCTCTTCTCCTTTACTATTATTGGGTAGCGTATACGTATGTACTGGGTCTGTCTAGTTCAGGGGTGTCCAAACTTGAGAACTTTAAGACTTGTGGACTTCAACTCCCAGAATTCCCCAGCCAGCATAGCTGGCTGGGGAATTCTAGGAGTTGAAGTCCACAAGTCTTAAAGTTCCCAAGTTTGGACACCCCTGGTCTAGTTTTAATGAAAAGAAGGAGTAGTGGTGACATGATAGCAGTACTTCAGTATTTGAGAGGCTGCCACAAAGAAGAAGGAGTCAAGCAGGGGTGAAATCATCTTACCTTGGCTACCAGTTTGCAAATGTGAGTGTTTCCAGCCGGTTGCCAAGCCTCCAAATTTTGATCATGGGACACTGGCGATGCTGCGACGGTTGTAAGTAAGAGGACTGCTCAAATGCCACTTTTTTTTTCCAGTGGCATTGTGACTTTAGGAAGTTAGCACCCGCCGCTCTCCTAGAAGAATGAAATATCCCTAGGAAATATTGAAAAGGCAGAATATTACATAAGAAATGGAGAAACATGTTTTTAGGCAGGAAAGAGAGTCGCTCCTAATAGCCCCCCACCTTTGTCAATAGGTCATTAAAAGGCCTGAGCCAGTCTATTCTACATAACAAAGATCTCCTCCCTTCAGCTCCAGGGTGATGGGATTAAGGCACGATAGTGTTAGCCCTTTACCCATCTCACCACAGGGCACCTGGGAAGATGCAATGCTCAACCAAACATGGACTCACAGCCTACAGAGTTGCCTCTGCATGGCCCCATAGGAGTCTGACAACCAATCAGAATACAAGATCAAGATCAAAGCCCAGAGAGAGCATAAAACCAGAGACTTTCAGCATCTCGCTCTCTTTGTCTTCTTCACCCAACATCTGGAAGCATGTGATTTCCCCTTTCCTGTTCAGGAGCTCAAGCCAAGTGATCCTGTCCACCATTAAACCATCTTTCCAAGCAGCCTCCATGTCTCCAGTGTCTTTTTCCCCACTTGGAACTGAACCCAGAAGGACATTTCTTCCAACATGACTGAACAGTTGCTAAGTGAGCAGTTGTAACTTGAGGATTCCCTTCATATTGATGGCGGAGTGGGTGGGTAGGTAGTCTGCTAGGAAAAAGGAATCCATCTGTGTGCAGAAAATGGCAACTGCGCGGTGGTCGAAGGCATGAAAGCAAAGGGCTATTTGGAAGTTTCAAGGGAATCTAAGCCATGAAGAAAATGTTGGCGATTGTCTCAAAAAAGGATAAGACAAGTGGCTTTGATATGGCTACGTTCCCTCCGTTGCAGAGACCCAGTTACAAGAGGAACTCTTTATCAGTGTCAAATTATGACAAATGACATTGGGGAGAAAGTCAAAAAGGCTGCTGAAACATCCTCAGGCTGGTGTTTTTGGCTTAAAGCGTGGTCGGAGATGCCGTCTTTCTATAAATCTTGGTGGGGTGTGTGTGGATCTTACACGGGAAAAGACCCGAATACAACAAGACCAGCGCGTACACACACACACACACACACACACACGTATATATGTATATACGTATACTGAATACTGAATACTGAATACTGCATTCAGTTCTGGTCGCCACGATGTAAAAAAGATGTGGAGACTCTAGAAAGAGTGCAGAGAAGAGCAACAAAGAGGATTAGGGGACTGGAGACTAAAACATAGGAAGAACGGTTGCAGGAACTGGGTATGTTTAGCTTAAGAGAAAGAAGGACTAGGGGAGACATGATAGCATTATTCCAATATCTCAGGGGTTACCACAAAGAAGAGGGAGTCAAACTATTCTCCAAGGTACCTGAGGGTAGAACGAGAAGCAATGGGTGGAAACTAATCAAGGGGAGAAGAAACTTAGAACTAAGGAGAAATTTCCTGACAGTGAGAACAATTAATCAGTGGAAGAGCTTGCTTCCAGAAGTTGTGAATGCCCCAAGACTGGAAGTCTTTAAGAAGATGTTGGATAGCTATTTGTCTGAAACACCTGGGCAGGGGGTTGGACTAGAAGACCTCCAAGGTCCCTTCCAACTCTACTATTGTATTGTATTGTATTGTATTGTATTGTATTGTATTGTATTGTAATGTATTGTATATATGTGTATATATGTGTATATATATACATATATACATATATACATATATACATATATACATATATACATATATACATATATACATATATACATATATACATATATACATATATACATATATACATATATACATATATACATATATACATATATACATATATACATATATACATATATACATATATACATATATACATATATACATATATACATATATACATATATACATATATACATATATACATATATACATATATACATATATACATATATACATATATACATATATACATATATACATATATACATATATACATATGTGTGTGTGTGTGTGTGTGTGTGTTTGTGTGTGTGTGTGTGTGTGTGTATGTATGTATGTATGTATTGTGTCACAACCCCTGGTATGCCCAAATATGGGAGGGAACACTCTGCTTCCCTTTTCTGTCCTTCGGTTCACTCCAGGAGACCATCCAGGCAGAAAACTATATTTTTAATGTTGTTGCCTTTGTTACATTTTTGTTGCATTTGTGCTGATAAATAAATACATAAACAGCCCAGGTTCAAATCCCAGTAAGGGTATGGCTAGCTGATGAGAGCTAAATAGCTTGAAATAGATCTATACTAGTCTCCCTTTATTTATTTATCAGCACAAATACAACACACACACACACACACACACACACACACACACATACCCATTTCAGCATGAATTAATCAGAAGAAACAAAATATTGCTTTTTCCTTCACTCACATTTCTTTGCTGGCTTTCAAGGCTAACAAAATGGAGACAGGGAAGGAAGAGGAATGTAAATAAATAAACAAACAGGGAACAGGAGCCGTTTAGGGAGAGGGACATAATGGCACTTCTGGCTTTGTGTACAGAGAGAGAGAGAGAGACATCATTTTGCCCCTTGGACAAGCTAAATTGTGAAATTTGTGACCTGCTGTCACAACAGACTGGCAGGACGGCTTCCTTCGACAGGCAGAAATATAAAATAAGCAGGAGTTTGGGGAAAACAGTAAAAGCCTGTAGATTTTTTTCTTTTTTTCTTTTGTCGTGTCTATTTTGGCAACACTTGATGAACGGAAATGTGGCACGAAGCAAACATAGCCAAGTGCAGCCCAAAACGTGCCTATTTTAATCTCTTTTTGCCTCTTAAGTCCAGCCTTGGTTTCTGTATCTGCAAAATGGGGATAATCAGTCTGATTTTACATTATTGTGAGGAGAATTGTAGACTGGTTAGGAGAATTTGAGAGTATAGTAGTCTTTAACTAGAACCAGGGGTGGGTTGACGATTTCTTTACTACTGGTTTGGGCACGCTCCCGCGCTTGCTCCCGCGCAACGCTTCTTCACATACGCACGTACCGCTGCTACTACCGGTTCACCCGATCCAGGCCGAACTGGGAGCAACCCACCTCTGCTTATGACCACAACTGAGTCCAAAATGTACGCTGCTTAAGTGAGACGTTTGTTAAGTGAGTTTTGCCCGATTTTGCGACCTTTCTCGCCTCAGTGGTTAAGTGAATCACTGCACTTGTTAAATTAGTCACACATTTGTTAAGTGAATCCGGCTTCCCCATTGTCTTTTCCTGTCAGATGGTCACAAAAGGGGATCACATGACACTGCAACCGTCATAAATATGAGTCAGTTGCCAAGCGGATAGTGTAAGTGTGAAAATGGTCATAAGTCACTTCACATGGTCATTCAGTGAACTGTTGTCAGTGGAGGACCATCTATATCAGGGGTGTCCAAACTTGGGAACTTTAAGACTTGTGGACTTCAACTCCCAGAATTCCCCAGCCAGCCATGCTGGCTGGGGAATTCTGGGAGTTGAAGTCCACAAGTCTTAAAGTTCCCAAGTTTGGACACCCCTGATCTATATTATTAAATCTCACCCAGATTTAATGATAATCAAAATAGATTCACTGAAAATCAGTGCGAGATTTTAACATGTTCTCTTATTTCTAGTTTAAATCTCTCCTTTATCAGTTTGCATCCATTGTTTCTTGCCTGGCCTTCAGGTACTTTGGAGAATAGGTTGCCCCCCAATTCTCTGTGGCAGCCCCTCAAATATTGGGGCAATGCTATCATGTCAACCCCAGTCCTTCTCTTTGCTAGACTAGCCATGCCCAATTCTTGTAAGTTCTCATCTCTTGGAGTTGTGGATTGCACAATTGCTGGAAGTTTTCAAGACAAGATTGGATGTTCATTTGTCAAAGATGGGTATAAGGTGTGCTGTCTATGGGGTTGGACTAGAAGACCTCCAAGGTCCCTTCCAGCCCTATGACTCTAATTCAAAGTGGCAAACACACCTAATACTCCTGTTTTCTCCACAATAGGTCTGTGAAGTGAGTTGGGGTAATGTAGAGTGACTCGCTTAAAGTCACTCAGCCTGCCTAGTAAGGGAGGACTAGAACTGTCTCCTGCTTTCTAGCCAGCACCTTAACCACTATGTTGCCGCCGAGGATATGGACAGGCTACGCGGGCGACTGCGGGCCACCACATGTTTATTGGACCCGTGTCCCTCCTGGCTTGTACTGGCAGCCTGGGAGGTTACACGAGACTGGCTCCTGGGGCTGGTGAAAGCCTCGCTGGGGGAGGGGTTCCTACCAGCCGCCTTGAAAGAGGCGGTGGTGAGGCCCCTACTTAAGAGGCCTTCCCTGGACCCAGTAGAGTTAGCCAATTATCGTCCTGTCTCCAACCTTCCCTTTTTAGCGAAGGTTGTTGAGAGTGTGGTGGCGCAACAGTTCCCTCGACACCTGGAGGAAATTACTTATCTAGACCCGCGCCAGTCCGGTTTCCGACCCGGCCACAGCACTGAGACGGCTTTGGTTGCGTTGGTGGATGATCTCTGGAGGGCAAAGGATGGGGGCTGTTCCTCCATCCTAGTCCTGTTAGATCTCTCAGCGGCTTTCGATACCGTCGACCATGGTATCCTATTGCGTCGACTGGAGGGGATGGGGGTGAGGGGCACCGTTTTGCGGTGGTTCTCCTCCTTCCTCTCCGGTCGGACGCAATGTGTGTTGGCGGGGGAGCAGAGGTCGACCCTGAGGCCGCTCACGTGCGGCGTGCCACAGGGGTCGGTCCTCTCACCTCTCCTGTTCAACACATACATGAAACCGCTGGGCGAGATCATTCGAGGATTCGGGGTTGAGTGTCATCTGTATGCAGATGACACTCAGCTATACATCTCTACCCAGAACCACCCCAACGAAGCCGTCGAGGTGATGTCCCAGTGTCTGGAAGCCGTGTGGGTCTGGATGGGTGACAACAGACTCAAGCTCAACCCTTCCAAGATGGAGTGGCTGTGGCTACCGGCGCCCCGCTTTAGCCAATGTGTTCCATCTCTGGTCATCGGGGGGGAACAACTGCCCCCGGTGGATAGGGCACGCAATTTGGGCGTCCTCCTGGATTCCCGGCTGTTGCTAGATGATCATGTGACAGCCGTGGCTAGGGGGGCGTTCCACCAGGTTCACCTGGTGCGCCAATTGCGCCCCCTACTAGAGCGGGACGCCCTTCGCACAGTCACTCATGCCCTGGTGACTTCCCGTCTTGATTACTCCAACGCTCTCTACATGGGGCTCCCCTTGAGATGCACCCGAAGGCTCCAGCTGGTTCAGAATGCAGCCGTGCGGGTTATTATGGGAGTACTAGGTACTCCCATGTAACACCTTTCCTGCGTGAGCTGCACTGGCTGCCTGTGGCTTTTCGGGTGCGTTTCAAGGTGCTGATTGTCATCTTCAAAGCGCTCCATGGCTCGGGACCTAGTTATCTGCGGGATCGCATTCTACCCCACACATCCCTGCGACCAATCCGCTCTCACAGAGAGGGTCTCCTCCGGGTACCTTCCGCTAAGCAGTGCGGGCAGGCGGTGCCTAGGAATAGGGCCTTCTCTGTGATGGGCCCAATCCTCTGGAACGACCTCTCCCCCGATATTAGAACCACCTTGGACCTCCGCTCCTTCCGCAAGAAACTCAAGACCCACCTGTTTTGACTAGCCGGTCTGGCCTAATTGTAATTGTAATTGTACTTACAGGGAACATCTACTACTGACCTTCCTGGATGGCTTCCTAAATTTTAAATTTTGGGGTTTTAAACTGGTTTTAGAATTGTTTTTAATTATTTAATTAGTTTGGGTTGTATATACAGACGGTATGTGTGCGTTGTTTTGTCTGATGTTTTATGTTATGTTTTGTTGTTTTATACACGAACGGTCTGTACACCGCCCCGAGTCCCTATGGGGAGAGGGGGCGGTCTATAAATTTAATAAAACCTAAACCTAAACCACTATACCAAACTGGCTCTCTTAATGTTTATATTCATAATAATCATAACATTCCAATGCTTCCATTGAGCCAGCGTTGTCCAAAGACATTTCTGTGGTCATGTGGCCAGCATGACCTATTTATCTATTCGTATTTACATGCTTTTAAGCTGCTAGGTTAGCAGAGGAGATGGAGCAAGGAATGGGAGCTTACCCTGTCGTGTAGTCTTGAATGTGGGTGGGCTGGCTTTCCAGCCGACAAGCTCTTTAAAATGTTGTGTATATAAAAGGATTCGAGAACCACATAACTTTTCATCCGGCAAACACAACATGGAAACAATTGTCAGTTAACAGAGAAAGCAAGCTTGCTTAGGACAGTGTTGATTGAATAATTGAAAAACACCGTTCTCAACCTTTCTATGGCACAGTTGCGTCCCCTTGGCAGCTGTAAGATATACGGTCTTCAACTCCCAGAATTCCCTAGCCCAGTGATAGCTAACCTTTTTCTTGTGTGCCGAAATTGTGTGTGTGTGTGTGTGTGTGTGTGTGTCCATACCTATTATGCAATGCACCCTGTCCCCCTGAGTATGCACACATGACCCCCTGTGCTTCCCCTGTCACGATGTTAAAAAGTTTGCTAGGCCTGAACTGCCTAAACTGACATTCAAGAGTTAAACTAAGAAAGCTTTATTGCGCAGGTCATAAAACAAAATGTTATCTGAAAGTGATTTATTGCGCATGCGTTACACATTCCAGAACTAATTCCTTTCTTCTTTGTTCGGCTGCCAACTTGGCAACCGGAGCTTTCATTATCAAAATGTAACAATTTAGTTAACTTTTCTGTTTTATCTATTTTTATTATTTCATTATTAAAGTTTGTTTATTAATTAGAATACTTGTCAAAGACTTTTATTTATTTTCTTAATATCTCAAAAGATATGCGGAAGGGAATCAGCCTCGGTCCATAGACCTCATTTTCTACAGGGTGTTTTTCCCCTGACATCCCCCAACCCTCGTACCTATGTGCGCCTCCCCCCGTACCCGGTTTTAGACCTAGGAGGCCCCCCTGAAGCCTCCTGAAACAAAAAAACGGGAACTTGGAGGTGCACCGCACCCACCGTGCATGTACATACGCCCCCCCAGCACTCTGACACATGCGTGTGTGACCCCCCCCCCCATGCAGGCGCACACGTCTCCTGCATGCGTGGCAGAGACCCGGGCACATGCACATGCGCTGGGCGACAGCTCGAGTGTCCGCAGAGAAGTCTCCGCATGCCACCTGTGGCACGCATGTCATAGGTTCGCCATCACGGCTCTAGCCAGTATTAATGGGCATGATCTTTGGAGCTCTTTTTCAACTTCCCTCTGAGATGTCATTGCCATTCCAACCCAGTCTTCTGCAGCGACATACTTTTTCTCATTTTCACCCGAGGGAAGACACACACACCTCACCCTAGAAGAATGAAATATTTTGAGAAATATTAAAAAGGCAGAATATTATATTTCCCTAAAGTAGGAATGGAGAAACATGCCCTTGGAGACAAAAAGATATAGACCCCATCTTTCTTAATAGGCCCCAGCAGATATTTTGTGCCCATTAAGAAAGACTGGGCCATCCTATCTCCACAACAAAAGACCTTCAGCTTCAGGATGATGGGATTAAGACATGACCCTGCAGGACATTATAGGATTAACCCTCTAGCAGCAGAGCTCACTACATTGCACAATCTCCTAAGGACATTGCATCAGCCAAGCTTCAACCAAACCTGGGAGCTCAGACAACTCCTAGGCTTTGTACTTTGCCTATAGAGCCAGCTATGACATTTACATAACCCCTACATGGTCTCATGGGAGTCTGACAACAGCCAATAGAATATATGTTATTGTACAGGAACAGGAAGCTTAAGTTCAAAGCCCAAGAGAAGGTATAAATACCCCTCACTCTCAGCTCCATGTATTCATCTGTACCAGAACCACAAAGATGTGCTTCTGTTCATCAATAAATGGATCCTCTTTCCAATCAGCCTCCAGCCTCCATTTTGTCTCCAGTGACTTCATCCCGGCTTGGAACTGAACCAGATGGATATTTCTCCCAACACACCTAATATTAACTGTTTCTCCTGGCCAGGGGGAATGTTATGTATTGAATGTATATAATAGTGTTAACTGTGCTAAAATGAAACTAACCTTCAGATGACTCTAACTGTTAACTGTGCTAAAGTGAAACTAACCTTTAGATGACTCTAATTGTTAACTGTGCTAAAGTGAAACTAACCTTTAGATGACTCTAATTGTTAACTGTGCTAAAGTGAAACTAACTTTTAGATGACCCTGTTAACTGTGCTAAAATGAAACTCACCTTTAGATGGCCCTAACTGTTAACTATGCTAAAGTGAAATTAACCTTTAGATGACCCCAACTGTTTTGGAGGGAAAATTAGAACATGTATATTTGAGCGGGCTTTTTCTACTTCTATGATTGATTAAGGCCCTGTTGGGCCTAGAGTATAAATCACAGGCATTTGCCTGCAGTTCCTCAGTTCCATTTTTGAGTCAATAAATACTGTTGCACCAATGCTGGTCCGGTTCTTGCCTACTAAAGTCCACTACACAACAGAACTGTCTCTACTTCATCTGGCTATCATTAGGGATGGAAACGGAAGAAATGTTTTTTGGGTGTTTGCGCTTGTTTTTTTTTTTTTCTCTTCTTCCCTCCCCATCCTGCTTTCCTTTTGTGCTGTGACTTTGTGAGCCTAAGGGCAGAGAAGGTTTTTCAAAACATGCTTTTTCTCTCCATTTGCAAGCCAGCCTGGAAGATGTTGGGGGGGGAGAGGGAACAGGGGAGGGGGCAGAAAAGCATGGCTGTCTGTTTCGATAAAAGGATCTGAACAAATTAATTCAACCCTGCAAGTTGTTCTGAGCCACAGTTGAGGTTATAGGGGTTGGATGAGAGACGCTCAGCTGTTCTTTAAAACACAACTGGGTGGAAATAGTTCTCAAGGTGAAAAGTGTGAAAACCGTCAGTCTGAGAGGGGGGGGGGGAAATTAGGTTTCTTAAAGTCTCTTTTCCAGGCTGTTTTTACGTTTCCTAACAGCTCCCTTGAAGCTTTGTCTATATAAATGTTGAATTATATGGTTCCTTGACTCTTTAGGATCAATTGTTCCGTATTACCTTTTTAAAAAAATGTAATCTGTTTCATTTCCCTCAATATCCTGCCGGATCTCACAGAGGAATATCTTTAACTGCTACGAAGCATGATTTCCCCCCACCTTCAGCAGTACTTGCAGCTAATAAAGCGGTTTCTCTTCAGCTACAGGGAAATCGTCCGAAATAAAAATGGGTTTGGATTGAAATTTTCCACGTTTTTTTTTCTCCCCCCCTTGAGACCTCATGTTTCCAATCTGAACTTCCTGGAGACAAGAAAGGTGCTTGAAACCCTGTTTCTGTCTTAATCGACATCAGATTTAACAGAGGGATACAATCAAGTTCAAGTGAGATACTAATACCACTCTATAAAGCCTTAGTAAGACCACACCTAGAGTACTGCATCCAGTTTTGGTTGTCACTGGAGACTAAAACATATGAAGAACGGATACAGGAACTGGGCATGACTAGTCTAGTGAAGAGAAGGACCAGGGGAGACACGATGGCAGTGTTCCAATATTTCAGGGGATGCCACAGAGAAGAGGGGGTCAAGCTATTTTCCAAACCACTTGGAGGCCAGACAAGGAACAATGGATGGAAACTGACCAAGGAGAGATTCAACCTAGAAACAAGGAGAAATGTTCTGACAGTGAGAGCAATCAACCAATGAAATAGCTTTGCCTTCAGAAGTTGTGTGGGGTTTCATCACTTGAGACTTTCAAGAAGAGATTAGATTGCCATTTGTGAGAAATAGTGTAATGTCTCCTGCTTGAGTGGGGGGGGGGTTGGACTAGATGACCTATAAGGTCCCTTCCAATTTCCTTTCCTCATTCTCTTCCTCATGGAATTCCAGTTGGCTAGAAAGGTCTAAATCTGATGGTGCCTCTTGACATTGGATCAGGGGTTCTCAACGTTGGTGGCTTTAAGAAATGTGGACTTCCAACTCCTAGAATTCCCCAGGCAGCATGGGAGTTTCTAGTCTTCCTCATCCCAAGAAATGACCATTTTTGGGGGCCAACCTTCAATAATGGGCACATATGCACAGGACCCACATTCCTAATCGAGAGGCAATAAACAGTATGGATCATTTCAGGTGGTCTAAAGCCCAGACTCCGATGAAGCTGCCTGTCAGGCATGCCTCCTTCAGTATCCAAAGAAAAGAAAGAAAAACCTCAACTCCATTTGAATAGAGATAAAGTACTTTTACTAGATATGAATTGAAAGCAGCGAAAAGGAAAGCAAGATCTGAGCCAAAAAGGCGCGAACATGTACATATCAAACATTTACCCAGCACCCTCCCCCCAATTCCCCAACCCTATGTCCAATCTGCAACTCCCTAAGGTGTCATGTGGGGTGCACCTTCCAAAAAACCTCATCAAGTTGGTATGTGAGACGGTTGGCCTTGAGCAAGTCCAAACACAGGCCATTAGCATGCACAGAAGATGGTGAGAACTTCTTCATAACTCCCTCCTTCCCTTCTTCATAACTCCTCCAGCACCAGTAATTCCCCCTCCCAAATATCCCAAGCCCCCTCCCTCCCCATTTCTATGTCAGCCGATAGCAAGCAAGGAAAGGAGAGGCTGACACTGCCCGAGATTAGGATGAAGTAGAATAACAGAGTTGGAAGGGACCTTGGAGGTCTTCTAGTTGAACCCCCTGCTCAAGCAGGAAACCCTATACCGTTTCAGACAAATGGTTGTTCAATCTTTTCTTTAAAACTTCCAGTGATGAAGCACCTACAACTTCTGGAGGCCATTCATTCCACTTACTACTATATTTTTCGGACTATAAGATGCACCGGTGTATAAGACACACCAGGATTTCGAAGAAAAAAAAGTTTTTATCCTCCCCAGCCTCCAGGAGCACTCTGCAGGCTTCAGCAGGGCTGGGGGGAGGCAAAAACGCATCCGTTTCCATGCTCTTTTGGGGAGGGGGGGGGGGAAACGTGCGTCTTATACTCCAAAAATATGGTATTTGTTCTAATTGTCAGGAATTTCCATCCCTTATTTCTAGGTTGGTTCTCTCCTTGATTAGTTTCCATCTATTGCTTCTTGTCCTCTCGTCAAGTGTTTCGGAGAATAGGTTGATCTCCCCTTCTTTGTGGCAGCCCCTCAAATATCAGAACACTGCTATCATGTTACTCTTAGTCCCTCTTTTCACTATACCAGATATACCCAATTCCTGCAACTGTTCTTCATGCTTTAGTCTCCAGGCCCCTGATCATCTTTATTGCTCTTCTCTGCCCTTTTTCTAGAGTTTCAACATCTTTTTTTTATATTGTAGGTACTTGATTGTTGACAAAACTAATTTATCCTCCCTGGTGCCTCCCCCTTGGGCCATCCATCATTCTACGCTTTAAGATCCTATGCCTTTACTATATTTGCCATAAAAATAGAAGGAACAAAACAATTAAGATACCAAGAACATGTAAGCAGCACCCTTCGTACACAAATGAAGGTCAGTGAGGGCCAGTCTAATTAAGGGAGACCCATTTGCCAAAGTTGGCATAACGTTTGTGGTTTTATTTTTTTAGTGTGATAGCTAATCACCCTGGTGCACGAACAGCCAAGTCACGCACAGAGTTCTGTTATTGGCTCTTCAACGTTTGAGGTCATAATGGATCAGTTCCAAGTGTCATCCGCCATCCTTCTTGGACGGCAGCTTTATTTGTTCTGTTCATGGACTGTTGATGGCCAACTACATCTTGACATGAACACCATCAAGAACTTTATATTTGGTCAGAAGGAGGCAGAAGCCTACTCTAGAGAAGGCCCAGTCTCTAGCTCTTCACATCGTCTAGCAGGGGACCCCAAATTGGGCAGATCTCCTGCCTCTCATTCTTCTTCATGGATTTCGGCAGGATGCAGCCAGGAAGCTCTGGATCTGGAGAAGCTGCACCATGAAATGAGGATCATGGAGAAAGACATCAAGGTCTTCCAGCAAGAAATCATGGAGACGTTGAACAATCTGGAAGGCACCCTCAGCTACTTGACGGATCTGATGGCCAGGCTCGAAAACAAGACCGGCGAAGTGGAGTCATCCTTCAGAGACAAGGACAACAGAGAGATAGCACAAAGCAACGGTCTCCCTCCCCACCTCCTCTCAGAGAAGGAGCTGCACAAAAAACCCGCAACGCTGGAAAAAACGTTTTTCAGTAAGAGTGCGCAGCTGGAGTTAATCGTCCAAAAATGGGCTAAAGAATAGGGAAGCCCAGCCAGTGGTTGCAATTGAGAAGAGAGAGAGAGTGAACATCGATCTGAGGACTTTATCTTAAAAATGGGGCTTATGGGGGTACAAAGAGAAGCAAAAGGATGATTAAAAATCATAATTAAACATAACATTCCAAATCTAATTAATCTCTCTAGTGCGGTACACTTGAGTCAATTGCCTGGAGGATGGGATTTTTTTTTCTTGGCTAATTAACAACGAGATGTTTGTTTCCTTCTTTTTTTCCAAAATATCTGAATGCAGATATTCCAGTTTTGCACAAGTAACACAATTTTGTGATCTCTCGCTCTCTCCTCTCCCCTCCTTTCTCTCTACTTATTGGAAGCTTTTACATATACCAAGTTGTCCCAGCAGATGGCAGTACCTAGTCAGCCTTGTCTGAACTTGAAAAAAATTAAGCAGGCTGTACCTGGTTAGTTTCCGGATGGGAGACCACCAAGAGATCCAAGAGCTGTAAGGTAGATTGGAAAACAAGAATATTTTTTTAAAAAACAAACAGCTGCAGCAAACTATTTCCATATAGCTTGGAAAGATGGTTTAATGGTGGACAGGACCACATGGTTTGAGGTCCTAGGCAAAAGAGAGCACACCGGTGTGTGAGAGAGAGATTTATACCCTCTCCTGGGCTCCGCCTTGGAGCCTCCTGTTCCTGTGTAAGAAATGTATTCTGATTAGTTGTCAGACTCCCATGGGGCCATGCAGGGGTAACTTTGTGGTATCTTGAGTCCCAAGCTTGGTTGAATCTTGCTGGGTGAATGTAATCTCCCCAGATGCCATGTGGTGAGTTCTTTTCCTAGATGGGTAGAGAGGGCTAATCCTACCTTTGTTGGATCTTGGGTGAGGGCATTTGCTTGTGAATAGACCTAGCTATCTCTTTATCTCATAAGTGCTGATATCTGCTGTGGGCTATTGAGGAGGGTAGGGGCAATTAAGAGTGTGTCTGCTTCTGGCCCCCCAAAAACATTTCTCATCCAGGGAAATATAATATTCTGCCTTTTTAATATTTCCTAGAATATTTTATTTTTCTAGGAGAGGTGTGGGTGCTAACTTCCTACAATGTCTATGGAGGAATCAAACTCAGTTTTATTCCTCCATAGGAGAGTTTACCTTAACTCACTGTATATCATCTTTTAGAACCAAGTGTCCAGTCTTGGCAAATGTAAGACCGGTGGACTTCCCAGAATTCTTGGAATTGAAGTCCACAACCCTTAAAGTTTCCAAGATTGGACACCCCCGTTTTAGGTCCTCATTATGTTTTGCAAAACATTATGGATAAAATGGGGAGAGACTGATAAGCAGCATAACAGAATAAAAGTGCAGGAATCAAACTGGAAATGCTTGCTGAACAATTTTTATTCTGTGCTTCATTATAAAATTCCCAAGCCAGCATGTACTAAATAATAAAACAGCATGCAAGAAGAACGCAACAGGTAGAATCACAGAAACAACATTTGGAAAAACCGATAATATTCTGCAGAGCGGTATAACTATTAAGACTCTAAACAGTCGACATAAATTCAAAATGTTTGCAATTAAGTGTAGATAACAGCTTTCCCCCAACGTGATATCCACACTGGCTGGAAATTTTGGCTTTTGCAGTCAGTCTCAAAACTGAAGAAAAGGGATGGGAAAAAAATTAAAGCCCTAAATTAAACTACCGGTAATAATTTTAACTCCTAGGAGGTTTTCATCAATGGAGAATCTTGGTCATCCAGATCATGGTTGTCTCAAAAGGTAATTGGACTTTGTTTTTCCTTGAAGATGTTTCACTTCTCATCCAGGAAGCTTCTACTGTTCTGACTTAATGGTAGAGAATGGAAGGATTTATATTCCTTGCAATCATCTGGTTATGATGGAAGAAAACAAGAAAGACGGGGTCAAAATCTAATAAATAAATAAACTTTTGGAATGGGTGGAAACTAATCAAGCAGAGAAGCAACTTAGAACTAAGGAGAAACTTCCTGACAGTTAGAACAATTAATCAGAGGAACAGCTTACCTAGTTACTTGCGGGATCGTATTCTGCCCCATACATCCCTGCGACCAATCCGCTCGCACAGAGAGGGCCTCCTCCAGGTGCCGTCCACTAGACAGTGTCGGGGGGCGGCGCCTAGGAGTAGAGCCTTCTCTGTGGCGGGCCCAGCTCTATGGAATGACCTCCCTCCGGATATTAGGAATACCTCTGACCTCCGCTCCTTTCGTATTAAGCTTAAGACCCACCTATTCCAAGTAGCTGGCCTGGCTCAACTTTGATCTAACCATATCGCTCCTGACGGGTTTTTAATTGGGTATTTTAATTATATTTAATTATTTAGGGGTTTTTTAATCACTGTATTCTAATTGTTTTTTATTCATCAGCCGACCTCCTCCTTGTGTATGTCTCGGTATATGTCTCTGTTATATGTTTGTTTTGTCCACATGTTTATTTCATATGTTTCATTGTACGCCGCCCCGAGTCCTTCGGGAGAGGGTGCGGCTAAGAAATAAATATTTATTTATTATTTATTTATAGCTTGCCTCAAGAAGTTGTGAATGCCCCAACACTGGAAGTTTTAAAGAAGATGTTGGATAGCCATTTGTCTGAAGTGGTGTAGGGCTTCCTGCCTGGGCAGGGGGTTGGACTAGAAGACCTCCAAGGTCCCTTCCAACTCTGCTATTCTATTCTATTTTCCTTCTCTGTCCTAGCCACATCAGCAGAGATGCCATGGTTCTGTTTAGAGAGGTTAATGTCATTTACAAACGCATGCCGGGGAAAAGAGGTTCGCTGATCTTCAGGCTTTGACTGTAGAACGAGGCTTAAATCCCAGGATTTTGTTAAATAAAGTCCAAAATCCTCGTGTTCAGCCTCCATCACTGATTTCTATTTATTTATTCTTATGGATGCAGTGCTTCTTTCTATTTATTTATGTTCTCTCCCTTCCTTTCATTCATATGTCCTAGAAAAAAAAAGTCTTAACATTTGTTTTAGATTAAAAATTATCAGTCAATCAAGTACACTATTGCATGATACAGCTGGTATTCCCCGATTTATATCCATTCATTTTTACTGCTAAGCAACACACTTGCTAAGTGAGTCTTGCCCCATTTTGCAACCGTTCTTGCCACAGTTGTTATGTGAATCACTGCAGTTGTTAAGTCAGTGACATAGTTGTTAAGTGAATCTGGATTCCCCATTGACGTTGCTTGTCAGAAAGTCACAAAAGGGGGTCACATGACCCCAGAACACTGCAGCCGTCATAAATATGAGTCAGTTGCCAAGGGTCTGGATTCTAATCATGTGATTATGGGGATGCTGCAATAGTCATAAATGTGAAAAATGATCATATGTCACTTTTTTCAGTGCCGTTGTAACGTCAAACAGTCACTAAATAGTTGTAAGTTGAGGACTACCTGTATACATTTCCAGAATTACTTTACAGAGTAAAGTACCGGTACAATTTGCAAGTTTTCATCCCTTATACTTTGCAAGATCGCTTATCATCATTCTAATCTATTCCAAATTCTGGAGATGAATTCGTTATTGGAAATATGAAAGCTGAAAAAGCTTTTTAAAGCTTAGTACCAAGGAAAACTACATAGTAAACCATCAATTTAAGGGACTAATAATAATAATAATAATAATAATAATAATAATAATAATAATAATAATAATAATAATAATAATTTTATTTGATTAGCCGCAACCCTCTCCCGAAGGACTCGGGGCGGCGTACAATCAAAACGGATAAAAATACACATAAGACAAACATATATACAAAAAGAACAGGGACATATACATATGTGCATGGAGGAGAGTTGACTTATAAGTGAAAGACAATTAAAAACACAACTAGAGAGAAGGAGTATCTCTTAAGGCAGAATGTCCGTTAAATCCAAATGTTTTATGCATGTAAATTTTATATGGCCATTAAAGCAGAATGCCTGTTAAATCCAAATGAGTTTCATGCATGTAAATTTTATATGGCCATTAAAGCAGAATGTCTGTTAAATCCAAATTGTTCCATGCATGTAAATGTTATATATTTAACCCATGCACAAAATGGGTTTTTAATGCTTACACCATTTGCATTGTTTATGCATTTTAATATACCCATCAAATGGTAATTATTTACAATATCCAGACCGACTTTGTGTATTCCACCCAAAGTCCGTTAAATGGAGGTTCATTAAATCAAGGCCTTATGTGAAATATCCAAACCAGCCCAATGCACAATTAAAAGTCAACACAAATCCAAATCTATGAAAATTGTGTTTTTTTTTCTGGTCCTGAAAATAACCAATTTGTTGGCTCAAGATGAGTTCTCGGGTGACTTTGGTAGCTATTGCAGTCATCTCTGGAACTGCTTAAATCTCCCACTGTCTTCTGTTGAACTGTCCATGGACAAGGTGATTCTCTCCTTTTTGGGCAAGACCCAGCTCCTTCTTTCTGCAGCCGCTGAGATCTTGGAAATTGCTGACTTGCAACTCCATGCCTATTGCTCTTAGGAGAAGCCAAGTGGAACCAGAGTGATTGAGTGCTTCAATCCTCAGCCTGCTGGGTGATAATATGGAGAAAGGGCTGGGAGGGGAACTCTCCTGCAGGGACCGAAGCGGCCCTTGGAATGAATAGCCACTTTTAATCTACAGACGCTTGTTCCTGGGGAGGAAAGCTATGGCAATTTAGATGGCATACTGAAAAGCGGAGACATCACCCTGCCAACAAAAGTGCATATAGTCAAGGTTCTGGATTTCCTAGTTGCAATGGATGGCTGTGAAGGTTGGACCATAAGAAAGGCTGAGCACCAGAGAATGGAGGCCTTTGAACTTGAGTGCTGGAGAAGACTCCTGCAAGTCCCTTGGACTGCAAGACAATCCAACCAGTCAGTCCTAGAGGAGATCAACCTTGACTGCTCTTTAGAAGGTTAGATCCTGAAGAGGAGACTCAAAGGCTTTGGCCACCTAATGAGAAGGAAGGACTCCCTGGAGAAGAGCTTCATGCTGGGAAAGATGGAGGGCAAAAGAAGAAGGAGATGGCAGAGAATGAATGGCTGGACGGAGTCACTGAAGCAGTCAGCGTGAGCTTAAATGGACTCCAGAGGATGGTAGAGGACAGGAAGGCCTGGAGGAACGTTGTCCATGGGGTCGCAATGGGTTGGACACGACTTCGCAACTAACAACAAATCTACAGACTCCGGTACCAATTGAAAGTCTTTTTAGGTTTAGTTCATGGAGGGATTGCCGAGGAAGGACAATCTTATGAGGGATGGCGGATACTGTTGGAAAGCTGGCAGAAAGAATCTGCTAAGCCAGTGTTTCTCAACCGTGTTTCTCAATACAGGTAGTCCTTGACTTACGACCACAATTGAGCCCAAAACTTCTGTTGTTCAGTGAGACATTTGTTAAGTTAGTTTTGCCCCATTTTATGACCTTTATTGCCGCAGTTGTTCGGTGAATCACTGCAGTTGATGAGTAAGTAATAGCAATAGCCATAGCACTTAGACTTATGTACTGCTGTCCTGACCTAGGCTTCCCAAGAGCATGAAGCTGACTCCTCATCCCGATAAAACTTCTTTTATTTGGGTTAAAGGGAATTCCTCTCCAGCAAAGTCCCGGAAAACAGTCTTTCATGAGATTTCATCGCTACGGACCTTTATCAGGTTTGGAGAGCTGCCAGGCCGATATCCTCCAAACACCACGCTGTAGCAGCAATTACTTGGCAAGAAGTCAGGAACAGATCTTCACCCTAATGAATTGAACTAA
This sequence comes from Natrix helvetica, assembly GCF_964273705.1. Lineage (NCBI taxonomy): Eukaryota > Metazoa > Chordata > Lepidosauria > Squamata > Natricidae > Natrix > Natrix helvetica. Next base: position 288,317,055 of record NC_138552.1, on the reverse strand, counting down.
TTGTCTCCTGCAAACTCCATTCCCCTTTCGCTCCTCTTTATTGCCTATGGGAGGGGCCATTCACCGTCCACCTGTGGTTTTACTCCCGAGTCAGCATTTGTTCCTTAACTGTTCCCTTCTCCTGGCAGCTCTGCGCATGCGCACACTGGGAACAGGCTCCAGCTGTTCTTCTGCCCCACTGATCTCCGACTCTGAAGGCAGCTGATAACTGTCAGACGGCCCTGTCCCCACCTCTGCCTCTGACGCAGAGCCCTCATCAGAGCCTTCCCCAGACTCTAGGACTGGCCCAGGTTCCTCCCCAACCTCCTCACTGTCTGAGTCAGCCATCAGCTCTGCTGGCTGCTGGCGGGCCACAACTGCTTCACAGAGCTTTAAAGCCCTCTGTAAGCAGTTTACAGAGTCAGCATATTGCCCCCAACAGTCTGGGTCCTCATTTTATTGACCTCAGAAGAATAGAAGGCTGAGTCAACCTTGAGCCAGTCAGGATCGAACTCCTAGCAGTGGGCAGAGTTTGACTGCAATAGCAACAGCACTTAGACTTATATGCCGCTTCACAATGCTTTCCAACCCTTTCTAAGCGGTTTACAGAGTCAGCCTCTTGCCCCCAACAACTTGGGTCCTCATTTTACCCGCTTCGCAAGGATGGAAGCCCGGGTCAACCTTGAGCCTGGTGAGATTCGAACTGCTAAATAGCAGGCAGCCTGCAGCCAGCGGAAGTAGCCTGCAGTACTGCATTCTAACCACTGCGCCACCACTGCTCATGTAGTAATCCGGTTGTTATGTGAATCTGGGCTTCCCCATTGACGTTGCTCGTCGGAAGGTCGGAAAAGGGGATCGCATGACCTGAACGGTCGTAAGTATGAACCAGTTGCCAAGCGTCTCAATTTTGATCACATGATCGTGTTGATGCTGCAAAGGTCATAACTGTGAAAAACGGTCATAAGTCCGTCCATGTAATTTTGAATGGTCACTAAATGAGCTGTTGTAAGTCAAAGACTACTTGTATGCTGGTTAGGGAATTATGGGAGTTGAAGTCCACAGGTCTTGCAGTGGTCAAGATAGAGAAACATTGTGCTAAGCCATTTCTCCATCTCTCAATGGAAATTATTTGTAGAAATCTATTCTCTTTCTTGTCCCTTTTACATCGCTGAAGGTTTCCTTTACTGCAGAAATAAGTGGGGGAATACTAATAAAACTGTCACTGATGGGCACTGGATAATAAAGATGTTCACCGTTGCCTTCCCTTTTCCGTTTCTTCGTGAATTTTGTCTGTTGGAGCCCGCTTGGTGTACTGGTAGTCCTTAACTTACTGTCAAGATTTAATCGCCTTGCTTCTTTCAAACCTTAATGCTTTTCAACGTGAAGTCCAATGAACTGGGAGAGGGAAGGGGGAACTGGAACGCAGAGGAAGTATGTGGAGATTGTGAGAGTGCGGAAACCATCAAGGTCATCACTGCAGGTGCTTGAGAAAGAGATGGACAGTTCCCATAACAAGAGGATGTCTCATAATTGGACAATGGGAACACTCAGGGGTGGGGAAAAGAGATACAATACAATACAATACAATACAATACAATACAATACAATACAATAGTAGAGTTGGAAGGGACCTTGGAGGTCTTCTAGTCCAACCCCCTGCCTAGGCAGGAAACCCTATACCATTTCAGGCAAATGGCTATCCAACATCTTCTTAAAGACTTCCAGTGTTGGGGCATTCACAACTTCTGGAGGCAAGCTGTTCCACTGATTAATTGCCCTCACTGTCAGGAAATTTATCCTCAGTTCTAAGTTGCTTCTCTCCTTGATTAGTTTCCACCCATTGCTTCTTGTTCTACCCTCAGTGCCTTGGAGAATAGTTTGACTCCCTCTTCTTTGTGGTAACCCCTGAGATATTGGAACACTGCTATCATGTCTCCCCTAGTCCTTCTTTCTCTTAAGCTAAACATACCCAGTTCCTGCAACCGTTCTTCATATGTTTTAGCCTCCAGTCCCCTAATCATCTTTGTTGCTCTTCTCTGCACTCTTTCTAGAGTCTCCACATCTTTTCTACATCGTGGCGACCAAAACTGGATGCAGTATTCCAAGTGTGGCCTTACCAAGGCATTATAAAGCGGCATCAACACCCCACGTGATCTTGATTCTATCCCTCTGTTGATGCAGCCTAGGACTGTGTTGGCTTTTTTGGCAGCTGCTGCACACTGCTGGCTCATATTGACTATTGACTATAGAAGACTATTGTTTGACCAGGCAAGCTTTTCCACGGAAAAACCAGAGCTGGCTTTGCTTCTTCAGTACCAATAAGGTGTATCCAATAAGGTTTTACTTTTGGCAACTCAATTCTCCCGAGAGTGTTTCCTTGTTTTGGGTTCACTAGTTGAACAGCTAACATTTACAACCATTCATCCCGTGACTGTTTGAAGTTACAACAGCACTGAAAAAAGTTCACTTATGATTGTTTTCCCACACTTACAACCCGTCACGATCACCTGATCAAAATTTGGACCCTTGGCAACTGGATGATATCTATCATGGTTGCAGTATCTCAGGGTCCTATGATCAACTTTTCCAACCTTCCAACACGCAGAGTCAATGGGGAAGCCAGATTCACTTAACACAAGCATGTTACTAAACTTAAGAACTGCAGCCATTCACTTAACAACTGTGGCAAGAAAGATTGTGAAATGGGGCAAAACTCACTTAACAACGACTGTCTTGCTGGGTCATGGAAACTGATCGTAAGTCAAGGACTATATGTAGCAGTTAAAGCTACCCGGCTGGCGTGCCTTCCGACGGTACGAGCGAAGTGGCGGCTTTCCGAATCGGAGGTGTGTATGCTAAACGCAGTATATTAAGGCTCTTGTCAGGCTGATCAATATTTAATGTGAAACTTACGAAGATTGGCTCAGGGATGCATTTAAAATGGGAGCATTAGCTGCAGGTGGCAATTTCTAAGACACAGTTTTGATTATTTAGTGAGCTGGCATTCTGCAGAATTTAAATATATGTAGGGTTATGGGGCTTTCTGTAGCGAGGGCAAGTGCTCTAAATTTGTTGACTTTTCCATTGTTTGCCTGTTTGCTTCTGGCATTAAACGGAGACAAATGATTAATTATTTATCTGTCACATACCATTAGTCTGCTAGCTCCCTTGCTGCTTTTCCCACTTATGCTAAGTAGGGGTAGTCCTTGACTTATGACCACAACTGAGCCCTTATGGTAGACATGTGATTAAAGCAGAGAAATATTGGAGTAGGATACGTATCTTAATACAGAAAATTATTAAAGTGAATATCACGAAAAAAGCAGAGAGTTTTCTTTTGGGTTTAATTGGGTTTGAGCCACGGTGGTGCAGTAGTTAGAGTGCAGTACTGCAGGCTACTTCTGCTGACTGCCGGCTGCCTGCAATTTGGCAGTTCGAATCCCACCAGGCTCAAGGTTGATTCAGTCTCCCATCCTTCCAAGGTGGATAAAATGAAGACCCAGACTGTTGGGGACAATATGCTGACTCTGTAAACCGCTTAGTGAGGGCTGTAAAAGCACTGCAAAGCGGTATATAAGTCTATTGCTGTTGCTATTAAAGGGAAACGACCTGGGGGGGGGGGAATTTCTGAATTTTGATGTTTTATATGTTGATGGCAGCAAGATTAATTTATGCGCATAAATGGAAGGTCACCTCGATCCCCACAATGGAGGAATGGCTGCAAAAATTGATGGAGTTAGCAGAGGTGGCTAATTTGAGTGTTTTGATCAAAGCAATATATATATACATATATACATATATACATATATACATATATACATATATACATATATACATATATACATATATACATATATACATATATACATATATACATATATACATATATACATATATACATATATACATATATACATATATACATATATACATATATACATATATACATATATACATATATACATATATACATATATACATATATACATATATACATATATACATATATACATATATACATATATACATATATACATATATACATATATACATATATACATATATACATATATACATATATACATATATACATATATACATATATACTTTTATTTCTATAATACAATAGCAGAGTTGGAAGGGACCTTGGAGGTCTTCTAGTCCAACCCCCTGCCTAGGCAGGAAACCCTACACCGTTTCAGACAAATGGCTATCCAACATCTTCTTAAAGACTTCCAGTGTTGGGGCATTCACAACTTCTGGAGGCAACTTCTGTTCCACTGATTAATTGTTCTCACTGTCAGGAAATTTCTCCTCAGTTCTAAGTTGCTTCCCTCCTTGATTCGTTTCCACCCATTGCTTCTTGTTCTGCCCTCAGGTGCCTTGGAGAGTAGTTTGACTCCCTCTTCTTTGTGGCAACCCCTGAGATATTGGAGCACTGCTATCATGTCTCCCCTAGTCCTTCCACTTGGAAACCGCTTCTGGACTTTGTGCTTGAGGTGGGGAATAAAATGAAACTTTGATTTTGGGTTTTTACCGATTAGATAGATTTGTTGTTGATGGCTAGTTTACACTATTATGTAAAAGTAAAAAGCTGAGGTTTGATGCTACTGTCTTATTCTACTGCATCAAAGGGAGTTGAAAGTCAATGCCTTTTTTTTCTTTTTCCTTTGCTTTCCCTCACTTTTCCCTTTCCTTTTCCCTTCCCTATTTTCCCTAATATTTACTTCTGTATTTTCTTTGTATGCTCCATTATAAACTAGTAGAAACCGTTTAAAATGACCACAACTGAGCCCAAAATTTCTGTTGCTAAGTGAGAGATTTGTTAAGTGAGTCTTGTCCCATTTTACGACTTTTCTTGTCCTTTCTTTCTATGTTCTATTATCTCCAAGGACTTGAAATGGACAACTAATGTTATAATTATCATTAAAAAGGCACAGGAAAGAACATTTTTCCTGCGTCAAGTCAGAAAGCTCAGCTTGCCCCAGGAGATGCTGATACAGTTCTACAGAGCAATTATTGAGTCTGTCATTTGTATCCTTACAACTGTCTGGTTTGACACAGCAGCCGAACAGGATAGGTACGGATAATTAGGACTGCAGAAAAAACAATACAATACAATACAATACAATACAATACAATACAATACAATACAATAGCAGAGTTGGAAGGGACCTTGGAGGTCTTCTAGTCCAACCCCCTGCCTAGGCAGGAAACCCTATACCGTTTCAGACAAATGGCTATCCAACATCTTCTTAAAGACTTCCAGTGTTGGGGCATTCACAACTTCTGGAGGCAAGCTGTTCCACTGATTAATTGTTCTAGCTGTCAGGAAATTTCTCCTCAGTTCTAAGTTGCTTCTCTCCTTGATTAGTTTCCACACATTGCTTCTTGTTCTGCCCTCAGGTGCCTTGGAAAATAGTTTGACTCCTCTTCTTTGTGGCAACCCCTGAGATATTGGAACACTGCTATCATGTCTCCCCTAGTCCTTCTTTCCATTAAACTATACATACCCAGTTCCTGCAACTGTTCTTCATATGTTTTAGCCTCCAGTCCCCTAATCATCTTTGTTGCTCTTCTCTGCACTCTTTCTATTTCAAACAATTGAAACCAGCCTGCCTTCCTTTGAGAATCTGTATAGTGCACGAACCAGAAAGAGGGCTGAGAAAATATCTACAGACCCCCTCAGATTCTGGACATAATATATTTCAACGTCTCCCCTCAAGACGCCAATATAGATTATATGACTAAATAGTTTTTTTCCCCATGCCATCACTCTGCTGAACACTTAATTCCCACAGCCCTGTCTCATTTCTCATCTTTTCTCATCCTTGCATCTTTCCTAATATCTTATCCTATTGATTAGTTATTATTTATCAATTGTTGTTTATTATGATCTATGTTATTTGGGACCCAGTGGCTCAGTGGCTAAGACGCTGAGCTTATCGATCAGAAAGGTAGGCAGTTCAAATCCCTAGTGCTGCGTAATGGAGTGAGCTCCCGTTACTTGTCCCAGCTTCTGCCAACCTAGCAGTTCGAAAGCACGTTAAAATGCAAGTACAAAAGATAGGAACTACCTTTGGTGGGAAGGTAACAGTATTCCATGCACCTTCGGCATTTAGTCATGCCGGCCACATGACATCTTCGGTCAGCGCTGGCTCTTCAGCTTTGAAACGGAGATGAGCACCGCCCCCTAGAGTCAGGAATGAGAACCTTTACCTATGTTATTTGCTGTTTATATGTACGATGTGAGCTTACGCACCGGAGAAAAATTCCTTGTGTGTCCCATCACATTTGGCCAATAAAGAATTCTGTGGTTCTTTTAGGCCAGTCCATACCCATGGCATTCACCCTGGTCCTAAAAGGATTCCAGGTAGTGTGCAAACTCAGAAAGTGGATTATGGGTATTCAGGTTATCCATTTTCTAGGCCCTGCCAACGCATGATAACTGAAGAAGGACGAAGCTGACGAAAGAGATGGCAATCTCTATTTATGTGGGATGAAGACTGTGAAAAAAATTGTTGGGGAGAGAAGGCAGTCATGAAATTAAAAATAAAATCAGCTTGTTGTCTGAATCAGAGAGGCTAGTTTTCTCCTAGAGAGTTTGTATTGTTGCGTAGCCAAGCATTTCGCAGGATACTCAAAAGGGAAATGTGAAAGTCCAGTCTCTTTGGAGGCTTGTTTGCGATCACTTGTGATAAAGAGAGTTAGCTTCTTAAGCCACAACGGTGCTCCAATTATCCGACTGCTGGGAGAAATTGTCGACGTAGCTTTGCACGGAGTGTTAAGACCTGACAGGCATTCAAACTGCTGACAGGAATCCAACAGGTTTACAGTTTCTGAAGGATTTGGGTGGACTTGACTTCATCCTCTCATTTCCCCAAGCGGGAACAGTTTTCAAAACACATTTTTACTGCATATTACATTTCGTTTGCAAGCTTCCCTCCAACTTTGCCACTTTATAAGGCCTTAGTAAGGCCATACTTGGAATACTGCACCCAAGTTTGGTCACCATGAGGTAAAAGAAAAAGATGTTGAGACTCTAGAAAGAGTGCAGATAAGAGCAACAAAGATGATTAGGGGACTGGAAGCTAAAACATACGAAGAACGGTTGCAGGAACTGGGAATGTCTAGTTTAATGAAAAGAAGGACTAGGGGAGACATGATAGCAGTCTTCCGATATCTCAGGGGCTGCCACAAAGAAGAGGGAGTCAAGCTATTCTCCAAAGCACCTGAGGGCAGGACAAGAAGCAATGGGTGGAAACTAATCAAGGAGAGAAGCAACCTGGAATTGAGGAGAAGCTTCCTAAAAGAAAGGAAAATTAACTAGTGGAACAGCTTGCCTTCAGAAGTTGTGAGGGTTTCATCACTGAAGGTTTTAAAGAAGAAACTGGACAGTCACTTGTCTGAAATGGTATAGGGCATCCTGCCTAAGCAGGAGGTTGGACTAGAAGACCTCCAAGGTCCCTTCCAACTCTGCTATTCTATTCCATTCCATTCCATTCTGGAGGACTGGAGGATCTTCAAGGTCCCTTCCAGCTCTATTCTGATTCTGATTCTAATAAGCCTGGCCCAACTCTGCTGCATTTGCTGCAATTCTTACAGATTGGGGAAATTATTCTACAGGCAAACATCGATTTATAAGCCACAATGGAGACCAGAATTTTTTGTTGTTAAGCAAGGTGGTGGATACTTGAGTGATACAACAGTTTGTGTTCCAATATCTCAGGGGTTGCCACAAAGAAGAGGGAGTCAAACTATTCTCCAAGGCACCTGAGGGTAGAACAAGAAACAATGGGTGGAAACTAATCCAGGAGAGAAGCAACTTGGAACTAAGGAAAAATTTCCTGACAGTTAGAACAATGAATCAGTGGAGCAACTTGCCTCCAGAAGTTGTGAATGCTCCAACACTGGAGGTTTTTAAGAAGAGATTGGATAACCATTTGTCTGAAGTGGTATAGGGGGTCCTTCCTAAGCAGGGAGTTGGACTAGAAGACCTCCAAGGTCCCTTCCAACTCTGCTATTCTATTCCATTCCATTCTATTCTATTCTTTTTGCCACCATTATTAAGCAAATCATTGCAGTTGTTAACTTTTTAATCAAGCAAATCTGACTTTTCCCATTGAGTTATCTGGCTGGATGCCAGCTGGGAAGGTTGTAAACTTTGATCAGATGATCCCAAGATGCCGTAGTCATTAAAAATACAGGCCTGATGCTAAGCGACTAAATTGGGATCATGTGAATGTGAGGAATGCTATGGTGGTTGCACGTGTGAGAACCGTTTGTAAGTCGCATTTTTCAATGCCCTCGTAACTTCCAAGGGTCACTAAGTCAACCGTTGTAAGTCGAGGACTCCATGTAATTTCCCCCAGTTTCAAACCGTATGACCCATTAAACTTTAGTTTCCTCTTTACAATACATTATACTGATTAAAAGCTATTCATTTGCTACATGGAGATGGAACATAACATGTGGAAACCATGGAGCTTTTCATAAATTAGATGTATATTCTTTCCCCCAAAAATATATATTGAAAACAAACAAACAAACATACAGCCTATAATGGAGGACAACAATTTCTCCCCCAAAGAAACAAAGCAGAGCTATCACCCGGCAGGTGTAGTTTTGACAGGTAACCTGCTTCATGAATATGGAATAGCAATTAGAGGCTGTATTTAAAACTTGGTTGTCCTTGGGGGAAATTCCTCCTCTGCCTTTCATTTATATCCTTACCTGGTTTAGCATGGGAATATTCTGATTTTTTTTTAAAAAAAATACGCCTTCCTTTCAAAAAAACAATGGAGCTTTAGAACAGGATAAGCAAGATATTATATACTTAGGAGCAGGGCTGGGCTGCTGGGGGTTCGCATGGGTTTGGGCGATCCTCTAGCTAATGACCCTCCCAATTTGGGGACCCTGCAAATCCCACGTCTGGCTGGCCCCGCTCACCCCTCCCCTCCCACCCTTCCCCACCCTCTCAGGGGTCTCATACAACACAGGAGTTACAGGTTGTCCCTATCTAACAGACAGACAGGTATGAATTTGCATTGTGGTGAGGCTATTAACTCCCTTGTTCCATTTATCTATGTAATTGTCTGTCTGTCGGTCTGTCTGTCTGTCTATATCAGGTTTGTCAAACTTTTTGTCATCACGGCGGTGTCATATGACATATAGTGACTTTTTCCCCCTTCACTAAACTGGGCACGCCCGGAGTTTCACACCTGTGGTCTATATCTATCTGTCCATCTGCTTATTTATATTTATCAACTGTCTATTCGTCTATCCATCTGTCCATCCATCCATCATCAATCATCTCTCTCTCTCTTTCATCATTATCTATATCTATCATTTCTCTATCTATCATCTATCTATCTGTCTGTCTATCTATCATCTCTCTCTCTTGCGCACGCGCTCTTGCATCATTATCTATCCTATCTATTTATCTATCTGTCTGTCTATCTATCTATCTATCTATCTATCTATCTATCTATTATCTCTCTCTCTCTCTTGCATCATTCTATCCTATCTATCATCCATCCATCCATCCATCCATCCATCCATCCATCCATCCATCCATCCATCCATCTATCTATCTATCTATCTATCTATCTATCTATCTATCATCTCTCTCTCTCATCATTATCTGTCTGTCTGTCTATCAATCTATCTATCTATCATCTCTCTCCCTCTCTTTCTCATCTATCTGTCTGTCTGTCTGTCTGTCCGTCCGTCCGTCTATCTATCTGTCCGTCCATCCATCCATCCATCCATCCATCCATCCATCCATCCATCCATCCATCCATCCATCCATCTATCCATCCATCCATCCATCCATCCTATTTTCCCCACAATGGCAACAACCCTGTGAGGTGGGTTAGACTGAGAGAGACTGGCCCAAGGTCATCCAGCTGGCTTTCATGGCTAAGGCAGGACTAGAACTCACAGTCTCCCATTTTCTAGCCAGGCGCCCTGACCCCTAGACCAAACTGGCTGTTCTCCCTCAACTTTGTGATTAAAAGTTACAAGGAAGGATTCGTGTGCAATCTGCTATTAAACCTTTGATAGTGTCACTCTAGGAAAACTGGATTCCATTTTGAGATGGTTATTGCTTAAATTTGGAATAAATGAAGCCTATACTCCGTAGAGGATAACACTGATTTGTTTTGGCAAGTCTTTCTGCTTCTTCGTTAACCTGCCTGTATGTATCTTCCAAGCTGACTTCTGGTTCGGTATGTCTTGTCTTATGACCAATTTATCAAGCGATTCAGCCCTTCATCATCAACTCCCCCAGCCTGAAGTCTAGGAAGCATCTGTGGAGGGGGAGGGGGCAGTTAGAGACAGCATCAAGGAAAATGATTTATTGGCTGTCAAACACCTTTTTTTCCCCAATGGTTTGAGCCTGTAAATTTGGAGACATATATACTGGACCTTCCTTAGCGCCAGCAATTGCAGGAACTGGAATACATACCGTATTTTTCAGAGTATAAGACACTCTGAAGTATAAGACACACCTAGCTCTTGGGGAAGAAAACAAGAGAAAAAAAATCTGCCTCTGCTTCCCAGCAATTTGCCTGTGCAGCAAACAGCGTGGAGGCTCAAGGAGAGCGGAAAACAGGCTCCGGGAAGTTCCAGAAGTCTGGAAATGGGGCTGTTTCCAGCCTTTGGAGGGCTTCTGGAGCCTGGGTGAGGCTGTTTTTGCCCTCCCGGAGGCTCGAACAAAGCCTCCAAAGTCCAGGGAAGGTGAAACCTCCCCCCCGCTATGGTGTCCTTGCATCAAACAGTACAGACGATATACACTGTTTGTGGTGTTACATTTCAGACTATATTTGTACAGATGCTGTTAAAATTGATGTGGCTTTCTGGAAGTGTACATTATTCTCTGCTATTTAAAAGGAGATACAATAGCACTGGGCCTCTTCAGATCAAGCATTTATTTTAAAAAGCTTCTTCATTTTGTTAAGTTGTCTAGAACAATAATAAAGCAGTCTTTAAAAAATAAGTCTAATAATTTGAACATTCTATAGCTATTGACGTATCTCCTTGCAGCGAACAGCAAACAGCCTGATTAGCACAAGAAAAAAAATCTGCCTCTGCCTCCCAGCAATTTGCCTGTGCAGCAAACAGCAAGTTTCACTTTCAGTTTCAGCAGGGGCCTCCTGATCACCAGCTGTTTCAGACTGCAGGGATTGCCATGGCCTATTGGTGCCTTCTCAAGCCCCATTTTCCCTATTTGCTGCAAGGAAGCAAATTGCTGAGAGGCAGAGGCCAAAGGATGGGGGCTGGTGGGTGGGTAGGGCTATATTCAGTGTATAAGACTCACCGACATTTTCACCTTCTTTTAGGGGGGAAAAGATGCGTCTTATACTCAGAAAAATACGGTACATGTGATGCAGATACAGGTAGTCCTTGATTTACGACCATTCATTTAGTGAACGTTTGAAGTTACAACAGCACTGAAAAAAGTGACTTATGACCGTTTTTCACACCTATGACCATTGCAGCATCCCAATGGTAATGAGGTCAAAATTCGGACGTAGACAACGGGCTCATATTTATGACGGTTGCGGTGTCCCGGGGTCATGGGATTACCTTTGTGTCCTTCTGATAAAATGAAGTCAACGGGGAAAGCCAGATTCGCTTAACAACCGGGTTACTAATTGAACAACTGCAGTGATTCACTTAACAACCGTGGCAAGGAAGATTGTAAAAGGGGGAAAATTGATTTTTAAAAAATGTCTCGCTTAACAACAGAAATTTGGGGCTTAATTGTGGTCATAAGTTGAGGACTACCTGCAACAACCACACAATTCACTTAACAGTTTCAGTGATTTGCTTAACAACCATGGCCAAAAAAGGTTGTAAAATTCGGCATGACGCACTTAGCAAGGGAAATTCTGATCGCAGTCATAAATCGAGGACTACATGCACAAGAACCTATGCACAGTTAAGAATTAAGAGGTGTTTTTTTTTCTTTTTCTTTTAAAAAGGCAATTAGGACCTCTCTCCTCCTCTGAAAATTTCCTAGCGGAAAAACAAGGCAAACTGTTTCCCAATTTTGGCCACTGAGCTGTGATGGCGCAGTGGGTAGAATGCAGTATTGCAGGCTGTCTATGGAGATTCTCACTCCGTCATTCAGGTCATGGTTATCCCAAAGGTGCTTTTTCAAGGAACAACGGGACTTTCTAGTTTTTCTTCGACGTTTCTCTTCTCATCCAAGAATGAGAAGCGAAACTTCTTGGATGAGAAGTGAAACATCTTCAAAGAAAGCCCAGAAAGTCCAGTTGCCTCTTGAAAAAAGCATCTTTGGGACATTATTGTAGACTAATTCTGCCGACTGCCAGCAATTCACCGGCTCAAGGTTGACTCATCCTTCCATCCTTCCAAGGTCAGTAAAAGGAGGATCCAGATTGTTGGGGTCAATAGGTTGACTCAGTAAACGGCTTAGAGAGGGTTGTAAAGCACTGTGAAGCAGTATATACCGTATTTTTCGGAGTATAAGACACACTGGAGTATACGACGCACCAAGGTTTTGAAGAGGCAAATTTTAAAAAAAGTAGCTAGGTAGATAGAGGGATAGAGAGGGAGAGAAAGAGAGAGAAATACAGTAGGTAGGTAGGATGAGAGAGTGGTTAGGTAGGTAGGTAGGTAGGTAGGTAGGTAGGTAGATAAAGGGAGAGAGAGAGAGAGAGAGAGAGAGAGAAATACAGTGGGTAGGTAGGGAGAGAGAGGGTGTAGGTAGGTAGGTAGAGGGGTAGAGAGAGAGAAATAGAAAGAGAAATGCAGTAGATAGGTAGGGAGAGAGAGGATAGATAGGTAGGTAGATAGATAGGAAGAGAGAGAGAGAGAGAGAGAGAAATACAGTAGGTAGGGAGAGAGGGAGCGGGGAGAGGGAGTAGGTAGATAGGTAGATGTTTCCAGGTGTATTTATCCATGTGCTGGAGAAGGAAATTGCTGACAATCTGCAGCACCTAAGACGTTATTTCTGCTGGCACAGCATTTGATCAATGTAATTCTCATCAATCACTCTAACTAAAGAGCTTTCCAAAAGAGGGGGAAAAGTTTTTGCACTCTGCAAACCTCCCAAAAACGGGTTTTCATGAAAATGGGCCAGTTAAAAAAAAAAAAGAGAGGCATGAATAGCCTTGGGGGGGGGGCTTGCAGAGTGCTCCTGGAGGGGGGGAAACGAGCAAAAAACGGCCTGTTTTTTGTGAAAACAGGCCCGTTTTTGTCAAAACAAATTGCATGCATAGCCTTATGGAGGCTTATAGAGTGCCGCTGGGGGCTGGAGGGGGGGCAAAAAACAGCCCATGTTTTGCTCATTTCTGCCCTCCCAGCCCCCAGGAGCTCTCTGAAAGCCTCCATAAGGCTTTGCACGGCCATTTTTGTGAAGCAGGCAGGGCTTTGGGAGGCAAAAAATGCTGTATTCGACGTATAACACGCACCCAGATTTTCAGCCTCTTTTTTGAGGAAAAAAGGTGCATCTTATACTCTGAAAAATGTGGTAAGTCTAAGTGCTATTGCTATTGCAGACTAATTCTGCTGACTGCCAGGAGTTCGATCCTCATCAGCTCAAGATTGACTCATCCTTCCATTCTCCTGAGGTTGGTAAAATGAAGATCCAGATTGTTGGGGGGAATTATGCTGACACTATAAACTTTACAGAGAGGGCTGTAAAGAACTGTGGAGCGGTATATAAATCTAATCAATATTGCTATTGCTGTTAATATGTATGGACCAGTGGTGGGTTGCCAGTTTTTTTTACTACTGGTTCGGGCACGCTTACATGCTGCTCCTGCACTCTCTCTCTCTCTCTCCCTCCCTCCCTCCCTCCCTCTCCCTCCCTCCCTCCCTACCCACCTACCTACCCACCTCGTCTGTCTGTCTGTCTGTCTGCCTCTGTCTGTCTGTGTCATCTGTGTCTGTCTATCTATTCATCCACCCACCCATCTTGTCTGTCTGTCTGTCTGTCCATCAATCCATCCATCCATCTTGTCTGTATATCTGTCTGTATCTCTCTCTATCCATCTATCCATCCATCCATCCATCCATCCACCCACCCACCCACATCTGTCTGTCTGTCTGTCTCTCCATCCATCCATCCATCCATCCATCCATCCATCTACCTACTTATCTGTCTCGTCTGTCTGTCTGTCTGTCTGTCTGTCTGTCTGTCTGTCTCTCTCTCTCTCTCTCTCTCTCTCTCTCTTATCCATTCATCCATCCACCCATCATTTATCCATCCTATTTCCACCACCACAACAACTGGCCCAGGGTCACCCAGCCAGAATTCTGGGAACTAACATCTCTACACCTTAAAGTAGCATGCCTGGCTACATAAAGAGATCATCCTGTTGAGGGGATGGGCAGCTATGGCAGGCAAACAATGTTGGTACTTGATTTTCTTTTTATCTTGGGAGAGAGTCAAGGAATGTGTGTTTTGGCATGACACCGAAGAGGAGGATGAAGGTCTCATTACCGGCCAACAGTTTTAGTGCCAATTACCTGAGATACATTCGCTACAAATCCTGCCCAGGAAAGCCAAATTATGACTGATGGTTGCTTCTCAGCAAGTGCTCAGAATTATAAGCGAGCAAAAATGCCAATTTCCACCCACATTTTATTTCACTTATGGATCCTCGACTTAGGATCACAATTTAGGCCAGAATTTCTGCTGTTAAGCAAGGTGGTTGTTTACTGAGTTATTCCCAATTGTATGACCTTATTTTTTGCCATGGTTGTAAGTGAGTCACTGCATATCATATGGTCATTAAGCAAATCCAATACCTCCTATTGACTTTCCTTGCCAGAAGCCGGCTGGGAAGGTTGCAAATGGCGATCATATGATCCCAGGGAACGGCACATATTGCAATTACATGCCAGTTACCAAGCAACCCAAATTTTCAGCATGTGACCTTGAAGTCTGTAGAGAGGTTGTCCCAAAGGTGCTGTCAGCGTTCCAAATATCATGCAGAATTAAATCAGAGTCCAAGGCAGAGCTATCCTTAAAGTTCCAATTTAATAAGACAGACATGTTGGCACATCTGTGGAATCCCAAATCTAAAAGCTTCCTGGGATTCCACCCAGTTGAAAGTTCATGATCTTATCCCCACACCCATAAATCCATCACATGGTCCAATCTTCTTCGGCCATGCTGGCATCTCCACCCACCTGGTTCCGGTCAGGTGCAGAGGTGCAGAGACAAAAGATGACCTTGGCTTCTAGAAAGGAATGACAACAACACATTCCACAATTCTACTCATTTCTATTCCCCCTCCCAATTACTACACTAATGAAACAGCAGAATGAAATAGAGAGTGTGGCAGGCCAAAGATCCTAAAAAGGAATATAACTGCAGGCCTGACAGATGCTTTTTCAGGAGGCAACTGGACTTTCTTGTTTTTTCTTTTGAAGACGTTTTGCTTCTCATCCAAGAAGCTTCTTCAGCTCTGACTGGGTGGTGGGGAATGGAAGGATTTATATTCCTTGCAGACAGCTGGTCGTTTGCATTCTTTTCAGAGAGTCCTTGAGGCCACTTGGAGGTTTATCTGCTCCCTCAGGGTCACCTGAGTAGAGTTCCTGGTTCCTGTGATCTGCATTTTTCCCCCTCTGGAAATCCGTTCCTACTCCCACACCATTCAAAGGGCGTTCATCCCAAATTACCGTATTTTTCAGAGTATAAGATGCAACTTTTTTCCTCAAAAAAGAGGCTGAAAATCTGGGTGTGTCTTATACACCAAATACAGCATTTTTTTTGCCTCCCGAAGCCCTGCCCCTTCACCAAAATGGCTGTGCATACCCTTACGGAGGCTTTCAGAGAGCTCCTGGGGGCTGGGGAGGGCAGGAATGAGCAAAAAACAGGCTGTTTTTTGCTCGTTTTTGCCCCTTCCACCCCCACCCCACCAGGAGCACTCTGCAAGCTCCCCCCCCTTCAAGGCTATTCACGCCTTTTTTTGGGGAAAAAAACACGGCCCTGTTTTTGTGAAGAATGGGCCGTTTTGGGGAAGTTTGCAGAGTGCAAAAACTCCCCCCCCCTTTGGAAAGTTCTTTAACTTTCAATTTCAATTTAATTGCAACCAATGCAGCACCCCCAAGGTCACATCCCAAAGGTGCTTTTTCAGGAGGCAACTGGACTTTCTTTCTTTTTTTCCTATGAAGACGTTTTGCTTCTCATCCATAGAAGGAATATGAATCCTTCCATTCCCCACCATCCAGTCAGAGCTGAAGAAGCTTCTTGGATGAGAAGCGAAACCTCTTCAAAAGAAAAAAAGAAAGAAAGTCCAGTTGCCTCCTGAAAAAGCACCTTTGGGATGTGACCTTGGGGGTGCTGCATTGGTTGCAAGTGTGAGGAACAAAGATACAACAAAGTAAGTCACTTTGTAACACTTTTTAAAAAACTTTTAAAAGCATTTTTTCACTACCAGTTCGCTCGAACTGATATTAAAAAATAAATGCTTTAAAAAGTAAAAAAAAGTTCCGTCGATCAGCTGTGTGACAATCAGCAGTGTGGCGCGATTTCTAGCGAATATAAATCACGTGGCACAGCTGATTGTCGTACAGCTGATCGTCGGAGCTACCAGTTCGTTCGAACCGGTAGCATTTTTTTCTACCAGTGAATTAGCTCGAAACCGGTAGCATTTCACCCCTGACTTTGTTGTACGTTTGAACGGTCACTAAACAAAGGGTTGTAAGTTGAGGACAACTTGTACTTAATTTTGGTTTTAATGTTTTGTAAAGTGTTAATGTTTTGTACCTCTGTTTTTGTGATGTTTGTAAGACACCCAATGTGGCTTGTCCGTGAGATGGGTGACATATGTAAATTTAATAAATGAATAAATAAATGAACAAACAAACAAATAGTCGACTGTGCTTTGGGAAAGCTGCACTACAGACTGGGACCATGTGTTTAAAGAGACAAAGACTTCTCTGTGTGTGTCTGTGTGTGTGCTTGTATCCGTTTGGCCCCGAAGACAGGCTGCCTTATAAATTCAAACTGCACATAAGCGGGATTTGTTCTTGTTAAACATCCCTTGGGCTCTGGTGGGACACTTTTAGAAACAAGATACCACAATCTCCGCCAGCCTATTTTCCAGCTCTTAGACATTAAGCAAAGAGAAACAGTCTGTGCAATTCTCTCTATAAAAACGACCTGGATTAGGTTTTGAGGTGTTCCCCGGTGCGATGAATGGCCTCCTCCATTTTTCTGCCTTTAAGATTGGATTTCCAATGGATCCCATACAGATCCCTCTAGGACAGGGGTGTCAAACTCAAGGCCTGGGGGCTGGATCAGTCCCGCGGGTTGCTAAGATCGGGCCCGCAGAGCCACCCTGGAAACAGTAGAGGCGGCCTGCAGTGCCTCTCCCAGTGAAAATGGAGCTTGAGAGGGCTGCGTGCGGCCCTCACAAGCTCCGTTTTTGCTGGCAGAGTTTTGCAGGAGGTCATTGCAGCCAAAAACAGAGCTCGCGAGGGCCACAGGCAGCACTCTCCTGCTCCAGTTTTACTGGCAGAGGGTTGCAGGAGGCCATTGCAGCCGAAACAGAGCTCGCGAGGGCCACAGGCAGCACTCCCCCGCTCCAGTTTCACTGGCAGAGGGTTGCAGGAGGCCATTGCAGCCGAAACAGAGCTCGCGA
Organism: Natrix helvetica; assembly: GCF_964273705.1. Taxonomy (NCBI): domain Eukaryota; kingdom Metazoa; phylum Chordata; class Lepidosauria; order Squamata; family Natricidae; genus Natrix; species Natrix helvetica. Next base: position 288,299,449 of record NC_138552.1, on the reverse strand, counting down.
GCCCGTTTTCGCTGGCAGAGCACTCAAACCACCACAGGCGCCTCCAGCATGAGTGACGTTGAGCTGGCCACACCCTCCCTGGGCATGCCCTCCCCGTCCCCAACAGTCAAACACAACCCTGATGCGGCCCTCAATGAAATTGAGATTGACACCCCTGCTCTAGGAGAACACAGGGAAGGAATGGAATGGAATGGAATAGAGCTGGAAGGGACCTTGGATGTCTTCTAGACCAACCCCCCTGCTCGAGCAGGAGACCCCTATACCATTTCAGACAAATGGCTGTCCCGTCTCTTCTTTAAAAAAAACCTCCAGTGATGAAACACCCACAACTTCTGAAGGCAAGCAGCCACACTGGTTAATTGTTCTCACTGTCAAGAAGTTCCTCCTTAATTCCAAGTTGCTTCTCTCCTGGATTAGTTTCCATTCATTGTTTTTTGGCTTGCCTTCTGGTGCTTTGGAAAATAGGTTGACTCCTTCTTCTTTGTGGCAGCCCCTTAAATATTGGAACGGCGCTTGATATCATGTCATCCCTAGTCCTTCTTTTCTCTAGACTAGCCAAACCCAAATCCTTCAACAGTTCTTGGTATGTGTTAGTCTCCAGGCCCTTAAATCATCCTTGTTGCTCTTCTCCGCACTGTTTCCAATGTCTCAAGATCTTTTTTGTAATGGGATGACCAAGACTGGATGCCGTATTCCAGGTGTGGTTTTACTAAGGCTATTTAAAGTGGCACTAATAATTCATGTGATCTTCACTCTATGCCTCTGTTGGTGCAACCAAGGATTGCATAATGAAAAGAACAGAGGTGTCTGCTTTAGGAGAGGAGGGGAGCAGGGGTAAGCCGGTTTGGAGCAGTTCGGACAAACCGCTAGTTACAGCCAGCGGCTGGGACCACCCACCCACCCCAGCGCTATCACGTCTTATACAATTCTCGTGTTTTTGATGCAGCGCACATGTAAGGCGCATGCACAAACGAAGCTATCTGTCCCATGCAACAGCTGTGTTGGTGCAGCACACATGTGCGCAAGGAACATACTCACATTTTCAATTCCGGGCAAACCGGTTGATAATTGTGTGAAGCCCACCTCTGGAGGGGAACATCAATGCAGGACCCTGTTTCTTTTTGACCTCAAAACCAACTGAAAAACTTAGTGCTGGCCGAGCGCCTCTCTCCATTTAGCCTACTTTACCTTCATTATGACATTTGCTGCCGATTCCACATTTGTGATGCGCAATTCCCACACATGATTTATTCCTGTCATAGAAGATACTAGATTTGCACGAATGAGCATGGCTGCACACACCAATTACACCTCTCTTGGGGTGAGGAAAGGTAATTTTAATCTTGGGGGGAAAATAGTCTTTCATCCGTCAAAAGAGTCTTTGCTTCTTCCCAGATGGGGCGTTGTTGGCTTCAGGGTCAAAAAAGCAAGGAAAATTGCTGAGGGCTAGAAACTTGAATTTGGGCCTTTCTTTACTCGCATTGTAGGTGTGGCACAAACAGATGGTTCCCCCCCCCCCCCTGGACTGTTCCATCATGACATAGTTTTCTGTAGATTTATTTATTTATTTAGAGAACAATTTTAAATTGTTAAATGTTAAAATGTTAGTTATTTGCGGGATCGCATCCTACCCCACACATCCCTGCGACCAATTCGCTCCCACAGAGAGGGACTCCTCCGGGTACCATCCGCTAAGCAATGCCGGCGGGCGGTGCCCAGGAGTAGGGCCTTCTCTGTGATGGGCCCAACCCTCTGGAACGACCTCCCCCCCGACATTAGAACCACCATGGACTTCCGCTCCTTCCGACAAAAATTGAAGACTCACCTGTTTCGATTAGCTGGCCTGGCCCAATCATAATCATAATTATAATCTAATCCTGACCTTCCTGGCCAGCATTTAAAATTTTTAAATTCTGGGGTATTTTAATTGGTTTTAATTGATTTTAATCATCAGTTAGTTTATGACTATTGTACAGACTGTGTGGTCAATTTGTTGTCTGGGGTTTTGTATTTTTGTTGTCCATTGTATATTTTATTTCTGTCTGTACACCGCCCCAAGTCCCTTCGGGGAGAGGGGGCGGTTTATAAATTTAATAAACTGAAACTGAAACTGAATTTTGGCAAAATAGTGGCAAACATTTTGAAAAGCACATCAAAATGACATTCTCAATGAGCAAATATGAAACTATTTACTCTACAGCTAGTCCTCGGTTTATGACTGCAATTAAGGCCAAAATTTATGTTGCTATGAAACATTTGTTAAGTGAACTTTGCCCTATTGTATGACCTTTCACTGCAATGGTTCAGTTGTTAAATGAACCATTGACTTTGTCAGAAGTCTGCAGAAGGGGACCGCATGACCCTGGGACACAGCAACCGTCATAAATATGAGTCAGTTGCCAAGCATCTGAATTTTGATCACATGATCATGGGGATTCTGCAATGGTTGTAAGTTTGAAAAATGTTTATGTCACTTTTTTCCATGCTGTGGTGTTGCAGAAAATGACAGGCTTAGACTTCTCAGGATACAGGAAAAGTTTATTTGGCAGCCAGGTTCAGAAAGTTAGCCCATGGCTCACGTTGTGAATTTCTGAACAATCTTTATTATTGATGCACACATTCTTATACATTCTCAAAGACAGTGTAACACGGAAACAACTCATTTCTTATTGGTTACCTTGAGGAGAAAGCCTTATAAGGAGATGGGGGTCTTACTTCTCCTTTTGTTACAGGTATGGACTACGTGCCATTGACGAACTTTTTTTAAAAATTGTTTTAATTAGACGGATAACACACACACAAAACACTCTTCAATACGTCTTCCAGCTAGCATGTCGATTGGTTACAATTAAATTCCGTGCATTACTACAATCATTCTTTATACTTCATACAAATTGAATTGTGCATTTTAAATCAAAGAATATACCAACATTCTCCTCTTAACTGCATTTGTTTGAAAGTACTTTTATCCAGAATCATTCGTATTTATATTATGCAATGAATAAACATTTTAACACCGACAACAATCTATAAGAGCTACCACATTCTGCTTATTTATCGCCTAGGATTCCTATTTCTTTCCTCCATCCACCTATACCACTTTAATTGAACCTTGTGGTTTTGGACTTTTGACATAGGGACATTTGCTGGAACATGTTGTGGTTGAAGGCTGATGACATTTCCCTGTCCCTTTAAGCAAGCTTCTAACTGTCCCTTTTATGCCACGTCTTCATTCTTATATTTTAATCCATATTTTATTCTACTTTAATGGTAACTTTAAACAGTTGTTAAGTTGTAGGTTGTAGGTTGAGGACTATCTGTATTCTGTAAAGCAGGGGATGTTGTGACACTGTGATGGAGCAAGAGAGGACCATCTTCTTGTGTAGGATGGACAGTCTTCAGTTATTCTTAGCTGTATGGCAGTATTTTCAGGGGCGACTGCTGCGGGTTTCCACGGGTTCGGGCGATCCGCTAGCTAAGGATCTTCCCAGTTTGGTGAATCCCCAAATCCCACCCATGGCTGTCCCTGACCACCCCTCCCCTCCCAGGAGTCTCCACACGGCCTGTTTGGCATGGCAGGGAAGTGCGGGGCCTGCGTGGAGGCTCAAGGCGAGCGAAAAACAGGCTCCAGGAAGTTCCAGAAGTCTGGAAATGGGGCTGTTTCCAGCCTTTGGAACGGCTTCTGGAGCCTGGGTGAGGCCGTTTTTGCCCTCCCGGAGGCTCGAACAAAGCCTCCAAAGTCCAGGGAAGGTGAAACCTCCCCCCCGCTATGGTGCAGAAGGCCGGCTAGGCCACGCCCACCATGTCCACACCCACCCAGCAACCAGGCAGAGAATCCGTTGCTAAAAATTTTGAAGCCCACCCCTGAGTATTTTCCTTTTGAACTGCACTTTACTTTGTTGGTGGGGATACAACTGAATATTTTCAGCAATCGGTGGCCTGGTCAAGGGACCTCAAGAGGAAAGTCTGGCCTTTTCTGCTGACACCTTTACGAGGTTGTTGACATAGCCATTCCCTCCGGGGAATGGCCAATGATCGCCATCTCTGAGCTTTTGAACCAATTCTGGTTTTCAAGACTAATTACTAATGACCTCTACTCATCAGGAGGGTCTTATTTGCAACGTATCTTTTCTTCACAAGCAGGTTTATTTTTAAAGGGGGACAATATTGGTTTTGCCCTGAGCTCAAGATCAAAAGTGTGGTTCATTATCAGAAAGGGTCTAAATAAATCAATCTTCCAGGCAATAAACCTAATTAGTTAATCCAAATAAGTTTTCCCCGTAGGATTTTTGGTTTCTATAGAGATTTGGGATCCCATCCCCCCCGAGCTATTGATTTCATGGCCATTGAGCTCCAAAGGAAAATAAAATGTATAGACGGGAGATGCTTCTCAGCATCTTAAAATACATTGGTTGCGTTTTTCACTTCTGAGGATGAGGTGTCTGCTTGGATGTTGACCGAATACCTGTACCCCTCCCCTTTTTAGTTGGGGAGCTCAACTTCAGTGGAGGATGCCTCCATATCTTAGAGAGCGAATCCCAAATTTTCTTCCTCTAGCCTCAAAGAGTCAAGGAACTCCTTGGCCAATCTTGTAGCTTTCATGACCTATATCTTCATGTGGTCTACTAGTCCAAAGTGCTGACTCTAGTTCTGAAACAGAAATCCTATAGGACAGCGATGGCGAACCTTTTTTGGCTCGCGTGCCATAAGTGGGGGGAGTGCAGGGGGGGCGTGTGTAGGCGTGCTGCACGCATAATGCAATGCTCGACCCCCCAGTGCGCATGCGCGCACTACAGGTACGACCCCCCCATTTTTGCATGCTTTCTTCGCCCTCCCCAGGCTCCAGAGGCTTCAGCCTCCCCCGCCCCCCGGAAGCCCTCCGGAGGCTTCAGGGACCTTCCGGAGGCTTCCCTGAAGCCTTCAGAGCAGTCAAAACGACCCTCCTAGCAAACAGGAAGTCTGTTCCCGAACTTCTGGTTTGCCCGTAGGGCCGGGTTTTTGCACTCTGGAGGCTTCAGGGAAGCTCATGAAGCCATGGGAGGGCCTCCAGGGGGGCGGGGAGGCTCTTTTTGCCCTCCCCAGGCTCCTATAAAGCCTCTGGAGCCTGGGGAGGGCAAAAAATGGCTTTTAAAAAGGGTGAAATCAGCTGACAGGGCAGCGCCTCATGTGCCCAGACAAATGGCTCCGTGTGCCACCTATGGCATGCGTTCCATAGGTTCGCCATCACTGCTATAGGAGATGACTAGGTTGAGGCCGAGGAAGGAGTCAAGCATGTCATCAGTTTGGAGTCCCTTCGTGCCCACAAGGGATCTAAGTTCATCCCGCCTTGAATTCCATTGGCTCTTATCCACCACCAATTTGCTTTGACCATTAGTAGTTCAGATTCTTGTAGAGAATGTTAGCATGCAATAAGCCTATATTCAATTGAACCAATCTGGCTCCTGATTTCTTACCCTTGACAGTCCTGGTGGGAGACTATGATGTCCTCTTACCATCATTTATGGTGGTTGATCTTGTCCGCATCTCTGGAGAACCCCAAATTGCTGGTGGTGGATCAGCACGAACCTAATCTTGGAGAGAGACTAAGAGATCTAACCTGGGAAAAATATCTTCTCCAGCTTTGGAGTGTAATGCTGGAGAGGAATTCACTTTAACCTAAATAAAAAGGGTTTTATCGGGACGAGGCGTCCGCTTCGTGCTTTTGGGAAGCCTGGGACAGAACACTATTTTAGAAACCAAACTAAAATTAAGGCCCTTGCAAATTTGCCTCCAGTCCCTGAGTCCTTCTGTAAAAGTCTGACTACTTCATAGCTGAGCGGCTAATGCGCGTCCTTGGTGCAAATGCTTCGCTTCTCCATCGGTGCTCCGACTTTGGCTCAGACAAATGTACTTGCAGCTGTAAGTCATGGGGAGCGGCATTGATCCACTGTGGCCGCCTCTTTTAATCCGAAGTATGCACTGCATTCCCCCACGGAGGCTTCTCCCCAAGGCTGTCTCCATTACCTACTCTTGACAGCTGAATGTGACAGCTCGAATTACCTCCGCAACGCAATCGAAATAGTGGCTCTCTCGCCTGGCGTCCTCCCGCCAACCCACAGACGCGCACCCGAGTTGTCTCATTTCTAATTAAGCAGTAATGTCTTCTGTCTGGATTGCTAAATGTCCTGGACCCCAAGACAGCCTGGAAGGAAATGTTATAAACAGAAACAAGCAGAGTGAGTTCTGGGTGGGTTTCCCCTCCCCCCCCCACCGTCTAACCTTCCCTCCCTCCTGCCAGCCACCTTATTGATTGCCATGATACATCAGTCTATAAAAGAGTCAGACCTGCCCCCAAGCGCTGTTTACTTCCATCGGGGAGAATAGAAGGAGGCCAATTCATTAAAAAAAAAAAAGACTTTGCTATCTGGCCACGCTGTCTGTTGACCTTGCTACATTCAAAAAGAGAGCACAGGTAGTCCTCGACATAAAACAGCACCCTTGGTGACTGTTCGAAGTTACAACGGTGCTGAAAAAAAGCGACTTATGATCTTTTTTCACATTTACGACCGTTGTAGTATCCCGATGGTCACGAGATCAAAATTCAGACGCTTGGGAACTAACTCACACTTATGAACATTGCAGGATCCCCGACCTTCTGACGAGCGAAGTCAATGGGAAAACCGGATTCACTTAACAACCACGTTACTAATTTAACAACTGCAGTGGTTCAGTTAACAACTGTGGCAAGAGAGGTCATAAAAAGGGGCAAAATTAACAAACGCTTCACTTAGCAACAGAAATTTTGGGCTCAATTGTGGTCGTAAGTCGAGGACTACCTCTACTGGTAGTCCTCGACTTATGGTCATGACTGGGATGAGAATTTCCATTGCCGAACTAGGCATTTTTAAAATGAGTTGCACTCAACTTTATGACCTTTCTTGCCATGTTTTTTAAGCGAATCACTGCAGTTGTTAAATGGATCAGGTGGTCATTAAGTGAATCTGACTCCCTTCATTTACTTTGCTTGTGGGAAGCTAGCTGGGAAGGTTGTAAATGATGATCACAGGATACTACAACCTTCACAAATATATGCCAGTTGACAAGTGCCTGAATTTTGGTCATGTGACTGTGATGGTTGTAAGTAAGAGGACTAGGCATAATTCATTTTTTTAAATGCTGCTGTGACTTTGGTCGCTAAATGAACGGTTGTAAGTCGAGGAGTACCTGTACCTTGCATTTTGGCTTCACCTTGGCTATGAAGATAAATGTTTTTCAAACTGTATATACCCGTCAACATAGCAAATAACGCTACAAGTTAAAGTTATTATGTATATAATACATAATTATTATATACATACACACACACACATACACACACACATAATAAAAATTGAATAAAAATTATTTTTTTTAAAAAAATGTTTTTCAGAGAGTTTGTGGTCCACTTACATAAATAAAGAAAATTTTGCACACCTCACTTTCTATCTGTATTTTCAGGGAGATGCAGGACACTGCAATAATGAAAGACAGCTACTATGCCACTTGAGGGGGGTAGTTAAATTATAATATGTAGGGTCAGGGAAGGATCATGGTTAGAGAATCGTTGTGGTTGATGATGATGTGCGGGGGATTAGAGCCCAATCAGCCGATTGATACATAAGATTTTAGAGTAACTCATAAAGTTATAGATTTGTCAGCACTTTGAAAGTACAGTGGCGCAGTAACTGCCAGAAGTTAGAACAGATCAAATTATATTAATCTTATCTTGTTTTGAGATTAGGTAACTTCTTTAATAGGGACGCGGTGGCTAAGAGGCTGAGCTTGTCAAACAGAAAGGTTGGCAGTTCGAATCCCTAGTGCCATGTAATGAGTGAGCTCCCGTTCCTTGTCCCAGCTTCTGCAAACCTAGCAGTTCGAAAGCATGCAAGTAGAAAAATAGGAGCCACCTTTGGTGGGAAGGGAACAGCATTCCATGCGCCTTCGGCCACATGACCATGGAGACGTCTTCGGACAACGCTGACTCTTCGGCTTTGAAACAGAGATGAGCATCACCCCCTAGAGTCAGGAACGGCTAGGACACATGTGCGAGGGAATCTTTACCTTTAGCTTTTAACTTCTTTAATAGACCTTGGGAATGCTGTGAACATAATGTATCTTGACTTAAGCATAGTTTTTGGTGAAATATCCTATTACTCTCTGATTAATAAGAATTAAACATGAACTGAATGGCCAATGTACTACATGGATCTGCAGCTGACATAAACAGTGCACTCAGGTATGCCCATCAATACTTCCTCCTCATATAAGAACTTGGAGCAATTTTGCACATGGGTGCTTTCAATCCTAAATGCAGTATCTGCAATATTTTCATAAGCAAGTTGGCTGACAAAGTGGAGGGAATGCTAATCATATTTTCAAGTGATCATTCCAGTGACCTAAACGTTTCTGCAAGAACAAAGAAAGATCCTTGTCCACAAATATTGGCTTATTTTTCTTGTAACCTGGAATGTTCATGCTGCGTTTAAACTGCAATACATACAATCCTCAATTGACGACTACAATCAGGGGTGGGTTCCTGCCAGTTCTAACCTCTTCTATAGAAGAGATTCCACAAATCTACAGTGCCGTTTAGAACTGGTTCCAGCTCCCTCCCCCCGCCTGTCCGCACATCATCAAGATGAAGAGCAAGAGGAGGAATTCTGGGAGTTGAAGTCCACAAGTCTTAAAGCTGTCAAGTTTGAACACCTCTGGGTTTTTTTTCCTAAAGGGTTAGGGGTGCAAAGGTCTTGTAACTTGACAGCTTTAAGACTTGCACACTTCAATGCCAGAGTTTCTGAGCCAACATTTTGGTTGCTAAGCAAGAGCGTTGTTAAGTGAGTTTCACCACATTTTATGTTAGCCACTCCCACCCAGTCACATGGCCAGCAAGCCACTCCCGCCCAGTCACATGGCCGGCAAGTCACCCCCACAAAACAGGCCACACCTACAGAAAAGGTTCTAAAATTTTTTGAAACCCACCACTGACTACGATTGAGTTCAAAATTTCTGTTGCTGTGCGAGAAAGTTGTTAAGTGAATGTTGCTCCATTTTACAACCTTTCTTGTCATAGTCGTTAAGTGAATCACTCCAGTTGTTAAAATTAGTAACACAGTTGTTAACCGTGGTGGGATTCCAAATCTTTTCCTACCGGTTCTGTGAGAGAGTGCTTCACACGCATGCGCAGCACTCAAAGACCGCCTTCTGTGTCAGCACTGGTGAGCTGAGCTGTTGTTTAGCTCGCCTGAGGTGCGGCAATCCACTCTGCCTGCTAAAAAACAAGGTAATATAGGACAAGGAACGACGGGGGCAGGAGAGTGGAACCAACCAGATCAAGGAGAGAAGCAACTTAGAACTGAGGAGAAATTTCCTGACTGTTAGAACAATTGATCAGTGGAACAGAAGTTGCCTCCAGAGGTTGTGAATGCCCCAACACTGGAAGTCTTTAAGAAGATGCTGGATAGCCATTTGTCTGAAATGGTATAGGGTTTCCTGCCTAGGCAGGGGGTTGGACTAGAAGACCTCCAAGGTCCCTTCCAACTCTGCTATCGTATTGTATTGTATTGGTATTTGCCAGTTCTCTGAACTATTCAAAATTTTCGCTACCGATTCGTCTGAACCGGTCCGAACCGGCTGAATACCACTTCTGGTTGTTAAGTGAATCTGGCTTCCTTCCTGACTTTGCTTATCAGAAGGTTACAAAAGATGATCACATGTCTATTGGACACTGCAACCGTCATAAATATGAGTCCGATGCGAAGCGTCTGAATTTTGATCATGTGACTATGGAGACGTTGTCGGGATCATGTGAAAAACGGTCAAAAGTTACTTTTCAGTGTCATCGTAACTTTGAACAGTCACTAAATGAACTGTTATACTAGGTTGAGAACTACCTGTAGTGCAGTGGTTCTCAACCTTCCCAATGCCGTGACCCTTTAATACAGTTCCTCATGTTGTGGTGACCCCCAACCATAAAATTGGTGTCTCGGTTCCTAAGGCCATCGAAAATATGTGTTTTCCGATGGTTTTAGGCGACCCCTGTGAAAGGATCGTTCGACCCCCAAAGGGGTCCCGACCCACAGCTTGAGAACCACTGCTGTAGTGCAATTGCAGAATCTGTCAGGTTTCCAAGTAACACCCCCAAACGAAAGAAGACTCCGAGGCTTGAGGTTCCTCAAAGTTCCATTTTGTTAGAGATGTCACGTTGGCACATCTGGGAAAACCCGAATCTGAAAGCTTCCAGGTTTTCCCTACCCAAACAAAAGTCCAAGCCCCTGTCCATCACATGGCCCAATCAGGCACCGTCCCAACTGGAGATGCCTCCCAGTCACACCACTTCAGGTGCAGGGCAAGACGTCCTTGACTCTCTGAGAAAGGAATGTTATTATGGCTACATATCACCCACACTCCATATGATCCTCCCTCCCAATTTCCCACAGCATTAAAAGTGGCAGGCCTGAAGGCGCGAAACAAAAGATGGCTTCCAGGCCTCACAGAGTCCTTATGTGCAAAGCTAGCTTTTTAAATTCCCTTGCTAGGACCTGCACCTTTAAAAAAACTTTTTTTTTTAAATTTTATTTTTCTTAAATTAAACACTTTTACCGGCAAACTCTGCTTACAACCTGAAGTGTGCTGAGACACGAATGACTACCAGTGTGTACTTTCCTCCCGTCGGCACGTCCTCGGCTGTCGCACTTGTTCTAATGAATGTCATTTGCACACCTGCCAAATCTGAGGTGGCTCCTGAGTGTCATTTGTAAGCTTCAGAAAGTGAAGGGAAAATCCGGGTGCTTCATGCTTTGCTCATCCAGAAATAAATCTTCCAAGTAGCTGTCACTGCCATTTCTCCCCCCCCACACACACACACCTTCTGCTCTTTTCCTTCTTTAATTCCCTTGGTTTTATTTTATTTTATTTTCTGTGCAGCCTGCCTCTTGTTTGTCAAAATGCATTTTAATAATTTGAAGGATACATGAGGGAGGATTTGTTTTTGTTTTCAAAACAGCCAACAAACACCGAAAGGGAAATACAACTTCGAGTCTCACGTTTCTGCTTACGTGGAAACGAGCTTGAATAAGCCACAGAATGCTGCGTTATGTATAATAAATAATTCCATAATTCCCATGCAAACAGCTTGGAGTCTTGCGTATAAAGAATGGCAGCTGTGCATTTGTGTGTCTGTGTGAAAAATATGAAAAAAAAACCTCTCCTTTTAACAAAGGAAAGAAGGTAGATCAAAACTATTTTTGGTTAGAGGCGAAAAATCAGTTCTCTGACCTTATGTCAGCTCCGGCCAGCCCAGATAGTCCTCAATTTAGGACTACAACTGACCCAAACTTTCTATTGTTAAGTGAGACACGTATTAAGTGAGGTTTGCCCCATTTTGCGACCTTCCTTGCCACTGTTGTTAAGTGAATCTCTGCAGTTGATACGTTAGCAGCCTGGTGGTTATGTGAATCTGGCTTCCCCATTGATTTTGCTTGTCAGAAGTTAGGTCGCAAAACGGTCGTAAGCATGAACCGGTTGTCTAGCATCTAAATTTTGATCGCGTGATCTTGGGGATGCTGCAAAGGTTGTAGCTGTGAAAAATTGTCACTTTTTAAAAAAAAAATTTTTTTTATTTTTTGAATAAACACAAACAAACACCTTAAAATCATCTTCCATTACAACTTGTAGAAAGTGTGTCAATTGGTTACAAAGAACTTTCGTGAATCCCTTCCACAGTCATCACCTCTGATTCATATCAAGTTATCTATTTTACATCACATATATTTATATATATTGCTATCATCATACCTCATCCTTCATATGACTATAGTTGTTTTAACATCCCTTTATAACAAACATTCCAAAATTTAAAACAAAACCACATAATGGCATTCCCTTATCTATTTTCAATATCATCCAGCCATATTATACCTTTATAACACATTCAAAATAAAAAATTAATTATGTTTAAAAACAAAACTTTTAGACATCTTTTCTTAATCATTGTTTACAATTTATATCCAATTTCCCTTTTATCATGTCAATACAAATTATTACATTATTATCATTATCAGTCATTTATTTAACAATAGTTTAACTAAGTTTAACTTACTTTCCCCCCTTTTTTCACCATTTAAAATTTATACCAAATTTCCTCTTATCAAATCAATGCATATGTATACATTGTTATCATTATCAATTTACCTAACTTTATCCATTATCACTACATTTTTAACATAATGCTCTAATTTTAACTAAATTTAACTAGTGTTTTATTATTGATTTTCATATCTCAGCTTGTGTCTTTCCAGTAATAGTGTAATCCTATTTCTTTTGCCATTTGTGGAATTAGTCTTCTGGTTATTTCCTTAATCAAATTTGTTTGGACTTCTCTTCGCAACTTTTTGCTTGTTACATATCTTGTAAAATCTTGAAACCCTCCATCAGCTTCTTTAATCAGCTTATCTTTGGTTATCAATAGTGTTTTTGTCAAAGTTTCTCTCCTTAAGTCCATCAATTCTTCTCTTTTTTCTTCTTCTATACCTTGAAATCTGAAGTAAAACACCTTTTCATTTATCTTCCCTTTCCTTGTTCCACTCTTTCCATCTCCAACGACAATCAGTTCATTGTCAATGTCCACAGTTATCTTGCCTCTTTGTTCATTTTTCCCTTGGATTTTTAGGACTCTAGCCTCCACTTTTTCCATTTGCTGAATATCTTCCATTTTTCCATCAGGTTTTACCACATTAAAATTTATATTTTCAATATTTTCCCATCTCTTCTCAATTCTCTCTGTTGTTTCTAATAATTTTTGAATTCCAAACATAATCTGTTGTAATGTTATGGTTTCTTTTTGATGTAGTGCCATCCTTCCAATTAGTAAACACTGCCGCTCTAGTTTAAAAACAAATCTTTGTTTTCACTTCTTTTCAGCTACCAATGAGCATTCAGAGAGCACCTGCGTAAAGCTGAAGCCTTTGAAGTGCAAGGCCAAAATGATCAAAGGGAAAAAAGAAAAAGCAATGTTTCCGGGTCTCAACCTCCAACCTCCAAGTGGCAGTGTAACTTCTTTTCTCTCTAAGATTACTACCCTCTTTATATTCCTTTTATATCTTCTTTATGTTTCAGGCTTAGAAGAAACAAAATTCTTAAATGAAACAAAATAAAAAGAAAGAATCCATCCCAACCAGTCTTGTAGAAATAAAGGAAAAGATTTAATCCATAGGTAAAAAAAAAAAGAAATAGAAGAAGAAAATCCGATACTTTCACTTTAAAAAGTAAATAATGTTCACAAAACTTCCATCAATAGAAAAAATAAAATAAAAAAGTAACACACTGCCCAATAATGCTTAGTTTCACCACTTATTTCCTTTTCTTTACCCATTTAATTTAACTTCAATCTTTTTTGGGCAGTCTTTTATAAAAATAAGATTTCTTCACCAGATGAACACACTTTCACTTTCCGCTTTCCTCCCATTGTGGAGCTGTCCCGACTTCAGCAGCTTGAGGCTGTGCTTTTTGTCACCGACTAGAAGAGATTCTCTTGGATCAATCAGGGACTTTGCGATGTCCCTGAGATCAACAAGGCATACTCTTCCCTGTCACCGTCTCTTCGGGACGGTTTAGGTCCAGATGGACTGTCCAGCGGCAAAAAATATTGTCACTTTTTTCAGTGCCATTGTAACTTTGAACGGTTACTAAATGAATAGAATAGAATAACAGAATTGGAAGGGACCCAGTCCAACCCAGTGCTTAGGCAGGAAACCCTACACCGTTTCAGACAAATGGTTATCCAATATCTTCTTAAAAACTTCCAGTGTTGGAGCATTCACAACTTCTGGAGGCAAATTGTTCCACTGATTCATTGTTCTGTCAGGAAATTTCTGCTTAGTTCTAAGTTGCTTCTCTCCTTGATTAGTTTTCCTCCATTGCTTCTTGTTCTACCCTCAGGTGCCTTGGAGAATAGCTTGACTCCGCCTTCTTTGTGGCAACCCCTGAGATATTGGAAGACTGCTCTCCTGTCTCCCCTAGTCCTTCTTTCTATTAAACTAGACATACCCAGTTCCTGCATCTGTTATTCATATGTTTTTTAGCATCCAGTCCCCTAATCATCTTTGTTGCTCTTCTCTGCACTTTTTCCAGAGTCTCCAAATCTTGTTTACATCGTGGCAATCAAAACTGAAATGTTGTAAGTTGAGGACTACCTATATATTTTGGGTCTTAGTAATTTTCAATTTCTTCTGTCCTGTTTGCATTCTCCACTCTGGGGTTGTTGGTTTTTGGGGTGGTATTTTGTGTGTCTTTGAAGTTGGAAGTTGAATGGATCCAGCAAAAACTTGTCAGCAGAGGCAGCCTGGCTTTGATAGCCCAGGGTGGGTGGAATGAGGGAGAAGATCTCAGGGTTATCTGCACAGCTGCTGTCAGTAAAGCTAAAAACTCAGCTGGAATAAGAGACCCTCTCCAGCTACAGAGGTTGTTGAAAGTTATCCTGTGCTTTTCCCTATTTATTTATCTAAAGGGTGCCTTTGCTTTCTTCTTTTGGTTCAGCAGTGGCGTAGCAGACTAGAATTTTTCAATCTTGGCAGCTTTAAGAGGTGTTGACTTCAACTCCCACAATTCCCCAGCAGCAGTTCCCATGCCACACATCTTAAAAGATGCTAGCTGCGGAATTCTGGGAGTTGAAGTCCACAGTTCAAACTCTAGCTCACTTCCTATTGCATCTTTTAAACCACGAATAAAATGTACAGTCAAGTATATTATACTTCAACTCAAGATGGCAAACATACCTAATGCTCCTCCTATTTTCCCCACAATTGCAGCCCTGTGAGATGAAGAGAGAGTGACCGGTCTAGCCAACTTTCATGCCCAAGGTGGGACTAGATCTCACAGTCTCCTGGTGATTGGCCCGAAGGCACCCTGCCAGCTTTTATACCTAAGGTGGGACTAGAAATCACAGTCTACGTGTGATTGGTTCAATGTCACCCACCCAGTTTTCATGCCTAAGACAGGACTAGAACTCAGTGTCACAGTCTCATAGTCTCACAGCCTGGAGCCTTAACCACTAGACCAAACAGGCTGACTGATATGTAGATGCTTGAGAATTATTTGAAAATATGAATATGAATTAATCTTCTCTGCCTCCTTAAACTACTGTGTTCATTTCAGTGCCATTATCCACCAACTTTTACACTTTTTGAAGCTCCGAAAATATACATTTCCATATTTATTAATTTGCATTTCGAAGGCAAATGCATGGAGATATGTTTCTGGTGTGAAAAAAAAAGTTAAATATGATTCACGTCAGATTTTTAAAAAAAGAAATCAGATTTACATGAAAAAAGGAAGAATATATGCAGAAATTACATGGATTCATAACTGAGGGAATGATCCATCCATAATGCAAAATTATTCTGATTTATCAGAGATGCTTAGCTCGATAGTAGCAATTAGCTTATCTTGGCTGATTACCAAAAGCTAAATAAATCAGCCTTTTGAATAGGAGACATCAGAAAACACCAGAAATATAGTTTTCCCCAAAGCCATTCTCATGTTGTTCAGAAGTCAATGCAGGTAAGTCCTCGACTTACAACGGTTCATTTAATGATTTAGTGACCATTCAAAGTTGCAACAGCACAGAAAAAAGGTACATGACCATTTTTCACAGTTCTTTTTTTCCCCACATGTTTTTTTTTTAAAAAAACATAAAAGACAACATTAAAAAATTTTCATCCATTACATACAGCATGTCGTTTGGTTACAAGTGCTTTCATTTATGTTTTAATTGAAGGAGAAAAGTGAGAATACAATAATGTTGTTAAATAGACTAATAACCATTTTTCACAGTTCTGATCTTTACAGGAGGGGTGTCAAACTCAATTCCATCGATGGCTGCATCAGGGTTGTGTTTGAGCTCCAGGGGCCGGGGTGGGCGTGGCTAGGGAGGGTGTGGCCAGCTCGACATCACTTGTGTCAGGGGTGCCTGTTGTGGCCCAAGCGATCTGCCAGTTAAAAGGGGCTCCTGAGCTCCGTTTTCGGCTGCTACAACTTCCTGCTGTCTACCAGCGAAAATGGAGCTTGGGAGGGCCGCATTTTCACTAGCAGGAGTACCGTGGGCTGGTCCTTTACTGTTTCCAGGGCAGCCCCGGGGGCCACATCTAAGTACCCCGGGGGCCAGATCTGGCCCTCGGATCTGGCCCTGCATTACAGCATTCCCATGATCATGTGATCAAAATTCAGATGCTTGGCACCTGGTTCAAACTTATGACCGTTGCTGTGTCCCTAGGTCATATGATCCCCTTTTGCAATCTTTTGACAAGCAAAGTCAATGGGGAAGCCAGGTTCACTTAACAATCGGGTTACTAACTTATCAACTGCAGTGATTCACTTAGCAATGGTGGCAAGAAATGTAAAACGAGACACAGCTCACTGAACAAATGTCTCATTTAAGAGCAGAAATTTTAGGCTCAATTGTGGTCGTAAGTCGAGGAATATCTGTATGGCCCTGGAGAAAGTTTGGTTAAGTGATTAAGTCACCAGGTTAGAAAGTTCTGCTTTAGGCATGAAAGCTAAGTGGGTGAGTTTGAGCCAATCACCAGAAGACTGTGAATTCTAGTCCCAATTTAAAATGGGTGAGTTTGAACCAATCATCAGAAGACTCTGAATTCTAGTCCCAATTTAAAGTGGGTGAGTTTGAGCCAATCACCAGAAGACTGTGAATTCTAGTCCCAATTTAAAATGGGTGAGTTTGAACCAATCATCAGAAGACTCTGAATTCTAGTCCCAATTTAAAGTGGGTGAGTTTGAGCCAATCACCAGAAGACTGTGAATTCTAGTCCCAATTTAAAATGGGTGAGTTTGAGCCAATCACCAGAAGACTGTGAATTCTAGTCCCAATTTAAAATGGGTGAGTTTGAACCAATCATCAGAAGACTCTGAATTCTAGTCCCAATTTAAAGTGGGTGAGTTTGAACCAATCATCAGAAGACTGTGAATTCTAGTCCCAATTTAAAATGGGTGAGTTTGAACTAATCACCAGAAGACTCTGAATTCTAGTCCCAATTTAAAATGGGTGAGTTTGAACCAATCACCACAGACTGTGAATTCTAGTCCCAATTTAAAATGGGTGAGTTTGAGCCAATCACCAGAAGACTGTGAATTCTAGTCCCAATTTAAAATGGGTGAGTTTGAACCAATCACCAGAAGACTGTGAATTCTAGTCCCAATTTAAAATGGGTGAGTTTGAGCCAATCACCAGAAGACTGTGAATTCTAGTCCCAATTTAAAATGGGTGAGTTTGAGCCAATCATCAGAAGACTGTGAATTCTAGTCCCAATTTAAAATGGGTGAGTTTGAGCCAATCACCAGAAGACTGTGAATTCTAGTCCCAATTTAAAGTGGGTGAGTTTGAGCCAATCACCAGAAGACTGTGAATTCTAGCCCCAATTTAAAATGGGTGAGTTTGAGCCAATCATCAGAAGACTGTGAATTCTAGTCCCAATTTAAAGTGGGTGAGTTTGAGCCAATCACCAGAAGACGGTGAATTCTAGTCCCAATTTAAAATGGGTGAGTTTGAGCCAATCACCAGAAGACTGTGAATTCTAGTCCCAATTTAAAATGGGTGAGTTTGAGCCAATCACCAGAAGACTGTGAATTCTAGTCCCAATTTAAAATGGGTGAGTTTGAGCCAATCATCAGAAGACTCTGAATTCTAGTCCCAATTTAAAATGGGTGAGTTTGAGGCAATCACCAGAAGACTGTGAATTCTAGTCCCAATTTAAAATGGGTGAGTTTGAGCCAATCACCAGAAGACTCTGAATTCTAGTCCCAATTTAAAATGGGTGAGTTTGAGCCAATCACCAGAAGACTCTGAATTCTAGTCCCAATTTAAAATGGGTGAGTTTGAGCCAATCACCAGAAGACTCTGAATTCTAGTCCCAATTTAAAATGGGTGAGTTTGAGCCAATCACCAGAAGACTCTGAATTCTAGTCCCAATTTAAAATGGGTGAGTTTGAGGCAATCACCAGAAGACTGTGAATTCTAGTCCCAATTTAAAATGGGTGAGTTTGAGGCAATCACCAGAAGACTGTGAATTCTAGTCCCAATTTAAAATGGGTGAGTTTGAGCCAATCACCAGAAGACTCTGAATTCTAGTCCCAATTTAAAGTGGGTGAGTTTGAACCAATCATCAGAAGACTCTGAATTCTAGTCCCAATTTAAAATGGGTGAGTTTGAGGCAATCACCAGAAGACTGTGAATTCTAGTCCCAATTTAAAATGGGTGAGTTTGAACCAATCACCAGAAGACTCTGAATTCTAGCCCCAATTTAAAATGGGTGAGTTTGAACCAATCATCAGAAGACTCTGAATTCTAGTCCCAATTTAAAGTGGGTGAGTTTGAACCAATCATCAGAAGACTGTGAATTCTAGTCCCAATTTAAAATGGGTGAGTTTGAACCAATCATCAGAAGACTCTGAATTCTAGTCCCAATTTAAAGTGGGTGAGTTTGAACCAATCATCAGAAGACTGTGAATTCTAGTCCCAATTTAAAATGGGTGAGTTTGAACCAATCATCAGAAGACTCTGAATTCTAGTCCCAATTTAAAGTGGGTGAGTTTGAACCAATCATCAGAAGACTCTGAATTCTAGTCCCAATTTAAAATGGGTGAGTTTGAACCAATCATCAGAAGACTCTGAATTCTAGCCCCAATTTAAAATGGGTGAGTTTGAGGCAATCACCAGAAGACGGTGAATTCTAGTCCCAATTTAAAATGGGTGAGTTTGAGCCAATCACCAGAAGACTCTGAATTCTAGTCCCAATTTAAAATGGGTGAGTTTGAGGCAATCACCAGAAGACTGTGAATTCTAGTCCCAATTTAAAATGGGTGAGTTTGAGCCAATCACCAGAAGACTCTGAATTCTAGTCCCAATTTAAAATGGGTGAGTTTGAGCCAATCACCAGAAGACTCTGAATTCTAGTCCCAATTTAAAATGGGTGAGTTTGAGCCAATCACCAGAAGACTCTGAATTCTAGTCCCAATTTAAAATGGGTGAGTTTGAGCCAATCACCAGAAGACTCTGAATTCTAGTCCCAATTTAAAATGGGTGAGTTTGAGGCAATCACCAGAAGACTGTGAATTCTAGTCCCAATTTAAAATGGGTGAGTTTGAGGCAATCACCAGAAGACTGTGAATTCTAGTCCCAATTTAAAATGGGTGAGTTTGAGCCAATCACCAGAAGACTCTGAATTCTAGTCCCAATTTAAAGTGGGTGAGTTTGAACCAATCATCAGAAGACTCTGAATTCTAGTCCCAATTTAAAATGGGTGAGTTTGAGGCAATCACCAGAAGACTGTGAATTCTAGTCCCAATTTAAAATGGGTGAGTTTGAACCAATCACCAGAAGACTCTGAATTCTAGCCCCAATTTAAAATGGGTGAGTTTGAACCAATCATCAGAAGACTCTGAATTCTAGTCCCAATTTAAAGTGGGTGAGTTTGAACCAATCATCAGAAGACTGTGAATTCTAGTCCCAATTTAAAATGGGTGAGTTTGAACCAATCATCAGAAGACTCTGAATTCTAGTCCCAATTTAAAGTGGGTGAGTTTGAACCAATCATCAGAAGACTGTGAATTCTAGTCCCAATTTAAAATGGGTGAGTTTGAACCAATCATCAGAAGACTCTGAATTCTAGTCCCAATTTAAAGTGGGTGAGTTTGAACCAATCATCAGAAGACTCTGAATTCTAGTCCCAATTTAAAATGGGTGAGTTTGAACCAATCATCAGAAGACTCTGAATTCTAGCCCCAATTTAAAATGGGTGAGTTTGAGGCAATCACCAGAAGACTGTGAATTCTAGTCCCAATTTAAAATGGGTGAGTTTGAACCAATCACCAGAAGACTCTGAATTCTAGTCCCAATTTAAAATGGGTGAGTTTGAACCAATCATCAGAAGACTCTGAATTCTAGTCCCAATTTAAAGTGGGTGAGTTTGAACCAATCATCAGAAGACTGTGAATTCTAGTCCCAATTTAAAATGGGTGAGTTTGAACCAATCATCAGAAGACTCTGAATTCTAGTCCCAATTTAAAGTGGGTGAGTTTGAACCAATCATCAGAAGACTGTGAATTCTAGTCCCAATTTAAAATGGGTGAGTTTGAACTAATCACCAGAAGACTCTGAATTCTAGTCCCAATTTAAAATGGGTGAGTTTGAACCAATCACCACAGACTGTGAATTCTAGTCCCAATTTAAAATGGGTGAGTTTGAGCCAATCACCAGAAGACTGTGAATTCTAGTCCCAATTTAAAATGGGTGAGTTTGAACCAATCACCAGAAGACTGTGAATTCTAGTCCCAATTTAAAATGGGTGAGTTTGAGCCAATCACCAGAAGACTGTGAATTCTAGTCCCAATTTAAAATGGGTGAGTTTGAGCCAATCATCAGAAGACTGTGAATTCTAGTCCCAATTTAAAATGGGTGAGTTTGAGCCAATCATCAGAAGACTGTGAATTCTAGTCCCAATTTAAAGTGGGTGAGTTTGAGCCAATCACCAGAAGACGGTGAATTCTAGTCCCAATTTAAAGTGGGTGAGTTTGAGCCAATCACCAGAAGACTGTGAATTCTAGCCCCAATTTAAAATGGGTGAGTTTGAGCCAATCACCAGAAGACTGTGAATTCTAGTCCCAATTTAAAGTGGGTGAGTTTGAGCCAATCACCAGAAGACGGTGAATTCTAGTCCCAATTTAAAATGGGTGAGTTTGAGCCAATCATCAGAAGACTGTGAATTCTAGTCCCAATTTAAAATGGGTGAGTTTGAGCCAATCACCAGAAGACTGTGAATTCTAGTCCCAATTTAAAGTGGGTGAGTTTGAGCCAATCACCAGAAGACTGTGAATTCTAGCCCCAATTTAAAATGGGTGAGTTTGAGCCAATCATCAGAAGACTGTGAATTCTAGTCCCAATTTAAAGTGGGTGAGTTTGAGCCAATCACCAGAAGACGGTGAATTCTAGTCCCAATTTAAAATGGGTGAGTTTGAGCCAATCACCAGAAGACTGTGAATTCTAGTCCCAATTTAAAATGGGTGAGTTTGAGCCAATCACCAGAAGACTGTGAATTCTAGTCCCAATTTAAAATGGGTGAGTTTGAGCCAATCATCAGAAGACTGTGAATTCTAGTCCCAATTTAAAGTGGGTGAGTTTGAGCCAATCACCAGAAGACTGTGAATTCTAGCCCCAATTTAAAATGGGTGAGTTTGAGCCAATCACCAGAAGACGGTGAATTCTAGTCCCAATTTAAAATGGGTGAGTTTGAGCCAATCACCAGAAGACTCTGAATTCTAGTCCCAATTTAAAATGGGTGAGTTTGAGCCAATCACCAGAAGACTGTGAATTCTAGTCCCAATTTAAAATGGGTGAGTTTGAGCCAATCACCAGAAGACTCTGAATTCTAGTCCCAATTTAAAATGGGTGAGTTTGAGCCAATCACCAGAAGACTCTGAATTCTAGTCCCAATTTAAAATGGGTGAGTTTGAGCCAACCACCAGAAGACTCTGAATTCTAGTCCCAATTTAAAATGGGTGAGTTTGAGGCAATCACCAGAAGACTGTGAATTCTAGTCCCAATTTAAAATGGGTGAGTTTGAGCCAATCACCAGAAGACTCTGAATTCTAGTCCCAATTTAAAATGGGTGAGTTTGAGCCAATCATCAGAAGACTCTGAATTCTAGTCCCACCTTAGGCATGAAAGTTAAGTGGGTGAGTTTGTGCCAATCACCAGAAGAATTCTAGTCCCACCTTCCTTAGGCGTGAAAGCTGGGTGAATGATTTTGGGCCAGTGACTATCAGCCCAGCCCATCTCACAGGGTTTTTGTTGATGGGAAAAGTTATGTTGGATATATTTGCTACTTTGAGTTCCACAGTCACATGATCACAGTTTGTGATGTTTTTGTCAAAAACTAGCATTTACTTTTGGTTTTTAGCACAAATACCCCACAGAAAGCAATGATTTTGAGTAATGATCACAACCAGGGGTGGTATTTACTTCCCTACTGGTTTGCCAATGTGAGCTTGCGCATGGCTTTTGGCGAAAACAGGCTCTAAATGGGATGCCATAGAGTCGGGGCGGGTGGGAGGAGTTACCCGTGATTTCTGCTATCGGTCTGTTAGAACCGGTCCCAACTGGTAAATAACACCTCTGATCACGACGATTTGCTTAATGACTGCCCCCAAAAATGGGTTGGTCATATGACTGACCTGCTTTATGACTTGACGGGCTTCCTTACAGTCAAAGACTACCTGTACTTCCCTGTTATGGCCTATAAGCCTGTAAGCCTTTCAGGATCTGTTTTAGTGGCTTAGGAGCATCACATCAAATAGTCAATAAGTTTTGGATTTAATCTTGCAAAAACTTTCCTTGTATGGTTTTTCTTAAAGCTATTACAGTTTATTCCAAAGTTGAAGTATCACCAGCATGATTGGCATATTTCCGCAATCCAAAGACATGCCCTTCATTTCACGGGTATTTGTTTTGATAGCTACGTTGAAATCGAATGACGTTGATGGACTCGTCTTAAGGCGTGTGTATTTCTCTTAGAGATGCCATAATGTAACAATGATATGCTGGACGGTGAAGGGGGGAAATCATCATTTGGAGACACTGAAACTCTCTTCAGACATTTGTTAAACCTGCATCCATGTAAACATCCTTAACTTGGTTATCATGCTAATACCTTTTCTTGATTCATAGAAGGTATGTAGTCATGGATTAAGCATAAACTTATGATTTGAACATTGGGCACAATCTAACAAAATGAAATTCAATGGTGAAGAAAGTAAGATTCTACATTTAGGCAAGAAAAACAAAATGCGCAGGTACAGTACGGGTGGTACCTTGCTCAATAGTAGTAACTGTGAGAGGGATCTTGGAGTCCTAGTGGACAACCATTTAAATATGAGCCAGCTGTGTGCAGCAGCTGCCAAAAAAGCCAACACAGTTCTAGGCTGCATCAACAGAGGGATAGAATCAAGATCACGTGAAGTGTTAATACCACTTTATAATGCCTCGGTAATTGCCACACTTGGAATCCTGCATTCAGTTTTGGTCGCCACAATATAAAAAAGATGTGGAGACTCTAGAAAGAGTGCAGAGAAGAGCAACAAAGATGATTAGGGGACTGGAGACTAAAACATATGAAGAACAGTTGCAGGGACTGGGTATGTCTAGTTTGATGAAAAGAAGGACTAAGAGTGACATGATGGTAGTGTTCCAATATCTCGGGGGCTGCCACAAAGAAGAGGAAGTCAAACTATTCTCCAAGGCACCTGAGGGTAGAACAAGAAGCAATGGGTGGAAACTAACCAAGGAGAGAAGCAACTTAGAACTGAGGAGAAACTTCCTGACAGTTAGAACAATTAATCAGTGGAACAACTTGCCTCCAGAAGTTGTGAATGCTCCAAAACTGGAAGTTTTAAAGAAGATGTTGGATACCCATTTGTCTAAGCGGTGGGTTGGACTAGAAGACTTCAAAGGTACCTTCCAACTCTATTCTATTCTATTCTATTCTATTCTATTCTATTCTATTCACCGGCTGGGTTGACAAATACATTGATCTGGTGGGTAAGGCTACAAAACAGGAGACCATGAGTTCAAGGCCTGCCTTAGCCATGAAAACCAGCTGGGTGACTTTACATCAGTCACTCTCTCAGGCCAACCTGCCTCACAGGGTTGTTGTCGTGGGGAAAATAGGAAGGGAGGAAGGTGTGTTGGCTATGTTTGCTGCTTTGGGTTATTTGTAAGACTAATAAAGGCAGGATACAAATAAAATGAAATGGAAAAAAAACCCAAAGAAGAGGTAGACAAAGAATAGAAGAGGATGGGATGGAAGAAGAGGAAGAAAAAACAGCAGTAATTGTGACAGCCCATCCAAGGTTTCAATCACGCTTTCAAAGTTGGCAACTTTCTGATAAGAATCGGTTCAAACCAACCAGAGACAAGAAGTGTGCAAAAATTTGCATTCTAGTAACAGAATAATCTCTCCGTCATCAATTCCCCCCTCCCAGGAATTCCGGAATAACAGTACAGCAGAGTTGGAAGGGACCTTGAAGGTCTTCTAGTCCAACCCCCTGTTCAAACAGGAGACCCTACATCATTTCAGACAAATGACTGTTCATTCTCTTCTTAAAAGCCTTCTGTGTTGGAGTATCGACAATTTCTAAAGCAAGCCATTCTACTGATTAATTGTCCTCTCTGTTAGGAAGTTTCTCCTTAATTCCAGGTTAGTTCTCTCCTTGATTAGTTTCCATCCATTGCTTCTTGTTCTGCTTTGTAACTTGTAAATTAGTAACCTGTAAACTCATTATGCCTCATTATAATGTGGGAAACACACCTCCTGAATGACAGTGAGTATTAAGGAGGTCATGCTAACTATATTATGGGAAGCTATGAAAAGTTACACGGTACCAGGGATGGGTTCCTGCCAGTTCTAACCTCTTCTATAGAAGAGGTTCCACAAATCTACAGTGCCGTTTGGAACCGGTTCCAGTTCCCTCACCCCCGCCTGTCCGCACATCATCAAGATGAAGAGCGAGAGGAGGAATTCTGGGAGTTGAAGTCCACAAGTCTTAAAGCTGTCAAGTTTGAACACCCCTGGGATTTTTTTTTCTAGAGGGTTTGGGGTGCAGGGGTCTTGTAACTTGACAGCTTTAAGACTTGCGTGCTTCAAATGCCAGTTTCTGAGCCAACATTTTGGTTGCTAAGCAGGAGCGTTGTTAAGTGAGTTTCACCACATTTTACAAGTTGGCCACTACCACCCAGTCACATGACTGCCAAGCCACTCTCACCTGGTCACATGGCCAGCAAGCCACTCCCACCCAGTCACATGGCCGGCAAGCCACTCCCACAAAGCAGGCCACACCTATAGAAGAGGTTCTAAAAAAATTTGAAACCCACCACTGCACGGTACATATAAAGCTACCCAGCATGCTTTCTAGATCACAGATGAGTCAAATGATACCGTGTTTCCCCTAAAATAAGACACGGTGTTATTTTCTTTTGACACACAAAATAAGCACTTGGCCTTATTTTCAGGGAGGTCTTGTTATTTTTGAGGTTCAGGAGGCATCGAGCGTGGTCACCTCATGGCTGCTGCTGTATTCAAATATTTTCGGGAGGGCTTATTTTAATGCCTGCGCTCAAAACCCAATTGTACTTATTATCTAGGGAGGTCTTATTTTGGGGGAAACGGGATATTAGCCAACAAAAGAATACATTTCAAACCCAATATGTCCGAACTGTATATAACATGATCGCTTACCTTTCTAAGGGTCCGTTCCCTAGAATCAATAAAGAGATATTAATCAATCTTTCCAGCTTGGGTCCTATTTGGGCAAAGGCACACCAGAATAAAAATCTTGCTTGCTAACCCAGAAGTGGTAGAAGACGAGACCTTCTCCATTTTGCCTAAAAGACCAAGCCAAGCCACTCTGATGAAGGCCCACCTTCATTGCACCACCAAGCTTTGCCAAAAAAGTTGTCCAAATCCCACAATGACAAAATTGCTTAAGTCTGATTTATGGGTCAACAATGGGCTGTTAGAGTAGCCAATCAGGCAAGAGCTTTAAGTGGGCATGTCAGAATGCTCATATCTGGCCAGCAGTTGGAAATGACAGTTGGTCCAAGAGAGAGAAAAGAGAAAGAAGCTGAGAGATCTTCAAGACAGCTGAAGCTTTAGGGGACGAGCAGAAACTGATGGAAAGACGTCTGATAATGAAAGTCAAGGGGAAGGCTGAAAGAATGAAGGCGTTGTAGATGAAAGTCATGGAAAAGATAGCAAAAGCCAAGAATGACAATCTAAATTAGATCTTCCAACTGTGATGGAAGATGCAACTGGCAAAGCAAAGTTGCCAAAGTAGCATGAAATTTTGAGAGCTAACTTGGCTTGGATGTCATGCCTCATCCTGGTTTTTCTGAACTGTTGTTTGGAAGATAGTCATGGCTAGGCTTCGCTTGAAAGAAACCATGTTTTGTTTCCAAATATTAAGGTAACCTAGAATATTGAGTTTATTGAATATTAAGAATATTGACTGGTTTTTTTAAAAATTTCCCATCTCTATATTGAGAATAGAGTAGAATAGACTCCTCATTAAGGAGTCTATTCTACTCAATATAGATGGATTATAGAAACAGAATCAATAGTAGTAACTGTGAAAGGGATCTTGGAGTTCTAGTGGACAACCATTTAAATATGAGCCAGCAGTGTGCAGCAGCAGCCAAAAAAGCCAACACAGTTCTAGGCTGCATCAACAGAGGGATAGAATCAAGATCACGTGAAGTGTTAATACCACTTTATAATGCCTTGGTAAGGCCACACTTGGAATACTGCATTCAGTTCTGGTCGCCACGATGTAAAAAATATGTGGAGACTCTAGAAAGAGTGCAGAGAAGAGCAACAAAGATGATTAGGGGACTGGAGACTAAAACATATGAAGAACGGTTGCAGGAACTGGGTATGTCTAGTTTAAGAGAAAGAAGGACTAGGGGAGACATGATAGCAGTGTTCCAATATCTCAGGGGTTGCCACAAAGAAGAGGGAGTCAAGCTATTCTCCAAGGCACCTGAGGGCAGAACAAGAAGCAATGGGTGGAAACTAATCAAGGAGAGAAGCAACTTAGAACTGAGGAGAAATTTCCTGACAGTTAGAACAATTAATCAGTGGAACAGCTTGCCTCAAGAAGTTGTGAATGCCCCAACACTGGAAGTCTTTAAGAAGATGTTGGATAGCCATTTGTCTGGAACGGTATAGGGTTTCCTGCCTAGGCAGAGGGTTGGACTAGAAGACCTCCAAGGTCCCTTCCAACTCTACTATTGTATTGTATTGTATAAATAGACTCTTTATTGAGAATAGAATAGAAATAAATAGGAATATTGGAATAGAATACAATAGAATAGAATAACAGAAATAGAAGACTCTTTATTGAGTAGACTCCTTATTGAGAATAGAATAACAACTTTAACTCCTTTAACAACTGTGGCAAGAAAGGTCGTGAAATGGGGCAAAGCTTGCTTAACAAGTGTCTCACTTAACAACAACAGACATTTGGGCTCGATGGTGCTCGTAAGTCAAGGGCCACCTCCTGTATTTTCGATTTTTCCTCTTCTGACGCATTCTAGCAACCACTCTTCAAGAGGTGGTGAGCACAGCAGACAAAGTTTCAAGAGAAGACTCCATAGCAATTTTACAATTTTCGTTCTCTTTGGGGTGTCTTTCCACCTTTAGCTCCCAATTACCTCCTTTGGATTATGGGAGTTGAAGTCCAGCTCGTCTGGATGCTCCCGGAGGCAACCGGAGCGAGAGATTTCCTTTTCTTGGTTGACATCCGGCTGGCTTTCTGAGGGCTTTCAGGAAAACATGCCTTCCGAGAGGCCCTTATCTGATGCCGGCGCCTGCTTGCCTGCGTCACGGCGCTTGGCTTTATAATTGGGGTTCGCTTGTTAATCTTTCCGTGCCAGCATCTGCAAGAGGCTGTGAGGAAGCACCATTTCAGTTTAATTGAAGGTCAAGGATCTTTGTGGAATCTGAGAAGATTGTAAAAAGATCAGCAGTGGGCCCTTGAAACACCTAGATAACCCAGAACCGTTTAGAGTTCTCACCTCCCTCCCCAGCACACAAAGCCATGCTGGAGCCTCTTGTGGTGCTGATGCACTTGTGGTGTGTGTGTGTGTGTGTGTGTGTGTTTTTTTGCAGCTTAGAAATTTATTGGAAATAAAAAGGATTCGCTCTCAAATTTGTAGGGTCGTCATTGGGTTCCTCTAGAGCAGGGGTATCCAAATTTGGGAATTTTAAGACTTGTGGACTTCAACTCCCAGAATTCCCCAGTTTGGATATCCCTGCTCTAGATGCAGGTAGTCATCAACTGAACCTCCCCAATTCAATCCAAAGGTTCAGTTGGGAAGTGAGACATTTGTTCAGCGAATTTTGCCCCATTTTTATGACTTTTCTTGCCGCAGTTGTTAAGTGAATCACTGCAGTTGTTAATTTAGCGTTCCGAGTAATGCACCCATTGAAATCAGAAGTCCGAGGCAGGTAGATTCTTCAAAGGACATGTTTATTGCAGTGGTGGGATTAAAAAATGTTTACTATTGATTCTGTGGCTGTGGCATGGCTTGGTGGGCATGGTTGGGGGGGAAGGCAGGGGAAGGATACTGTAAAATCCCCATTCCTTCCCCACTCCAGGGGAAGGATACTGCAAAATCTCCATTTCCACCCCACTCCAGGGCAGGGATACTGTAAAATCCCCATTTACACCACACTCCAGGGCAAGGATACCGTAAAATCCCCATTTACACCACACTCCAGGGCAAGGATACCGTAAAATCCCCATTTACACCACACTCCAGGGCAAGGATACTGTAAAATCCCCATTTACACTGCACTCCAGGCCAAGGATACTGTAAAATCTCCATTTCCACCCCACTCCAGGGCAAGGATACTGTAAAATCCCCATTCCTTCCCCACTCCAGGGGAAGGATACTGCAAAATCTCCATTTCCACCCCACTCCAGGGCAGGGATACTGCAAAATCTCCATTTCCACTGCACTCCAGGGCAAGGATACTGTAAAATCCCCATTTACACCACACTCCAGGGCAAGGATACTGTAAAATCCCCATTTACACCACACTCCAGGGCAAGGATACCGTAAAATCCCCATTTACACCGCACTCCAGGGCAAGGATACTGTAAAATCCCCATTTACACTGCACTCCAGGCCAAGGATACTGTAAAATCTCCATTTCCACCCCACTCCAGGGCAAGGATACTGTAAAATCCCCATTTACACCGCACTCCAGGGCAAGGATACTGTAAAATCCCCATTTACACTGCACTCCAGGCCAAGAATACTGTAAAATCTCCATTTACACCGCACTCCAGGGCAAGGGTACTGTAAAATCCCCATTTACACCGCACTCCAGGGCAAGGATACTGTAAAATCCCAATTTCCACCCCACTCCAGGGGAAAGATACTGTAAAATCTCCATTTCCACCCCACTCCAGGGCAAGGATACTGTAAAATCCCCATTTACACTGCACTCCAGGAGAAAGATACTGTAAAATCTCCATTTCCACCCCACTCCAGGGCAAGGATACTGCAAAATCCACATTTACACTGCACTCCAGGCCAAGAATACTGTAAAATCTCCATTTACACCGCACTCCAGGGCAAGGGTACTGTAAAATCCCCATTTACACCGCACTCCAGGGCAAGGATACTGTAAAATCCCCATTTACACTGCACTCCAGGGCAAGGATACTGTAAAATCTCCATTTCCACCCCACTCCAGGGCAAGGATACTGTAAAATCCCAATTTCCACCCCACTCCAGGGGAAAGATACTGTAAAATCTCCATTTCCACCCCACTCCAGGGCAAGGATACTGTAAAATCCCCATTTACACTGCACTCCAGGAGAAAGATACTGTAAAATCTCCATTTCCACCCCACTCCAGGGCAAGGATACTGCAAAATCCACATTTCCACCCCACTCCAGGGGAAAGATACTGTAAAATCTCCATTTCCACTGCACTCCAGGGCAAGGATACTGCAAAATCCACATTTCCACCCCACTCCAGGGGAAAGATACTGTAAAATCTCCATTTCCACCCCACTCCAGGAGAAAGATACTGTAAAATCTCCATTTCCACCCCACTCCAGGGCAAGGATACTGCAAAATCCACATTTCCACCCCACTCCAGGGGAAAGATACTGTAAAATCTCCATTTCCACTGCACTCCAGGGCAAGGATACTGAAAAATCTCCATTTCCACCCCACTCCAGGGCAAGGATACTGTAAAATCCCTATTCCCACCCCACTCCAGGGGAAAGATACTGAAAAATCTCAATTTCCACCCCACTCCAGGGCAAGGATACTGTAAAATCCCAATTTCCACCCCACTCCAGGAGAAAGATACTGTAAAATCTCCATTTCCACCCCACTCCAGGGCAAGGATACTGCAAAATCCACATTTCCACCCCACTCCAGGGCAAGGATACTGTAAAATCCCCATTTACACCGCACTCCAGGGCAAGGATACTGTAAAATCCCCATTTACACTGCACTCCAGGCCAAGGATACTGTAAAATCTCCATTTACACTGCACTCCAGGGCAAGGATACTGTAAAATCCCCATTTACACCGCACTCCAGGGCAAGGGTACTGTAAAATCCCCATTTACACCGCACTCCAGGGCAAGGATACTGTAAAATCCCCATTTACACTGCACTCCAGGGCAAGGATACTGTAAAATCTCCATTTCCACCCCACTCCAGGGCAAGGATACTGCAAAATCCACATTTCCACCCCACTCCAGGGGAAAGATACTGTAAAATCTCCATTTCCACTGCACTCCAGGGCAAGGATACTGCAAAATCCACATTTCCACCCCACTCCAGGGGAAAGATACTGTAAAATCTCCATTTCCACCCCACTCCAGGGCAAGGATACTGCAAAATCCACATTTCCACCCCACTCCAGGGGAAAGATACTGTAAAATCTCCATTTCCACTGCACTCCAGGAAAAGGATACTGTAAAATCCCCATTTCCACTCCATTCCAGGGCAAGGATACTGCAAAATCCACAATTCCACCCCGGTCCAGGGCAAGGATACTGTAAAATCCCCATTCCTGCCCCACCCCACTAACCTGCTTTCCAGCTCCATTCTCCTGTGCAGGGCAACAGAAGAAGACCCAGCCGATTAGCTGGGACTCGGATCAGCTGGGACTCGGGAGGCAGAGAATAGATAGGGGCAGACCCAGCCAGTGGTGATACTGACTGGTTCTCCGAACTACTCAAAATT
The DNA here is from genome assembly GCF_964273705.1 of Natrix helvetica. NCBI lineage: Eukaryota > Metazoa > Chordata > Lepidosauria > Squamata > Natricidae > Natrix > Natrix helvetica. The sequence goes on along the minus strand of NC_138552.1, from coordinate 288,268,598 downwards.
TCTGCTACCAGTTTGCCAGAACCGGTCAGAACTGGCTGAATACCACTTCTGGTTTATTGGATACATCATATTGGCACAGTTGGTGAAAACCAGCTCTAAACGTTCCTGAGGTTTTTACCTAATTAAAAGAGTAAAACTTCTCCCCTGCCCTGTGACATCAGCCGCATTGTCCCCATTGTCCAATGAATAGAGCTGGCAGGCTCCTCTCCTCCTTCACCAGGCACCTGTTACAATGACCTTGGTTCCCACAGGAAAACTTTTTGTTTTGACTGTTAGCCGGGTGATCTACTTCCCCCCTCCCTTCGTCCTCTCAAGCTTTGTGGCAACTATGAGGCAGAACAAGATGGCTTGTTTTCACACTTATGATCATTGCGGCATTACCACGATCACATGATCAAAATTTGAAAACTTGGCAACTGGCTCATATTTATGACGGTTGCAGTATCCTGGATTCATGTGATCCCCTTTTGCAACCTTCGGACAAGCAAAGTCAATGGGGAAGCCAGATCCATTTAGCAACCGTGTTACCAACGTAACAGCTGTAGTGATTGATTCACTTAACAACTGTGGCAAGAAGGTTTGTACCCTGTTTCCCCGAAAATAAGACCTCCCCAGATAATAAGCCTAATCAGGCTTTTGAGTACATGCGCTAAAACAGTGATGGCTAACCTTTTTATCGTCATGGGCCAAAAGCGCATGCGTGGCCACACCCATAATGCAATGTGTACGTGACACCCCCTGCACACACCCTGCCTCCTGCGCATGCATGTGTGACACCCCCCCCTGTGTGATCCACCCCATGCCTGCACACGCGACATCCCCTGTGGCCCGTTTTGGGCCTAGCAGGCCTCCCTGAAGCCTCCTGGGATAAAAAACGGGCCGTGGGAGGGTGTTGCTCCCCCCCGTGCATGCATGCATGACCCCCCCGTGCATATACGTGCATATCTCCTGCATGCACCCTACTCCCCACACATCAGATGGCCAGCCGGAGGTGGGTGCACATGTGTGGTGGAACTGAGCTGGAGTGATGGCTTGCATGCCCACAGAGAGGGCTCCGTGTGCCAACTGTGGCACGCATGCCATCAGTTCGCCATCACGGCACTAAAATAAGCCTCCCCCGAAAATAAGCCTTCTTTAACATATTTAAACGCATGCGCAGCAGGTCCCCGCCATTTCCTGGGGGGAGAAACATGCCCCATTCGCGCCACATTGCACCTGCCATCCACGCGGAACAGCCTAGCGGAGGCTGCTCCCGCAAACCCTAGCTACCACGCCCCTTCTTTTAGTGGTGGCTGCCAAAAGAGCGCCAGGCCCAGCGATGTTAGGGCTGGCAAGAATGTGCCAGAAACAGCGACAGAACTTCCGGCCCTCTCTGGATCAGCTGATCCACGCGCCGAGGTTAAGCGGCCTCCTGCGCCTCAAAAATAATAAGACCTCCCCAGAAATAAGGCCAAGCGCTTATTTCGGGGGGGGGGTTCAAAAGAAAATAAGACCCTGTCTTATTTTCAGGGGAAAGTGGTAAAATGGGGCAAACACTCACTTGCTCAGCTGGGCTCAGTTGTAGCCTTGTGTGAAGGACTACCTGTATACAATGTACAATGAATCAGGCAGAATATGATTATGAATTAAATGCTTAAAAATAAGAGCTTCCTTTGAGGTGATCCACAATGTGGGTTTTTTCCTGGAATTCTTTTCCAAGAAAGTCTGCCAAACAGCATATGTATTCCAGTATCTTCTTAAGCCCATGTAAACCCAAATAAAAATAAGAATGTTAAATAGAAACAGCAATTAACAAATTAACAAAGAACCAAGAACTAACTCGACAAAGCCAATAATAAAATTATGCTAAGACAGTTGTGTTATGAGACCTCCGTAGCACATAATTAAAAACCGACAATGCTGAAAAGAAAAGAAAGAAAAGAAAAGAAATCAGAGGAATTGCAATAAAATCTAAGAACACGTTCATTTTGCTTTGAGAGACAGGGCAGTTAAATGCTGAAGGCAGCAGGATATAAAGTAGAAGACCAGGAGTTCTAGCCCACTTTAGGCACAAAGGCAGCTGGGTGACCTTGGGCCAGTCCCTCTCTCTCAGCCCTAGGAAAGAGGCAATGGCCCTTGCCAAGAAAACTGTAGGGACTTTTTCAGGCAGTGGCCAGGAGTTAAAAAAAAGTGCACCAATAAAAAAGTAAATAAATGTTACAATAGAAACTGACTGGGCATGGAGTACAGGGAGTCCTCGACTTACAACCATTCGTTTAGTGACCGTTCAAGGTTACAACACCACTGAAAAAAGTGACTTAATGGTCTGATCGAGGTTTCCCAAGAGCATGAAGCAAACTCCTTGTCCTGACAAAAACCCCTTTTATTAATTGACTGTGAATTCTGCTCATTCACATCCAGCAAAGCCGTTCAAGGGAGGATTTTCAGTCACAGACCTTATCTGGCTTGGAGAGCTGCCAGGCCGATATCTGCAAAATTTGGGAAGGAGTCTCGGAGAGTCACGAACCAATTAAGCGAACTAATTGTCTCCTGCAAACTCCCCTCCCCTCGTGCTCCTCTTTTATTTCCTCTGGGAGGGGCCATTCATCATCTACCTGTGGCCTTATTACTCCCAAGTCAACCCCTGTTCCTTAGCTGTTCCCTTCATCTGGCAGCTCTGTGCATGCGCACACTGGGAACAGGCTCCGGCTGTTTGTCTGCCTCACTGATGTCTGATTCCAAAGGCAGCTGATAATTGGCATACGGCCCTGGCCCTATCTCTGCCTCCGATACAGAGCCCTCATCAGAGCCTTCCCCAGATTCCAGGACTGGCCCATCTTCCTCCCCAACCTCCTCACTGTCTGAATCTGCTGCCAGCTCCAATGTCCACTGGTGGGCCACAACACTTAAAATTGATCCTCATGCATAAACTGATCCAACATGCATTCTCATAGTCATGTGAACAAAATTTGGGCACTTGGCCACTGGCGTGTATTTATGACAGTAGTGGCATCCCGGGGTGATGTGATCACCATTTGTGACCTCCCCAGCCAGCTTCCGACAAGCAAAATCAGTGGACGAAACTGGATTCACTCAACAACTGCAGCGATTGGCTTAACCAGCATGAGGGCAAAAAGGTCATAAAATCAGGAGCAACTCAATTGCCTTGCTTAGCAACAGAACTTCTGGGCCCAATTGTGGTCATAAGTCGAGGACTACCAATGGATAGGAATGTCCAGTTCTGTATGCCTCAAGATAAAAAGATGCTGCAGTTGTAAGAGGTTACCACCCACCCCTCTCCTAGTAAAATGAAATATTTTAGGAAATATTAAAAGGACAGAAAATTTCCCCTAAAAGGGAGGCAGAAACTTAGCCTGCCTCCACCTTTGTCAATGGGCCATTAAGGCCTGAGCCAGTCTATTCTACATAACAAAGATCTACCTCCTTCAGGCAGAGCCATAGTAGGAATCCCAAAGCCCTTTCATCACATCATCACCCAGCAAGGCTCAACCAAGCCTGGGACTCAGGACAGCCTACAGAGTTGCCTCTGCATGGCCCCATGGGAGTCTGACAACCAATCAGAATACAAGCTCCAATTCAAAAGCCCAGAGAGGACATAAAGCCAGGGACTTTCAGCATCTCTTCTCTTTTTGGCCTGGACCTCAAGCCATGTGATCCTGTCCACCATTAAACCACCTTTCCAAGCAGTCTCCATGTTTCCAGTGTCTTTTTCCCCACTTGGAACTGAGCCCAGATGGAGATTTCTTCCAACACCTCTTTCAGAGAAGAGAAGTAACTGACAAGGAGGCTTTGTCAGATTTAAGAGACAAAGAATTTCTTACGGTGAAAGAGGCCTCTCGGGTCCAAGTTACAAGTTTACATTTCTGGATAGACACACACAATCTCGCTCATTGACCCCCGTGTAATGTACCACAATAGAAAGGGGCTCCTAAATTTACAGGGAAGGGAGTTCAATCCTTATTAGACACCCGATTCCCGTACCAGTATCCCATACCAATATCTCCTAGACAGAGAAAAAGGTGCCATACTATTAATTCCGAGCTGTGAAAACACCCAGCGTTGTCGATTGTCGCAAAGCTGCGTCTCCGTGCGAAATGTTGTCAGGGATATAAAGCACAATAAGACCCCACTCAGAAGCACGAAAGATTATTTGTGTGAAGTGGCCCTGCTGCTCCTTTTATAAATATATCGCCAGTGACCATAAAATGATTATTGAGGAATATAATGTTCCAAAAGAAAAGTGCAAGTGAAGTACGTCAGGAGGATGGAGAGAGAAGGCTATTTAAGCAACAAAGTGCTTTTGAGCCTCAACAATCGAAATGAAAAAAATAATTGCATTCCCCCCTCTTTTTTTGGGGGGGGGTAGTCCTCCAGCTTTTCTTATCAATGACTTTATCACCTTTGGGATTTTATTTTGCACGTTATTTAGGCTTCACTGTAATCCCTGCTATTCTGCCATTGACACCTCCTTAATACCTTATCTAATGCCTCTGACACTTCTGGTGTGCGCCTGCCACCCTTTTATAATAGAGAATGGCTCCAACAAAGAGGGGGAAAGGAAAACCGGACAGGTGGAGGGGAAACATGGAGGGAATTACTAGCCGCTCAGGATGAGGAACCAAGCTGGAGCCAAGAGAAAGGGGTCCCAAGGTGGCTTTGTCCCCAACTGAGGTAAACTTTGCCATCATCTAACACAGCGGTCACCAACTGCTGATCCGTGGACCACTGGTGGTCGGTGAGAACATTTTGGTGGTCCGCAGAAAAATGATTTGCATTTTTTATATTGCACGAAATACTATTTATCTCTTTTTTTAAAAAAAAATCACATTAGCGGTCCGTGGGATTTAAAATTATGAATTGAGCGGTCCCTGAGGTCCGAAAGGTTGGTGACTCCTGAACTAACAGCTCCTGCCGTTTGACAGTTGGCAAAATAATAATAATAATAATGGAGGATTCATTAATACAATAATAATACAATAATAATGCAATAGCAGAGTTGGAAGGGACCTTGGAGGTCTTCTAGTCCAATCTCCTGCCTAGGCAGGAAACCCTATACCGTTTCAGACAAATGGCTATCCAACATCGTCTTAAAGACTTCCAGTTAAACTTGAGGTGATTTTTGTATGATTAAAACCCTCGTTCTTGTAGCCTTAATTGGGCAAAATGGTGCGATGTAGGACAAGACGTTTTCAATCAGAGTATCTCAAAATGAGCTAATTGACAGAATGTGTTCCAGGATGCAGAATTCCCACAGAATTGAAATTTGATAAATGTTATAAAGCATATTAAGGCACAAGCATTATCATAAAGCCATGATGGTGAATCTATGGCACGCGTGCCAGAGGTGGCACGCAGACCTCTCTGTGGACGAGTGTGTCATTGTCAGCTTCTTTTCTGGTTTCTGGCGCTGGTCTTCATGGGCGCCGAACTGCTGAAAAAACACTGAAAAACAGGCAAAAAAGTCCTTTTTTCAGGCTGTTTTGGGGCTGTTTTCAGGGCAAAAATGGCTTGAAATGGCCAAAACTGGCCCCAAAACAGGCAGGTGTGCCCCGGCCAGCTGATCTTTAGGTCTGTGGCGCTCCGGCACACTCCATGAATGTTCCGGGTTGGGGACTTGGTGCCGATGACATCACTGCCATAAAGCATTGCATGACATCATATAGGTCATAGCTCACCGACCTTTCAGCGATGGCAGCCTGGAATGGGGGGGGAGAGGGCTAAAGTGGGGATGGTTTTGTGGGAGGGGTAGATGCATGCGCGTGCATTCAAACATTCGTTGTTTGTGCAAGCAGGGCCACAAGCGCCTGCAAGAAGGCTTGCGCAAATGGGACCACGAGCACCCACGATGCTTGTGACGCTCGCGTGAGTGGGGCTGTGCGTGGGCACTGGCCAGCTACTCATGCGGCCTGGTGGCCAATAGGCTGCGGCCCACAGGTTGGGGACCCCTGATATAGGTAGTCCTGTCTAATCCAACATAACAATTCCTCCATATGAACCAAGTTTGCAACTGATCTCTTTTCGAAGGGATTCTCTTAAATAAGGCTGCCCATTTTAAAAGCCCAAGACTCAAAATGAAAAATTGATGGAATAGAAAGCGAAATTTAGGTGCGTTAGATACACCCAAGTACTGTATATACACAACAATGTGAAATCACAGCTGCCAGTTCTATAGCCGATACAGTAGTACTTAACTCACAACCGCTCATTTAGTGATTGTTCGAAGTTACAACGGCATTGAAAAAAGTGACCTACGACCACTTTTCACACTTACAACTGCAGCATCCTGTGGTCACCTGATCAAAAATCGGTCACTTAACAACTGGCATGTGTTTATGACAGTTGTTGCACCCCTGCAAGGTCATGTGATCACCATACATAACCTTCCTAGCCGGCTTCCGACGAGCAAAGTGAATGGGGAATGCCAGATTCACTTAATGACCGCACGGTTTACCTAATGATTGCAGTGATTCACTTAGCAACCGTGGTGGAAAAAAGGTCGCACAATGGGGCAAAACTCACTTAACAACTGTGTTGCTTAGCAAGAGAAATTTTGGGCTCAATTGTGGTCATTAGTCATGGGCTATTTGTACTATTAAAAATCTTGTTGTAACCTTTAAATGGGCAAAACGGTACATCCTAGGGCATCTTGAATCCAAGAAAACTCCACACCCATTTGAACTACTCAGGTGACCCTGAGGACACACACAAACCCCCAAGTGGCCTCAACAACACTCTAAAAGGATGCAAAGGACCAGCTGTCTGCAAGAATTATAAACCACCACCGACTTCCGCTCCTTTCGACAAAAACTGAAGACTCACCTGTTCCGTTTAGCCGGCCTGGCCCATTTATAGTTTTATTCTACCTCCTGGCAGATATTTTAATTGGGTATTTTTAGGGTATTTAAATATTGCTTTTAACTACTTTACTTCAGATATGTACAGTTTCTTATTGCCTCCTCTTTGTGTTTGTATTTTCTATTTATTGATGTGTTTTTATTTGACTGTACACCGCCCCGAGTCCCTTTGGGGAGAGGGGGCGGTATAAAAAATCTAAAAATAAAGTAAAGTAAACCCTTCCATTCCCCATCATCCGGTCAGAGCTGAAGAAGCTTTTTGGATGAGAAGCAAAACATCTTCAAAAGAAAAAACAAACTCCAGTTGCCTCTTGAAAAAGCGCCTTTGGGACAACCCTGACCTGGATGACTGAGAATCTCCATAGACCCCATGATGGGAAATCCATAACTTTTTTAAATGGGAAAATTAGATATGTCATGGTTAGACTTATCTGGTTTACAAGTCTAAAGAAGACTTCACTGGGTAATCTGGTTGTTTTTATATACTCATCCCTCAAAACCAACTTTTATCCATTCAGGATTGCTTTAAAATGAAAGCCTACCTCCCTTTCTTTCTTTGTTAAACTACCTGATAACCCGGCATTGCCCAGGTATTTATTTATCCTAATCCTATATTAGACAGAATTTCTAATGTTGGATTTCCCCCCATACCAGAGGGAGCCCCCTTGTGGAGTACTGTGAAGCCATTACCTTGGCAACTCCACTGCTCTCTACAGTAGAAGCCATTTTACAGCAGTATGGTAGAAGCCATTCTAAGGCACAACAGGCTGTATCTTAACAGAACACACACCCTGAGAGGTGTTAGGGTTCTCTTACCCCCCACAATATTTGTTTCCAGAGGGTAAGGCATCTGTGTACCAAGTTTAGTTGAATTTGCTTGAGGCGTTCCAGAGTTATGCTGGAACATACACATACATCGACATTTATAACAGATTAACAGTGTTGGAAGAGACCTTATAAGTCATCTACTCCAACCCCCCACTCAAGCAGGAGACCCTACACCATTTCTGACAAATGGCAGTCCAATCTCTTCTTGAAAGTCTCAAGTGATGAAGTTCTCTCTCTGTATCTCTGTCTCTGTCTCTCTGTCTCTCTCTCTCTGTATATATATATGCATGCATGCATGTATGTATGTATGTATGTATGTATGTATGTATGTATGTATGTATGTATGTGTGTTACAACCCCTGGTATGCCCAAATATGGGAGGGAGCTCACTACTCCCCCTTTCTGTCCTTCGGCTCATTACAGAAGTCATCTACTTGTTGCACAAATACCACACACACACACACACACACACACACACACACACACACACATGAGTCCTATCTCTCTCTGTCCAAAGTGCATCTCTTTGCATCTTCTGAAAATATTGGGGTACGCATTTGCCAGAGTTGCACTTTGGGAGGATAAAGAAAGCTGCTGGGTGCTCTCTCAAATATTAAATTTTCAAGCCATAGAACAGCGTAGGTAGGTAAATAAATGTGCGTCTTGGGTGACTTAACTCCCAAATAGGCTCTCTAAAGTGGGAATGATAGTAGCTGTATTGTAAGTGTATTACATGCTAATTTGAGCAATAAATTTGCCAGAGCCTCAGTGCTGAAGCAATTAATAAACCTCAAGGATCACTTGCCTGGCCTGATGGCTTCCTTCACCATAGTGAAGTATATTCAAGGAAAGAGTGGGTTTGTTGCTCCTGTTTTTTTTTTAAAAAAAACCTATATTAATAAAAAAAGGCTTTAATTATTAGTGACACCTTGCAAATAGCTTCCTACGACTGGAATACCAACTACTTAACTCTCTGACCTTATTATTCAAATAAACACTTCTTATTAAAGCAATGTGGTTTGTTCGTCAAGACATCAAATCAGCTGTCATAGCAGTGGATTTGAATAGCCCCACCGCATCAGCAGGGAGCAGGCGGTCTTGGTTAAGGAAGGGATGATTTACCAATAAAGGAGAATATTTGAAGCGAGGGGTCTTGGGTGCTCTCTGAGCCTGATTGTTTTCTTGCAGAGACCTCTTATTACCCAAACTAGGTAATATCATCAGTGCCACTAAGGTATGGGGTTTGCTCTCAGCTGAATCAACTCAGTTGGACGTCTGCAAGAAAATACCGTGTTTTCCCCAAAATAAGATACGGTCTTATTTTCTTTTGACCCCAAAATAAGCTCTTGGCCTAGTTTGGGGGAGGTTTTATTATTTTTTTGAGGTGCAGGAGAGTGTGGCCATCTCATGGCCGCTGCTGTGTTGCAATATTTTCGGGGCAGTGCTTATTTTAGCACATGCGCTCAAAAGCCCGATTGGGCTTATTATCCGGGGAGGTCTTATTTTTGGGGAAACAGGGTAACTGTTTGAAGAAATATCCATTTGGTTCAGTTACAAGTGGGAAGAAAGACACTGTAAACATGGAGGCTGATTGGAAATATAGTTTCATATGGTTTAAATATGGTGAAGGAGAACCACTAAGCATGTGTGATTCTGGTAGCTGACCACATGGAGTGGAGAGTGAGGGTTATTTATACCCCCTTTTGGGCCTTTGCCCTTGAACTTCCTGTTCCTGTGACAAGGGCATGTATTGTATTGGTTGCTGTCAGACTCCCGTGGGGCCATGTGGGCTCATGCTTATCTTGAAGTCAAGTTTGGTTGAAGTGTGCTGATACAATGAAGGGGCTGAGGGCTAATCCTACCTTTGTTCAGACCTTGCTGCTGGGAGTAATGGATTACCAAATCTGCCTTTCTAAAGGCTGGCCTCAGTTTAGTATCTGCTTGGAGGCAGGGAGTTGTCGCTCTGAGTTTCTGTCTTTAGAAACATGTTTCATCTTTAGAGAAATATAATTTCTGCCTTTTTAAATATTTCACAAAATACTTCATTCTCCTACAATGTAAAAAAGATGTGGAGACTCTAGAAAGAGTGCAGAGAAGAGCAACAAAGATGATTAGGGGACGAGGCTAAAACATATGAAGAAGGGTTGCAGGAACTGGGCATGTCTAGTTTAATGAAAAGAAGGACTAGGGGAGACATGATAGCAGTCTTCCGATATCTCAGGGTTGCCATAAAGAAGAGGGAGTCAAGCTATTCTCCAAGGCACCTGAGGGCAGGACAAGAAGCAATGGGCGGAAACTAATCGAGGAGAGAAGCAACCTAGAACTGAGGAGAAACTTCCTGAGAGTTAGAACAATTAATCAGTGGAACAGAAGTTGCCTCCAAAAGTTGTGAATGCTCCAACTCTGGAAGTTTTTAAGAAGATGTTGGATAACCATTTGTCTAAAATGGTACAGGGTTTTCTGCCTGAGTAGTGCCAACTCCTATTCTATTCTATTCTATTCTATTCTATTCTATTCTATTCTATTCTATTCTATTTCTATTTCTATTCCTATTCCTATTCCTTTCTCTTCTCTTCTTTTCTTCTAGGAGGGGTGAGTGCTAACTTTCTACACAACGAAGCTCAGAAAGCATCAAGGACCCCTTGATTGGATGACTACTTTGGGAATATCCCGCCTCTCAAATGTTGACTTTAGTCTCTAGTCTTCCATCTCTGTTCCAGTGTTTCTCAACCTTGGCAATTTTAAAGACATGGAGACTTCAACTCACAGAATTTCCAGGCCAGACCATGAATCCCATGGTCATTAAGCAAATCCAGTTTCCCCCATTGACTTGGCTGGGACATTTGCAAATGGCAATCACAAGACCCCCAAGATGCTACAATGGTGGTAAAGGCATGCTGGTTGCCAAGCAGCTGAATTCCGATCATGTGACCAGGGAGATGCTGCAATGGTTGTTAAGTGCGAGGGCTGGTTCTAATTCGCTTTTTTCAGTGCCGTTGTAACTTTGAACAATCACTAAACCAGGGGTTGGCAAACTTAAACACTCAAAGAGCCATTTGGACCCATTTCCCACAGAAAACACCGGGAGCCACAAAGTTCCTAACCGGAAGCCCCCTGTTCAATTCTAGAGCTGACCGGAAGTTCGGTTCCCCCACCATAGAGTCTCCTCCTAGCGCGGCATCCTTTTTCCTCTACCTGTCATAACCGAAAGCCCTATCAATTGTGGAGACAACTGGAAAACCCTCCCCTTGTCATAGAGCAGTGAGGGCGAACCTATGGCACACCTATGGCACACTCCGAAGGCTTCAGGGACCGTCCGGAGGCTTCCCTGAAGCCTTTGGAGCACTTAAAACGACCCTCCAAGCAAACCGGAAGTGACTTCCGGTTTGCTCGGAGGGTCGTTTTGAGCGCTCCGAAGGCTTCAGGGACTGTCCGGAGGCTTCGCTGATGCCTCCGGAGGGCGTCCGGGGGGGCAGGGGAGGCTGTTTTCACCCTCCCCAGGCTCCTATAAAGCCTCTGGAGGGCGAAAAAAGCATGTAAAAATGGGAGGGGGAGCACCTGTAGTGCGCGCATGCGCACTGGGGCACGCGCATTGCATTATGGGTGCAGCACACCCGCACACAACCCCCCTGCGCTCCCCCCACTTATGGCACGCGAGCCAAAAAAAGTTCGCCATCGCTGTCATAGAGTCTTCTCCTGGCACACTGTGCTTCTCCCCCTCTCCCACCGGAAGCTCCTCTCAAAGTTGTGGCACTGACTGGTGACGGAGCCGCATCAGAGGGAGGAAAGAGCCACATGCGGCTCCAGAGCCGCAGAGTTTGCTGACCCCTGCACTAAATGAAAGGTTGTGAGTCAAGAACTACCTGTATCAGTTAAAGCAGTGGCCGGCAACGTTTTGCGCACCAGGGACTGATTCCGTGGAGAGAGAGGTCTTTCCGTGGACTGGAGGGGGAGTGGTTTCGCATGCTGCCTGCATCCCATGGATGGGGTTTCCCTTGTTTGTGCGGCCAGGTTTCTGGCATGCTGCGGGCCGCTACCAGTCCACGGATCTGCAGTTGGCAACCCCAAGGGTGGATTGCTGAGGATTTGCAGGGGTTCAGGAGAACCTCTAGCTAAGCTTCTGTGCAGTTCAGAGAACCCCCAAATCCAACTCCTGGCTGGCCCCGCCCACCCCTCCCCTCCCAGGAGTCCCCATGTGGCCCTTTTTGGATGCAGGTAAATGCAGAGCATGCACGGAGGCTCCGGGAGGGTGAAAAACAGGCCTAGTGGAAGTTTGAGAAGGCTGGAAATGACCCCGTTTCTGACCTCCGGAGCCTGGGAAAGCTATTTTCGCCCTCCCAAAAGCTCGAGGAAAGCGTCCGGAGCCTGGGAAGGGCAAAAATGCCTCCCCCCGCTCATTGTGGTTCAGGAGGCTGACTAGGCCATGCCCACCGTGTAACTGGGCAGAGAACCCCTTGCTAAAATTTCCGAAGCCCACCCCTGCCCAGAGCTAAAGAAGCGGCAGCTATGATTGCACTCCTACATCATTGGGTGTATCTAATGCCCCCTAAATTCCCCTTTCTGTTCCAGCCATTTTTATGTTGAGTTTCGGACTTTTAAAATGGACAACCTTGTTTAAGCTTAGACATGATCAGTTGCAAACTAGGTTCATACTGACTAACATTCACTCAAGGGTGGTTTTTTTTTGGGGGGGGGGGCATATCCCTTGAATCTGTTCAAAGGGGCTTTCATTATCTTTCTGGTGTGGCTTTCTCAGTCTTCCTCCTTTAGAAGAGATCCAGCAATAAAAGTGACATAAAATCCCTTATGGAAGAACATTTGTTTAAAAAAATTAAAATCAACCCACAGCTTCTACCGAAGCAGTGAATCAAATCAATTCTCCCTTTTTCTTCTTTTTGACTCCTGAAGGTTTTACCTGACATTTTTACATTTCCCCCCGCCCATCCTGTCGCAGCAGAACTGCGCTAAAGACGCGATCCCCCCATTCCTATTGAATCAATTATTTTGCCTCTTGATTTTCTATGAAATGGTCCAGAATGGGAGCCTGATTGCTAATGGGGACCGTATTGTTAAAAGCGATATCTTTTTAAAAGGGGTAACTCGTCTACCTTTTGTCTTTTTTTAAAAAAAAAAAGAAGAAGAAAGAAAGAAAGAATTTGACTGCACCAGATTTGGTTGATTGATGCAAACGGCAGTGGGCAAGGAGGCCATGCAAGATGAGCTTTTAACCGTCGACAGCCAGAGCGATCGGCCAGCATGCCTAGTAAGCAGATTTTGCGGTCAAAGGTCATGCTTTGCAATTCCGGCCTATCTGTGTGTTGCAATGCTGACCTTAGTTTTTTTTTCTTAGAACACCCTCCCCCCCCGACAACTTGGACTAATAGGCCCAATCACGTGTCCGTCACCCCCTTTCCCCCCAACTAGCCAATGGGATGAATGTCCCACTGCTTGGATTGATCGAGCATTAGCCTGAAGCGTTCTGTCGATGTTGCCTTTATACTGTGTCATTGACTGAACGCTATTGACAGCTGAATGGGTGTTCTCGGAGCTGGCGAGGGGGTGGTTTGTCACCAGATTATTAACCGAAGCAGCTGTTCCCCCGAAGTAAGCAACTTGCCGTTCACGCCCATCAGTTGAGATAATGTAGGAGCATTGTCTTGCCATCCTTATAACAACTTTTTCAGAATGACTAAATACTTCATATGCCTATGTGTGTGTGTGTCTGTGTGTGTCTCTGTGTGTGTTTGAGTTGTGGAGGCCACCTGGACAAGTCCTTACAGGTTTCATGGCAAGGTTTTCAGAATGATGAATTCTCTCCCCCCCTCCCATGCCTTTTTCCTAGGGCTGAGACAGAAGGTCTGGTCCAGAGTCTGCAGGTTTTTTTGTGGTTTAGGACAGGACTAAGGGTAAATCTCTACAGGAAACCATCAATGAATTGAATCCAGATTATTGATAGTTTGCTGTTTATTAATAAACTATTTGTCTATCTGTCTCTGTCTCTGTCTCTCTCGCTTGCTTACTCACTCGCTCGGTCTCCAGCTATCTAATCTATCCTGTCTGTCTGTCTGTCTGTCTGTCTGTCTGTCTGTCTGTCTATCTATCTATCTATCTATCATCTATCTATCTATCTATCATCAATCCATCATCTATCTATATTATCTATCAGATAATAAACTACATCCTCTCCCAGAATCTATCTCTCCCTCCCTCTCCCTATCTCTCTCCCTCTTATCTATCTATCTATCTATCTATCTATCTATCTATCTATCTATCATCTATCTATCATCTATCATACAATACAATACAATACAATACAATACAATACAATACAATACAATACAATACAATACAATACAATTCTGCCTAAGGCAGAATTAGAATACAGATCTTCGGGTGTCTAGTCCAGGATCTGTGAGTTCTAGTCCCACCTTAGCCATGAAAGATGGCTGGGTGATTTTGGGCCAAACCCTAGGAGACTCTGAGTTCTACTCCTGTATTAGGCATGAAAGACTGCTTGGTGACTTTTGGCCAGTCACTCTCTCTCTTAGGCCAATCCACCTCACAGGGTTGTTGTTGTTGTTGTTGGGAAAATAGGAGGAGGAAGGAGTATTAAGTATGTTTGCTGCCTTGAGTTACTTATAAAAATAGTTAAAATGGGATAAAAATATTTTTAGAAAATCGGTGCATCAGCTGATCTGGAATGCAGTGGTTGATGTGTAAATCTGAGTTTTCCTGTGTTATAAATGGCACCTACTCAAAAAAACAAGGAATAAGGGGAAGATGGCGTTCAGCTGCCCACTGGGGAGTTATCAATTCCGGGTAATGCCGTTTGGGCTACAGCGCCCCCCCCCTTCCTCTCCTGCGGTGTTCATGAGATTTTTTTATTTGTTTATTTTTACAGTCACAGACCAAAACACGACCACTACAAAAGAGACACAGCAGCCAGTCACCAAAAGCCCAACTAAGGGAGGTTACAGCTCTCTCCTCTAATGGTCACAGCTCTCAAGAAAAACCTGGAAACCGGAGAGGTGATGTACGAGGAGACATCCCCAAGGCAATGCACAAACTAACCACAGCCGTCAGGTCCAGAAGGGACGATTTCAGGAAGAGACAGTAACCTAGATCTGTCCGCGCTATACATAGGGCAAAATAGAAGGACATGCTCCGCTGTCTCAACCTCGGCTCTGTCACAAGGGCACACCCTCTTGAAACGACCATCCAGAAGTGCTGAGGGCAAGACATTGAAGCGAGCTAGGGAAAAAGCTCTTCTATACTTGAGAATGGTTAGGGTATAAAAATAGGAAGCCATCCTCAATCCATAGTTATTAACTTGGTTGAGAGTCAGGGGGGAGCAAGTTTTATTGGCTCTGGCTCGTAGATATTGTAAATCAATGTCCACATGCCGTTGGACTATCCTAAATTGGGCATCCTTGAGGTCGTAGTTTCCCAAGGCATCCTCCATGAAACCTAGCAGATGAAGTTTCTTCAGCAGCTCTTTCTCCCAGTGAGAAATATGGGAGTCCGTGAACACCAGGGAGAGGTGTGTTCATGAGATTAATCAACAGCATATCTCTACCGCGGGGTGGTGGTATACCTGAATGACATATTGATATATACCTCCACCATGTCAACGCATGTCCAGTTGGTATGGGAGGTGTTGGAAAAACTGCTACCAGCAAATCTGTACATGAAGCTCTCCAAATGCAAGGTTCATAAGTCTCGTCTGGACTACTTGGGGTATTGCATATCAGATGCCAGAGTGTAGATGTATCTGAGTAAGGTCCAAGCTATAATGGAGTGGCAACCCCCGAAAACCCACCAGCAACTACAGAGCTTTTTGGGGTTTGCAAACTTTTACCAGCAGTTTATCCCCTCCTTTGCCAAGGTCGCATTGCCGTTAACCGAGTTGCTAAAAACAAAGCCTGCTACCATTAAGCCCCTGGATGATGGCCTGTCAATGGGCTTTCGAGGCCCTAAAGGCTCTCTTTGCTCCACATTTTCTGCCCCAAACTTACTGTACTTTTCAGAATATAAGACGCACCAGAGTATAAGATGCACCAAGATTTTGAAGAGGCAAATAAAAAAAATTTTTTGCATTCTGCAGACCTCCCAAAAATGGCCAGTTTTTTGTGAAAATGGGCCCGTTTTTATATTTAAAAAGGGCATGCATAGCCTTTAGGAGGCTTTTAGATTGCTCCTAGGGGCTGGGGGGCAAAAATTAGCAAAAAAAGGCCCATTTTCCACTCATTTTTGCCCTCCCCGGCCCCCAGGAGCACTCTGGAAGCCCCCTAAAGGCTATGCATGGGCATTTTTGCAAAGTGGGCAGGGTTTTGTGAGGCCAAAAATGCTGTATTCAGTGCATAAGACCCACCCAGATTTTCACTCTCTTTTTTGAGGAAAAAGTTTGCGTCTTATACTCCGAAAAATACGGTAGCTCTTCTGAAAGGTTACCAGGACAGATTATGGAGTCCCCGGTGCCTATATTTGCTTTAGTCATGTTAAGGCTTGAACATAATTGCAATTGTTAGGGTTACTGTATGTATTATTAATATCTGCAAACCATCTAGAGTCCATTAGGTTTGAGGCAGTAGATAAAGGGCACAGATAAATAAGCATGAATAAATAATACTCTGTGGTCTGATGTGCACAAGATGTTCCAAGACAATGTTGGGAATCACAAGCCACACAAACCTCTTTTACCCTGTGAGGCTTCCTAACCCTGTGTCTTTCAGCAACTACGGCTGCCTTGCAAAACCGACTCTCTCAATATTTGTATTTCTTGCATAGGAGCTGTGTACTGGATGGGGAGCACCCAAGGTAAAGAGCCGCTTAGGTGGGACAAAGTTTTCCCCCTCCCCAAATGATGAACGGTTGCAGGAACTGGGCATGGCTAGTCTACTGAAGAGAAGGACCAGGGGAGACATGATAGCAGTCTTCCAATATTTGAGAGGCTGCCACAGAGAGGAGGGGGTCAAGCTATTTTCCAAGGCACCTGAAGGCCAGACAAGGAATAATGGATGGAAACTGACCAAGGAGAGATTCAACCTGGAAATAAGAAATCAACCAATGGAACAGAATTTGCCTTCAGAAGTTGTGGGAGCTTCATCACCAGAAACTTTCAAGAAGAGACTGGACTGCCTTCTGTCAGAAATGATGTAAGGTCTCCTGCTTGGGCGGGGGGATTGGACTAGGTGACCTACAAGGTCCCTTCCAACTCTATTCATCTGTTAAAACATTCACGTCAACCACTCTGTCCTAGCTCTCCCCATAGTCCATTTGCCCCATCCTGTATTGCCCCACCCGATTGTGGGTGACATTTGAGAGAAGAGCCATTGGCACCTGGACCCGAATATGATGATGTACATTTACCAGTTAAACAAGAATACTTCGAAGCCCCGTGACAAACACAGTGTTTTTTTGCACAGTGTAGCTTATTGCGACTGTATATTTTTCCGATTATTAATATCCAGGACACAGAGGTAGTCCCTGAGCTCCATCACTTAGCTTTGAAGACCACTCTATCTCCTGCATTGACATTTTACTGGCTCTTCTTGACAACATAAATCAGAGCTTTGTCGTTATTCTGATATCACCTTTGGATGATTACAGTCTCAACAGAAGGAGTGCGTAAATCTCCCTGGCCGTGGCTGAAGGAGGTTATAAAGCTCAGCAGTAATATATTTTCACGGGACGTCTACAACTGGGCTCCTGGCTGTCCTGCAGATCACTGTAGGCCAGGGGTGTCAAACTCGATTTCACCGAGGGCCAGGTCAGCATTGTGGATATCGTCCAGGGGCAGGGAGGAGGGGTGTGGCTGGGGTGGTTGCAGCCTCCTGGGGGGAGTGGGTTGCTGAAAGCAGCGGCAGCGGTTGCGTCCCCCTGATCTGGGAGGAAGAGGAGGAAGTGGTGGTGGTGACCGAGGGGGAAGCGATGGATGAGATAACGCTGGGCTGCCACCTCCTGTGCACATGCACGCACGCTGGGATGGGATTGCATGGGCCTGTGCGCATGTGCACTCATCACCTCCAGTGCGCCGGGATAGCATGGGCCGGGCCAAAGTGACATGAGCCAGTCCCTTACAATTTCCAGGACCACGTCATGGGTCAGATCTAACCCACAGTCCTTGAGTTTGATACCCCTGCCCTGGGCAAAGGATGTTGGGGTCAACAAATTGGGAAGGCAGCGTGGCAGTAGCTATTGCCGTAGGTTGTCATGCATTGTTTATTTTGTTATCAATTGGATACAGGTAGTCTTTGACCCAAAGGTGTTTTTTCAAGAGGCAACTGGACTTTCTGTTTTTTTTTTCTTTGAAAACGTTTCACTTCTCTTCCAAGAGCTGAAGAAGCTTCTTGGATGAGAAACGAAACGTCTTCAAAGAAAAAACCAGACCTGGAAACTCTTGAACTTCAGGGCAAGTTATTCTTTGATTAATTATGTGCCATTAATGGTGTCAACTGTTAGTGTTCACATGAATCGTCTTTCAACTCTTCCTCCTCCTCCTCCTCCTCCTCCTCCTCCTCCTCCTCCTCCTTTTCCTCCTCCTCCTCCTCTTCCTCTTCCTCTGCAATCATGTTAGGAAATCACATGACCGTCATTCTGCTTTCCAGTTCAAACTAGCAAGATTAATCAGTTTCACAACTTGTTTTTTTGGTATGCTGTGGAAAACGTCCAGTGTATTTCCCATTCTCTACCTTCTTTCTCTCTTGCAATCCCTTCCTCTCCAATCTCTGCTCTCCTGGGAGGAGAGTCTAAGAGAAAACAAGCAATTCCTTGCGAATATTAATTTTTATTGAAGTTTAAAAACACGAAGATGAAAAGCTAATGTAAGCTAAGAAAAGCCCGAAAAAGAATGAAGTGCAGGGGGGGGGGAAGGATGGGAGGGGAAAACCAAGGAAAACTAGCAAGCAACTTCTATCAGCACTCTCCTACATGCCTACTTACTCTCTTTAATCTCTTCTTCTCCAATCTCTCTGCTCTGCAAGAGAAGAAAAACAACAGGTTAGGTCAGTGACGGCAAACCTTTTCAACACTGAGTGACGAAAAGAGTGTGTACTCTTTTCATGCACACACTCGTCTGGGCCGTGACCAGGAAAAGGAGCTGCCCAGAGGGCATGCACGTGCCAGAAAATGAACTTCTGGTTTCCGGCACACGCATGCCTGCCGGCCAGCAAGTCTTCCGGTTACTGCCACGTATGTGCACACACAGATCAGCCTGGCTGGAGGGCATGCTCACACTGGAAAATGGAAGACCAGCTCTTCCAGTTTCCAGCACTCCTGCACACACCCAGGCCTGCTGATCGTCGTGTGTGCATGTGTGCCAGAAACCCAGAAGAGGAATGGGCAATGCCATGCGTGCCAGAGGTTCACCATCACAGGGTTAGGCATAAGACAATACCAACTATTATAATGTGACCAAGGGAGCACTGCAAAGGTCATAAATGAGAGCTTTTATGGGTTGTAAAGTTATTTTTGTTTTCCAGAACTGCTGTAACTCAGAACAGTTGCTCTACATTCTACCTGTACAAAATGATCTTTACAGCTGGAATGTATTATCTGTTAAAAACTTGGGGTGACCCAGGTGTGGGCTGAACTGAAGCTTCCAAATTCCCCTATTTAAGGAAGCATCAGTCTGTCCTTCCTACTAATGCTACAAACTATTAACATCAACAATGTTCTTTATTATGCCGGCTCCTTTCCCACTGTTGGAAGAAATGTCCTTCTGGGTTCAGCTCCAAGTGGGGTGGGGGGAAAAACACTGAAGACATGGAGGCTGCTTGGAGAGATGATTTATTGGACAGGACACATGGCTTGAGTCCTGAACAGAAAAGATGATCACATGCTTCCAGATGTTGGGTGAAGAAGAGAAAGAAGGGCTGAAAATTCCTGGCTTTATCCTCTCTGTTCAGACCCACCTCTCTGTTTCCTGTTCCTGTGTAAGAAATGTATTCTGATTGGTTGTCAGACTCCCATGGGGCCAGGTTTGAGTTTCCATATGCCATGTGGTGAGTTTCTGTGGAAGGCTAATCCTTCCTTTATTATATAAAGTAGACTAGCTCAGGCTTTAATGGCTCATTGACAAAAGGGGGCGGGGCAGGAAGCCGCAGGGAGCTATTCTGTCTTTAAAAACAAGTTTCTCCCTTTTCACATCCAGGGAAATATAATATCCTGCCTTTTCAATATTTCCTAGGATATTTCATTTTTCTAGGAGAGGGGTGGGTTTTAGCTTCCTACACCGCAAAGTAAAAAAAAAAAGCCAAACAAACAATAAGCTAGGATTTTGTTTGTTTGTTAGCTGCCTCTTTCCTTTCCAAGGTCATCTGGCAGCTTCAGTTTGCTTGCTCTTTCTGTTGGGTAATTCACGATATCTCAAAGCAATCGTGTATGTAAGAATAAAACTTATTATTTGTCCCCGAGATAAATTCCGCATAATGTATCCATACCCCTTTTTCTGTAATAAATCAATATTAGTTATTATAAATAGCTGCTGGAATATGCTTAAGCAGATATTCAGGAATGGCGTGGAATGGGGAATTAGACTCATCAGGATGTGATAAGCATCCCGAGGTTGCAAATCATTTGAGCATCCCTGCAAAAGATGGACAAGAATCTCACACGCACACACATACACACAAATGGTAAAAGAAACATTCTTATATAATATCTCCCCCACCCACCCCACTGGGCTAAATGTCTTCTTCCCCTCCTTCATCTCTAAAAGAAAAAAAAATAGAATAGTCTTTTTACCAGTTTACCAAAACCATTCGTGTTTGAGCCAGACCTGATTCCTCATGTATTTATTTGTTTGATATTTATCCCACTATAGGAAGTTAGCACCCAACCCCTCTCCTAGAAAAATGAAACATTTTAGGAAATATTAAATTAATAAATCATTAATTTGTTATTATTAAAATAACTAATCATTTTAAATTATTGAATTGATAATTATTAAAAGGGCGGAATATTTCCCAAAAAGGGAGGCAGAGACTCACCCCACACACCTTTGTCAATGGGACATTAAGGCCTGAGCCAGTCTATTCTACATAACAAAGATCTACCTCCTTCAGGCAGAGCCATAATAGGGATCCCAAAGCCCTTTCATTACATCATCACCCAGCAAGAGTCAACCAAGCTTGGGACTCGGGACAGCCTACAGAGGTGCCCCTGCATGGCCCCATGGGAGTCTGACAACCAATCAGAATATAAGCTCAAATTCAAAAGCCCAGAGAGGGCATAAAACCAGGGCACTCCCAGCATCTCTGCCCTTATTTTTTTTTTTTTTTTTTTTGCCCAGGATCTCAAGCCATGTGATCCTGTCCATCAATAAACCATCTTTCCAAGCAACTTCCATGAATCCAATGTCTTTTTCCCCACTTGGGACTGAATCCAGAAGGACATTTCTTCCGACACCACCTTTTGTTACTTTATAGCTAAGCCAAGGTGGCAAACGTCCATATTGCTTCTTCCTCCTATTATCCCCACAACAGCTCTGTGAGGTGGGTTGGACGGAGAGAGAGTGTGATTGGCTCAAAATCAGATTTCATGCCGAAAGCGGGACTAGAACCTTGGGACAATCACTCCTGGTGATTGGCCCAAAATCCCCTGGCTGATTTTCATGCTTAAGGCGGGACTAGAATTCACAGTCTCTCGGTGATTGGCTCAAAGTCACCCAGTCAGCTTTCATGCCTAAGGAGGGACTAAAACTAACAGACTCCTGGTGATTGGCACAAAGTCAGCCTATTAACTTTCATGCGTAAACGGGACTAGAACTCATGGTCACCTGGTATCCTACCACTACACCAAACCGATCATACCTTCTGTCTAAAATCTGCTTTAGCTCAAGTGACAGGACATGTCTCTCTCCCTTTCTGCTTGGCCAAAGGGAGGAAAGAGTGCAAAGAAGAGCAACCAGGATGATTAGGGGAATGGAGACTAAATCATATGAAGAACGGTTGCAGGAACTGGGCATGGCTAGTCTAGTGAAGAGAAGGACCAGGGGAGGCAGGAGAGCAGTCTTCCAGTATTTGAGGGGCTGCCACAGAGGGGGTCGAGCTGTTTTCCCAGGCACCTGAAGGCCAGACAAGGAATAATGGATGGAAACTGATCAAGGAGAGATTCAACCTGGAAATAAGAAGAAATTTTCTGACAGTGAGAATAGAATAGAATAGAATAGAATGAATGAATGAATGAATGGATGGATGGATGGATGGATGGATGGCCTGGGAGGTACCTTGGTGGTCTTCTAATCCAGCCCGTTGCTCAAGCAGGAGAACCTATACTATTTCAGAGAACAGTGCGAACAATCAACCCATGGAACAGAAGCTGTGGGAGCTTCATCACTGGAGACTTTCAAGGAGAGACTGGACTGTCATCTGTCAGAAATGGTGTAGAGTCTCCTGCTTGGCCGGGGGGGGGGGAGGAGGGGTTGGACTAGATGACCTACAAGGTCCCCTCCAACTCTGTTAATCTGTGAAATCTGTGAAGAGGATTGTGCGATTGGTCCACACTGCGGCCTCTGAAACTTCCCAACATGACGGCATGGCTGTGTGGTTTATCTGAGCATCTTCGGGGTTCCTCCTGTGCGGAGGGCTGCGTCTCTTTCAAGCAGGGGGCAGAGGATGGCTGAGAGAGAGAGAGAGAGATGGGCTGAATCGTCATCCTCCCCGGGGGTCATCCTTGATTGGATTCTAAGCTTAGTTAAGCACCCCCAAAGCTGCGTGAGCACTTAGCGAAGGCCAGACTAGACGTCCTAATTAGCTCTGAGCTCAGAGCCAAATGGAGGCTCAGAGTGAGTCAGTTTTTGTCCAGACACCAACACATTAAGAGAGACAGAGAGAGAGACACACACATACACATAGACAGTGACACACACACACACAGTGTGAGAGAGAGAGAGTGAGAGAGAGAGAGAGAGAGTGAGAGAGAGAGAGAGTGAGAGAGAGACACACACACAGAGAGAGAGACAGTGAGAGCGACAGTGAGAGAGAGACAGAGAGAGAGAGTGAGAGAGAGAGAGAGAGAAAGACACACAGAGACAGTGAGAGCGACAGTGAGAGAGAGACACAGAGAGACACAGAGAGACAGAGAGAAAAAGAGAGAAGAGACAGTGAGAGCGACAGTGAGAGAGAGAGAGAGAGAGAGAGACAGAAAGAGAGAGAAAGACAGACAGACAGATACACACACACACACACACACACACACAGAGACGGGGGGGAAAAAGAGACAGAGGCAGAGAGAGAGAGAGAGAGAGAGAGAGAGAGAGAGAGAGAGACAGAGACAGAGGCAGAGACAGAGACAAAGAGACAGAGACACACACAGATAGAGAGAGACCAAGAGAGAGAGAGAGACAGAGAAAGAGACAGACACACACAGAGAAAGTGTGAGAGAGACAGTGAGAGCGACAGTGAGAGAGAGACACAAAGAGAAAGAGAGAGAGACAAACAGACAGACAGACAGACACATACACACACAGGGGAAAAGAGACAGAGACACAGACAGACAGAGAGAAAGAGAGAGACAGAGAGAGAGAAAGAGAGACAGACAGAGACAGAGACAGAGAGACAGAAAGAGAGAGACACACACAGATAGAGAGAAAGAGAGAGATAGAGACAGAGACAGACACACACACACACACACACACACACACACAGAGAGACATGGAGAGACAGTGTGAGAGAGAGACAGTGAGAGAGAGAGACACAGAGAGACACAGAGAAAAAAAAAGAGAGAGAGACAGACACACACAGAGAGACAAAGAGACAGACACACACAAACAGAGAGAGAGAGTGAGAGAGAGAGACACTGAGAGAGAGACAGAGAGAGAGAGACACACACACACAGACAGAGACAGAGAGAAAGAGAGAGAGAGAGAGAGAGACAGACATACACACACACACAGAGAGAGACATGGAGAGACAGTGTGAGAGAGAGACAGTGAGAGAGAGAGACACAGAGAGACACAGAGAAAAAAAGAGAGAGAGAGACAGACACACACAGAGAGACAAAGAGACAGAGACACACACAGACAGAGAGAGAGTGAGAGAGAGAGACACTGAGAGAGAGACAGAGAGAGACAGACACACACACAGACAGAGACAGAGAGAAAGAGAGAGAGAGAGAGAGAGACAGACACAGAGAGAGAGAGAGAGAGAGAGAGAAAGAGACAGAGACACCTACAGACAGAGAGAGACAAAGAGAGAGAGAAAGAGACAGACAGACAGACAGACAGACAGACACACAGAGAGAGAGACAGAGAGAGACACACACAGAGAGAGATCATTTGATCCAATTTGTGCAGTCTCCCTCCTCCTCCTCCTCCTCCTCCTCCCCTCTTGCGGACAGATTCTGGTACAAAAGAGACTTGCATATTTTCCACCGGGGAAGCTACCTGTGGTAATGATGTCTTTGTTTAGATGGTTAACAAACTGTTCTTTTTTTAAAAAAAACAACCTCTCAGCCAGATTGTGTTTTCTCTCACACTGTGGCAACCTTGAGTTAAGTATGAAGCAGGGCTTGTCTTCCGAAGAACAAAATTGCTCTGGTTGGAGCACTAAAGCAAGTCCCCTTCGCTTCTTTCACCTCCATACATCAGCCCCAGGCAACCTGCTGTAAGAAGACCCGTAGTAGAAAAATACACCTCTTATCCCCCACCCCCACCCCATCTTCTCTAAGGGAAGGTAGGCAAGTTGAAGTAATAGCAGCTCAATCAATCACAGGGACACGTTTTGCAGATTGTTCTCCAGTCGAGAGTGGGTGATTTCTCCATTTCTCTCTCTCCTCTCCCTATTAGCATTGGAATTATGTCTTCATTCTGAAAGTCAAACTCTTTTACTGCTGCAGAAATTCCAGGGTTGTCAATCCTCCAGCCCACATGGGTAACCCTCCCATTTGTCCTTTCCTTGGGTAAGGCTGCATAAGGCTCTAAAATTCTGCTTGTCTGAATTTCCAGTTTTACTTTGAAGGGGATGGGGTGTATGCAGTGATGGGTTGAAAATATTTTTACTACTAGTTTGGGCATGTGCCGCAATGCAGAAGCGTCTGGATGGGTGGGCGAGGCCTCCCACCACCGTTACTACTGGTTCGGCCGAACCAGGCCGAACTGGGAGCAACCCACCACTGGGTGCATGTGTGGATTTATCCACACATTTATGTGTGGATAACTAAATGTGGCTAGCATGCGTTCCACATTTATACGGATGCCGCGGCTATGATGCTGAGCTTGTCGATCAGAAAGTTTGGCGGTTCGAATCCCTAGTGCCACATAATGGAGTGAGCTCCCGTTACTTGTCCCAGCTTCTGCCAACCTAACAGTTCAAAAGCATGTAAAAATACAAGTAGAAAAATAGGGACCACCTTTCGTGGGAAGGTAACAGTGTTCCGTGCACCTCTGGCATTTAGTCATGCCGGCCACATGACCACGGAGATGTCTTCGGACAGCGCTGGCTCTTCGGCTTTGAAACGGAGATGAGCACCGCACCGTAGAGTCGGAAACAACTAGCACATATGTGCGAGGGGAACCTTTACCTTTTAGCATGTGTTTGCTTGTGGGAAAAGGATTTTGGGTAAGCTGGCTGGGACAATATCCAGGAACAAATCAATGTAACAGAAAAGAAATGTCAGGGATCAGCTAATGGGATGTCTTTGAATGCACACGAGTTTGTTTATTTATCAACTTGTTGTTGTATCCTGCCTTTATTACTTTTATAAGTAACTGAAGGCAGTGAACATACCTAATACTCTTCCTTTCTCCTATTTTCCCCACAACAACAACCCTGTGAGGTGGGTTGAGTTATGAGAGAGTGATTGATCCAGTGTCATCCAGCTGGCTTTCATGTCTATCTCAGAACTAGAACTCACCATCTCCTGGTGATTGGCTCAAAGTCATCCTACTTGCTTTTGTGTCTAATACAGAACTCCAATTCTCCTGGTTTCTAGGCTACCATCTTAACCACTACACCAAACTGGCTGGGACTGGGACACTGTCTTCTGCAGGAGGGATTCTCCATACTGCCCTGATAATTGCCTTATCTCATGGTGTCACATACAAAGAGAGTGTGCACCGATATTTACTTTCAGAGGAATTTGCACTGGTTTACTCACGAGGAGCAAAGTAACAGATTAGCAAAATGGGGAAGAAGAATGCAGTGAAGTCCACAGAACAAGGTAGCAGAAAATAGGACTCGGGATAGCAATGTAAAGATAATTAAAGCTACTTCAACTCATATCATTTCCCATAAAATATAATAAGACTCTATCTTCATTTAGCAATTCCTAGACTGTTATATGTCTCACAGATCTAGAAACTCTGCCGTCCCTAACTGGTTTTGTGCCACAGGTGCTCCCATGGGAAGGAAAAGCATTGGTTTTAAAGACAAAATGGAACTGTTTTTTTTTTAAATTCAAAGCCCACCTGAAAGGAGATTTTTTTCCTGCTCCTAGCTGGCTTTTCAGAAGTTGACTTTCCTGGGGTCCAATAATGGTGCTTATAATCTCAGTTAATGCAATACAATACAATAGCAGAGTTGGAAGGGACCTTAGAGGTCTTCTAGTCCAACCCCCTGCCTAGGCAGGAAACCCTATACCATTTCAGACAAATGTGCCAGCGCACTGCTCACACTGCTCAGTTTCAAACAGGCCTCAACCCAGTTGGGGTCCCCTGATTTAAACCACCATGAGCAGTGGTGGGATCCTACCGGTTCGATAATTACGCGCTGCGCATGCATGCACAATTTTGAGAAAAAGTACCTTCCGCATTACTGCTGGGGAGGAAAACAGCTGAGGTGCGGTATTCTGCTCTGCTGCGCGACTAAACTATACAATATAATACAATAGCAGAGTTGGAAGGGACCTTGGAGGTCTTCTAGTCCAATCCCCTGCCTAGGCAGGAAACCCTATACCGTTTCAGACAAATGGCTATCCAACATCTTCTTAAAGACTTCCAGTGTTGGGGCATTCACAACTTCTGGAGGCAACTTCTGTTCCACTGATTAATTGTTCTGTTAGGAAGTTTCTCCTCAGTTCCAAGTTGCTTCTCTCCTTGATTAGTTTTCACCCATTGCTTCTTGTTCTACCCTCAGGTCCTTTGGATAATAGTTTGACTCCCTCTTCTTTGTGGCAACCCCTGAGATATTAGAACACTGCTATCATGTCTCCCCTAGCCCTTCTTTTCATTAAACTATACCCATATATGTTTTAGCCTCCAGTCCCCTAATCATCTTTGTTGCTCTTTGCATTTTTTCTAGAGTCTCCACATCTTTTTTACATCATGGCAACCAAAACTGAATGCAGTACTCCAAGTGTGGCCTTACCAAGGCATTATAAAGTGGTATTAACCCTTCACGGGATCTTGATTCTATCCCTCTGTTGATGCAGCCTAGAACTGTGTTGGCTTTTTTGGCAGCTGCTGCACACTGCTTGCTCATATTTAAATGGTTGTCCACTAGGACTCCAAGATCCCTCTCAGAGTTACTACTATTGAGCAAGGTACTACCTATACTGTACCTGTGCATTTTGTTTTTGTTGCCTAAATGTAGAACCTTACTTTTTTCACTGTTGAATTTCATTTTGTTAGATAGTGCCCAATGTTCAAGTTTGTCAAGATCCCTCTGTATCTTAAGCCTGTCTTCTGGAGTGTTGGCTATTCCTGTCATCTTGGTGTCATCTGCAAATTTGATGAGTTCCCCATTTATCCCCTCATCCAGATCATTGATGAAGATGTTGAAGAGTACTGGGCCTAAAACAGAGCCTTGGGGTACTCCACTGCATACCTCCCTCTATGTAGATGCAGTTCCATTGAGGACTACACGTTGAGTGCGGTTGGTCAGCCAGTTACGAATCCATCTGGTGGTGATGCTGTCTAACCCACATTTTTCTACTTTGTCTAGTAGTAGGTTATGGTCTACTTTATCAAATGCCTTGCTGAAGTCCAAGTAAATTATATCAATGGCATTCCTCTGGTCCACTAATTTTGTCACTTTGTCAAAGAATGCAATAAGATTAGTCTGGCATGATCTGTTTTTGACAAACCCATGTTGGCTTTTGGCTATTACTTTGTTTACTTCTAGGTGTTCGCAAATTCATTGCTTGATTATCTTTTCCAGAATCTTTCCTGGTATTGAGGTCAGGCTGATAGGTCTGTAGTTTCCTGGATCCGTTTGCTTTCCTTTTTTGAAGGTGGGAACCACATCAGCTCTTTTTCAGTCCTCTGGCAGTTCCCCGGTGCTCCAGGATCTCTGAAAAATATAGTTCAGTGGCTTTGTGATCTCGTCTGCCAGTTCCTTCAGAACCCTGGGGTGTATTCCGTCCGGTCCTGGTGATTTGAACTCGTCTAGGGTAGACAGGTGCTCACTTACCATTTTCTTCCCTATTTCAACTTGTGTTCCTAATCTGATTTTTATGGTGCTGTTTTTGGTAGGTTGGACTGTTTTATCCCTTTGTGTAAAGACAGATGCAAAACACGAGTTAAATAGTTCTGCTTTCTCCCTGTTGCTTGTCACCTTCTTGCCACTTTCTCCCAGCAATGGACCAATTGTTTCCTTAACTTTTTTCTTGTTTTTAACATGTTGGAAGAAGCTTTTTTTTGTTATTTTTTTACTTTTGTGGCAAGCCTTTCTTCATTGTGAGCCTTAGCTTTCCTCACTTCATCTTTACAGGCTCGGGCTATTTGCTCATATTGCGTTTTGATTTGGCTGGCAGATCAGATTTAAAGTTTATTACATAGAGATAGTTCTTGATTTACGACCACAATTGAGCCCCAAAATGTCTCTTGATAAGTGACCTGGCTGTTAAGTGAGTCTTGCCTCATTTTACGATCTTTCTTGCCCCGGTTGTTAAGTGAATTGCCGCAGTTGTAGTTCCCCACGGACTTTGCAGTCATTAAGTTAGTGACACGATTGTTAAGTGAACGGTTACATACCAGTTGCCAAGTGTCCAAACTTTGAACACAGAAACTGTGGAATGTTGCAACAGCCACACAAAAAAGAGTCATGAATCCCTTTTTTCAGTCACTAAATGAATGTCTGTGGAGATTCTCAGCCATCCAGGTCATGGTTGTCCCAAAGGCGCTTTTTTTCATGAGGCAACTGGACTTTCTTGTTTTTTCTTTTGAAGACATTTCACTTCTCATCCAAGAAGCTTCCTCAGTTCTGACTGGATGGTGGGGAATGGAAGGATTTATATTCCTTGCAGACAGCTGGTCGTTTGCATTCTTTTCAGAGAGTCCTTGAGGCCACCTGGAGGTTTGTCTGCTCCCTCAGGCTCACCTGAGTAAGTGCTCCTGGTTCCTGTGATCTGCATTTTTTTCCCTCTGGAAATCCATTCCTACTCCCACACCATTCAAAGGAAGTTCAGCCCAAATTGTATAGCTGTAATTCTGTAGAGATTCTCAGTCATCCCAGTCCCCACCGCTGGATGGTGGGGAATGGAAGGATTCCAGTCAGAACTGAAGACACCTCCTGGATGATAGAGCAGAGGTATGGAGCAGGGGTGTCAAACCAATTTCATTGAGGGCCGCATCAGGGTTGCGTTTGACTTCGGGAGCGAGCATGGCCAGGGTGAGCGTGGCACGCGCTGTGCACGCAGCCCTCACGAGAGCTGTTTTCGCTGGTAGAAGCATCACGGTCCTATCCTTCGCTGTTTCCAAGGCGGCTCCACAGGCCAGATCTAAGCACCCTGTGAGCCATATCCGGCCCGCGGCCTTGAGTTTGACACCCCTGGTAGAGAGGCTTAGAAATAAAGTGTCAGGCCTGCAGCCATGTTCCTCTTGGATCTTTGGCCTGCCACACTTTATATTACAATAATACAATACAATAGTAGAGTTGGAAGGGACCTTGGAGGTCTTCTAGTCCAACCCCCTGCCTAGGCAGGAAACCCTATACCGTTTCAGACAAATAGCTATCCAACATCTTCTTAAAGACTTCCAGTGTTGGGGCATTCACAACTTCTGGAGGCAAGCTGTTCCACTGATTAATTGTTCTCACTGTCAGGAAATTTCTCCTCAGTTCTAAGTTGCTTCTCTCCTTGATTAGTTTCCACCCATTGCTTCTTGTTCTACCCTCAGGTGCTTTGGAGAATAGTTTGACTCCCTCTTCTTTGTGGCAACCTCTGAGATATTGGAATAATGCTATCATGTCTCCCCTAGTCCTTCTTTCTCTTAAGCTAAACATACCCAGTTCCTGCAACCGTTCTTCATATGTTTTAGTCTCCAGTCCCCTAATCATCTTTGTTGCTCTTCTCTGCACTGTTTCTAGAGTCTCCACATCTTTTTTACATCGTGGCGACCAGAACTGAATGCAGTATTCCAAGTGTGGCCTTACCAAGGCATTATAAAGTGGTATTAACACTTCACGTGATCTTGATTCTATCCCTCTGTTGATGCAGCCTAGAACTGTGTTGGCTTTTTTGGCAGCTGCTGCACACTGCTGGCTCATATTTAAATGGTTGTCCACTAGGACTCCAAGATCCCTTTCACAGTTACTACTACTGAGTAAGGTATCACCTATACTGTACCTGTGCATTCCGTTTTTGTTGCCTAAATGTAGAACCTTACTCTTTTCACCATTGAATTTCATTTTATTAGATAGTGCCCAATGTTCAAGTTTGTCAAGATCCTTCTGTATCTTAAGCCTATCTTCTGGAGTGTTGGCTATTCCTGCCAGCTTGGTATCATCTGCAAATTTGATGAGTTCCCCATTTATTCCCTCATCCAAATCATTGATGAAGATGTTGAAGAGTACTGGGCCTAAAACAGAGCCTTGGGGTACTCCACTGCATACTTCCCTCCATGTAGATGCAGTTCCATTGAGAACTACACGTTGAGTGCGGTTGGTCAGCCAGTTACCAATCCATCTGGTGGTGATGCTGTCTAACCCACATTCTTCTACTTTATCTAGTAGTAGGTTATGGTCTACCTTATCAAAAGCCTTACTGAAGTCCAAGTAAACTATATCAACGGCATTCCTCTGGTCCACTAATTTTGTCACATTATCAAAGAATGCAATAAGATTAGTCTGGCATGATCTGTTTTTGACAAATCCATGTTGGCTTTTGGCTATTACTTTGTTTGCTTCTAGGTGTTCGCAAATTCGTTGCTTGATTATTTTTTCCAGAATCTTTCCTGGTATTGAGGTTAGGCTGATAGGTCTGTAGTTTCCTGGATCTAATTTTTTCCCTTTTTTGAAGATGGGAACCACATCAGCTCTTTTCCAGTCCTCTGGTAGTTCCCCGGTGTTCCAGGATCTCTGAAAGATATAATTCAGTGGTTCTGAGATCTCGTCTGCTAGTTCCTTCAGAACTCTGGGGTGTAATCCATCCGGTCCTGGTGATTTGAACTCATCTAGGGTAGACAGGTGCTCACTTACCATTTTCTTCCCTATTTCAATTTGTGTTCCTAATTTTGTGGTGCTGCTTTTGATAGGTTGGACTGTTTTATCCCTTTGTGTAAAGACAGATGCAAAACATGAGTTAAATAGTTCTGCTTTCTCCCTGTTGCTTGTCACCTTCTTGCCACTTTCTCCTAGCAATGGACCAATTGTTTCCTTAACTTTTTTCTTGTTTTTAACATGTTGGAAGAAGCTTTTTTTGTTAATTTTTACTTTTGTGGCAAGCCTTTCTTCATTGTGAGCCTTAGCTTTCCTCACTTCATCTTTACAGGCTCGGGCTATTTGCTGATATTCTGCCTTAGTTATGTCCCCCTCCTTCCACTTTTTATACTTACTTTTTTTGTCTTTCAGTTTGTCAGATAGTTGTTTATGCAGCCATGCTGGTTTCTTTTGGGAGCTGTTGTTTTTCTTCTTCATTGGTATTGTGTTAGACTGGGCTTTTCTAATCTCATTTTTCAAAATTTCCCAAGCTTCTTGAGTTGTTTTCCCCTCGAGGATTCTCATCCATGGAATTTTTCCCAAGCTCTCTCTAAGTTTATTGAAATTAGCTTTCTTAAAGTCCAAGACTCTAGTTTGACTTTGTTCTACTACTTGTGTTTGGATAATGTTGAATTCCAATATTGCATGGTCACTTGCCCCCAGGGTTCCTATGACTTCAACACCTTCTATCATTTCCTCTCTGTTAGTGAGAATTAAGTCCAGTATGGCTGATCCCCTTGTTTCCTTCTCTACTTTTTGGAAAACAAAGTTGTCTGCTAGGTTTGTTAGGAACCTGTTGGATCTTCCACTTGGTGCAGAGTTTGTTTCCCAGTTGATGTCAGGGTAGTTAAAATCTCCCATTACTATTGTGGTGTGCTTCCTACATACCTTAGTTAGCTGACTAGCAAAAAGTTCATCTTCTTCCTCTGCTTGGTTGGGTGGCCTGTAGTATAGACCTATGGCAATGTCATTTCCCCCACAACCTTTAATATTGATATTATTCTACTATGCTTTTTCTGTTGTGGGAAAATGGGAGGAGTATTATACGGAGCTACTTAATGTGTGGCCAAAACAAAATTCCTTCTAGAAAGCCAAGGTCATCCTTTGTCTCTGCACCTCTGCACCTCACCAGAACTGGATGGGTGGAATTACCAGTGGGAAATTGGACCATGTGATGGACCTGTGGATGTGGGGCCAAGATCTTGAACTTTCAACTGGGTGGAGAAAACCAGGAAGCTCAGATTCGGGTTTTCCCAGATGTGCCAACATGGCTCTCTTAATAAATTGGAACTTTGAGCAATACTTTGCCTTGGACTCTGATTTACTTTTGGACGCTATTTGGAACCCTGACATTAACCCGAATCTCCATAAAATCCCCCTCCCATTTTCCCACTGTTATGTTTTGCAAATCTGAGGGGTTCAAGACACCCCCCCCCAAAAAAAAGGCTTTCACCCATGGAAGGGTTTGGCCCGGAAGAGGAACCAGCAAGCAGGCGAAACGAGCAACCCTTCTCATAAATCTCGGGGACCTTCAAACCGCTGTTAATGTTTGTGGACATTTTAAGCGACGATTTCCTGATCGCACCAATCTAGCTGCGGCTCCGCTATAAAGGAGGGTCATTTGGTGTAATGTATGTTTCAGTCTTCATTGCCTCTTAACTAGTTTTTAATCAGTAATTATTGCGGAGTTGGAATGGCGCGCCTCGTCTTTCGTGCCTCTCCCCGGAAGAGTGCCTGCCAATATGTCATGTCAATTAGCCCGCAGTGCCTGGGTTAGCAGGAAGCCCCCAGCTCTCTTGCGAAGGGCAGATCAGATAAGCTTCCTCTCTCTGTCTGATCCATCTTAGGAGCCGGGTGGGGAAATTTCCCCCCCCCCCTGTCTTCGCTTTCCTCTGCGAATGTCTCTCGTTTCCCCCAGGCATTTCAGGGCCCAAAAGGATCAGCTAGCTAATTTGAAAAATGAGAGCAATACTATTCTATCTGGGTTTCCAAGGCAAAATAGGAAATCAACCCAAGATAGGCTACTACACAGTTATGGGAATAATTTGGACAATTGCCAACATTAACTTTGGGATGCTGCCCGTGTAACTCTGACAGAGTTGTAGGGGTAAATGTTTGTCCTCTCCTTCTTATGGCGGAAACTTCAACGTGGCTTTGGAATCTTTCTTATTGTTCTTGGGATTAGTTCTCACAATGACTGTTTCACTGCTTTCTTCCTGGTCTTTGAGGTTTTCTTTATATGACACAAGGCTAGGATATGTTCTCACCTAGCCTTCCACAGCAGCACGAAGCCGAGTCCTCGTCCCGATAAACCCTTTTATTTAATTGACAGTGAATTCCTCTCCAGCAAAGTCCCAGCCCGCAGTCTTTTAAGATAGTTCACAATTACCGACCTTTATCAGGCTTGGAGAGTGGCCAGGCCCATATCTTTCAAACGCTGCAATACTTGGGAACTTCTGGGAGGGGAGGGGTGGGCGGGGCCATCCGGACCCTGGAACTACTGGTTCGGCAAACGAAATGTAAAATTAACATCCGGTTTGCCCGAACTGGTGCGAACTGGCTGAATCCCATCCCTGACCCCCTCCTCCCATCCCCTCCGGCCGGTCTACATAGCCGAAAAGTTTAGGGAACTCTGTTCGAGAGAAATCTCTAATGGTAGGAAAGACAATACTGTCCCTCTTTAAATTAAACCTGCTTGTGGAGAAAGGACTTCTCACGAGTAAGATTCCCCTGCTGAGTAGATAACCAAGGAGATTTAGCGGATAGCCTGCTGTTTCGAATACCGTGAGCAGCCAAGAAATCAAATCAATAATAGAACATTGAGCAGACAAACCCAGAGTTTCTCTCAAGGCATAAATGACTACATTTGTATTTGTCCTTGAAATGTCCTACTGGAGATGTGTTATATGCAGACCTACCTCTCTTGCGAAGTCTCTAAAGCTGGGAGTCCCCTGACTTGCTTGAGTAAAACATCCTGGTGACAAGATTGCTTTGTTTGTTATTGTCGTTGGTTATCATTCCATACATTTCAGGAATACCTGAAAAGCTCAGGAGGATTTTCCACTAACAAAATATACCTACCCACTTTCAATCCAAAAAGGCAAGAGCTTGTCCACCCCGTGGATAAAACACCGAGACTGATGCTGAGCAATGGGATATATGCAGTACAGTGCAATGACATCTGGACATTGGAGAAACAAAACAACCGCTTCACAAACATGTGGCACAACATACGAGAACAAATCCATCAGGATAGGATTCAGCAGCCCATCTGCACCTGAAAGACAAAGGCCATTTTCTGGACAGTGAGGACTGCTGACTTGAAAGAAGGGTCAAAGAGGCCATCTACATTAAGACTGAATAGCTCCCTCTCAACAGAGGGGGAGGGATAAGACACCACCTCTCCCCTGTTTACAACACAGTCCTTTCAGTGGTTCCGAGAAGGTTCCACATTCATTTGCACTGTTCAGGTGACCTTGAAGGCACAGGTAAACTCCAGGTGGCCTGAACGACCTTCAGAAAGAGTGCTAACGACCAGAGGTGGTATTCGCTTACTTTCCCTACCGGTTTGTAAATGTGAGCGTGCCCACGCTTTGCTTGCACGTGCCCCCATCCATGCATGTGCTCGGCCTTCCGTGCATGCGCTTTGATCACTCGTGAGGCTTGCACGCATGCGCTTGGCTTGAAAACGCGCCTAAATAGGACGGCATGCAGCCAGGGCAGGTAGGTGGGTTAGAGTTAGGGTGATTTCCGCTACCGGTTCAGGCGAACTGGTCCGAACCGACTGAATACCACTTCTGCTAACAATCAGATGCTTGCAAAGAATACGAATCCTTCCATCCTGCACCATTCAGTCAGAACTGAAGAAGCTTCTTGAATGAGAAGCGAAACGTCTTCGAGGAAAAACAAAGTCCAGGTGCCTTTTTGAAAACAAAAAAGCTCCTATGGGACAACCATGACCTGGATGACTGAGAATCTCCAATAAACCTTGGAAAGGGGGAAGGAAGGAGAAGAAGAGGAAGACCAGCAGAAAGATAGACGGACTCCGTTAAGAATGGTAGTGGATTCACCATTAGAAGCCCTGAAAGTCAAGTTAGGGACCCACCGTGGAGACCATCCATCCATGCGGTCACTGAGCATCAACGGCAATGATTCGATGAGACATCCTCGATTAGAACACTTATGCTTGCAACTAAATCCCGAGTTTTCTTCCTACGGCTCCCTAGCTGAAAGGTATTAATGGGCATAATTGTGGAAGGATAAGAGTGATAGCTCATTACTGAAAAGCAGATGTTGTATCAAATTTGAGTTATGCATCATGACAGCCCAGAGTTGATGGGAGAAAGAGGGGCAAGGTTTTCTCCAGAGTAACCAATTGTCTCCAAGCATAGCAATGATTTGTTATGCTGCTATTAGGATGGATTCCCGCAGCCCGCCAGGCTATTTAGACAGCCAGGTAGCTGGTGGTTCAGCCTTTAATTGTGTGAACGGAGCTCCGGAGATGCTTTCTCTGGCATGGTTTTTATTTTCGGCTTCCCCAGAGAACCCTCGAGTTTGAGCCCGTCCTTATGGTGTGATTGCACAATTAACTGGCAACAAAGTCGGCGAGATTCTGTCGGGAACAGCTTTGCTACATAAAAAGGGATCTGTTTACAGTGCGGTGTCTATCAACACAAGAGCAAGGTCTCCTCCTGCAGATGGCTTTCTTTTCAAACATACACGATGCTGTGGGAAAACACTGCTTTAAAAGGTAAATGAGCAGAAGTCGCGGCGATTCAAGTTGGCAAACAGAGGCGGCTTCATGGCAGGGGAGGCTGCGGGATTTTCCAGATTGGACCTCGATGTTGTAACCAGAGGTGGTATTCAGCAGGTTTTGACCAGTTCTGGAGAACCGGTAGTGGAAATTTTGTGTAGTTCGGAGAACTAGTAAATACCGCCTCTGACTGGCCCCGCCCACATCTATTCTTTGCCTCCCGAGTCCCAGCTGATCGGGAGGAAATGGGGATTTTGCAGTAACCTTCCCCTGGAGTGGGGAGGGAGTGGAGATTTTACAGTATCCTTCCCTGCCACACCCATCAAGCCACACCCATCAAGCCACGCCCACCAAGCCATGCCCACAGAACTGGTGGTAAAAACTGTTTACTGGTTGTAAGGCCAGGAGACGAGGACCGTGTGTGTGTGTGTGTATTTGTGTGTGTGTGTGTGTGTGTAGGATCAGGTCAAACCGATCAAGATAGTGGCTACGAAGCAGCTAAAAAGCAGGCATTGACAGCCATCGTGGGTTGCTGTCTTGACTTTACTGGTTTCAGGTAGTCCTCGACTTACAGCCATTTCTTTAGGGATCATTTGCAGTTACAAATGAGCCGCAGTGATGCAGTGGTTAGAATGCAGTACTGCAAGGCTACTTCTGCTGCCTGCAATTTGACAGTTCGAATCTCGCCCGGCTAAAAGGCTGACCCATCCTTCCATCCTTCTGAGGACATTAAAAGGAGGACCCAGATTGTTGGGGGGGGGCATAGGCTGACTCTATAAATGGCTTAGAGAGGACTGCAAAGTACTGTGAAGCTATTGCTACGACGACACTGCAAAAATGACTTACGAGTGCACTTCACACTTTCAATCATTACAGCATCCCCATGGTTATGTGTTCAAAATTTAGGCACTTGGCATCTGGCATATACCAGGTTTCCCCGAAAATAAGACAGTATCTTATTTTCTTTTGACTCTCGAAATAAGCGCTTGGCCTTATTTTTTGGGAGGTCTTATTATTTTTGAGGTGCAGGAGACAGTGAGCCTGGTCACCTCATGGCTGCTGCTGTGCTGCAATAGTTTCAGGGAGGGCTTATTTTCGAGGGAGGGCTTATTTTAGCGCATGCACTCAACACCCAATTGGGCTTATTATCCGGGGAGGTCTTATTTTCAGGGAAACAGGGTATTTATGACGGTAGCAGCATCCCAGGGTCACATGATCATCATTTGCGAACTTTCCATCCAGCTTCTGACAAACAAAGGCAACGGGGGAAGCCAGATTCACTTAACGACCATAGGATTCACTTAACAATGAAAATGATTCGCCATAACCATTGTGGCAAAAATTGGAAAACAGAACGCAACTCATTTGATGGCTGTCCGGCTCAGCATTTGACATCTTGGGCTCTCTTCTCACTTTGATAAAAGTGGGTTTCCTAAAGTCACTTTTTTTGATGCTGTTGGAAGTTCAAACAGTCACTAAGCAAATCGTTGGAAGTTGAGGACCACCCGTGTGCTAAAAGCTGCCAGGGGAATCTGTGAACGCCCCAGATGGATTTCAACATCTTTGTTTTCCATTAGAGGCAGGTCAGCTAATGAATCAGGGCTGTTTCAACCTTAATCTCCGGAGTCTAATTGCATTTGTTAAAATCCCTCCCTCCCTCACGATGCTTTTTAATTATAATTCTGATCTGGAGTTCATCAATAAAACAATCCGTTCTCGTCATCAAAAGGAGGCACCTATCTCTCGGCCCATTGTAGGAGACCACAAATCAAAGCAGCCGTAAGTGGATTCGTGGCATAATATCTAAGGAGGCCTCTGTGACCCAACAGCTGTTGCGGGAAAAAAGAAAGCGAAGTCCTTTTGAAACAAGTGTTCTCCCCTCCTTCCATACAATGCTTGTTTCCTTGCTCTCCTTTGAAGAGTCTGGCCCAGAAACGGCCTCTGAGGGTTCTCAGAGCAGAGAAGAGTTGATTTCTTTCAAAGCAAAGGAAAAAGATCAGAAAAAAAAAGGTTCTGGGATCAAAATTTGTCCTCCAGCAGTGTGTCTTTGTTCAAAGCCCTCTTTGCTGGAGGTAAACTGTATAGAAATCGCTCTGATGTGTATTTCTTCTTCTTTTTTTAATGCAAGTGATTCTCCTCTAAATTTAATACACAAAGACATGGTTTTTTTCTTGACACCCCTTCCCCCCTCCCCCAGAACACGGGGCAGTATTTTTGTGACATAGCTTGTCTAAAAATGGTTTCATGACACTGATGGAGGTTAAGATGATTAGTGATGAAAAGAGGGCACAATCTTTAGGGACCACTATTTTTATTTAAATAATAACATCTTCCTAGTCCAGGTCCTTCGGGAGGACTTGATAGGAGGATAGTAAAGGTTAAAGATAAAGGTTGCCCTTGCACATATGTGCTAGTTGTTCCCAACTCTAGGGGGTGGTGCTCATCTCCGTTTCAAAGCCGAAGACGTCTCCGTGGTCATGTGGCCGGCATGACTAAGCGCCGAAGGTGCACGGAACGCTGTTACCTTCCCACCAAAGTGGTTCCTATTTTCCTACTTCCATTTTTACCTGCTTTCGAACTGTTTGGTTGGCAGAAGCTGGGACAAGTAGCAGGAGCTCACTCCGTTACGCGGCGCTAGGGATTCGAACCAAAGAACTGCCGGCCTTTCTGATCGACAAGCCCATCGTCTTAGCCACTGAGCCACGCCTCCCCTGGTAGGAGGATAAAAGTGCCAAATCCAGTCTAAACATCTGGCTGACTGTGTGAGCAACGAGAATAATTTCCCTGAATTTGGAGTGACATTCTAAAACCTGTGCTCCAGAAACTATACGTCAACAATTTGATTGAAATAAACGAGCCAGTTTGGTGTAAACATGAAGGTGCTGGCTTAGAAACTAGGGGACACTGAGTTCTAGTTCCACTTTAGGCATGAAAACTGGCTGGATGCCTGGGCCAATCATCAGTGTAATCAGGAGTCAATGAATTCTAGTTTATAGCAGCCACAACATCCGCAAATTTCAATGCCACAGAAATCATGAGTTCCTGATCTTAGATATATTTTGTACGTAAACACAATTGGTTCAAAAATTGTTGCTCCATGGCAGGGGTGTCAAACTCAAGGGCCGGGTGCTTAAATCTGGCCTACAGGGTTGCCCTGGAAACAGCGAAGAACCGACACACGATGTCTCTGCCCTACGTTGCTCCATTTTCAGCTGTGACGGCCTTTGGTAACTATCTGCCAGCTAAAACGGAGCCCAGGAGAGCTCTGTTTTCACTGGCAGAGCGCAAGGGCCACCACAGGCGCCTGTGACACGAATGACATTAAGCTGGCCACGTCCACCCTGGCCACACCCACCTGCCCCCGCAAGGTCGAACACAATGATTTCATCAATGATTTGGATGAGGGAATAAATGGGGAACTCATCAAATTTGCAGATGACACCAAGCTGGCAGGAATAGCCAACACTCCAGAAGATAGGCTGAAGATACAGAAGGATCTTGACAAACTTGAACATTGGGCACTATCTAATAAAATGAAATTCAATGGTGAAAAGAGTAAGGTTCTACATTTAGGCAAGAAAAACGGAATGCACAGATACAGTATGGGTGGTACCTTGCTCAGTAGTAGTAACTGTGAAAGGGATCTTGGAGTCCTAGTGGACAACCATTTAAATATGAGCCAGCCGTGTGCAGCAGTTGCCAAAAAAGCCAACACAGTTCTAGGCTGCATCAACAGAGGGATAGAATCAAGATCAAGTGAAGTGTTAATACCACTTTATAAGGCCTTGGTAAGGCCACACTTGGAATACTGCATTCAGTTTTGGTCGCCACGATGTAAAAAAGATGTGGAGACTCTAGAAAGAGTGCAGAGAAGAGCAACAAAGATGATTAGGGGACTGGAGACTAAAACATATGAAAAACGGTTGCAGGAACTGGGTATGTGTAGCTTAAGAGAAAGAAGGACTAGGGGAGACATGATAGCAGTCTTCCAATATCTCAGGGGTTGCCACAAAGAAGAGGGAGTCAAACTATTCTCCAAAGCACCTGAGGGTAGAACAAGAAGCAATGGGTGGAAACTAATCAAGGAGAGAAGCAACTTAGAACTGAGGAGACATTTCCTGACAGTTAGAACAATTAATCAGAGGAACAGAAGTTGCCTCCAGAAGTTGTGAATGCCCCAACACTGGAAGTCTTTAAGAAGATGTTGGATAGCCATCTGTCTGAAACGGTATAGGGTTTCCTGCCTAGGCAGGGGGTTGGACTAGAAGACCTCCAAGGTCCCTTCCAACTCTGCTATTGTATTGTATTGTATTGTATTACAACCCCGATGTGGCCGTCAATGAAATCGAGTTTGACACCCTTGCTGTATGGTGCCCCATTGCACCCAGTTAAAGGTCATGACAACAGGAGCTGTAGGGTTCTGAATGATCTACACACACACCTCATGAGGCTGCCCTTGAAAAGTATCTGGAAGGTTCAGTTGGTTCAAAATGTGGAGGTCTACATAATTTTGTCCAAGACTAGATATGCACATGTCTCATCTCTCCTGTGGATCTCTCCTACGGATTTGCTTCGGAGTCTAATTCAAGATGCTGGTTGCTTCCTTCAAAGCCCTACATGGCTTGGGACCAGGTTATAGGAAGGACTGTCTTTTTCTGGTCACATCTACCCAACCCACCAGAGCAGTGAAGCAGGGGGTGCTATGGGTCTCCTCTCATAAGGAGGTCCATCTGGTGGGACCAAGAAGGGCCTTCTCTGTGGTGGCACCCTTCCTTTGGAACATCATCTCTGCAGAGATTGGTCCCCACTGTGACACTCTTTTGCAAGGCCCTGAAGAACTGGCTTTTACCAATCCCGGCCTGTGATGGAGCCCATCGAGTGGCTCGTTTGAATGATGCCACCAGAAAAATGGAGGGGTTATTGGGTTTTTTAAATTATTATTATTATTATTATTATTATTATTATTATTATTATTATTATTATTATATTGGGTGTTTATCTTTCTAAGCTGCTGGGATCACTGAGAGTGAGTTGGACATCCATATAAATTTTCTGGAATGTATGTATGTATGAATCTATATATATATAAAAGTGAAATAAATCATGCTTGATCACGAAATCTCCGGAACCGTAAAGCCTACAAACTTGAAATTTGGCACATATGTCCCTCTTGGCTTCTAGGTGCTTGCTAAGAAAGGATTTTTCAAAATGACCATCAGATCATTAGTATTTCTTATATTATTATAAACACACTCTGATGCTAAGGAGTTAGACGTTCTACTCCCCCTCCCCACCTGAAAAGAACTCTGTTCCAACTGCCCCATGTAGGCATAGCCAGTGCGTAACTCACCCAGCGTGCGGGCTGGGAATTGAGACATTCTATTCCCCCTCTCCACCTGAAAAACACTCTGATGCTAAGGAGTTAGACATTCAACTTCCGACCCCCAGGCCTTGAATTTGACAACCCTGTCTTAGAAGCTTCTTGGATGAGAAGTGGAACGTCTTCAAGGAAAAACAAAGTCCCGTTGCCTTTTGAAAAAGCACCTTTGGATAGGTAGGTGCTAGGAACATGTTGCACACCTGAGAATTGTGATAATGGAAGAATCATCATAAGGAAAAACTCCCTGATTATAATGTCTGTGTAATGGTGGGAAGCGTTTATTAGTGAAGACTGTGATTTCTCCATCTCTAGACATTTTTAATTGGATTCCCTGCACAACCCCATGAGTTGGACTAAATGGTCTAATTGGGTTTCTTTTTCCCCAACTCTACATTTTTATTAGTCTATGATTCTGGTATGAATAATATCTATACAATAATGTGAGATCAGTAGACAATCCTTGGTTGATCATAAAAGTTTAAACTTGTTGGTCAGGTCATTTTTGTGCTTGGAGAATCAATTATTGGATCACTCCTTTAAAAAAAAAGACCCTTGTTTTGCTTTACTAAGACCTACTATATCTACTACCGGTATATTTTAGTGTTTGAGATATAATGGAAAAAGGTAACTGAAGAATATATTTTAAAATAAAAATGGAAGTTCTTTAGGGTAATGATACCTCTGAATCAAGGTTGGTAAAATTATATTTCCATCTTACAGACAGCACCCTTCATATTTCATGTGTATGAATAGAATAGAATAACAGAGTTGGAAGGGACCTTGGCGGTCTTCTAGTCCAACCCCCTGCTCAGGCAGGAAACCCTACACCACTTCAGACAAGTGGATATCCAACATCTTCTTAAAAATGTCCAGTGTTGGAGCATTCACAACTTCTGGAGGCAATTTGTTTCACTGATTAATTGTCCTAACTGTCAGGAAATTTCTCCTCAGTTCTAAGTTGCTTCTCTCCTTGATTAGTTTCCACCCATTGCTTCTTATCCTACCCTCAGATGCTTTGGAGAATAGTTTGACTCCCTCTTCTTTGTGGCAACCCCTGAGATATTGGAAGACTGCTATCATGTCTCCCCTAGTCCTTCTTTTCATTAAACTAAACTTTTTATGTTTTAGCCTCCAGTCCCCTAATCATCTTGGTTACTCTTCTCTGCACTCTTTCTAGAGTCATGCAGAGTTCATGTAGATGTTGTTTATTTCTATGTGCCTGTCGATGGCCAATTTGTCTAAGTGTCAGGCTTCCAGGAATTCTCTTGTTAAGGGAATCTGACTTCCCCATTGACTTTGCTTGTCAGAAGGTCACAAAAGGTGATCACATGACCCTGGGACACTGCAACCATCATAAATATGAACCAGTTGCCAAGTGACCATAGGGATGCTGCAATGGTTATAAGTGTGAAAAATAGTAATAGATCCCTTTTTTCAGTGCCATCGTAACTTCGGTCATTAAATGAACTGTTGGAAGTTGAGGACTAACAGTGGTGGGTTCCGGAACCTGTTGCAACTGGTACGCTGCAACGGGGCCCAGCGTCCACCATGTGAATGCGTGCAGCATGCGTGCAGCACGCACATGCGTAGTTACTACCCGCGCCCCTCCAGTTGCTTGGCGGAGCATTGCAAAGGCGCCACACAATACAATACAATACAATACAATAGCAGAGTTGGAAGGGACCTTGGAGGTCTTCTAGTCCAACCCCCTGCCTAGGCAGGAAACCCTATACCATTTCAGACAAATGGCTATCCAACATCTTCTTAAAGACTTCCAGTGTTGGGGCATTCACAACTTCTGGAGGCAACTTCTGTTCCACTGATTCATTGTTCTAACTGTCAGGAAGTTTCTCCTCAGTTCTAAGTTGATTCTCTCCTTGATTAGTTTCCACCCATTGCTTCTTGTCCTGCCCTCAGGCGCTTTGGAGAATAGCTTGACTCCCTCTTCTTTGTGGCAGCCCCTGAGATATTGGAACACTGCTATCATGTCTCCCCTAGTCCTTCTTTTCATTAAACTAGACACACCCATATATGTTTTAGCCTCCAGTCCCCTAATCATCTTTGTTGCTCTTCTCTGCACTCTTTCTAGAGTCTCCACATCTTTTCTACATGGTGGCGACCAGAACTGAATACAGTATTCCAAGTGTGGCCTTACCAAGGCATTATAAAGTGGTATTAACCCTTCACGTGATCTTGATTCTATCCCTCTGTTGATGCAGCCTAGAACTGTGTTGGCTTTTTTGGCAGCTGCTGCACACTGCAATATGCTCTGTGCACATGCGTGAAAGCCCCGATCGGCTCAAATAGCAGTAAGGAGAGTGGGCGGGTGGGCAGGCTCTCCAGAGCAGCGTACCGGAATGGTACCTGGTGCTCCCAGCAGGCACCACTGTAGACTACCAATATATTATCCCCTCCAAGCTAACAGGCTGACTTTAGACTCTCTGATTTGCTGTTCTTCCTCTTATTACTATTGCCCAAGAGTTGTCAATGAAGGTCAGACACGGCCTTCCCAGTGGGCTGATTACGAGGACATTGTTTATTTAGAATTGTCCTGTTTTTGCTGCAACATGGCTAATCTTCTGGAAACGGTTCCTTATCCATGTTTTTTTTTTTTAATTAGATGAGCCCATTATTTTGTTAGAGGAGGATGAGGATTTTATTTTGAAATAAAACCTGAGTTTCCAAGCATGTCCAATGACTAATTGAAGATATTTCTTAAGAAAGATACACTTCAAACGTGATTGAAAATGTATAGGTAAAGGTTCCCCTCGCACATATGTGCTACTCGTTCCCGACTCTAGGGAGCGGTGCTCATCTCCGTTTCAAAGCCGACGAGCTAGCATTGTCTGAAGACGTCTC
This sequence comes from Natrix helvetica, assembly GCF_964273705.1. Lineage (NCBI taxonomy): Eukaryota > Metazoa > Chordata > Lepidosauria > Squamata > Natricidae > Natrix > Natrix helvetica. The sequence continues at coordinate 288,224,570 of NC_138552.1, read as the reverse complement.
TGTGGTCATGTGGCCGGCATGACTAAATGCCGAAGGCACAAGGAACGCTGTTACCTTCCCACACCAAAGGTGGTCCCTGTTTTTCTACTTGCATGTTTTACATGCTTTCTTACTGCTAGGTTGGCAGAAGCTGGGACAACTAATGGGAGCTCACTTCTTTACACAGTGCTAGGGATTCGAACCGCTAAACTGCTGACCTTTCTGATGGACAAGCTCAACGTCTTAGCCACTGAGCCACTGCGTCCCAGCCTGAAAATGTATGTATGTAGATAATTGCATGGGAGTCCTGAATACGAGAGGTTCCCAACCCCTGGGCTGCAGCCCCCTACTGGACTGAGGCCTGTTTGGAAGCTGGCCACATGAGTGGCTGGCTGATGCACGCGCATGCTCAGCTTGACTTGCGTGAATGGCAGGCTGGTGCGCACACCCCATATGGGCAGGTTTCCCCTCTCCCCTGTGCCAGGCTGCCAAGCCTAAAGGTTGGGGATCACTGCTGTATGCAAAAGAATAAGCAAGCTCGACGGTGCATTATTGGATAAAAAGAAATAGGGAATCTACAGGACTCTTCTTCAGAAAGAAATTGACATTGAATGTCCAGGAGGCAACTGGACTTTCTTGTTTTTTTTTCTTTGAAGACGTTTCGCTTCTCATCCAAGAAGCTTCTTCAGCTCTGACTGGATGGTGGGGAATGGAAGGATTTATGTTCCTTTCAGACAGCTGGTCATTTGTATTCTTTTCAGAGAATCCTTGAGGCCACCTGGAGGTTTGTCTGTTCCCTCAGGGTCACCTGAGTAAGTGCTCCTGGTTCCTGTGATCTGCATTTTTTTCCCTCTGGAAATCCATTCCTACTCCCACACCATTCAAAGGGAGTTCAGCCCAAATTGTATAGCTGTAATTCTGTAGAGATTCTCAGTCATCCATGTCATGGTTGTCCCAAAGCAGAGGTAGTATTCAGCAGGTTCTGACCAGTTCTAGAGAACCGGTAGCGGAAATTTTGAGTAGTTCGGAGAACCGGTAAATAGCACCTCTGGCTGGCCCTGCCCCCATCTATTCTTTGCTTCCCAAGTCCCAGCTGATCGGGAGGAAATGGGAATTTTGCAGTAACCTTCCCCTGGAGTGGGGAAGGAATGGAGATTTTACAGTATTCTTCCCCTCCCACGCCCACCAAGCCACGCCCACAGAACCGGTAGTAAAAGAAAAATTTGAATCCCACCACGGTCCCAAAGGTGCTTTTTTCAGAAGGCAACTGAATCTTCTTGTCTGAAAAAGCACCTTTGGGACAACCACGACTGAGAATCTCTACAGACTGACATTGAACAGGCTTAGTGAGGCAGGAGGAGGTAGTCCTCGACTTACGACCCTACTTGGGACTAGAATTTCTGTTGCTAATTAAGGCAGTTGCTAAGTAATTTGTGCTCAATTTTACCTTTTTTGGCCATTATTATTAAGGGTATCAGTCAGTGGTAAAATTCAATTTTTTTTTACTACCGGCTCTGTGGGCGTGGCTTGGTGGGCATGGTGTGGCTTGGTGGGTGTGGCTTGGTGGGCGTGGCAGGGGAAGGATACTGCAAAATCTCCATTCTCACCCCACTCTGGGGCCAGCCAAAGGTGGCATTTGCCGATTGTCCAAACTACGCACAATTTCCGCTACCGGTTCTCCAGAACCTGTCAGAACCTGCTGGATTTTACCCCTGGTATCAGTGCAGGTATCACTGATACCTTTAACAATCATGGCCCAAAAAATCACAAGTGAATCACAAGGTCTTTAAGGAGAAATTTCCTACAGTTAGAACAGTTAATCAGTGGAACAGCTTGCCTCCAGAAGTTGTGAATGCCCCAACACTGGAAGTCTTTAAGAAGATGTTGGATAGCCATCTGTCTGAAACAGTACAGGGTTTCCTACCTAGGCAGGGGGTTGGACTAGAAGGCCTCCAAGGTCCCTTCCAACTCTACTATTGTATTGTATTGTATTGTATTGTATTGTATTGTATTGTATTGTATTGTATTGTATTGTATTGTATTGTATTGTATTGTATTGTATTCTCTCATTGCCTTTGTTTGTCAGAAGACACCTGGAAGATCGTATTGACCTCGGGAGGCTGCAACTGTCATAAATTCATGCCAGTTGCCAAGCACTGAATTTTGATCCTGTGACCGTGAGCGATGCTGCGATGATCATACGTGCAAGGACTGGTCCTAAGTCCCTTTTTTCAGTGTCGTAACTTTGCTTACTGAATGAATGGTTGTTAAATCGAGCACTGCCTGTCTAAACAAATCATCTGGTCCTCATCCTAAATGTGGCTAAATTTAATAATGGGGTGGGGTGGTGGTGGTTCTTGGCAGCTTAGCATCGCCCATAAATTCATGTGAGCTAGTTTCAGGTCCAGTGCATTGTGCAAAAACAGAAGAGGGATTTGGTACCCAAATTTTGTACCGCATGAATACGACGATGCGGTCTGAATGCTTGATCTCTCGTCACTGTTGGTCCAATGAAACACATCCTTTGACTCACTCTTCTTATTAGGGCAATAAAAGTCCTGTCCACACCGCTTAGCTAAAAACAGCTTTACTTTCCTCCCCCCTCCATCTTTCAACTAATTCTCCCTCTCCATTCTGCCCCACATTTCCTATCGACATTGGCTCTAAAAGTAAATGATTTCAGGAAAAAGACCGTTAAGTGGTATGACCCATTTTACCCCAGACAGGGAAAAAGCAATTCTGACTCTTTTCCCCCCCTCAAACCCAGAAGCTAAAAGGTTAGCAGAGACCTTGACTTGATCATGATGGAATTCCTTAAAATCTGATTTAAAAGGGGGGGGGGGATCTGTTGACACCGCAGGCTCATAAGCATATTTTTAGCAGAGCTATAGGCGGCAATTGGGCATTTTGTAAATGTATAACCCCCCCATGCAACACACTCATAATTCACTAATGTTTGCTGAATGACAGGGTTAAGTGGCTGCTATTCCCCCTCTCCCACTGCACTAATATATTCCAGATCTGCTCTCTTCCTCCTGCTGGATGAATGTCAAACTGTTGCCTCAGTTGCCTAGATCTAGCGGCAGTTTTCCACCACTTTGTAAAACGATCTTCATTTGTTTCTCTAATTTTTCCCTTGGCCTTTCACTAATCACCAGTCCCATTAAGATTTTGATGGGGTGACTGCTTTCCAGAGACCAGTGATGCCACATCCAGCAGGGTGCTGACCTTCATCCATGAATGCTTGGGAGTCCACTTCCTTTTATTAAGCAGCCCAAAGACCTTCTGCTCTTCTGTTTTAAGCCACTGGGATAAACTTTAGATAGAATAGAATAGCAGAGTTGGAAGGGACCTTGGAGGTCTTCTAGTCAACCCCCTGCCTAGGCAGGAAATCCTACTCCCCTTCAGACAAATGGTTGCCCAGCATCTTCTTAAAAACGTCCAATGTTGGAGCATTCACAACTTCTTATAAAGTGGTATTAACCCTTCACGTGATCTTGATTCTCTCCCTCTGTTGATGCAGCCCAGAACTGTGTTGGCTTTTTTGGCAGCTGCTGCACACGGCTGGCTCATATTTAAATGGTTGTCCACTAGGACTCCAAGATCCCTTTCACAGTTACTACTGTTGAGCAAAGTACCACCTATACTGTACCTGTGCATTTCGTTTTTGTTGCCTAAATGTAGAACCTTGCTTTTTTCACCATTGCATTTCATTTTGTTAAATAGTGCCCAATATTGAATGAAACCTTTCATTGAGGTCTCTCAGACTATCATTTCAACCAACAATATTTATTTTATGAGCACCTACCTCCAAAGGTGGGGAACCGGAGGCTCTAACAAAGAAATTAAATTAAGGAGAATATGGAATTTAAACTAAGGGAAATTGAGAATTAAGGAGAAACTTTCTAACAGTGAGAACAATTAACCAGTGGAACGGCTTGCTTTCAGAAGTCGTGGGGGCTTCATTGCTGGAGGTCTTTTAAGAAGAGACTAGAAAATTATTTATCTGAAATGGTATAGGGACGTGATGGCGAAGCTACGGCAAGTGTGCCAGAGGATTTCTGAGGTCCCTCCCAGCTCTAGATTGATTGATTGAACTGTTGTATTGAACTTTTCCAATAATTCAATGTGTATAGTAGCATTTCTGAAGATTTAACCTGGCTCAGAAGAACGAGCATTAAGTATCTTGATATTGCTAGTCTTCTCGATGTGCTTGAGAAATGGCTGGACAAAGAGACAATCCTTTTGTAAGGATGTAACTTTACACCAGGGGTGTCAAACTCAAGGCCAGAGGGCCGGATCTGGCCCACGGGGCTACCCTGAAAACAGCAAAGGACTGGCCCACAGTGCCTCTGTCAGCAAAAATAGAGTTCGGGAGGGTCGTGAGCTCAGTTTTTGCTGGCAGAGGGTTGTAGGAGGCCATTGCAGCCAAGAACAAAGCTCAGGAGCCCATTTTCTCTTGGGCCACCACAGGTGCCTCCGACATGAGTGACATCAGGCTGGCCATGCCCATTCTCCCCCCCCCTCAAAATCAAACACAACTCTGAGGCGGCCCTCCTATGAAATCGAGTTTGACACCCCTGCTTTACACTCTCTGCCTATCTGGTGCCTCTCAATAAATAGTAACCATAGTTTTTAGAATTCTGGCTTATTTTAGCTGATTAGAGATAGCTACCATGACCCAACAGTCCCAATTTATTCTCTAAATACTCCATACTGGTGCAAAAGTAATTCCCACTGAGCTGGATTACTCTTGAGAAAAGAGTATGGCAGGAATATTTTTCAAGTGCTGGAATAAATAGGAGGGCGTGGCCTATTGTCTCTCATTCCACCGTTCAGAAGAATGAAGTTCCTGGAAAGCAGATTCCAGCTGAATATTAAGTAAAAGTTCCTAACAGGAAGAGCAATTCAATAGCAGAACCAACCCATGATGGTGGCCTCCCCTTCCCAGGATATGTTCAGCCAGATGATGGATGCCCATCCACCAGAGATGTGTTCCTACAGAGTCTATAATTCTATGGAGTCTATAATTCTATGGAGTCTATAATTCTGAGTTCAGTGGGACTTTCTGGAAATTGGGTACCGATATGCAGTTTTAATGTGATGGATGCGGAAAAGGCTTTCATTTAGTGTCACGGTGTCCCAAATGTCTCCTATCAATTGGTCTTTCTTTCAATTCTTCTTGGTTTTGAAACTGCAACCTTGTAGTTCAAATATTTTTAGGTATTTTACAAAGGGTCTGAAGTGTTTCGTCTACCGGAGATGGGCCATTGTCAGAATATTAATCATCCTTAGTTAAAACCAGAATGACTAAATATGATTCCAGCCAGGATGGAATCTCTCTATCGATGATGAGTGGAAGGTTTTCCACTGTAAACATAGCTTTCTCTGCCACCTGCTGATAAAAAAAAAATCTATCATTTTAGGGAACAAAAAATTCGTATCCTAGCAAGCTTTGAAAATCTTTTTAAAACGATGCTTTCTAAAATATCCTCTCTTCTGCAACGAGATAATTAAGAAATGATGATGGCATCTACCTGGAAAATATGGACAATTTCGGAAATCAATGCAGGCAAAAGGAACAGAAACAGTTGTCAAATGACAAGATGCAAATGATACAAACACAGTTCAAAACGAAGTTCAAAACAGTTTTTTTTTATTATTATTTTTTCTGAGACAAACACATTGATTTTCTGGACCACAGTAGAGGATGGAAACCTTTCACAAACTTATTTATTTGAAAATACAAATATAAAATTATACTTTCCACATCTGTGATGTGAGAGACCCCCATCCATGTAGTATTTTTACAACAGGGCTTCAGAAAGCCATACACAGAGACCTGAAAGATGCTTGATATATATAGATACACGTGTATATATATATCTATATATATATATACACACACGTGTGTGTGTTTGTGTGTGTGTGTGTGTGTATATATATATATATATTTATATACGTATATAAAAAATCACTACCAAAGTTCGCATCAGTTCATACTAAAATATAAAAGGAAGGGGTTAGGCCTGGCCACTGTGTCACTGCTGATTAAATACCTTTATAGGCTCCCTTCTCCAGCAAGGTCTGTCCAAATATGTTGGGATTCTGAGAGCTGAGGCCCCAGCGTAGTTGGAGGGCACCTGGCTGGGGAAGGCTGACAATTTAGAATTATCTGAAAATGCTGAAACTTTACATTGGGTTTACTGATGGGATTCCAAGACATGTACAACATATATAATGAGATTATCTGCTATCACTAGAATTCAAAATGATACATCCCACGTGTGATGGCTTTATATACAGAACACAGGTTATATATAGTATGGGTGACTTCAGTTTGCTTTTTTTTTTGTTTTGAAACAAAATTCTGTAAAGACAATACATTCTGATTGTTTGGTTACTGGCGAACAAACAGCTTTGCTTCGGAACATTAAATTTTTTATTTTTTTTGGTAGAATTCTTATTACAGTATTAAAGTATTGCTTAGCTGGCAGAATCTCATGTAGTGCTTGCACACGGTGAGAAATGGATTGGAATTAGATTCTGCACCCTTTATGAAACGTCTACAGTGTATTGATGCAGATTTTTTTTTCCTTGAATCTGCCAGTGTGTCTAAGGCCCCCGTCACTCAAAATATAGTTAGACCAGCTTCAGTCTGCTTTTCCATCCATTTTACTTGGCAGGAAAAAAACACAAACAAACCCCAAACCAAAAACAAGTAGGAAACCTTTCAAGCAAATACACTAAGGAGTAAAAAATAAGTAGTTAGTGTTTTTTTTTTTTTGTAAACAATTTTATATGCAATATATATATATTATATAACCATGGCTGACATTTGAGGAAAAATGTAGTAAAACTATATTGCTTTAGTCTTTTTGTGTGTGTGTGTCTTGCATTGAATTAGATGGAAAATGAAAGAGGATGTTTTTGGTGACTGGAGTCCCTAGTCCACATTCATACTCCAGACTGAAAGAGCTGTGCGGGGTTAATGGCCGGGTGGAAAAGTAAATTAAAAGTCTGTACACCTTTCAGGTCATTATTATTTACCAACAATTATCCAATGATTCAACTAGCCTAGCAGGATGTGTCACATTCATCAGCTTGCGTATATATACTGCTGTACAAGAGAAAGAAAAATTACAGCAAGAGAGCCATGCTACCTTAAAGTCCAAGCTACTAATTCAAATCAAAAGAAACATTATGCAAATAGGAAATTTAAAAAAAAAGGGACAGGTTGCTCTTTGTTTTAATCAAGTCAACTTCCAACTTAAAATTGGATGAGAAGTTGTTTTTTCCCCCTTTGGTGGGAAGAGAAACAAGACAAATTAAAAACTTCAACAGCCTAGGGGTGAAATTCTGGCCCTTTTGTTCAAGTAAGTAGCAAAAAAACCCCTAAAACAAAACAAAATATATTTCACTATGTTACGTGACTTCTAATTTTTTAAAATCCTTCTGACACCTCTTACTGGGTTTCTGATATCCCGATTGCTTTATTAATATATAACTTGGTTTGAGGCACAAAATAGCATTTTTGCAATGCTCTCCATGGAAATGCAGAAAGCAGGGGTGTCCAACCTTGGCAACTTTAATTCCTGTGAACTTCAACTTCCAGATTTCTCCAATTATGCTAGCTGGGAGATTCTGGGAGTTGAAGTCTGCAGGTCTTAAAAGTTGCCAAGGTTGGACATCCCTGGTGTAAAGTATCTACTGTTGTATACTAATGGTGCGTTTGGCACCATTGAACTGCCTTTTGCTAACTCCCAAAAAAGAGTATTCACAAGATGATGGGGAGGGGGGAGGGGATAAAAGAATCAAGATGGAGTCCACAACCATGTGATCAAAGCCCCAACCATCGCGAGGTACGTACAAATGGAGCAGGGCTACGATCATTTGGTTGTGGTGGATGCCATCTTGAATTTTGCTTCCTCTCTGCAGACATCCCCCCTCCCAAAGGCAATCTTTTTCAAATGAGGTTCAGAACAGTACAATGCTGGGATAGCAATGTATGTCTCTTCTCTTGACTAAAATGAAACGTTGCAGGTGAACGGTCTGCGTTTAAAATTAATTTCCCCAAATGGAAACTAATTCTCAAATCTTTTAGTATGGACCTCTAGATGGATGAAGGAAGAAAATGAACCTTACTCTAGGCAGTCACCTAAAAAATATACCAGGTTCCACACAACTTGTGCTCTGGGCACCCAGAAGGTATATAACTATCTAAAACATATTCACAGAGATTATCAACTTTTCTTCGGAGTATTCTTTCTTTTAAAAAAATACTTTTTTTCCTTCTCTTTGCAAAATCTTTTCATTATACCATGCCTCCCTTTTTTATTTTAAAAAATAAACTAAAAAAATCCAGTTTTGCATATCTAGCATTAGCATTTAAGGTAGTATGGCACACCCCTTTTTTTAAAGTTGAAGGGTGGGGGAATCTGCAAAATGCTGCAGTAGTTTTGCCAACATTTATTTTCTTTCTTTCTTTCTTTCTTTCTTTCTTTCTTTCTTTCTTTCTTTCTTTCTTTCTTTCTTTCTTTCTTCTATATTGTGAAGCCTTTGGTTAGTTTGAAACCACATGAGATCAGCAGAAAGTAAAAGAGCGAAAAAAGAAATTAAATAAAAACAAAAACCTGCCCCCAAATTATTAGCATTTCTTTTTGCCTTAAATAAGAGAAAGTTCTATCCTTACTGGTCCTAAATCTGAATAACTACATCTATGTATTTAACCTTGATTACAATACAACTACAATATGTACTGGAAGAGGAAGAGAAGAGAAAGGGTATGTGTGGAAGGGTGTCACTATACTAGAATCAGGACAGCACTCTTACAAGATAGTTATTTTTATACATTATTAACATACAACAATGATCAACAAAGAATCTTCTATGAGGTGCCAGAGAATGAGGAAGGAGGAGGAGGAGAAACACACATGATAGTCTACAGTACAGGCACACGTTCCCAGAAACTCCACCAAGGAAGCTCTGTGAAAATCCAAGAGAGCTCCATCATTTAAAAAGAAATCCACCCCCAGGAACTCCTGCGCATGGATGGCGTCTATCTTGATTAAAATGTAATCATAATTTTAAAAAAAATCCCTGACTTTTTTTTCTCTCCCTCATTCTTTTTAATTTTTATTTTTTGTAAAAACACACTCGAGTCTCAGGGAATTAGTTTGCGATTAATTCCTTCTATTTATTTCATTTCATTTTTATTACTTTTTTTTTTTAGTGTACTACTTGATCAAGTCTCAATAACTTTAAAAAGCGTCCAGCATTCTTGGCTTTTAAACCTGGTTGTTTTTTCGAAGAATAAAATAAAAACTTAAAACATACAACAGCCGTCCCCCCTCCAGCAAAACACCTCATTTTTGCTGTTAATTTTAAAAATTGATGGGGGGGGGATAAGATTCTTCCCCTCCTCCTTACAGTTTGCCTTGTGGTGCCTCCGTGAGTGATCGAAGATGCTTTGCTGTAACTTGTCTATTGAACATCTATGTTAGCCTACTGTTTAGTAAAATTTTACAAAAATAGGAGTGCAGCAGCTTTTTTTTTTCTCTTAACAAATGTCTCATTCAGTGTCTTATTCTGGCTGTACCTAGAGTACCAAATTTATAAACGTAACAATTTAAAAAAATATTAATAAAACTTGTCAATATTAATGCTTAAAAAAAGAATATATCCACACTATAGTTATGCTTGTAATATCACCTACTGTGTTGTACTTGGAGTTGCTGTTGCCAGCCTATTTGACCCATATTTAAAAAAATTAAATTAAAAAATATCCTTCATAAGTCTCCTCCCCAGCAGAGGACCAATATATATAACAGCCAAACATTAAACATGTGCAAATCGGAAATTGTCAGTTTTCCCCTACCAGTCACAGTGCAATGATGGTTTTTATACATTTTTTTTTCAAATCTGTTTTCATCTACAATAAATTAAGCTTCTCTTGCCTCTAGGGTGACAAACTTGTAGCACTGAGGTATTCATAACGATTTGTTTAAAATAAACCTTTGCCTTTTTTTTTTTTTTCTAATTTGTGAATTAGAAAAGAATGGGGAAAAAAAGGATGGGTTAAAAAAAAAAGGTGAGAAGATGCGTGCTTTAACTGCCCCTCCCCACAGCTGGGAGCTTCCAAGACATCAAGAACTGGCTTGGCGCAAAGGCTGCAGGCCACGGAGGGGGGGCTGACGGAGATGGATGGACAGTCAGGTGATCTAAATGGTTAAAAAAAGTGTGCTTGAAACTTTAAATACCTTTTAAATATTAAAAACGTAGCTTTTTCAATCTTGGGAAAAGCAGGGTTTCTTTTGTGTTTTTTTAAATTAAAAATGTAACTAGACTGTTACTACTTTCAAAGCTGTGCACAGAGGTCTAGTTAAAATGCTGGTATGACGCTAGTACAGTTATAAGGTCTAACATCTACAGAGCAAGCTAAAACAGTGTTGATCTAACTGCTACGGGCCAGCTCTGGCAGTCGATCTCACAAGTTTAAAAACATTGGGGCACAATCCAGCGGAAATGTTCCCTTGCGTGCGTGCGGCTGGCGAGATCAATGGGAATTGAGTGAGGGACCTCAACGCCCTCATGTGTTTTCCATTCATATAAAAAGTCTTGCAGAAGAGAAGATTCCCGTTAGGATGTGTGCCCCAAATGTTAATCTTCCGTTCAGTACAGAAACTGCCTTAATCTGACTCCGTTCACAAAAATATTACAATTTCTCTGCTTTAATAGTTTATATGCAAGTTAATGGAATTGTATTTACAGTATTACTATTTGTTTAGATTTCACAATTTCAAAAAACCTTATCGCCTCTTTTTTTTTTAACAAAAAAAAAATGCACTTATAGAAAAAGGACACAAAAAACTTTGTAGTCCTTACTTTATTGCCGAAAATAGATATAATTAGGTTAACTAATAAAAAGAACTGCTAGAGATCCTGCTACTAAGCCAGCCTCCTATTTCCCATCCAGCATAAAAAGAGAGTATTTCCACTTACTTTTCTCGCTTGCTCTAATTCTAAATTCAGCGTGTGCTAAATTCCACCTGAAAAAGCCTTTTCAACTTCAGAATTGGTACCAATAAACTGAAAATCATGTTACCATTTCAGCAACAAAATTACATAAAAAGAAAGAAATAAGAGAAAGGGATTAAAAAGCAAAGCAAAGAAACCTTTAAGATTATAGAGTATGGTTAGGGTTTTCCTAAATACGCAAAGTAGCAGATCTACTTTGATTATAAACCTATGTCAAAATACTACAAAAAAGTGATTAAAATAGATCTCAAAGGGGGAAAAAAAACATCAAGAAAAATAATAACATGAACAAAAATGGATTATATATATGTACACATTTGTTTTAAAAAGCTGTTGTTCTATATAGTACAGCAGGTTCATGAGATGATACCGATTTTGGACAACCCATATCCATTGAGTGTCACCTCCAGTTTGTGTGGGTTACTGATGATGGTGCAATGGTCAAAGTCTGAAGACGTGTCACCTAAACATGGAACCATTCAGAAACTTCGCCCTGTCTTGCCTGGACATCCAGATATACTCTACAGTGAATGAAAAGATAAAGAAAAAGAGAAATGCAATGGTTACGTTCTGACCTTTAGAAAAAATGCATCTTGTAAGTCCAAGCAGAGACCCAAATGAGGTGTTCAACCTGATAGCCCATGTTCTGGCCTCACACAAGTTCTACTCCACATTTATTTCATGTGTTAGATTTGTATTTAACGGGTTCCGGCAATACATTGCACCATAAACTAGTCAAATTATCTGCATCTACACAACAAGCTGCTCACAGCCTGTATCAATTGCTCCTACAGGATCACCATAGGAGAAACTCCCTATGATTCCATACTTCAGGGAGGAGAGTCGAAGCCAAGAGCTTCTCAGGGGCAGCCCCAGTGCTGTGGAACTGCATCCTTGAGACCAGGCTGGCAATCTCATGGCTGGCTTTTAGGTAAAGGTAAAGGTTACCCTCGCACATATGTGCTAGTCGTTCCCAACTCTAGGGGGCGGTGCTCATCTCAGTTTCATAGCCAAAGAGCCAGGGCTTTCTGAAGATGTCTCCATGGTCATGTGGCCGGCATGACTAAACGCCAAAGGCGCACGGAAGGCTGTTACCTTCCCATCAAAGGTGGTTCCTATTTTTCTACTTGCATTTTTACAGGCTTTGAACTGCTAGGTTGGCAGGACAAATAATGGGAGCTCACTCCGCTACGCGGCGCTAGGAATTCAAACCGCCGAACTGCCAACCTTTCTGATGGCCAAGCTCAGCGTTTTAACCATTGAGCCACTGCTTCCGCTAGCTGGCTTTTAGAAGGCTATTAAAATCTAAACTGTCAAGGAGGGCGACCCTATTGTGCCATCTTTTACTTCTGTGCTTTCTATTTTTGTTGTTATTCTTATAGTACATTCTGCTCATTAATGTTACAATTTAATTTATTTCTGTTCCTTTCATTATGCCACACAGATGCTCTAATTTTTGCCTATCATGTAAAACTGCAGAGAATCAAAAGATGGTAGCAGGAGACGAATTCAATAAGCAAATTTAAACGTGGTCAGGCGGCTTGGAGGCCTAGCAGTTGCTTTGGCTGAGCATGCCAAAGGAGGAAGGAAGATGCCGAAGGGTGGCAAGGGGCAACAGAGGTAGGTGCAGAGTGCAGGGTGGTTTCCAGCAAAAAAAGGAGGGGGGGATTTGGGAGTGGATTCAGACCTATAACCATCTGATTAGCTTAAGGACCACCATAAGAAACAGTTTAAAAAAAATCAGGTCTGGTCACAAGGTGTCTGAACTTACGATGCCAACAACTTGCAAGAGAGATTCCAGGCCCAATTGTGGTAGTACATTAAGGACTGCTTGTGTACGCATTTAAAATGAAGCATGGGAAACAGTCCTGAGTTATGTCAAATTGGAGCGGGAGATTTTAATTTATACTTCGAAACTTCCATTTCAATATTCAGCCTGATCGGACTGTGCAGAAGTATTGTCATCTTCCTAAACTGGTGCCATTCTACCCAGACGAGTCAAAATTCAAGGTATCCAGAAATATACCAAGTTGTGGAAGGACCGTGTCTATCTGTGTGTCTGTGTGTGTGTGTGTGTTTTCTATGTATGTGCGTGGGTCTATGCGTGCATGAACTCTGATGGCAAATAACTTGGACAGAAAGATTGATGAAATTAAAAGTTCCCTCAACAGAATATTATTTAAAGATCTAAACTAGACATGGTGGATCAATCCTGGGCATCAGTGCAGACAGTGGCAGCAATGATTAGTTTGAAGCTGGGATTTTCACAGGAAATTCTGGTTTTACAAATGAAGGTTGCTTTGTTGAAACCATGTCAAAAGAGCACAATGACATATGATGGTTTTCTGAACCAGGCTCAGATGAAAATAATTAAGAAATTATCTGCTTGGTAAGTCCACCATTTCATTTTCCAGGCTTGTAGTATTGTGAGCCAAAACAAATGGAGCAATGTGAAATTAGAAGTGATGTGCAACTAATCCATGATGGATTATACAGTGTATAAACTGCAGCATGAAGAATCTTTTAAAAGGTTTGGGTTACGTTGCATGATGAGAACAACAACTCGGTTATAGAAGAACTAGTTCTTCTGTGAATGTCACAAATACTCAGTTTCGATGGCTTGAACAAATACCTTCAATAATAAATGCGAATAATTTATGAAATCCAGTGTGAATCCCAGAGAAGCCATAATCCTCCCGGTCCTTTTGTTCATTAATTCATTAATTCATTTCAAACGCACCACAGTGAGCTACAAGAAACATTTTCCCTACCTTCAGACTTAAGCTTCCCATATCAAGAAGCCCCCTGGGAAACTTTTATAATATAATGGTGTACAGAAGATCCTGGCAAAAGTAATCTGAGCTACAGTTTCACTGTAACACTCCGACAGAATTTCAAGCCACAGTCATTTTAGCTGGTGTTGGTTGAAAAGTTGACTTTCAGCTAGGCTCTCTCTGGGAACCTTTGGTAGGTAGCCTTGATCTTAAGCGAGACTTTTAGACCTCAAACATGATGGTGAAAAATCCCTGGAGTGCATGTCTGAGCATCTAATCTCAACTTCTCTCCTGCACACTCTTCTCAGGTAACAGTGACAGATGTGAAATTCCCATGCTGAGGAGATGGATTGTTCCAGTTAAAATATATATTAGAATCAGCTTTTGAATAGTTATAATGCATCCTTTCCTGAGGCAACAAACATCCTCAAAACAAGGGTAACAAAGAAGGGTGAACAAGTCATGGAAGCTGTGGTTTATCTTGCCCGTGAATGTCTTGGCACCCACTGTCTTTTTCCTTTGTGAAAAGTAACACCAAGGGCATTTTCTTGGCTTGCCAATCTTTATTATGGCTTTATGAGGGGAGTGCGTACAGCATGTTAATTGGTTAAACAATGTTCTCACCTTATGACTCTGTTTAACATTTCTCTATGCTAGCAACAAGAAATTATTGGGACCTGCTTTTGAGGGTCATTAGCAGACCTAATTTTTGGCATAAAACAAGAGACCAAATCTGTTTACATCAGCATTAATCAGGAACAACACACCTTGACCCCTACAAAAAGTGTGTGCATATCATGCATGCGATAGAGGGACATAAGCCCTTTTTACCCTGAGGTAATTTTTACATTTTCCTGCCTGCTTCCTTACATTTCAGTCCTGCAGAGTCCTACCAAAGCCATACCTAAGTGACTCGGTAAGTTTTGTACATTCTGGCTTCATTATGGTGTATCGGCCACATAGCAACACATGAACTGAATTTGGTGAATGTCACAAATACTTAGTTTCAGTGGATTGAAGAAGTACCTTCCCCAGGAGAAGGCACAACTATGAAATCCTGTGTGCTCCCCGCAAATGGGTCTCAGTTGCCCTAAGAACAGGGAACGACGATTACCGTATTTATCGGCGTATAACACGCACTTTCCCCCCCGAAAAATAGGGGGCAAATGATGTATGCGTGTTATACGCCGATATACGCCAGGCGATATACGCCAGGTGCACAGAAAAGGATCACGGAGCGCTTCGCCCCAAAAGCAGCTGCTTTTCTGTGCGCCTGGCGTTTAAAACATCCGGCTATCTATCTAAACGCCAGGCGCACAGAAAAGGATCGCGGAGCGCTTCGCCCCAAAAGCAGCCGTTTAGATAGATAGCCGGATGTTTTAAACGCCAGGCGCACAGAAAAGGAGCTGCTGTTGGGGCGAAGTGCTCCGCGATCCTTTTCTGTGCGCCTGGCGTTTAGATAGATAGCCGGATGTTTTAAACGCCAGGCGCACAGAAAAGGATCGCGGAGCGCTTCGCCCCAACAGCAGCTGCTTTTCTGTGCGCCTGGCGTTTTAAACATCCGGCTATCTATCTAAACACCAGGCGCACAGAAAAGGATCACGGAGCGCTACTCAGCGGGGTGTGGGCAAGAGGAGGAGAGAATGGATGAGCCGTCTCTCCTCTCCCAGACACCCGACTAAAACACTTTCTTTCGCCCGCGGAAGAGCTCGGGCGGGCGAAAGGAAGCGCTTTAGACAGCGGGGTGTGGGTGAGAGGAGGAGAGAATGGATGAGCCGTCTCTCCTCTCCCCGGACTCCCGACTAAAAGTTAATAAAAAAAAGGAAGGAGGGAAGGATGGAACTGGAAGGGAGGCAGGGAAGGAGGGAGGGAGAAAGGAAGGATAGGAGGATAGGGAAAGAGGAAAGAAGGCAGGCAGGCAGAAGGGAGGGAGGTGCAAGGAAGGAAGGAAGCATAGATAAGCAGGAGGGAAAGAAGGCAGGCAGGCAGGAGGAAAGAGGAAGGAGGGAACTGGAAGGGAGGCAGGAAGGAAGGGAAGGAGGAAGGGAGGGTGGAAGATAGTAGCAGTGAAAGCAGCAGTGTTCATAGTTGCTTTTACTGTCCTTTTACATTATTTACCTTATAAGTGGTAATAATATTAATAAAAAAAAAGTTCTGAGCTACCCTTATTTTGCTTCAAAGTTCTTTATTTGAAATTTAAATTTTTTTCCTGAAATTTCCCTCTTAAAATGAAGGTGCGTGTTATACGCCTGTGCGTGTTATACGCCGATAAATACGGTATTTCCCAAAGCATCATACCTTTTAGAAGCTTTTAAAGATCTTAATTTGATTGTGACCAGCTCCTTCCACCTTTTCCCACATTCAGTGAATTGGGTTCATCTTCACACATGAAAAATGCGTTTGCTTCAGCAATCATACTTTTAATTTCATGCTTTGATTTGGAAATTAGAATTCATGCAGTAGATCGAGTACATGGTTAAAATTAGCAACGATTTCTCACATTTTCCTGACATTATCTTGGTTATGGCTCTATTTTAAACTAAATGTTTATAATTGGAAGTATTAAAAAAATACTGTGTTATAAGAGCAGGAAACGAGTGGGGATCCAGAATATACATTACTGTAATAAGTGTTTTTTTAAAAAAATCTGTTGAAATTTAATTCCTAATTTTCATGATTGTTCTTTTAAGAACAAATCACATGTACTGTGCTTACAGTCTTTAACATAAAAATGAATTAGTTTTTCAAAGCATTACAATTTTAAAAAGAATTTCTTTCAAATTCACATGACTAAGTAGATTTCCCCTCAAACATCCGAGTAACCCCCAGTATTTAGAATTGGTTTAAATCATCATAAAAATTTTAATTGCTGTAAGCACTATTTTATCCAGAATTGCTTCAGGATACCTTTCAAGTTTCCAGCCCAAAAAGTTGATTTTAAAATGTTTAAGAAAAATAAATAAATAAATAAAGGAAGAATAAAGCCATCAGAATTTAACCCCCCTCCCCAACAAGAGGGAAGGGATATAGTAGAAAATATAAATGCTATATATTGATATACCTCCATTTGAGATGGCAACCAACCCTGTGTAACGTTTCAGTGGTATCCATTTGTAAAAGCCGTTGCAATCAAAGGCCCCTAAAATTGTACAATTGCAATTGTTACTAATATCATACAAGGGAAGAGATGATTTTATTTACTGCTTTGCATGAATTATCAAAAATTATCAAGTATTGGTGTTGCTAGCATGAATATTGTTGCCATCTGTTCTTGCTCACGTAATTTGCAAGCTCAAATTGAAGGGTGCTGAAAAGTAAACTGCTGTTAGTAAAATGGATGGCATAAATGTATTAAAAAGGCAGACAACTGTTTGAAAGAAATATTAGAGATGAAATTAAAGAGACAGCTCTGTAGACACAAAATAATTTAAAAGACTACACCGGTGCAGACAAAAGATAATGCTGACTGCGGCGTGATTCTTTAGAAAAAAAGACCACAGCGAAGGTCAGCAGCACGCACCCTTTTCGAAAACAATCCAATCATTTTCTATAGGTGCAAAATGGAAACGAGGGGTGTTGTAAGCGGTGGTAGATGGCAGTTTAAATTGATGTAGGTCTTATCAGAATAATCTGTATTTCATCACATTCCATTGGTCCAATGGGATTTACCAGTAACCCAGGTGACATTACAAGGGGAAAGAAATGAAACAAGTATATTTGGGTTATTTTTTTTTTTAGCAAGTAAAATAATTTGAGGAACTTGTCTGCATTTTTGAGACAAAATAACCCAACTACGGGCATGCGTGTGGATGTGCATGTGAAATTTTTCGAAGTTGCTTTAAAATCATTTTATTAACTAGTTACGGAGATACTAGCAGGGCATTCATGCTACCACACACAATTTGAAAACAGCAGAATTAGAGGAAATGAACATTGCATGCAAAATTTGCACTCCCAAATTAGTATCCCCCTCCCCCCCCCAATTAGTAATTGCACCATGTTAATGTTCAACGTTGTTGTTATTCATTTGGGAAAAGGTATGTTGCACAACGTGCTAACCTTCCTGTGAATAATTAGGGCCCTTCAAGTTTAATTCACATTATATGAAGCAACTTAGAACTGAGGAGAAACTTCCTGACAGTTAGGACAATTAATCAGTGGAACAGAAGTTGCCTCCGGAAGTTGTGAATGCCCCAACACTGGAAGTCTTAAAAAGATGCTGGATAGCCATTTGTCTGAAACGGTATAGAGTTTGCTGCCTAGGCAGGGGGTTGGACTAGAAAACCTCCAAGGTCCCTTCCAACTCTGCTATTGTATTGTATTGTATATTTTCCCTACTACCCTTTTGCTTGGGATTATTAGAACCATTCTCAAGGGAGAGATACAGTTTAATTTGGCCATGTGTTTAATTGGCTCTTAAAGTGCAGGGCATGGCCACTTCCCCTGCTAAATAGTAGACCAATGCTTCAGTTCTAACCTGGCTAAGAAGAAAGTGGGCATTCAATGCGCACAGTGCAATTATAGGCCGTCCCTTCTTTCCCATGTCAAAGTCATCAGAGTGTTTCTATAAATGACGCAAATGTCTATGCATACATCAATGAATTTAATACAGAAATGTGCCTTGAGGAACACTCTGAGCTACAGATGCAGGCGTTGCCAATGAGATACTTTGAGTTACTTAAAATTAGCTCAGTGTACAATCTTTATTTGTTGCTTGGGTTCCTTCTGAAAAGCTCACCTTTTTTTTTAACAGGATTCCAACATAAACATTAAAACATTGGTAATCCTTGACTTACAACACTTCATTCAGTGACCATCCAAAGTTACAACAGCACTGAAAAAAGTGACTTATGACCATTTTTTTGACACTTACATCCGTTGCAGCATCCCCATGGTCACGTGATCAAACATTCCTATTTAGGACGGTCACAGCGTCCTGGGATCACGTGATCCCCTTTCGTGACCTTCTGACAAGCAACGTCCATGGGGGAGCCGGATTCACTTAACAACTGGGTGACTCACTTAATGACTGCAGCGATTCGCTTAACCACTGTGGCAAGAAAGGTCGTAAAATGGGGCAAAACTCACTAGCAAATGTCTCACTTAACAACAGAAATGTCAGGCTCAATTGTGGTCTTACGTCGAGGAGTATCTGAAAGATGAATCATCTGGCCAAGTTTAGGGTAGAGAATTTTTGCAGATGTTCTTAAAGAAAAGGACACCCCCTCCACGAGAAAGTGTGCTCTGCAGCTTGATATATCTGTGTTTTCCCTTTCCATTGGCATAAATACAGTATGTTAAATTGGCATCTCTCAATTCTATGTAACTGAAATACGGGAATCCAATACACATCCAATTACTGGCAAAAAAAAATTCTGAATGTGGGGTCTGGCTGAATGAGGTTTTTAGCAAGTTCAGAGAAACAGTTTGCTTCTCTTATCAAAATGGGAGTCCTCTGTATAGATCATGTGTGTCTGTGAATAAACAGATTCAAGGTAATGTTCAATTCATAGGACGGGGCCCCAGACCGTAGTCGCTTTGAAAGGTTCCATAGGAGAGCATTGCAGTGCCAACAGATTTTATTCACTCTAGAGCTTCTGCAAGAGAAGAAACAGACAAAGACAAAGAGAGTTACTTACAGCAATTCCATGCCCAAAGCCAGAGCCAGGCTGGGGGCTGGCAGCACTTATGTAGTTACCCACACCGGAGTCTTGACTGGCTGTACCGTAGAGGTCTGCAACTGGACCCGGGCTGTTTGCCCCTGGAAATCCTCCAGGCCGGGCTGGATTGGAGCCTGCCGGGGAAGCGGGTGCGCCAAAATTCGGTTGAGCACTGTAGCTATTCAAGACTGGTGTGCAGAGAATAAAGCTGGGTATGAGGCCAGAAGCTGAGCATGCAGAGTTATTACAAAGCCAAACACTGATAAAAACAGCCTAGGTCCAACTTCTAACACTTAACCAAGGCCATGCGATAAGAGAGCAAGTACTCAATAAAAGTCAGCCCATACTACTAAGAAGCTTAGAGCTCCAAATATAGAGAAATATGGAGAGAGAGAGAGAGAGAGAGAGAGAGAGAGAGAGAGAGAGGAAAAAAAATCATTCAACACACTACTGCAACCAGAGACTGTATAGGTGGTCAGTTTCACCAAATTATCACAAAAAAAATATGTATTTTCTGACATCTGATTTGATGCTCATGCAGTAGTAAAATGGGTTTTCTAGATCTGGGCACGTTGAGACAGCATTCACATCCCATGCAAACTACAAAGGAACTAGTTTTAGACTACACATTGTGTTAATATTGATATTAATGTTGACAGCAGAGAAAGCAAATCACACTTAGAAAAACTTTTTCGGGGGTGGGTGGGGTGGGGGAAGGAGCGGAATCCACTGAAAACTTTCAAACATTACATTTCCCCACCACCACTCTTTTACTACGGAAGAGACGTGAAGGTTTGGAGGTTTGAAATGTTTTTTTCTTTAAATAAAAACAAACAAACAAATGATAATGTAATGGAACACTTGGGAGTGTTTGATATACGTAAGAGGAGTAGTTTTGTTTCCCTTCCCCCTTCTAGGTGGGAGAAATGAGTGCCTTTCTCCCTCTCAAGCTATTAATTAGCTAGAATATAAAGAGGAATGAGTAGCCAGAAGCTGAATAAGTCTGCATCCTGAAACTTAATTATTTCCAAAAAGAAAACATATAAATTGTAATAAGACAATCCCTACAGCTGGAACATCTTAGGCAGTTCACTTTCATGACTGTTTTTGTAAAGGGAATTAGATTAGCAAGATTGTCAGGGAAAGCACTGAACTGTTCGGTGTTTACCTCAGAAAGACAGAGAGAGAGAGAGAGAGAGAGAGAGAGAGAGAGAGAGAGAGAGAGAGAGAGAGAGAGAGAGAGAGAGGAGGGAGAAAGAGAAAACTGCTGGAGACCCAAATCCTGCTATCTGTATATGCTAAGAAGAGCAGAGCTGTTTTCTTCAGCTGATTGTTCATGACCTTTCAAAATGTATGACTTAATTATGAAATCAACTTTTCTGCCACTAGTCTATCTATAATCCCTCGAGATGACGGTACTTGGATATATAAAACAACAACAACTAAGAGGAAGGATACCTCTCTGGTCATGGCCCTGCCTCACAACACAACTGGGTCAAGGGTGCTATACAGAAGTATGGCCAAAAAAAAAACCCCCCAAAAAAAACCCTGGTCCAATTCGTGCCTGTGATGGTGGGATGGAAACTCTGCCTGGCTTGATGGGCATTGCACTAAACATAAAAACAGACAGAGCTTTGATGGCCCTGTCATCTTACTCTGATCTAGGTTTCCCAAGAGCATGAAGCAAACTCCTTGTCCTGACAAAAAACCCTTTCATTAATTTACTGTAAATTTTGCTCATTCACATCCAGCAAAGTCTTTCAAGGGAGGATTTACAGTCACAGACCTTATCTGGAGAGCTGACAGGCCGATATCTGCAAAACTTGGCAAGGAGTCTCGGAGAGTCACGAACCAATTAAGCTAACTAATTGTCTCCCGCAAACTCCACTCCCCTTTTGCTCCTCTTTCATTTCCTCTGGGAGAGGCCATTCATCGTCCATCTGTGGCCTTACTCCCAAGTTGACCCTTGTTCTTTAGCTGTTCCCTTCGTCTGACCATTCTGTGCATGTGCACACAGGGAATAGGCTCCAGCTGTTCTTCTGCCTCACTGATATCTGACTCCGAAGGCAGCTGATAACTGTCAGACGGCTCTGGCCCGCTCTCTGCCTCCGACACAGAGCCCTCATCAGAGCCTTCCCCAGACTCCAGGACTGGCCCATCTTTCTCTTCAACCTCCTCGCTGTCCGAATCTGCTGCCAGCTCTGCTGGCGGGCCAGAATACACCTTGACTTTTCAACTACATGACATTCTTGGAACTATATGAAGAGAGCCAGAAAAAGGAAATAAATCTCTAGAGATCTGAATTTATCCCAGTTGGACCCAGCACACACAAAGAGTTTAACTAACTACACCATCAGTTATATTATGAAAATGCCGAAGCCCATTTAGTTCACACATTTTGTTGAACCGATCCTTCGAAGGAAAGAATCAAAGAGCAGCGACAAAAATGGCAAGTCTCATCACTTCCAAATTCATTTCAAAAGCTGGTTAGTGGGGAACAACACATTTCCCTAAACCCTGGTTGGCCAGCCAGGCATCCGTTGGAACGACTTGGCCACCTCAGTCAATGAGAAGGGAGACACTGCAACCGGGTGCTCCCACAACCAGAAAGAAAGGAACTAACTGGGTTAGATCTGTTGCAGGGAAGCACTTTTTAAACATACATTTTAGGCAAACAAACACACATGCGAGTACTTTGATTTTCTTTCCATTCATGAAAGAAGCAAGTTTCCCAAACAAGTTAACAATATGGCATGTAAGTCTGATCCTTCCAACTTTCCTCCCTCCGTATGCTGGCTCGGACAAGTTATTACTGTACATTTGAGGTAAAGGCCTATGGTATTTCACATTAGTTCTCTGTCTGCTCTTTGCCAAAGTCAGTTATTCAGACTCAAGGAGCAAAGGAAATTCTGCAAGTATGCACATCTGCTGGGAAAATTTTCAATCTCTTAACAGCCACCTCCATGGTTAGAAAAAAAATCCGCATAGCTGGTTGGGGAT
Source organism: Natrix helvetica (assembly GCF_964273705.1). Taxonomy (NCBI): domain Eukaryota; kingdom Metazoa; phylum Chordata; class Lepidosauria; order Squamata; family Natricidae; genus Natrix; species Natrix helvetica. The sequence goes on along the minus strand of NC_138552.1, from coordinate 288,202,120 downwards.
GAAGCAGATCTAGTTCAACGTATAGCAATTTCCTGAGCAATGTGCCATCTATGGTTAAATGACTAGTGTTTGCTTGGTAGAGGGCAAATGGGAAGGGTTGCCTGTTCTGAGAGAGAGGGAGAAACAGACAGGTAATCCCCGACTTACAACTGCTCACTTAGTGACCATTCAATGTTACAACAGACCCTCCCCAATCTTTGAAGTTATGATGGCTGCACACACCACCCCAGGATCACGTGATCACATAGAATAATAGAGTTGGAAGGGACCTTAGAGGTTTTCTACTCCAATCCCCTGTTCAGAGTGTCTGGCACGATTGGCAGCCAGCTCAGTTTCATTGCAACTGACAGCATCCCATGGTCACATGACTGCAATTTGTAACTTTTTTTTTTTGCCATTTTCTGGAATTTACTTATAGTTTCTGGCAAACAACAATCCCCCCCCCAACTCATTGCAGAAAATTGATTTGATTAACAGCTGCAGTGTGCCCTTAGCCACCCCAAAAAAATGTAAAAAAGAAAAAAAAAGGGTCTGGCCTCAGCTTACAACGATAAGAAACGGGCTCAATTCCAGTCGTAAGTCGAGGACTAACTGTAGTTTACAGAGAGATGGGGGAAATCCATGTGGTGACACTGCTTACATCTGACAAGAGGAAAAGGTGAACAGGATCCAAGCGGGGATTAAAAAAAAGGAATAACGTAACCACTCCATTGGGCTTGGCTGCACTGGAAAAACAAAGCCGTTTTAAACGATGTTGAAGATTAAACGTCAACTTTTTTTCCCGTTCTCAGTCATGAAGAAAAACATCCAGCTGAGACATTCAGAGGCCTTTTTATTAAGTTGCTGGAGCAGACTTTTGTTTTCCAGTTCAGTAAAGTAGATATTGGCCATGCTGACAGCTCACCAGAAGGCTTTCCTTTGCCAGGCGAATGAACACGTTGGCCTCGGAAAGCAATGACATGCCCAGGCACACATGGGCACCACATGGAGGCAGCTTTAAATCGCACCATATGGACGCCGTGCTTGGTTCGAGCGGAGGAGAACCTCCTCGTGACGCCAGACAGTTCGGGTAAGATGGCAGCTCAGCTTAACGCTCAAAGTCTGAGGCAGAAAGTTTCAGGTAAAATGGGCAGGTGGGTGAGGAATGATATTTTTCCTTCTTCTATTGCTTAAAACAGAGGTCCCCAAACTTGGCAACTTTAAGACTTCTGGACTTCAACTCCCAGAATTCTCCAGCCAGCTGGCTGGAGAATTCTGGGACTTGAAGTCCACAAGTCTTAAAGTTGCCAAGTTTGGAGACCTTTGGCTTAAAAGAACCTGTGATTTCATGGCCCCCCAAGGTCCTTCTTCCTAAAGAACACAAGGAAGGTTTCAGTGACTGACCTGCTCTTTCTCCATCTTTGCTTAAGATAACCACTGCTATGGTTGCAGTGAGATGCAAGTGGAAGCTTTTCTTCTTTAGGTTGGGTGTGGTACAATTTCATGTGTTAGCACAGGTGCAAATGAGGAATCGTGGCCTTCTTGAAGGTAGGAATAAGAATAGTAGCCAGGAGAGACTGGGAAAGACTGCCCTGCTTGAGGTGGAGATGGAAGGAAATAACAAGCGGATGCTTATTGGAACTTAGCGGGATTGTCTCCCCATCTATTTAATGCCCTGGTTTTACGGACGTTGTTGATAAGCTAAAGTATTTTAATGTTATAAAAATACTTTGACACTATGGCCAATCATATGACCCTTTAAAAAAAAAATCAATTGTCCAATTTTAATATCTGATGGAAAGAGGTACCAAGTGGTCAGGAATCCCCTCATTCCAGAATTAGACCTAAATTCAATTAACATGCTCAGTTAAGAAAGTTTGCACCAAGGAAAAGGCAGCCATGCTTCCATCTCTTCTCCCAAATGACCTCTGGCATCTTCATCCCCATAGCTGGGCCACCCATTTGTGGTGTCACGGAAATCAAAGTAGCCTCATTTACTTCAGTAGAGTTGCTCACTAAGACGCCAAGAACAATACATTGCCAAGTTGACCATTTGAAGGAAAGTAAGAGTGAACACCTAGGGATGTATATATATTTTTTATTCCTCAATCTTTCCTCCCCCCCCCCAATCCCTCAATCATCCCATCCCTCAATTATTGTAATTTCCTCACAGAACTACAATTCAGAGCTAACCATATTGGTTCCAGGGTCTGTTCTATTGCACTGTCAATAGTTGGTCATTTGTCTAAGTTGTTGTATGCCACAAATTAAAAGTGTTTACTTAAAATCGGGCTTGGGGATGAATATTTATTCTAACAAAGTGGAAAATTATAGCTTGGAGATATGTCGATGAAGATTCTCAGTCGTCCAGGTGGAACTGTCTGAAGGTTGAGTCATGCCAACTGGACTTATGGTCTTGTTGGTTGTGAGACGTTTCGCTGCTTCTTCAGCCTGAAGAAGTTGGTAAAAGGGAATCTGAGCAGGCAAGAAGAGTCGTTGGAATCTGCCAGCTCCTTATTTATTTATTTATTTATTATTCACACTTATAGACCGCCCCCTCTCCCGGAAAGGACTCGGGGCGGTGTACAGTCACTAAAATACATTCTAAAATACATACATAAACAATTAAATTAATACTGGTGAAGGAGGTTATGAGACTGTAATCGAATAATAAATATAATACGTTAAAAGCCTATAAACCCTTAAAACCCAATTAAAATAAATAAATCCCGGGAGGTAAAACTAAGACGGCGCCAGGCCAGCTGATTGAAATAGGTGAGTCTTTAACTTTTGCCGGAAGGAGCGGAGGTCGGTGGTGGTTCGAATGTCTGGGGGGAGGTCGTTCCAGAGGGTTGGGCCCATCACAGAGAAGGATCTACTCCTAGGTGTCGCCCGCTGGCATTGCCTGGCAGACGGCACCAGGAGGAGCCCCTCCCTGTGTGAGCGGATAGGTCGCAGGGACGTGTGTGGTAGGATGCGATCCTGCAGATAACTAGGTCCTCTGCCATGGAGCGCTTTAAAGATGGTAATCAATACCTTGAAACGCACCCGAAAGGCTACAGGTAGCCAGTGCAGCTCGCGCAGGAGAGGTGTTACGTGGGAGTAACGAGTGCTTCCCATAATAGCCCGCGCGGCCGCGTTCTGAACCAGCTGCAGTCTCCGGATGCGTCCCAAGGGAAGCCCCATGTAGAGAGCATTGCAGTAGTCCAGGCGAGATGTCACCAGCGCATGAGTGACCGTGCGCAGGGCACTCCGGTCCAGTAGGGGGCGCAATTGGCGCACCAGGCGAACCTGGTGGAATGCCCCCCTTGCCACGGCTGTCACATGGTCCTCCATTGACAGCCGGGCATCAAGGAGGACACCCAAATTGCGCGCCCGCTCCACAGGGGACAACTGTTCGCCCCCTATGGCCAGCGATGGAGTCAGCTGGCTGAACCGAGGTGCCGGCAACCACAGCCACTCGGTCTTGGAGGGGTTGAGTTTGAGTCTGTTGTCCCCCATCCAGACCCCGACGGCCTCCAAACACCGGGACATCACTTCGACAGCCTCGTTGGGGTGGTTTGGGGTTGAAATATACAGCTGAGTATCATCAGCGTAGAGGTGGTATTCAACCCCAAAACCACGGATGATCTCACCCAGCGGCTTCACATATGCGTTGAACAGGAGAGGCGAGAGGACCGACCCCTGTGGCACCCCACAAGTGAGTGGCCTCAGGGACGACCTCTGTCCCCCTGTCAACACACATTGCTTCCGGTCAGAGAGGTAGGAGCCGAACCACCGCAAAACGGTGCCTCCGACTCCCATCCCCTCCAACCGGCGCAATAGGATACCATGGTCGATGGTATCAAAAGCCGCCGAGAGGTCTAATAGGACCAGGATAGAGGAGCAACCCCTATCTCTGGCCCTCCAGAGATCATCGACCAACGCGACCAAGGCTGTCTCGGTGCTGTGCCCGGGTCGGAAGCCGGACTGGCGTGGGTCTAGATAATCGGATTCGTCTAGGTGTCGTGGGAGCTGCTGCGCCACCACATTCTCAACAACCTTCGCCACGAAGGGAAGGTTGGAGACTGGACGATAGTTAGCTAGCTCCATTGGGTCGAGTGAAGGCCTCTTGAGCAAGGGTCTCACCACCGCCTCTTTCAAGGCGGTTGGTAAGTAACCCTCACCCAATGATGCGCTCACCAGGCCCAGGAGCCAGCCTCGTGTCACCTCCCAGGCTGCCAGTACCAGCCAGGAGGGGCACGGGTCCGTTAAACAAGTGGTGGGTCGCAGCCGTCCACGCAACCTGTCCAAATCCTCGGGGGCAACAGAGTCAAACTCCTCCCAGAGTGGTCTCTCAAGACTCGCTGTTGGCGGCTCGTCTGGTCCACTGACGGAGGTCCACCCGCTCCGGATCTGATCGATTTTGTCCTGAAGATATTCCCCAAACTCCTCTGCTCTACCCTGTAAGGGTGTCTCCCGCACCCTCTGCGATAGAAGGGAGCGAGTCACCCTAAACAGGGCGGCAGGGCGGTTATCCGCGGACGCAATAAGAGCAGCACAATGTCTACGTTTGGCCGCTCTTATTGCCACAAGGTAAGTCCGCAAATAGGCTCTTACCTGTGTTCGGTCAGATTCGGAGCGTGAGGACCTCCACCTGCTCTCTAGACGTCTCCTGTGGCGCTTCATCACCCTAAGCTCCTCAGTGAACCAAGGAGCCCGGGTGGGTCGATGCCGCAGGAGAGGTCGCAAAGGCGCAACCCGGTCCAAGGCCCCAGTCGTCGCCCTATTCCAGGCAATCACTAGGTCCTCGGAGCGGGAGCGGGACAAGGCTACAGGTATTGGCCCAAGCTCCGTCAGGAATCTATCAGATTCCATCAGGTGCCTGGGGCGGTACCAGTTTATAGAGTCTGGTTCCGCCTCCTCGCGGTGGGGGATAGCGCCAGGGAAGTCCAGCCGGAGGGATGAGTGGTCTGACCATGACAGGGGCGTGATAACTAAATCCCCTATTCCCAGATCACTCGTCCACTGTTCAGATACAAAAATGAGGTCCAGTGTATGGCCCCCTTCGTGAGTGGGGCCCTGCACTAATTGGGTCAGGTCCATGGCCGTCATGGAAGCCATGAACTCCCGGGCCACCTCGGAAGCCGCTCCCATCGACGGCAAGTTAAAGTCCCCCATGACCAAAAGTCTGGGAGTCTCAACTGCCGTCGCTGAGATTAGCTCGAGGAGCTCGGGCAGGGCTGCTGATGCATAGCGAGGAGCCAAGTATACAATCAGCAAGCCCCACTGCCTCCCTGGGCCCCAGTTCACACCAAGGGACTCACACCCGGGTATCTTAGGGGTATTTCAGGCACGTCTCAAAGTACCACACACTTGGGAGAGGAAACCCTGAAGGGCGGGGATACCCCTAAGAATTGTTCAGAGTTGGCACATCCCAACGATTCTCTGCCTACTCAGATACCCCTCAAACCATTTTTTCAGGCTGAAGAAGCTGCTTGAATGGGAAATCCAGTTGCCACAATTCAACTTCCAGATGGTAGTTTGGAGACCGAATCTTCCTTTCTTCTCCCAAAGGTGTTTTTCCAAGAGGCAACTGAACTTTCTGGAAGAAAGTTTATTTACCTGAGACTTCTCAGGAAACAACTACTGAATGAAAAAACTGCTGGTGACCTTCTACCGCTACACCGCAGAGAGTATTTTAACTTACGTCTGCGTATGGTTTGCCAATTGCACAGGGGCAGATAGGACAGCACGCCAGAGGGTTCATGTCATTGCCTAGAGCAGTGATGGGGGACCTTTTTCGCCTCAGGTGCCAAAAGCATGCGTGCGCATGCTGTCGTGTGCCCACCCCATAATTTAATGTCCCCCCCACCGTGCCCCCGCGCATGCACATGTGACATCTCCCCCCGCTGCCCCATGCATACGCACATGGATTTCTTGGAGCCCAGAAAAGGAGAAAACGGCCTGAACCAGTGAACTGGTACGAACCGGCCGAATGGCCTCCAAACTTTCCTGTCCATGTAACCCCATTTCCTTGGTGCATCTGACCACAGTTAAATGTGGCTGCAAACTTTGCAATCTGCTTGACAAGCAAGGATTTGAAGGCAACTCAAAACACCCCCCCTCCCTTTTTTAAAAAAGCTGAAAGCGCAGTTTTGGGCCTGGAAAGCCTCCTGCAACAACCTGGAAGCAAACCCACCCTGCAACTGTTGGAAGGCTGAAGGAAGCCTCCACTGAGGAAGCACTGCGGGGCCAGGCCATTCATATTCACATGCAGCCCGCCACATCGCTACACAATGTGAGTGCCCCCCCCTGCGCATGTGCCTTCCCGCACATGCTTGCACGTCCTCCAGCCTGGCCCTCCACAGAGGCCCAAAAATCGGCTGGCCAGCTGGAGGCACTCGTGCATGTGCAGGCGTACTGGAGCTGGGCTGGGGCGGCTGGCATGCCCACAGAGAGGGCTCTGCATGCCACAGGTTTGCTATCATGGGCCTAGAGGATCATTGGTTGCCCTCTTCCCTCCTCTTGGAAGAGCTTTCTAGCTCCCGCTGCCTTAAGAAAGTTCAAAACATCCTTAAAGATCCATCTCATCCTAGGCACTTCTTTTTTTTTTAACTATTACCATCTGGCAGACGGTACAGGGCAATAAAAACAAATAGCTGAAAAATAGCTTCTATCCCAGGGCAGTCACTATACTGAATTATATGGTATAGTGCAATATTAATGCAGTATCGGGTTTTCAATTTCAATGATATAGCATGTGAAGGATGTGTGTTTATGTTTCTATTTTTATAGTTATAATGTACAATGAAGATGGCATTTAATTTCGTGTAACGACAAACTAAACTAAACTAAACTAAACTAAACTAAACTAAAAGTTTGGGATAACCATGACCTGGATGACTGAGAATCTCCATAAATTTACTTTCTTCTGCTCCCAAATACAACCCTTGTCATGGAAAAAGCAACCCTGAGAGGAGGCAAAATGGGATCCTTTGTTTGGTTAACAAACGGCCTTTTCCAGAATTTCTCCATGGGTGAAAAGGCGGTGCGTTTGAAGCAGAGGAAATCTGGGGTGATTCTGATCTCAACTGAGGAGAACCCTGAAGGGCAAAACTATGGAAACTGTCTCACCCAAAACTTTGAAAAAGGGATCTGACACCTTTAAGAAACAAATGAACAAAGAGAATAAGCCAGCTAAGCAGTCACAATTATAGGGTCCATATGACCAAAAGGGGTCCTTGAATTCATTTAGTCTGCTCTTTGCTTGAACTGAGTTTTTAAATGTACTTGAAATAAAAATGCATTTATGCAACTGCAGTCATGCGTTATGGATGCTCCGATATGTTTTGAAGCGTTCCAATCAACTATGCATGCGTTCAGTGAGAGGATAAAATAGTGTGGTGCACTTCAGGGCTATTTCATAAAATAGCAGGGTTTAAACTTCTGCTGATAATATGCTAGGCATCACAAGGATCAGGAAAATATTTTCCAGCTTACCACACACAAATCATTGCTTAGGTATAGTCTTCATTGGTATGCTGATTGTTATCACAGTGCAAGGTGATTTGAAAGGGTCTAGAGATTGGGGGGGGGGGGGAAGTCCAGAAAAAGAGCAATGTTTTAAAATCTTGGGGGGGTGGGGGGAATAATCTCCTGGTTGACCTGGATAGGCCACAGATTTGGAAAAGCATATTACAGGTAGTCTTCAACTTACAACCATTCGTTTCATGATTGAAGTTATGACAGCGCTGAAAAAAAATGGCCATTGACTGGTTTTTGTACTTACAACCGTCACAGTGTCCCCGCGGTCCTGATGACTTTCCCAGGGGGCTTCCAACAAGCAAAGTTAATGGAGGAAGTTGGATTCCTTTAATGGATTTGTAATTTGCTAAATGACCATGTGATTCACTTAATGATCATGGTAAAAAAAAAGGCATAGTCAAATCAGGTGCAACTTACTTAATGATTGCATTACATAGCAATAGAAGTTCCAATCCCAGTTGTGGTCATAAGTCGAGGATTACCTGTCTGCCTTTGTTATGGAGTAAATGAAGAACTTACTTCAGCTGTTTCAAAGCAATGACAGTGGTTACTGCAGCAATGTCTCTTATACTGATGATGGCTATAAGAGTATAAGTGAAAGTTATTCACTTCTTATCCAAATATGAGCTGCAGTAGCACAGTGGTTAGAAATGCAATCCTGCAGGCTACTTCTGCTGACTGCCAGCTGCCAGCAATTTGGCAGTTCGATTCCTGACTGGCTCAAGGTTGACTCAGGCTTCCATCCTTCCGAGGATGGTAAAATGAGGACCTAGAATTTGGGGGGCAATATGCTGTAAAACCACTTAGAGAGGGCTATAAAGCACTGTGAAGTGGTATATAAGTCTAAGTGCTATTGCTGTTGCTATCTTTTGATAAGTCTAATTCAGCTCTCCGTGTGCTACTTCATACCTTTATAACTAAGCTTTTTCCAATAAACATTCCTATAATACACTTTGGAGAAATCATTAGAAAGCACTGAGAAAAATCTTCTTTCACTGCTACTAAGTATACCCATATCACACACTGTGCATTTAGGAACTAGAAAATTTGAACAAAACTATTTAGTATGGTAAATCAAGAGTAATTTTCCACTGCCCAAGGATCACTTCTTATACTAGCCATGGGTGCAGAATTGCCGTGTCACACTCAAATGCAAAAAAGAAGGCAAAGATTTCGAGATGTTCGAGGCATATCTTGATGTCTGTAAAATATCTAACAAAGTGCCATTGTGATTTACAGGCTAGTTACATGAGAGCTGAATGCTAGACAATTAAATGGATATATAGGTGGCTCTAAAATCATACTCCAAGGGTCTTCATTTACAGTTCTTCATCGAAAGGGAGAGATGTGGGCTATGATGAGGTTGGGTTCTGCACCCTTCAACATTTTTACTAATGACATGGACAAAAAGTGAAGGGAATTTATAAAAAATGATAAATAGCCTATATCCTAGAAATTTAAAACATTTGTGATGGGTTAAGGAAATGGGTTGGAAAATAACAGAACAGAAATAGTCAAGTGCAGAATCCTTAACTTTGAAAACAGAAATTGAATGCACAGGCATAGATTAGGGAATGCACGTGGAAAAGATGTTGGCATAGAAAGACTGCAAGCACAATGTGATTTTGTAGTGTGTTGGGCCTTCAGAAAAAGTGTGTGAAAATTTAGGCTGCCTTAGCAGAAATATATTCCCAAAGCATGGGATGTAATAGCTTGGTGTTGGTCCGACCCCACCCCAACTGTATCTAATACGTAGGTATTAATTCAAAGAGGAGCAACAAGGATGATCAGACAATAAGAGAAAAAGTGGAAAGGAAAAGATCTGAGAAAGTGTATTAGGGAGAAAAGATGACTGATGGAGAATAAGACAGCACTCCTCAAATATGGGAAAGGATGCCATTTAACTGTTTAGAGTTGCTCAATAAGAGAGATGAGAGGCATACAATTTTAATGAATGAATGAATGAATGAATGAATGAATGAATGAATATTCAAATCCTCTTCTTCCACTTCAAAGTGCAAGGTTTGGAATGACATAAGACCAGGACTAGAGATAGCCTCAAAGTCTTGAGAATGCCCCCTTATATAATCAAGTTGGGTCACACACTATTTGATCAGAAAAAGGAGGATTGGTAATATTGTGGGTGGTGCCTTCTAGATGACTCCAACCTAATACAGGCCTCTACAGAAAAGCAACTGCTGGCTGAACATTACAAAACCAAAACCAAACCCAACAACCTTCCTAGCAGTTAAGTGCAACTCAACCGTGGAATCAATGACCACCCTTGGACTCTGGGACAGTGAGCTTCTTCTCAACATCTGTGTTCAAACCCAGGCTGGCAGCCATCTCTGGGGAAATGTTTTAAAACTGGATTCCTGCTCAGATCAAGGAGTTGGCCTAAAGGCTCCAATTCTCACCTTCTTTCTACATGCAATACATGTTATACAATCTTGGGAGAAAGGATTTGAAGGAACTGAAGCCCAGCTGGCATCTCATACTCCAATCTCACCAGATGGTTCAGAAACAAACACCTTGGAGACAAGAGGATGTTGCTGACATACTTTCACACTTCATACTTTCAACTACCCGGATCCCACAAGGGCCTCAAAATCAAGCAATGTGAATTTCTTTCTTTCTTTCTTTCTTTCTTTCTTTCTTTCTTTCTTTCTTTCTTTCTTTCTTTCTTTCTTTCTTTCTTTCTTTCTTTCTTTCTTTCTTTCTTTCTTTCTTTCTTTCTTTCTTTTTGAAAAAAGGAGAGAGTGGGAATCTGATTTGGACTGTAAAAACCAAATCTCTTAAATAAGCCCCGAAGAGGGAAAAGGTTAAAAAGGAAAGGATTCACAGAATTTAAGTACTTCAAATCAGATTGAGGCACCAGAGAATATAAATTGTACAGGGTACGAAAGTTTTTCTTTTGTTTTTCAAAAGAACTTTCTGATTTAAATTAAACCAAAAGCCGCCGCTTTGATTTTTCATCGAGGGGAAGAGTGTTGGCTTTTCCAGTGAGGAATGAATCCACACGTTTTATTTCAGGATGCATTTGAATCCCATCGCATCAACCAAATCCATCTGAAGAAAAGACTCACAGAGTGGAAGGGATCTTGGAGGTCTTCTAGCCTAGTCTAACCCCCTGGCTCAGGCAGGAAACCCCATTTCTGTGATGGCAAACCAGGGATGGGTTTCTGCCAGTTCTAACCTCTTCTGTAGAAGAGGTTCCACAAATCTACTGTGCCGTTTAGAACCGGTTCCAGCTCCCTCCCCCTGCCCATCTGCACATCATCAAGATGAAAAGCGGCAGGAGGAATTCTGGGAGTTGAAGTCCACAAGTCTTAAAGCTGTCAAGTTTGAACACCCCTGGGGTTTTTTTTCTAAAGGGTTAGGGGTGCAAGGGTCTTGTAACTTGACAGCGTTAAGACTTGCACGCTTCAATGTCAGAGTTCCTGAGCCAACATGACTGGAGGACATTATTGGGCCGTGCATGCCCCCTGGGCAGCTTCTCTTCCTGGTCATGGCCCAGATGAGCGCATACCCACAAAGTGCCCTATACCATTTCAGACAAACGGTTGCCCAATTTCTTAAAACCTCCAGTGTTGGTGCATTTTATCTGGTGATACTTCTTAATATACCCCCTTATTTATTTCCATATTTGGGGAAGAATAATGTCCAACATTTTCTCTAGTATTTTATCTTCCTAATAAGAATTGTTCCTAGCACACATATTGGGTAGAGAGACAGAGAATACCATAACTGGGAAACAGCATTTCCTTGAAGTACTACTGAGGATGCTGCTAAGCAGCGACACCTCCCCCCCCCCCCCCCAAGATATCCAATGTGATCTGAGCCATCAAATGATTAACTGCTTAGCTTTCCTGTGGGGGGGGGGAAGGTTCATGAAAAATATTGCTTTTTATAAAGCATTGCAAATGTAGAGGAATCAAGATTCCATCGTGCATATTAGTATACAATGTTTCTGTTCTCAGGACCTGTTTAATGTAGTCATGGGGATGAGGCTACCATATCTTGTGAATGGAAAACCAGGTTAATTGACTGAGTCAATTAACAAAAGTGAGTTATGTTTGGTATTAAATGGCACCAAGTCTGCCTTAAGGCTATACGTAACTCTCTTCAGTTAACTCTGTCTTCCAAACAGTGAAGGGCACTTCCACATGGTGTCATTTGCCATTTCCAGTTCCTTCAAGCTGTTGTTAAGTTAAAAAGGCAAAAGTTCCCCTCGCACATATGTGCTAGTCATTCCCGACTCTAGGGGGCGGTGCTCATCTCCATTTCAAAGCCGAAGAGCCAGTGCTGTCCGAAGAAGTCTCCATGGTCATGTGGCATGAATAAACACCGAAGGCGCACAGAACTCTGTTACCTTCCCACCATAGGTGTTCCTATTTTTCTACTTGCATTTTTAAATGCTTATTAACTGCTAGGTTGGCAAAAGCCGGGACAAGTAACGGGAGCTCACTCCTACCTGGTACTAGGGATTTGAACCGCTGACCTGTCAACCTTTTTGATCAACAAGCTCAGCGTCTTAGCCACTGAGCCACTGTTAAGTTAGGTACAGTTATTGTTAAGTTAGGTACACTATAAATCAGGGGTCTCCAACCTTGGCAACTTTAACACTTGTGGACATCAACTCCCAGAATTCCTCAGCCAGCTTTGCTTTGAGTGAGGGAGTTTAAGGGGGCATGTCTCAAATTTGTACGTGGCACAAAGCTGTAGCGGATTCTTTAAATGAGAAAGAAGATGGTAGAGATGGTTGAGCAGTGGGGTGACATGGATAGGATGAAAATGGAAGAGGTAGAAAGGTAGAACAATCCATAAAGTTCTTCGTTTGGGCAAGAAAAAGTCGGACGTATACACAGGACAGGAAGATCAGGCTTGGAAGTAATCAACATTAAAAGGATCTAGATGTCCTTCTTGGATTACAAATAAAACAGGAGGCAGCAGTGTGGTGTAACTGCTAAATAAGCAAACATCATGTTTTCTGCCCAGTGGTCATCTCAATCTGAAAAGACCAAAAGATATGCTCGTACGAGGAAAATTGGGTGCAGAATTCTGAAATAAGGTGAAACCCAATACACTCTCTTGCATATTTGCCACCTCCCTCTTCTCAATATATTGTCACTTGATCAAGCTTTTCTTGTTGCCTTGAGGCATTTCTTCTGAGCCTTGGTGGCGCAGTGGTTAGAGTGCAGTACTGCAGGCTACTTCTGCTGCCTGCCGGCTGCCTGCAATTTGGCAGTTCAAATCTCACCCGGCTCAAGGTTGACTCATCCTTCCATCCTTCCGGGGTTGGTAAAATGAGGAGCCCGACCGATGGGGGCAACATGCTGATTCTGTAAACTGCTTAGAGAGGGCTGTAAAAGCACTGTGAAGCGGTATATAAGTCTAAGTGCTATTGCTATTGCTTTGATTGCTTCGTTCAGGAAAGCGTATGCCCAAAATAACTTTTTTTCTGGATTTTGCATCTCTTGATCTTTCGACAGGTCAGGATCAAGAGTGCACAAAGTATGTATCCATATTGGAAATATTTGTTATGGTACTAAAATAGACTTATACAGGTCTTGATACAACTGCTGCTCTCACTTTTCTCAAAAATGTGCACTGAAAACAACTACAAAGAGCAAAGTGAAGGCTTTTTTTTTTTAACCACTCCAGTGTTTTTAGCCTGCGAATCACATATGCCAAATACCAGAAAGAATATATCATGCTAAGGAAACAGCTAGTGTGCAGTGCTTAAAGGCACTAGGCTAATAAATCAGAAGACCATGTATTCTAATCCTGCCTTAGGCACAAAACCAGCTGGGGGACTTTGGGCCAGTCCCTTCCCCTCAGCCTTAGGACCAAAACACTTCTGAAAAGGAACCAAATCACCATCAACCACCATTGTCACCATCATCATCATCATCATTATGAGATGCACTTTGGCATACAGTGAAATACACGGAGCTAGAAAGAGTCTGTGGATTTTAGTTCCTCCTTAGACACTCCCCTCCTCAACTGTAGGAACAAGGCAAGACCAAACTATTTTCCAAAGGTTTCCCAGGCTGACTTGGAAGCTGACCTGGAAGCACATACACACAAAAACCTCCTATGCCAGTGATGGCGAACCTTTTTGGCACTGAGTACCCAAACTGGAACACGTGTAGATGTGCGCGCGTGCGCAAGCACCGGATATTCAAAGAACAGCTGCCTGGCGTGCACATGTCTGCTTTTGGGGCATTTTCAGGCCGTTTTCCAGGGGGGCGGAAACCAAAAGAGCAGCTGGCGACAGCCCGTGTGCCCACAGAGAGGGCTCTGCATGCCACCTCAGGCATGCGTGCCATATGTTCGCCATCACGGCCCTATGCCTTCACAACAAAGGTTTGAATTCTCTTTCATTCTGCTTCTAATCTTGCCACACATCTAAAAGAACAAACAATGTCAGTGGAAACCTAAAAAGAAATTACCATATTTTTTGGAGTACAAGACGCACCAAGATTTTGAAAGGGCAAATTTTAAAAAAAGTTTTTGCACTCTGCAGATCTCACCAAAACACCCCCCCCCTTTTTTTTTCCAAAAAAGGGCATGCATAACCTTTAGGAAGCTTGTAGAGTGCTCCTGGGGTGTAGCCCTCCCCCCCCCAACGAGCAAAAAACGGCCAGTTTTTCGCAAAAAAACAGGCCCATTTTTATATATAAAAAAGGGCATGCATAGCCTTTAGGAGGCTTATCGAGTGCTCTTGTAGGTTGGGGGGGGGCAAATACGAGCAAAAAACAGCCCATTTTTCTCTCATTTCTGCCCTCCCCAGCCCCCAGGAGCACTCTGAAAGCCTCCTAAAGGCTATGCATGGCGATTTTGGTGAAGGGGTGGGGTTTTGGGAGGCCAAAAATGCTGTATTCAGTGTATAAGATGCACCCAGATTTTCAGCCTCTTTTTTTTTAAGGAAAAGGGTGCATCTTATACTCCGAAAAATACGGTAAGTTGTATACTCGGGTTATGATCACATTTGCACAGTCTCCTTAACTGTGTCGCTTGTAAGTTCAGAAATGAGTTTTTTTCTACCAGGCAACCTTTGAGATCTTTTCTTCCAAGCTGCCTGCCATCCTGTGCAATCCGGCAGCTGCGCTGAATCTCCTCAGCAATCAGCTGGAGATGAAAAGATAATATCCGCCACCAGAAAACCCTAGCTATAAGCCAATTCCATTTGATCATCGTGAAGTTTTATGAAGTGCAGGGCAAAGCAATACTTTTGAAACAAGTAAAAATAGAAATCCACAAACAAAAAATGATGAATTACTATTTTGGGCTCTTCATAAATTGGGGTCAGAGAGGTTGATGATTGCAGAGGGAGGAGGAAGAAAATGCTAAAAGCCACTATAATCTTTAGGTTTATTGGACAGTGGATCTAACCTTCCTGTCAAAGCCAACTTGCAGCTCCAAAATGAGTCTCCAGTGGGAATCTAATAAAGTATGAAATTCAGTTTTTTTTTTTTATCTTTCCCTTTAGGAAACATAATGGTTTGCCACGTTGTGGGGAAAAAAAAATCCCCATTTCAAATAAGGAATCAAAAGGTTTGGACATAGATGGAAAAGGTATATTTTTCTGTCATGTACAACTATTGCGTTGATTGGGTTCCCAGCCCGAAGAATGCAAAAGAATCCCAAACTAGGCCAAGTTATGGGTTATATACCCACAGAGGAATGATACAGAAAGCTAAGGTAAAGATAAATCAAACTATAACCTTAATAACAGGAATGTAACATGCGATAACATTATAGGATGACCTTACAATTCCTATTCCAGCGTCTCTACATTCTTTTCGACTACTTTCTATCAACCCTATCCTGATGATAGATATTAACACCATGTACCAAACACAATATCTATACTAGATATCTACTTTCTATCTTTTTTTCTCTCCGGCGTCACCAGGTGGCCCTTTCTTGTACTTCCGTGCCTTTCTTCATCTTTATGTCATGTGTAGGTTTATCATGCATGATAACCAGGGGTGGGCTGCTACAGGCTCGTCCAGGTTCAGGAGAACCTGTAGCTAACATTATGGCTGGTTCAGAGAACCTCCAAATCCCATCCCTGGTTGACCGCGCCCGCCCTGCCTCTCCCAGGAGTCTCCACATGGTCCGTTTTGGTTGTGAAGTAAGTACAGGACCCGCACGGAGGCTCGGGGAGAGGGGAAAATGGGCATCTTGGAAGTTCCGGGCCAGTTTCCGGCCTCCAGAGGGCTTCCGGAGCATGGGGGAAGCAGTTTTAGCCTTCCCAGAGGCTCAAGTAAAGCCTCCGGAGCTTGGGGAATGTGAAAATGCAGGGCCCCCCTGCTGTGGTGCAGTAGGCCGACTAGGCCACGGCCACCATGGCCACACCCACCCAGCAACTGGGCAGAGAACCCATTGCTGAAATTTTTGAAGCCCACCCCTGAGGATAACCCTCCACAATTCTCCCATTCTTCACATCACCTCAGTTTCTCTGTCTGCTTAATACAGAGAAGATTCAATCAATACGAACCACTTTGTTCACAGGATAAACCAATTGCCTTTTAGTTCAATGTACCAAAACACCCATGACTCTCAGTTACAGAGTTGGTGGGTTTCCAGTGGCCCATACTGAATGGAGGGGAAACCAGTTTGGTGCAGAGTTAAGGTGATGGCCTGGAAAACCAGGAGACAGCGAATTCTAGTCTTGCCTAGAAAGCCAGCTGAGAGAATTTGGGCTCGTCACTCTTCTCTCAGACCAACTCGAGAAAGAAATATGTATGGTTCACTACCTTGAGTTACTTATAAAGTAACACTCATGGGACAAAATAAATAAATGCATAGATACATAAATAAAAGGATTCGAAGATGGGAAGACAAGTTATAAAAAAAATCAGCTTTTTTTTAAAAAAAAGGGTGGAAAAAGAAATCCCCAAAACAGGCACTAAGAAAATTAAACTAGTACTCCATACTATGTTATTTAGCCAGGGGTTTGGATGAGATCAACCTTCTCAAAAGTAACACCTCCTCAAATGTATTGGTCTGGCAGTTAACCACTATGGTGGTCCAAGATCTTGAGGGCAACAAAATTGGAGAGAGCTAGAGAACTTATTGTCTTCAGAAGCTATGTTTCTTTTGTTGCTTGGCTACAGAAAAATCATTATGGAAACCTTGAGGGCTCGTGGAGTTCAACCCCCCCCCCCAAGGTATCATGTGCTGTTGGAAATTAAGCATTTTTAATTTAGTGTACATTCCATATTTGACAAATGGGGCAAAGGACAAGTGATTGTACAAGCCTCTTGTTATGGAACATGACACCTAATTTAAATTCTTCCTGCTTCCCACCCCAGCTAGATTTGATATCCATCGTTCGTTGTGTGACCTTCTATGGTTTTTTTTTTTTTTTGCAATGCCATCTTCTGGGTACAATTTCCAAATCTCATTAGGAATACAATTATTTTCATATACACTTTCCAAGTTCATACTTTCTCCCTCCCAGACATTCTGATTATCTACCTAGAGCTTTTGAATATTATTTCTGTCATTGCTGGAGTGAGTCTTGTTGATAAAACAATGTAAGAGGGAAATTCTGAAGATAAAATTGAGCAGCAACGTTTTTTTGCAACTCAATTTAACAGGCTTCATTGGCAATATTTTGAAAATAGTATTGGAAAGTGATATGGTAAACTAGCCCCAAACAAGTTCTTTAGATCTTTTCAATTTGATGCATTTACCTCTTGAGATTCCCAGAGTTCTCTCAGCTTCCAACGTGGCTTTACATAGAGTGTAAATGTATGGGGAAATTTGAGAATACTTTTGTGTGCAATTTGTGGGTCAACATGTGATTTCTTCAGGCAGAATTATAAGGGAAAGCTTGCAGGAGGAACTCTATCCAATCATCATACAAAGGAATGCAATTAAAGTGATTTTGAACCAAATTAGGCTTTCTGAATTTCTACTAACTATAACCATATTATATAACTATGTTGCTTGTACCTTTCAATTTATATTGTTTTTGTTTCCTAGTATGATTTGATAGCTTATTAGTAACCTTGACTATCACTAAGTGTTGTGTCTTTTTATTCTTGATGAATGTATTTTATTCTCTTATGTACACTGAGAGCATATGCACCAAAGATAAATTCCTTGTATGTCCACTTACACTTGGCCAATAAAGAATTCTATTCTGTTCTGTTCTGTTCTGTTCTGTTCTGTTCTACTCTACTCTACTCTACTCTACTCTACTCTACCATGTCATGGACCTGATCAAAGCCCCCTTGGGCATCCCCTGACCTGCTGCAGTTTTAATCCTAATCCACAAGGATGAACTAGGACTTCTCATCCAAGAAAAACAGAATAACAGAGTTCGAAGGGACCTTGGAAGACTTCTGAACGGAAGAAGCTTCTTGGATGGGAAGCAAAATGTTTTCAAGGGGAAAAAAAACCAAGAGAGCCCAGCTGCTTTTTGAAAGAACACCTTTGGGGATGAACTTGGATGTTAATTTAACCTCCAAATAAATCCAATGACGGGCCAGGAAGGTCAACACTGAAAGATAAATTTCTTTTCAGCAATCTAAGGAGGGATTTCCAGCTATGGATCCATTAGGCCATCTGCCTGACTACATGGATCATTTACTCCGATGTGACTTCAGAAAGTAAGCAGGGAAAGGCTGAAGTTTCCCACTTCAAAGTGATTCTCCCACCCCTCCCAACACTTTTATATCCAACCATTGGTATATACGTTCTACGAGGCAATCTGCTTGGTAAGAACGTTCATAGGATGTTAACAGAAGAGGTTTTTTTTTTTTTTTTTAAAGTGCCCTTATGTTGGTTTTAGCATGTTGTGTAGAGTCAAAATGATCTCCTCTAAGTGGTTCATTCTGAATGAATATTTTAAGCCTAGCAGGAGACAATTAGGCCATGCAACAAAATACGCACAACCGGAACTGATGGGTAATGGAGTTGGCATCAAAATACAAGAGCGCCTGTTCTCATTTGAGTCCTCTTCCAAGTGTAAAATCCTAACTGCTTAGCATTTGAATATGGAATTTTAATCTGCATGGAACTTGTGTATGTATGCCGATGAATTTTGTACGCAATTATGTGTTTTGATTTAACTTGGAAAGAAATCTCAGAGGGCAGTTTATCCCAAACGCCAGCCAGCTCCATAACCATCGAGTTCCTTTTCAGGGCTGGTTCCAAGGCTGATCTCTAGCATCATAGTTTACCAATCAGCAAAGGAAATATAATGAACAGATTGTTGAATAATAGTTTGTCAACCCAGCTTGCAATATGGGAATAAAAATTCCTCTCTCGGTGTCAAGCCCAGGCGCTCAATTGCAGGGACGGTTGCATAAATCTGAGTAGCCCTGCTCAGCATTCCAAATGAACTGGATGGCAGGGCTGCTGCCAAGTGGAATTTCTTTAACTCACAGCTAACTCGAGTGTGCAATTTGTGGGTCAAGTGTTGCTCTTCTGGAAAAGGGCTGTCATGCTGAACATGGGGCAAAATGATCTAATTTGTTCAGAATCGTTCCAAAAGGCAGGACAGGAAACCATGGATGTAAATGGCAAGAAAGTAGATTTCAGTTGGCGATCAATCTTCCTAACAGAGCTTGTTCAACGATAAAACAGATTGCTTTTAGGAAGTGGTGGAATCTCTTTTGCCACAGACGCTGCCAACAGAGGCTGAATGGCCACCTGTCAGGAATGCTATACTGAATATCCCTGCACTGGACCAAATGATATCTGGACCTTTACTTTTATGACATGAACCTTAAATATCTGCCATTTTCCCTTCCTCTCTCCTGTCACTCAAAGTTTACATTCATATTCATCCATTTCTTTTCTTTTTTTCAAATAGATATTCCGTATCATTTGTCCAAACATGGGACCGCGGTTAATTTAAACTATGGTTATTTCAAACAATTTAGTTTGAAATATTCTTATTTCCTTTTTTCTTTGGAAAAAAGGAACACACTGTGGTTAGATGATGGAAGCAGCTGATTTTGATGACTTCTGTGCACCAAAGATAAACTGGAATGAGTAAAGGAAAAAGTCCCACAGACAAATAAAGGCAATGGAGGATCTTTCTGGGTGAGACTATAAGCGATGTAATTGGACACATTTAGAAACCTATTATGGAAAGAAAGTAAAAAATTCTCAGGACAAAAGCTAACTAAACTTAAATCAACTTTCCTTCTTGTCCTTGATTTAATATCCGGCCAGTGGTAAGAGTTCTGGAGTACTTTCCTCATTATTTTTTGATGTTGCTTGATCTCATTAAGCATACACACACACACACACACACACACAATTTCTATTCCTCATTTCTTTATAGGCAATCCGAAGGAAGCTAATCTCTTAGATCAAATACCAGTACAATCAATGGAATATCTTCATGAAGTTTTAAAAAAATGCAGCAACTTCACTGGGATCAAAAACAGATCTTGAAAAATGTCAAGGCCTCTTGCATTTTCCAAAGACTACAGATCCGATTCCATGGAAGAAGGCCACATGTCTTATCTAAGGGCATGACAATGGAAACCCTCTCCACATAAAATGCACTCATGCAATGGCTCTCTTCAACTGTTTTCCCTGTCAGGCATTATGCCTCTACCCAGATGTTTATCGCATTTGGACCAACTGTTGAAAGAAATGTCACCATTCAGAATTTAAGGAAAGCTAATCCAAATTCTGAAACTAACAGACAGACATAAGAATGAACTTTGGTAGCCATGCAAACTTTCTTCTGTGTGCCAAAAAATAAAGAGATGCCGTTACCATAATTGTATTGCATTCTTTGCTTCCCCAAAGGAATGAAATTCCATACAAACCTGGGCTTTTAAACTGATCCGGGCTGGGAAGGTGGTGGAGGGGGGAGTTACTCGCTGAAGCAGGGTGCTCGCTACGAAGCATCTGAGCCACCCGAGGCCCCATGGAATCATAGTCCGCATACGATAATGGAGCCCGTTGGTCACCGGGCGGAGAATAGAAACCATAATCGGGGATCCCTGGAGATACAGTGACTCTATCATTGCAGATACTAGATTGGTGCTAATTTTCAATATTAAAAACGTACTTTTTTTTTTACAGTTATAATCATCGAAACACAAGGCAAATATTTAAAAAAGTAGAGTTTTGAAAACAGAATGGTTCATACATGCCCCCCAATATCCTTGCTGTTTTACTCAACTTGGGTTAGTACAAAAACACGACTGGGTATAAAACAAGGAAACTCACCGCCTGATTTACTGAAAGCCTTTTTTCCAGAGCAGGAAAAATGATGCAGGAGAATGAAATATTGGCCCTACTGATTAAAACAATACGGAATACATTGCAGGGGAGAACTGAAGGAAAAAGCTAATTAGAGCTAATTTTCAAGTGAGAATTTCCTTATCCCTTGCCTACAGAAAATCTCCAACTCCCATTTATCCAAATACGTCAGTTCATATGAGTTATGCACATTTAGACATCCATAATATCCATATCAAAAGTCAAGGTGTGTGAGCACAAACTTTCTTAACCACAAATAGTAAATACGGCTTTACCCTGATTTATCTTACCTCAATAGTCCTGAAGTTCTGGATTATCCAAGACATCCTCTTTTAATACTATATCATTTAGGCACTGCAGTTAGTGTACTATACTATCTCACAAGCCACAAGAGGTGAAGTTCTCCTTCCCAAGTCCTACTTAGAATAGTAATAACGGTTGCTTTAGTAAGACTTGTCAGTTTAAGGTGAGCCCCACAATCAACTGATTTGAGTTGGAGTAAAAAAGAGAAAGGCGAATTCTCTGAAACGGCATATAATCTCAAGATTGAGAACTTCTGAGAAAATAAATACACCAAGAACAAAAATCATAGATGCAGCTGAGCTCCTCTTTTATTTTAGCAAAAGGGAGAAAATGCAGTCTGGCCCCCAAATAATAAAATGCTACAGTTCGGTCAGGTTTTGGATATTTAATTTAGCTTAAACTCAAAATGGTGCATCTTAAGATGGGAGCATCTTAATTTTTGAAGAACACTTCTCAAATAGGTTTGTGAAACACACTTGTGCATAGATTTTAACGAAACAGGTTACTTGTTTATTCCTTGAGTTTAGGCAAATTTGTGGTGCACAAGACCAGCAGATTCCCTAATCCTTGGATGGAAAATGTACACGCTGCTCTTGCTCTTGCGATCAGCAAAGGATTCTCTAGCAGCTGAAGAACTTCCTGCAGGGATGGTATTCACTTACCTTCCCTACTGGTTTGCAAATGTGGGTGTGTTCACGCATGCACTCAGCCTTCCGTGCATGTGCTTTGGCTAAAAAAAGTGCCTAAATGGGATGCCATAGAGCTGGGGCGGGGCCACCTGTGATTTCCGCTACTGGTTCGGCAGAATACCATCTCTGGCTTCCTTTAATATCTCTATGTAACCACTGGGCGAGGACATCTGTTGGTTGAAGAAGATCAGGTATTGCCAATATTATTCAAAGTGTTGGCCATCATTTATAAAGCCCTTCAGGACATAGGGCCAAATTATCCGAGGGACCAGCTCCCCTAGTTTTAAGAGCCAACGAAGTGGGCAAGTTCTGAGTCCCCTCTTGATCGAACAGTTTCAACTTTGGGGACAGAGGAAATGTGCCTTCTCCATTGTGGTGCCAAGTGTAGAGACAAGAGAAGATGCCCTTGATGAAGATTAAAAATGAAAATCATTTTTAAGTCCATAAAATGTTAGGAAGCTGCTTGGACAGGGCTTCCCCTATTAGAAATATTAGTTATTTCTAATAACCGAGGAGAAGGCTCAATATAATCAGACTTGTAACATTCTGCTATGATAGCTAATCTCACTAAATGTTGTTTTAGCCTTCCTGTGGAATTGATTTCACAGTCTGGTCAAGCCTGACATCCGTCCTCTGGAATAAGGTCCTCTTCATAGCTTTCTGGAAGGCATTAAAAGTCCTGACCTTGAGGAAGGAGGGATGGAGCCCCTTATTAGATATGTTTGTCAAATGCCATCTAAGTTCTGATGTATGTGTTGTTTTATATAGTTTTAGCAGTCATGTGATGCCACAGTCGAAGTAAAAAATAATAATAATCAAATGACAATCCAGGAAAGATCAGAATAGGGAAAAACACATAACAGATTTTTTTTTTGCCGGGCGGGGGGGAGAGGGGGGTGAACAATTTGACTATTCTTTAACTTTTGGAATAGTTAAATACTTTTTTTCTGCTTTCATTTAATGGGACTACTGAAACATTTCTCTTCTCTTTTTCTGAATCCACGTTGGATTGTATTCAAAGGATGCATTGGCTTTATAACGTGTAAACAGTCTCACAAGTAGTTATTTAAATCTCAAACACATGTGCAAATAATTCCCATCTCCCATAAGTACATTTGAGGCAGGATTCATTAGTATAGAATTTATTTCCATGCCAGGACCTTTGGTTCCTGGCCTTATGCTCCTGAAATAATTGTCAGACTGGACAATTCAACTATTTCTCTTTTCAATTACATTAGCTGTTGGGACCTCAACATTGTCTGTAGGTTGCTTTTTTAAAGATCATTCAGCCACGTGGGATGCTCAGATGGATGAAAATAATGGTCTCAACTGGGGGACTGTTTACATCCGTAGCCTACTTCTAGGGACTTCCAGGGGACACTTAAAAAGTGGGTGTTCCGATCTTAACTCAGCACAAGCCTAACAACAGAGGCTGCATGGACACAACCTGAAATCGTGCCCTGTGTCTGCCCAACAGGTTAACCATTTCGTTAGTCGTCATTATCTATATGTAGTTTTCACTGTCTGCATTCCTGTTCCCTCTACGGTCTCCTTTTAGCACTTGGAGGGGCTGCCCCAGAGAGGACGGGGGTCAACTTATTCTCCAATTCTGCAACTGAGGGCAGAACGAAAAGTAATAGGTGGAAGATCATTAAAAAGAGAATTAAGGAGAAACTTCTTGGCCGGGAAAACAATCAGTGGAACAATTTGCCCTCAGAAGTTGTGGGCGCTCCATCCCTGGAGGGTTTCAAGAAGAGACTGGACAACCATTTGTTCAGAATAGTATAGGGCCGTGATGGCAAACCTATGGCACGCGTGCCCAAAGTGGCACATGAAGCCATGTCACTTAGCACATGTGTTCCTGCCTGTCTTCTGGGTTGGTGGTGTGCATGTGCGCACAACAATCAGCTGTCCTTTGCCTGTGGGGAAGTGCCAAAAACCGGCCTGCGCATGTATGCTGGGCAGCTGATTGTCGGGTGCAAAGGTGTGCCAGAACCCAGAAGTTTGGCTTTTCCAGACCGCGATCCCTTTGTTCGCGTAGCAGTGCTGAAAACCAGCCTGCACACGCACGCCAGCCAGCTGATCATCGGGTGCGCATGCGCGCTAGATTCCAGAAGTTAGGTTTTTCCAGAGCGCTATCCCATTGCACACATGGCATTGCTGAAAACCAGCCTGTGCATGCGCGCTAGATTCCAGAAGTTAGGTTTTTCCAGAGCGCTATCCCATTGCGCACATGGCATTGCTGAAAACCAGCCTGTGCATGCGCGCTAGAACCCAGAAGTTAGGTTTTTCCAGAGCGCTATCCCATTGCGCACATGGCATTGCTGAAAACCAGCCTGTGCATGCGCGCTAGAACCCAGAAGTTAGGTTTTTCCAGAGCGCTATCCCTTTGCGCACATGGGATTGCTGAAAACCAGCCTGTGCATGGGCGCTAGAACCCAGAAGTTAGGTTTTTCCAGAGCGCTATCCCTTTGCGCACATGGGATTGCTGAAAACTGGCCTGTGCATGGGCGCTAGAACCCAGAAGTTAGGTTTTTCCAGAGCGCTATCCCTTTGCGCACATGGGATTGCTGAAAACCGGCCTGTGCATGCGCGCTAGAACCCAGAAGTTAGTTTTTTCCAGAGCGCTATCCCTTTGCGCCCATGGAATTGCTGAAAACCGGCCTGCGCATGGGCGCTAGAAGTTCGGCTTTTCCAAAGCGTGGCACTGATGAGCGTGCGACATTTCCGCATGACCTTTTTGGCACTCATTGCTAAAACATTTGCCATCACTGTATACTATACTCTAGGGATTTCTGCTTGGGCGAAAGGATTGAACTATATAAGGCCTTCAAGGTCCCTTCCAGCCCTGTTATTGTATATTCTAGTAGTTTCCCTTTCCCTAAAACCCATAGAAACATGCACACACAGACACACATACGATTGTGCATGTGATTTGCTCAAAAAAGGGATGCGAAACCCATGGGCCACTGCTGGAGGACAAAGCAAGCTAGAGGAAGACCCAATATCGTTGTAATGCTTTTCGGAAAGGAAGACCACACTGGCAACAACCTGCTGGCATAGCTCTCAGTCTGCCTCTGCTTCTCCCCTCTCACTTGCCATAAGCAACCACATGCAATTTGGCAGCCTTTGCACCATTCAGTGTTTATGATAATAGCCATGTGTGCTTGAAAGCAGCAGGAAATTTTCAATATAACTATCATTAAGACAAAACGCTTTAAATCAAAGCCATTACTGGTACTGAGAGTTAAAGCTCACAAGATTAGGCTGCTTTTTATCTTTATGAAAAATTCATAGAACAAGCTGCCAAACAACATCTCCTTGCTCGAGAGAGTAAATGATATAATAATATTTAATGCTGCCGATACAGATGAAAGTGGAGGCATAAGTTGCACGCGGTAATGTGTACATCAGGGAGACTCTGTTGAACAAGGAGCTCCGATGCTCTTAGCACATGTAATGCTGGGCAGGCAAGCAAATGGGAAGCCTGCCATTGCCTTCCCCAACTTTTAGACTTCAAAGATCAGTGGCTGCTCTTCACTTTCCTTGCAATTTGGGTTGCAAATGGACAGCTGCCGTGCAAAAGATAGAACTAAATTCTCCAGGGCTTCTTCGGCAAACAGAAGGGAAGGAATACTGAAGCCCTTGAACAAAAACCACCCAAAACTCACGTGGTTTTGTTGGTCAAGAACCAGGGGTTTTCAAGTGCCCTGTAGGCCAGGCACCAAAAGTCCTTCAACTATTTGGAGGGGAAAATAAATACTCTGTTTCCCCGAAAATAAGACCTCCCCGGATAATAAGCCCAATCGGGCTTTGGAGCGCATGCACTAAAATAAGCCCGCCCCCGAAATTAAGCCCACCCGGAAAATATTGCAACACAGCAGCAGCCATGAGGTAACCACATTCGCCACCTCCTGTAAGACCTCCCCGAAAATAAGGCCAAGTGCTTATTTCGGGGGTCAAAAGAAAATAAGGTCTTATTTTCGGGGAAACACCATATCAGTTTAAGCCAGGGGTCATTGAGGGCTGTATCAGGGTTATGTTTGACCTTGGAGGGGACAGTATGGAGGAGGAAGGGTAGGTGTGGCCACCTTGACGTCACTTATGTCAGGGACACCTGTGGTGCCCAAGTGCTAAGGCAGGACTTCCCTCAGGCCCGCCCTCCCTCTTATTATAATCCCCTCCCTCCCTCTCTGTTTTGTTCTTAGTTCGGACTCCTGCAGCCTCCTGTCAGCGAAAATGGAGTCCAGGGGCCCCAGATCCAGTCCACGAGCTTTGTGTTTCACACCCCTGGTTTAAGTCATGCTACCAAAATACAGGTAGTTCTCATTTAGTGACTTAAAATGGTTCCAACAACTTGGTTGTTAAACCAAGTGGTCACTAAACGAACACAATAACAGAGAGAAGGAGAGAGAGAAAAGTCCTGCAAAGATCATTGGCTGCTATCATCGGGCACGATCTAATAAAATGAAATTCAGTGGTGAAAAGAGTAAAGTTCTACATTTAGGCAAGAAAAACGAAATGCACAGGTACAGTAAATGTGCTACCTGGCTCAACAGTAGTAATTGTGAGAGGGATCTTGGAGTCCTAGTGGACAACCATTTAAATATGAGCCAGCCGTGTGCAGCAGCTGCCAAAAAAGCCAATACAGTTCTAGGCTGCATAAACAGAGGGATAGAATCAACATCACGTGAAGTGTTAATACCACTTTATAATGCCTTGGTAAGGCCACACTTGGAATACGGCATTCAGTTCTGGTCACCACGATGTAGAAAAGATGTTGAGACACTAAGAAAGAATGCAGAGAAGAGCAACAAAGATGATTAGGGGACTGGAGACTAAAACGTATGAAGAACGGTTGCAGGAACTGGGAGTGTCTAGTTTAATAGAAAGAAGGACCAGGGGAGGCATGATAGCAGTCTTCCAATATCTCAGGGGTTGCCACAAAGAAGAGGGAGTCAAACTATTCTCCAAGGCACTTGAGAGTAGAAGAAGCAGCAATGGGTGGAAACTAATCAAGGAGAGAAGCAACTTAGAACTGAGGAGAAACTTCCTGACAGTGAGAACAATTAATCAGTGGAACAGAAGTTGCCTCCAGAAGTTGTGAATGCCCCAACACTGGAAGTCTTTAAGAAGATGTTGGGTAGCCATTTGTCTGAAACAGTATAGGGTTTCCTGCCTAGGCAGGGGGTTGGACTAGAAGACCTCCAAGGTCCCTTCCAACTCTGCTATTGTATTGTATAGCTATTTTCTCATTCAGATACATTTCTGTAGCATAGCGTTCTATGCCTTACAGGATGGAGAGATAAAGCTACCTCTTCCGGAGCTGCTTTTCACCTAGAACATGCTTCCCTGAAAAGTGCTAACCACAAGTGAGCAAGCTCCGCTCTGTGATCTTAGTTAGCTGGTTGGAACCTTCCCTTGGACGTGCAGCTGCTGCCTGAAACTGACCGGATCTTAATCAGTTTCACATTGAAGGGCTTTGTTGTGCGTTTGTTGGTAACTGAATCATTGTTTATTACCGTATTTGCAAATTGTCGCTTTTTGAAGCAGTTGCTAAATGAAGACTAACGTTAACCTTTGAAATCATGCGGTGTCTTTTTCTCTGGCTGTCTCTGACCTTCTTTAGTGGCAGTTATTTGCGAAGGACGCTCTGACGCTGCTTCTTTGTGAATACGATAGGTTGCTAACATAGTCAAAAGGGAGGGGATATCATCAAACTTGCCTTAAGGAATGATGAACTGGAGGAATGGAGCTACCTCCCCCCTCAGGGCTTTGCCTTGCTTATGAGCAGCGCTATAAGCTCACTGTACACAGGGCAGGAGAAAGAAAATCTATAAATATGTATCACCGTACATTATTCCGCATGTCAGCATTAAAATGTGTTAGAATAATTTAAAGCCAAGATTACTGTAAGTAGCATTCATTTACACCTGCAGACACTTTTTGCATTTTACTCCTTGAGATGAAATTGAAGGAGATCTACAAGCGAAACAACTGGCACTGTTCAAAAGTATTTTTGGTTTACTTTGAAGGGAGTTAGCACCCACCCCCACTCCTAGAAGAATGAAATATTTCAGGAAATATTAAAAAGGCAGAATATTATGTTTCCCTGGATGTGACAAACAAAGGGATACATTTCTTACACAGGAACAGGAAGCTCTAACGTGGGGCTCAACAGAGGGTATACATCTCTCTCTCTCTCTCTCTCTCTCTCTCTCTCTCTCTCTCTCTCTCTCTCTCTCTCTCTCTCTCTCTCTCTCTCTCTCCCTCTCTCGGCATGCCAATGCCCTTGTCCCCATGCATGTGTTCCCCCCCATGTAGGTGCACACACACACACACCGGCACATGTACACAGGCCTCACTGAAGCCTCTGGACTTCCGAGAGACGTGTTGGGCTGTTTTTTGCCCTCCGCAGGCTTCAGGAAAGCCTCCTGAAGCCTCTGGAGGGAGAAAAATGGCCCAATAAGCAACCCAGAAGTTCATTCCCAAAATTCCGCTGAGCCCCATTGGACTTTTTTTCGCCCTACCCAGGCTTCAGGGAAGCCTCCGGAAGCCTGGGGAGGGTGAAAAATGGACCAGCATGCAAACCGGAAGTTCGGTTTGCCCACTGGGCCGTTTTTTCCCCTCCGGGGGTTTCAGGAAGCTTCCCTGAAGCCTCCAGGGGGCAAAAAACAACCCAACACACAAACCAGAAGTCCATTCCTGAACTTTTGATGGGCAATTTGGGCTGTTTTTTGCCCTCCGGCGACTTCAAGGCCGGAAATCAGCTGGCCAGAGCGTACATGCATGCTGGAGCTGACAGGACAACGCCCCGCGTGCCCTCAGAAACGACTCCGCTTGCCACCTGTGGCATGCATGCTATAGGTTCGCCATCACGGAGCTAAGCCCTTCAGAGAGTTTCTCGGGTCCTGATTTGGAGTTCGTGAAACAGGGGAGCATTTTCAGAGAGGGAATTCAAGATAACGGGAGTCTGACAGAAAGCATATTTTGGCGATACGAAGATCTAGGTCGGAAAGGTCTGTGTTTTTTCTTACAGATCCTTGCAGGGAAACTGTGTGTTAAAAGTATTTTGCATAAAGTCAGGATCATGAATAGTAGGAACCGACAAAAAAAAATTCATATGTTAAGCTGTCAAGTTCCATCTACAGGGGTCTACCAATGTTTGGCTCAGAGTCCGAAATGGCAATCTGGTAGAGAAGAAAGGAGTTAATTACTGGACCCGTGATTCTTCCTTGTGTGGAAGTCTGAAGTTGCATCAGCATTTATTAGAGTGATAAATTATTCTTAGCTAATTTGTCTTAAAATAAATAGCATCTGGCATTACTCCAAAGCTCGACTAAGACAAAGCAATTCTGCTGCAGAGAGAGCGCAAAAGAAACGTTGCTTTGTTAAGTCAGAGGTCACAAGAGTTCTTCTAAAGCAATTATTTTAAAAAAATGCAGCTATTGCTAACAATAGCAATAAAGCCGTCTCTTTAATAGCTGCTTTAGCAAAATTTAAATTCGAGCAACTGATAAAAGAGCGCTAACAAGTGATTGGGGACACATCGGCAAAACCCTTGATGGGCGCAGGTTTTCTTTTTAAGCCAACCAAAATCAATCAAAATCATTTTTCTAGGGCTTGCAATTGCTCTTGATGGCAAACAAACGTACCTCTCATCAACATGAGGATGTTTTACACAAAGCCAATATTTAGGAAATTCTCCCCATCAGAAATATTACCCAAGGACATTCGCACGGGAAGCCAATCCCACCACACTCAAGACGGGACCAAATTTGGCCAAGAGAAACAGCAATCAAGGAGCCAATTTTTTTTCTCTCTCGCTGCTTTTGACAAAAAGATTTTCCACTTGAGGGGTTCATCTTCAATCATTAGAAAAGCATAGAAGTTTAATCCATTTTTGATGTAAATGCTAATAACTGCGTGTCCTTGAAGTTCAAAGTGGTCTTTGTGCCTGGCAGTAATTAGCCAAGCAAGGTGGGCCAGAGCTCTGCCTTCTCCTGCTTCTAATGACATCCTTAGCAACAAACAAATGTCAGCCTTACAAAGGCAGTAACAATTTTTTTTCCCTCCCTGACAAGTAGTTTTGAAGGATAAAAGAGATTTCATCCCCAAGTTCTGCGCTATCAGTCTGAAATGATGGAGAACAACTATGCTGGAAGTTTTCAAAAGTTGGAAAATGCAAAACAGATTATTCTTTCTAGTAGAGTTGTATAGACATTAATTAACATGGGGGAAATATATTGGATTCTACAAGAGTTGTAGAATCAGTGCCGCCTTTTAGAAAGATAGGAGTGCAATGTGACACCTCAAATCCTTTTCAAATCTCCAAAAGTGGGGTGAACAGCATCAAAAGTCACAAAGAGAGCAAGGAATATCAACAAAAGAAGATGTTGAATAGCCATCTGTCTGAAACGGTATAGGGTTTCCTGCCTAGGCAGGGGGTTGGACTAGAAGACCTCCAAGGTCCCTTCCAACTCTACTATTGTATTGTATTGTAAAATCATAGTTCCCTTATCTCTTTTCCATTACAGCCAGTGGTGGGATTCACTTAGGTTTACTATCAGTTTGCAACTGTGCACACACACTTGTGGCCTGCATGCCTTCTGTGCATGTGTGCGGCCTTCTGCGCATGCACTTTGCTTGTGCACGCACGTGCGCTGCATCAAAAACGAGGCTACATAGGACGTTTTGGAGCCGGGAGGGGACACCCACAATTCGCTGCAACCGGATCAAGCAAACTGGTCTGAACCGGCTGAATACCACCGCTGAGTACAGCAGAGAACATCCCTTGGAGTGAACGAGACTGCCTCTGTGCAGGAGCCAAATGTAAATTGAGACTGGAAATGACCTAGATAATCCATGTTCTCTCAGAGACCATGGAATTGCAGGGCTTCTTGTCTTTTCTACCTGCTAGAGATGGATTGATCAGCATAAACCAACAGCTGTCCAAGATGGCTTGCACTTAGCAATAGTTTCTTTAAAACAGCCTTACCGGTATCTGGCACAGAAAGGTTGTAATAATCTTAGAAATCACTGGCCAAATAGTGTTCCTATTTAAGTTAAAGAAATCTGCCAAGCCAGGGCGGGATCCCTCAGGCGAGAAATGGGGCAAAGTGTTACATCCTCAAGGGCAAAACACGAAACTGTCCCAAAAAGCTCCAGCGCAACATGAATTCTAATGCTTTTATCTAAAATGCGTAGCCCAAACAATGGACAAATTGCTGAAGAGAACCGATATAATGCTGGTGCGCAGGGCCCAGGGCCATGTCATCCAACCCACAGCGCACAATCAGAGCAAAACGTATTTTTTAAAAAACAAAATTGCCATGGTATGTACATCACAACTGATCAGATTCAATCCTGATGTGTATTATAGTTGTTCTTAACACCTTTCTTCTGAACACTTAGAAATGCCTTGTATAAAGCACCTGGGAAATCAAATTTCAGACATTCAGTCCTTCATGTCTTACTCTCCCTTGTCTTCTTTGGAGTGGACAGGTCCCCCCCTCCCGCAAAAAGCCGGTTAAGGATCACATTCTCCTTGAAATAATCTCTTTCATCATCTTCTATCTCTCCCAAGAAGCAATATAAGAGTTTTCTTGGAAAGAAGTGTTTGAGACGTTACTTTCCTAGGGCTGAGAGAGTGTGACTGGCCTAAGATCACCCAGATGGCCTTGTGACTAAGGTGGAACCAGAAGTAGCCTTAACCAATACACCAAACGGGTTCCCTTTGAAGGATATAACTTTAATAAAATCAGTTCCCTCTATGTCTAGCATTCATTCTTCTTCCTCTTGATCTCACTTTTCAAGCCAGGACTGCTCATTTTGTTCAATACACCTAAATAACTTCAGCTGACTCCAAAAATACTAAGCAGATTTAGTACTCACAGTAAATAGAGACAATCAGTCTTAAAGTTCCCAAGTTTGAACACCCCTGACTTACGGTACATATATTGTTACCTAGAAAACATGGATGTGGCCATATTGACACTGAGAGTTGAGCTTGACTGAAAATATTTTTTTTTGGGGGGGTATCTATATTATTTCTTTCAATTGCCAAGTCATTCCCTTTTCTATTCCTTTTATTTCTGCATTTGCTTCGTATTATGAGCTGACAGTTTTATTAGGCGCCATCACTGATTTGTCCTTTATTTTTTGGGGCAGTGAGGCTCTTTGTTTTACTACGTCTTAATCTTTATCTATGGGTCCATTACAGAGGTGGGCTGCTGCTGGGTCGGGCAAACCAGTCATTAAGATTCTGTGCAGTTTGGCGAACCAGCAAATCCCACCACTGGCTGGCCCCACCCCTGCTCATTTTTTGGCCTGTTTTCCAGCTGGGTTTTTTTTTTTGCCCCCAAAATGGCCTGAAAACAGCCTTGAAAATGCCCAAAAAACGGCTTGAAAACAGCCAAAAAACCAGGTTGCAAAATGAGCAGGGATGGGGCCAGCTAGTGATGGGATTAGTCCCAATCGGCTGAATCCTACACCTCTACTTTTGAGGTGAGTGGCTGCGAGGTGGGGCTGGATATGATGAGTGACATCATCCACCCAGTCACATGACCAACCGGCCACGCCTACTGAGCCAGAGAACCGGTTGGTAAGTTATTCAAGTCCCACCACTGGCCCGTTGTGTAAAGAAGTACATAAATGATCTTGAAGAAAACATGTGGCAATTGTTTGCTTGGGAAAAGCAGGAAGGTGTGAGAAACGCATGACTGTCACGCCTTGACATGCTTTGATAAAAGAGGAAGGGTTAGAGAAACGCTTATACGAGCTTTCAAGATTCTGTTCTAATAGCCTTTAGAAATAAAGTGGAATTCCAGCAGTTCTTACGGTGTCCGTGCATCTTTCTTCAAGTGGATCTAGCTTTTAACTTTTCTCTGTCTTGCTTAAGATTTTGAACTCGGCCAAACTGACAATAGCTTCCCTACCAGAAGCTATACAGCAAACAACTTTATTGCCTAGGTGTGCTCAACCGCAAGAAATATCTCTGGCAGGAACATAAGCAGACAAACAAACAGCTCTGTGCAAAAGAGACAGCACAAACCTCCATTACAGTGAACCATCTCAGCTTCCCTTCAAATTACTTCGGTAAAAAATCCTTAGGCTGCCTAGATGCTTTCCCTTCCACTCCAAAGCCAATCCTTTTCCTTTCTATTCATTCCTCATAAACATTTTGAATTGATTCTTGCCTATTCCTGTTTTGCAAGGTCTCATAAGCTTTGCCTTGAATTCAAAACAAAAAGCATTGGGTAACTCTGAGGTTGGGCCCTATCACATACTTTTGACATTTAGCCTTTCTTTCTATTTTCAGCTAACCTTTGGATTAAAAGCAAAGTAATGAGCCAGCACAGAATAAGTCCTGCTATTTATTACAAAGCCGCAAAATAAACCATTTTACTTTTTTTTTCTCTCCAAAGATGTCTATTCCTTTTTTTTTTAACCAATGGTGACCAGATTTGCATTAATTGTTTATCACAGCCTGGACAGGCCTTTTATTAATATTAATGAGGGACTGGGAAGAAAGAGCCCCTTTATTTTTAGCCTACTCTAATTGCGTAGTAATTATTCATCTACAAAACAAATGAACCGAACGCCATTGCTATGGCGACTGAAATTTCTGGCCTCCCACCGTAACACATTAACAGGCTATCATCCTGGTTATATTTTAAATTGAACCCTTTTGCACAATAGCAGAAAAATAGGCGACTTAAAATAAAGCAGAGACTTTATTCAGCGTTATGTTAATTTCCAAGGCTCATTGTTTGGGGATGGCTTTACCTAGGACTGTGGCGCGTTGAATTTTCTGTCTCTGGCTGGGCGCATAGAACCAAACGCACTCATTTTCAATATGAAATTCCCCACGTGGTTTTCATAGCCAAGGAGGATAACGATTTGCCATATTTTGATTTGAAAGTTTCTGCTTTTGTAGCTCTCCAAAAGAAGCATCAGGACAAGCTAGCCTACAAGTTCAGAAGTTGTGGGAGCTTTATCACTGGAAGCTTTCAAGAAGAGACTGGACTGCCATCTGTCAGAAAGTCTCCTGCTTGGGTGGGGTGTTGGACTAGATGACCTACGAGGTCCCTTCACTTTGTTAATCTGTTAAAAGTGGCCAAGGAGAAATTAAAGTTTGTCTTGTACAGGTGTTACAAAAGTGAGAGGGGATAAAAGCGGAAGTGTGCAAGGAAAGTATGAGTACCTTATCTAATGGCCATCAATTATAGGAATCAAAGCTCCTCTAATTTAAAAGGGCATTGAAAAGATCAGCTAGTTAGCTTCTCTAAACTGGAGTAGTCCCAAATTAAAAGCAAACAAACCAAAGAACGAATTACCCACATGAACAATTACTCAAGAACTAGTTGCATTCTCTTGGATTAGAGCAGGGGTGTCAAACTCGATTTCACTGAGGGCTGCATCAGGATTGTGTTTCACCTTGAGGTGGGGTGCAGGGGGTGTGTGGCCAGCTCAAAGTCACTCATGTTGGAGGCACCTGTGGCAGCCTGAGTGCTCTGCCAGTGAAATGGGCTCCTAAGCTCCACGCGGCACTCCCGAACTCCGGTTTCAGTGGCAGAGGATTGCAAGAAGCCGTGGCAGCTGAAAATGGAGCTCGGGGGCCTGTTTTCGCTGGCAGAAGCACTACAAGCCGGTCCTTCGTTGTTTCCAGGGTGGTCCCACAGGCCAGATCTAAGTACCCCACAGGCCAGATCCGGCCCCCAGGCCTTAAGTTTGACATCCCTGGATTAGAGAATATGAGTCTCTGAATAAGAGGCAGTTTGGTGAAGAGATCAAGGCATCAAGCTCAGAAACTGGAGACTGTGGTTTCCAGTCTGGCCCAGGCATAAAACCAACTGGGTGACATTGGGCTCGTCACTCTCTCTCAGCCTTAGCCAGGAAAATCGCAGGGATTTGTTTGGCAGTTGCCAGGAGTCAATTCTTTCTTTTAAAAAGTTCAAAAGAAACAAACACCCCCCCCCCCCGCTCTAAATAAAAGGAAGATAGGAAGAAAGAAGAGGAGGACTTCAAAGAAGTCTTCAGCCATCTACTCTAGGGCAAGGGTCTCTAACCTTGGCAACTTTACGACTTGTGGACTTCAACTCCCAGAATCCCTCAGGAATTCTGGGAGTCATAGAGTTGCCAAGGTTGGAGATGCCTGCTCTAGGGAACAATATGGACAGATAGGCTTTGGACATCAGGCTTTTTTTTGTGGGGGGGAGGAGGGGTCTACTAAAAGATGAGCATTTTCTCTCTCCTTCCAGCAGACGTTATTACCCACAAACCTGTCCCTTACATCCTAGCCTTTTCCATATTGGAGACAATAGGATTTGGCTATAAAACCTCATAACTGTGCTAGTTGGAGCGATGTGTTTGGCAGTCTAAACCTGAATTGGGACACAGGATCTAGGGGAGTTTTCTAGGCCGCCAACTGGGGATGGGTGCTTTGATAGCTATAATTAGAGGAAAGGAGCCGAGCGAAGTCTGCCACAAAGTTTTCCTGGAAGAAAAATCCCAATAAAAATGTGATGAAATAATTCATAGGCACAGTTCCACTGTCTAGAAACCTCGCAGCCACAGAAGTACAATTTCAAAGAGTACTTCAGAGATGGGTTTTGTAGGGTGGTTGTTGTTTTTGTGTGAAGGTGGGAGTGGAATGTCTTCCTTGAGAACAGGGTTGGGCCCAGGGGTGGGCTGCTGAGGGGGGGGGGGTTTGCAGGGGTTCGGGAGAATCTCTAGCTAAGATTCTGTGCAGTCAAAGAACCCGCACTCCTGGCTGTTATTTTGGGGGGAATATGTTACTAAATGCATCCATCTGGCTGACAATCTTAACTGGGGCTTATTTTAAGGGTAGGACTTATATTCTGAGCGTCCTGAAAAATCATGCTAGGACTTATATTCCATTTAGGTCTTATTTTTGGGGAAACAGGGTACTATAGTCACATTACTCGATAGATGCACAGCTGTGTGAGCAACTGTAGCCAATGCATGGTCTTTAATGGATCTATGTCCACATGGAAGGAGGTATGCAGTGGGCTACTTCAGGGTTCTGTCCTGTGTCTAGTACTCTTCGACACCTTTACGAGTGACTTATATGAGGGAAGAGAAGTGGTGCATAAAATTTCTGGGTGATACAAAGTTGGAGTGGGTGGGGTGGGCTGTTAATATCCCAGAAAACAGGCTAAAGACTCAAAGGCATCTTGATAAGATTTGAGCATTGAGTCCAATCCAACAAAATATTCTTCAGTGGTCAGATAAACAAGGTATTGCATGTGGGCGGGAGAACTCCAGATGCATAGGTGTAAGTTCCTAGCTTAACAGTTGGACTTGCAAAAAGAATTGTGAGATTACACACGAGACAGCAATGTGCCACAGCTGCCAAAACATCCAATGCAGTTTGGATTGCGTTAACAGAGATACAAGGGCAAGATCAAGGAAAGAGCTAGCACCACTTTATGTTGTACTGGTCAGGCTGTCCCTGAAATACTGTACAATTCTAGTCATCACAATTTTTTAAAAAAGGACACTGAAGAAGATGCACATGGCTCTGAGGCCAAACCTCATGAAGAGCCGTTGTCAATTAGGTTATGTTTAGCCTTAAAAAAGGAAAAAATTAAGGGAAGACATGATAGCATTTTTCCAATATATGAAGGCATGTCACAAAGTAGAGGATATGGGTTTACTCTCCAGGGTACCCTAACTTAAAGACAGGTAAAAGAGAATTGGTGGGTGGAAGCTTAACAGAGGAAGATCCAAACTCCAAAGGAGGAACTTCCTGACTGTGAGAGCTATTAAGTGATGCAAAAACAGCCTGCCTCCTGAAGACATGGGTGCTTCCTTACTGGAGGTTTTCAAGAAAAGTTTGGACAGCCATTTCACTTGGATGGCCTGAGGATTCCTGCCTTAGGCAGGGAATTGGACTAGAAGTCTCCAAGATCCCCTCTTAAGTCAATTATTCCCCTGCATAATCTGATTAATCTATCCGTAATCTCTACTTGCCTAAGTGGTTTGAGCTTCTGAGATGGAAGGCTACACTAATAGTACTGGAAAACCATTTCTATATATCAGCTCCATCTAGTTTGGCCAACTGCTATATTTGTTGCTGTAATAGCAGTTATACAACCTTGTAAAGGTAAAGGTTCCCCTTGCACATATGTGCTAGTCGTTCCCGACTCTAGGGGGCGGTGCTCATCTCCGTTTCAAAGCCGAAGAGCCAGCGCTATCCGAAGACGTCTCTGTGGTCATGTGGCGGGCATGACTAAACGCCGAAGGCGCACGGAACACTGTTCCCTTCCCACCAAAGGTGATTCCTATTTTTCTACTTGCATTTTTACGTGCTTAGCCACTGAGCCACTGTGTCCCTTTTATACAACGTAGAGGACCATAATATTCAGGGAGGCCAATTTAAATTAGATGCAATTTTTGGAATGACTGGATGGAAACAGCTATCCATTACCAAGGGGAAGATGACGGGCAGACTCTTCAGCATTGCTCCATCAAGAAAGAAAGGAGAAAAAAAGACTATGTGAACTAGCTTTTCCAGAGCTTACTAAGAACAAAGTAAAAACCATACAGTGATTTTTGGTCTTTTTAGTCGCAGGGCTATTCAGAAACATGTGAAGTGTGTGAAATGAGGCACCCTGCAAGTCAGAGCAGATTGCATAGGAGGAGTGTTTGCCCATTGAGAATAATTCCACTGATTGAAATGGCTATTAAAAGTTAGTGACTAGATCATTAAGGATTTACTTATATCATATTTAAGTCTGCACTCCAGGGCTGGCCACTAATTATGCTGGAAAATGATTTGTCAAGTGCCCTGGCTTTTGAATTAAAACCAAAAGTGATTAAAAGCTAATGTTTTACCCATCAACAGAATCTACTAAAATATCTACAGCAGGGGTCATAACTTGAGTACCACAATGGTGGGCAATTACACATCGTTGTGTGATAGAGTGGAGGCTTTAAGGAAGAAGAAAATGGTTGCCAAAAAAAGAAATTGCATAGCTACATAAAGTATCTCACAAGGTAACTTGGAAATAATTCAGTAATGGACTCCCCCAAATTACCATTGATCAGTGTGAGGCTCAAGAAGAAATTGTTAGGATTTTAAGTTAGTTTTCCCATATGTTAAGGTATGTGGAGGCTGAAATCTGGTCTACATTATTTTGTTTAAGCACTATAGATGTTTGCAGCAAGTCAACTGAAGAGGGATGAGAATACTGTTCCCTCGCTCTTTCTGATTAGATGCCAATAAATGCTGTCCACTACTTCTGTAATTGTATTGATTTATTAGATTTATTATGGCGACCCTATTGTAAAAGACAACATCCTAATTCAGCGAAGTAATTTTTGATCTAGGGATGAATGAATGTATTCTATGGCAGGGGTCTCTAACCTTGGCAACTTTAAGACTTGTGGACTTCAACTCCCAGAATTCCTCAGCCAGCTGAATTCTGGGAATTGAAGTCCACAAGTCTTAAAGTTGCCAAGGTTGGAGACCCCTGTTCTATGGGGTATATCTTAAACGGATGGACAAACATGAAGTTTTTCCAATGTTATTCTGCCTGCTGGGTCAAAAGAAATATTTACAGAGCCAACTATTTTCTTTTCAACATGTGACGGAATCAGCATTAACACAGCTTTAGGATGCCTAATATATATTTTTCTTTTGGCAATCACTGTGATTATTAGCAGTTCCCAAAGAGCAAATGTGGTTGAAAAACACCTTTTGTCAGATGGAAAGCTAGGTCAGGATTAGCCAGAATGGCTTGGGGTTAGATGTCATGCATTTTCCAGTTAAAAAGATAAAGGTTCCCCTTGCATGTATGTGCTAGTCATTCCTGACACTAGGGGGCGGTGCTCATCTCCATTTCAAAGCCGAAGACGTCTCCAGCGCTGTCCAAAGATGTCCCCGTGGTCATGTGGCCGGCATGACTAAACGCCAAAGGCGTACGGAACGCTGTTACTTTCCCACCAAAGGTGGTTCCTATTTTTCTACTTGCATTTTTTACATGATTTTGAACTACTAGGTTGGCAGATGCTGGGACAAGTAATGGGAGCTCACTCTGTTACGCGGTGCTAGGGATTCAAACCGCCGAACTTTCTGATCGACAAGCTCAGCGTCTTAGCCATTGAGCCACCGCATCCCTATAGATTTTCCAGTTAGTCAAATGCTAATATTTAAAAAGTATTCTTCTAAGTAACTGCTCTGCACTGTACAAAAAAACCAACCAACCAACCAATCTGACTGTAAGTTATTTCAACAAGTCCCTGCAAAGACGCCCATCAGCATTCTGCGGACCCAAACCAACTCTTCTGCCATTATTTTTAAGGGACACTCCTGTAATTTGCCAACAACAGAAGTGTTGACTGACAAGATTAATTAGTTTTAAGTGCTGGGGTTAAGCATATAAAAAGAATTGCAACTTCCCAGACTTTCTCGCCTGGACTACTGCAATGCTCTCTACATGGGGCTGCCCTTGAAGAGCACCCGGAGGCTTCAGCTGGTCCAGAATGCAGCCGCGCGGGTTGTCATGGGGGTACCTAGGTGCTCCCATGTTACACCCCTTTTAGGCGGCCTGCACTGGTTGCTGGTTGTTTTCTGGGTGCGATTCAAGGTACTAATTATGACCTTTAAAGCACTCCATGGCTTAGGCCCAGGGTACCTGCGAGACCACCTACTGCCACCAGTAGCCTCCCACCGTCCAGTGCGATCCCACAGAGTTGGCCTCCTCAGGGTGCCGTTGGCCAGGCAGTGTCAGCTGGTGACCCCCAGGGGGAGAGCCTTCTCTTGGGAGCGCCTTCCCTCTGGAATGAGCTGCCCCCGGAGCTTCGCATAATCCCCGACCTCCGGTCCTTCTGACGCGCCCTAAAAAGTTGGCTTTTCCAGCAAGCCGGCCTGGCCTGTTAATTTTAACTCATTTTAAATGTATTGTCTTTTAAATTCGGTTTGTTTTTTTGGATATGGATTTAATTTTTTTTAACTTTTGGGATGTGTGTTTTTTAATGTTGTACGCCGCCCTGAGTCCTTTTGGAGAAGGGCGGCATATAAATCCAAACAAACAAACAAACTCTTTTCTGCTTTGCTAATTTTGAGATACATTTCCCATCTAATTTCCTTTTTGTTGGACGGAAAAGAAGCAGGTCCTGATTTAGTTTGCCGAGGGCCAAGGTGGATAATTGTGTCTCTGGTATATAAGATTTGTAACTGCGTTCTATCGGTAAGGGAAGAGTAGATCTTCAGCTAAGAGATAGAGTTTGGCATTTGGGGCGGGGGAAGAGTAATTTCTCAATGCACATGGAAAGAATATTTAAGGTATGCATCTTTCAGCTCAGTGTACTAACCTAGACTCCAGACTGCACATGATCCGTGAAGCAAATATGCTAAAAAAAAATCACCAGTGTTCCTTCAGGGAAGACGCTGAACAGGATAGAAGGAGGAACCATCACGTATGATGCCTCCTCTCAGAAGGATGGGCTGACAAGACAGCACCTGCCACGAAGCAAATGTCAGGCGGCATTCAGGACCTGAATTACCATCTGCCAACCTTGCCCACTTCCGCTCATTTGGAAAACAATGTTGAGAAGCTGAGTACGAAAAAACTGGATGTAAGGGGGGGGGGGAAGGAGAAGGAGAAAAGGAACGGACAAGGAGAAAAGGAAATGAACGAAAAGGAGAATAAAAAGACGGTTTGCGGGCTTAGTAATGAAGATGGAGATACTTGTTTGGAAATTTCCTAATATTGGCGGCTCGTGAAATGTTCGCCCGTAGAGTTAAGAGAGGTTATTCTCCTAAAACCCATCCAAGTTGTGGAACTGAAGGGTAAGGGAAGTGAATATAACTTGGTGTCAAGTGCTGCATTTGCAGTGTTGTCCAAATTTGTATTTATGGATCTAAAACCAATTCCCTTGTGCCTCAGTATAGCCTGACAGACAGCTGTCGTACATACGCTTCATGACTTAGATCTCCAATGGGCAGTTTTCCTGCTCTCCCAGCCTAGCTTAGGTTCTGCAGAAAGGATTCAGAGCTGTAACTTAACATTAAAACAGGTTACCTTCTGGTGGAAGCCATGCCTGTACAATGCTTATGGCAATGAAACTTGGCCTTGTAACCTAAGACACTGACCTGTAGGTAACTCCCACTGACCTAAGTGGGAACTACACACAAGGAAGTGTACTTATCATTAAAATGTTGACTGTTCCCCCCCTTTTATAATCAAAAAACAAAGTAGCGTTGCTTTTACAGTGGTCAATTAACTACTACCACCATCAGAGCACTGATGATTCTCAGAATGATGCGTCAAGTTAAATTTGGTAGGACCAAGTTTAGAAAATTAACGGACATTGTACTGTGGCTCCAAAGAATTTAGCAGAAGTTCTTGTACTGAGAGGCCTATCCTTCTTCCAGTCAACCATGGCTACCCTCGGACTATCATGCTCTTTCAAGTTGACAATCACCTATAATATCAACTCAACAATGCATGTTCTACAACTACGTCTACTGCTACCAGTTACAACTACTACAAGGGCATGCATTTAGTTCAGTCCCACAGATACATGACACTCTAAGAACAGGCAAGGGGAGATGTGAGATGTTTTACGAACAACAAGTGTTTCAGTTGTATAAAGTAAGGAAAAGTAATAAAGAAAAACAAAAAACAAAAAAACAAAAAGAGAGAAAGTGTAGTAAAGGAAAATAATAACAGAAAGACATTTTTTCAAGAGTTGGATATGAGTCGTTCCTTGAATCGTTTTTATCTCAACAAGCAAAGGAAACATGCAACCAGCTGCTACTAACAAGAAGCTGGACACAGAGAGAGGATTAATAGGTGTGGACAAACCTTCCTGCTGAGCGTGCTCAGAAGAGCGTTTGAGAGGAGCGCACGTCCCAATGTAAGAGAGGCCGGAAAGAGTGCCTCAGAGATTTGCCCTCTCTCACAGCAGCCCCAACCAAGTAAGAGAGAAAACAACAAGAACATAACTGCTCACACTCACCATCGAGGTCATGTCATTAGATGTGTTACAGCCGGCAAGTATAAAGGACAGTACGGAACAGTGGAACCTACGGACTGAAGAACCTTTGGGGGGGGGGGCTCTGGTCAAATAAAGGGAGGACCAAAGTAGGACTTAATAGTAACTTTCATTTTTAAAAAAATAAAAATAAAGCAGCCTTCTCCAGCCTCCTGGCCTCCAGAATGGCGGGACTGATAAGCCAATGCATCTTGATGGGAGAAGACTGGTTAGGAAGGTTGGGTATCACAATAAATGGGATCAGGGAAGTTAATTTGGAAACCCCCTCCAGAGCCAGGTAGCAGGATCTCTGGCCCCTTCATTTTACAACCAGGAGAAAGAGAATGGGTGAGCTCACAATGTCATCAAGACTTAAAATAGCTGTCACCAACCTGGGGAATTCTGAGAGTTGAGGATCAACACGTCTAGAGAGTACTAGGCTGGAGAAGGCCATGTTGGAAGTATCTGACAAAGTATTTATTTTCCCCCTGCCAAGTGTTACCCCTTTTAAGGAATTCCAAATAAAATCATGTGACTTGACCTTCCCTTGAGCAACTGATACCTTTGATTCCCGAAGGGTAATATAGACATGGTCCAAACCAGATAATATGGACATTCACTTTCTGGAATGGAAGAATGTGGGCCACTTTTCCACCAATTAAAGTATGAAGTGGGAACGTCACCTGCTATCTTTTAGATCCAAAGGCCTAATTTAGCCTTATGTGGATACAAGTCTCCATACGGGGCATTTATTCTACACACTGCCTACACAGGGAGGAGGAGATCATCATTCGCCCACTCCATGGACAATTGATAGTTAAAACATCTGAACTGGGCCACAGAGGGAAAAGCAAAACAGATTACAGATGCTGAAAGTCTGCCAGAGGAAATAATCATCTTGATCCTACAGTATCTTGACAATCAACAGAACTGGCTTTCTATACAAGTGATTTTAGAAAAACCCGTGTAAGTGTCATCTCTCATCAAGCTGAATGGAGAAGCCACTTTTCATGTAATCTGTATCTTTTCAATATTGGAACAAAAATGCCATACTGATAGTGAAATTGCTTCAGAGGTCATTGTTCTAAAATGCAGGCTCATGCCAATGTAACTCAGAACCTGGTTCATTCTAACCATGTCAAGAATAAGTACAGCATTAATTTTTGAAGCGGATATCAAAGCCGGGGATGTACAGAGAAGATACGTTTTGGGACTAAAGTGGACACACGTTTGTTATTTTGAGAGCAGACTTGGGTCATTTAAAGAAATGGCAGCCATAGAGCTATTCCTCATACGTAAAATTGTTGGTGCAATAGGAATAAGTGATTGCAATACATATGAATTTACTATAAGGCAAATGTGTGAGGTCTTCTCCTTGCCTGCTTTTCTCTTCCGTCAGGATAATTTCAATTAATCCTGAACTTTCTATTTCTGGGCAAGCAGGCATATTTATCAACAAACCATAAGGCTGTAAGATAAAGGTTCCCCTCGCACATATGTGCTAGTCGTTCCCGACTCTAGGGGGCGGTGCTCATCTCCGTTTCAAAGCCAAAGAGCCAGCACTGTCTGAAGATGTCTCTGTGGTCATGTGGCCGGCATGACTAAACGCCGAAGGCGCACAGAACGCTGTTCCCTTCCCACCAAAAGTGGTTCCTATTTTTCTACTTGCATTTTTTACGTGCTTTCAAACTGCTAGGTTGGCAGAAGCTGGGACAAGTAATGGGAGCTCACTCTGTTATGTGGCGCTAGGGATTCAAACTGCTGAACTGCTGACGTTTCTGATTGACAAGCTCAGCATCTTAGCCACTGAGCCACCGCATCCCTTTTAAGGCTGTAGTCATTTATTATTTAGATTTCTTTAAACCACCTCTGATAAACATAAAATCTGGACATGTCTTGGCGCAGATGCCTGTGGAGCTAGTATTTTGTTTTGCAGAATAGCAAATTCCTTTTAAATTTTGTTTAAAGTTAAATT
Source organism: Natrix helvetica (assembly GCF_964273705.1). Taxonomy (NCBI): domain Eukaryota; kingdom Metazoa; phylum Chordata; class Lepidosauria; order Squamata; family Natricidae; genus Natrix; species Natrix helvetica. The sequence continues at coordinate 288,158,389 of NC_138552.1, read as the reverse complement.
GTATTTAATGCATTAAACAGTAGAATGGGGACCTGGAGGAAATGATAGTCACAAGCAGCACAATTTTGGAACCCGCTGGTTACATTTTGTTTAAAGTGTAATTTAAAATATTATAGCGCATTTACAGGAAAGCTAGGTCACCATTCCTACTTAGAATCAGGAAAACAGAGAGAAATATCTGTGTTTATCTACTCACTGAAGGTAAGTAAGATTTCAGGGAGAAAACTCTTATCACAGAACATGCCAACTCTGGTTAGAGTGCTCAGCCAGGCAGGCCCCAGCCAAATTTTATCAGATGTGAAGCCAACATGAAGAGCTAATTGTTTAGTTGTTGTGAGCTGCCCAGAGTTGTTGGGAATTGGATGGCATAGAACATTTTATAAACCAACCAACCTTGAATGAATCTCTCTTTCTCTCAACTCTTTTAGCCTAACCCATATCCAAGCACTGTTGGGAGCACTGTTGGGAGAAATATTATCTTTATTCAATTTAGACCAACCAGGGATAAACCAACCCAGTTTAAACTGGAAGTTTAAAAATAAATAATCAAGACAGCGGCCACAATGCCAACATTGAGGCTCTGCCCCTTTTTAAGTGCACTGGAAAAGGGAAGTGTCTTCTGAACATTCCCCTAGGGTAGTGTCGGTGAAGCTTTTCGGCACTGAGTGCTGAAATGGGAGTGCACGCGTGGGGGGGGGGGGAGCACCGAAAACCAGAGGAGCAGCTCCTCAACGCGCATGTGCATTGAGGAAACTGGAAGAGCAGTTCCTCAGCACACAAACGTGCCCCAGGAAACTGAGCTTCCGGTATCCGGCACGCATGTCTTCCTGTTTCTGGTATGCATGAATGTGCGAAGACCAGCTCCGCTTCCTGGCATGTGCGTAAGTACCAGAGAGCTGCTCTTCCTGTTTCCGCCACTCCCACGTGCATGAGATCAGCTGGCCAGCATGTGCTGGAACCCGGAAGAGCAATGGGCGACGGCTGGCATGCCCAGAGAGATGGCTCTGCACGCCACTTCCGGCACGCGTGCCATAGGTTCTCCTTGCCCACACCCCAGAGGCTATAAATCCTTCTGGGGGGCTACACAAGTGGCTCTACCCGACAGCTGTATCTCTCTCCTAAATTCCTGAGGATTTCGGAGTGTCCAAGGCGTTTACGATCTTTAAAAAACGCCTCTACAGGCTATTGAGTCGACAAGCTCAAAAAAAGCCTGCCCGCGACGTTCGTAGCACAACCCGGAAGTCTGGGAATCCCAGAGTTTTCAATCCTGCCTTTCTTCTCAAAATGGCTAATGTCTGACTAGTGTTAAAAACACCTAATCAATTTTAAAACAAATGAATAAATGCCTGCTAAAAGAGAGTTGCCTTTACTGTTCTCTTCTAAATGCTATGGGAATTAAGGGGAAACTCAGCTGCAAAATCATCAAGTCCTTCCTTCCTTGCCAGTCACTGGTAATGTGGCGCCTAACGGGGCCTTTTCTTGCAGATTTTAAAAGCCAAGCCCAACACAAGAACAGCAGTGTCCCCCCCGAGACAATCAGGGCCTAAGCTGTTCGGGCTTTATGATCAGAACTCGACAAGCTACTGATAACCAGGAAAGATCTTTCAGCACGTACAATCAACTTAATCAAGAGGAAATCCCTAAGAGCTGGGTAAATTGAAGGCTTACCATTTGGACATTAACTTTCGTGCACTTTATGATACAGATGGGATGGGGGGGATTTAACTTTAGGTAGTCTTAACATGCTCCGGCTGATGCCACCTGTGTTATATTGCTGTAATCCTCAAAAATTGAGGGCAGTTGGTTCCAATTTTTTCCCCCATTTTCTCTTCTGCTTTAATGAATCAGGTCTGAGCCCCAATATGAAACCGACTTTACTCCACTGGCCCCGAATCCATTTCACTATCAATGCTACACATCTCTTTGATAGCAACAGCTATCAAATCATCTGTGATAAAGGGAGCTCCTTCTGAATATGCAGACATATTTCTCCCTCTGTGGCAGAGTATGGGAGGGGGATGCGCACCCTATGCGTTCCATAGGGTACCATACTGATCTTTACACTTGCCATATAGATTGTTGTTAATTTGGGTTAGATTTAGTTTTGTTATCACAGGTTAATTTTTTTTTAAAAAAAACCACCAAATTACAAAATATTGGTTTAAAAAATAAAATAAAAAGCAAATTATTTCAAGCAGAAAAGCAGGTGAGTTACAGCAATATTCCAATCAAAATTGGGACCTCCACGAATGTCAAAGTTCATCGCCTAAACTTTTCTAAGAGAAAATTTCATGATACCTTTGCAAAATAAAACTGCAATTGTATTTGGGGGGGGGGGGGAAGCACAGGAAAGGGGTGTGGAAAATATAGATCTTTGTTTGCATCAAGGATAAAAATCAGTTTAAAAGCAGGTTACGGAAAATACCAAAGGAAAAAAATAATATTACCATAGGTATTTAGCAAATCAACCCCACTGCGCTCAAATTGGATACCCCCTTTATTAAAGTAACATTAAAATGGTATTAAATCATCCTTTGTAGCCTTCAAAGCAGTGCCAGTTTGCATGGAACGGAGTTCTCTAAACATCTCACTTTGGACTCTAAAGAAATCCAGCCTTTTCCCCCTCGCCCCAAGTTCTCTTGGGGGTAATTAAATGCTTGGCAGCCCTTTCCATTTGGGGGGGGGGGCAGGAGTTGGAATTTCATCTGAAGAGACCTAGCTAAATGGGTACAGAAGCCCCACACGTATGAATAAGCTTCATCAGAAGAGGGCTGAATAATTTCCCCCCACTCCCCAATTGTTTGCTCCAGGTCTCAATGCGTAACCATTTGGCTGGGGACTGGTGGGGGACGGATGGACAAGAATGTGCTCTCCAATTGCTTCTTGCTCCCTTGACCCAACTACCCAGTTAAAATGAGCAAAAAACAAAATGGCCGAAGACAGCAGGCATTCTACAGAGATTAGCAAGCAAGGCAGATTAGGGAGCAATTCAACTCAGTGAAAGCAGCAAGCCCACCCCTGGTCCTTGCTCAGCCCTTAAGAATTTGAAGGTGTGAACAAGCCAATGCAGGAAAAAGAAAAGGGCTTGGTAAGTCTTAACAGCCCTCTCATGATGGAATCAAATGCTTGATTATACTTTTGTTTTTTTAAAACAAAAAACAACCGTCAATGTAAATCGATGATTTAACTCCTCCCTGTAGTGGGAGAGGCAAGACAGTGGAGGGTGGGGGAAATGTGGAGCTTGTCATGAGAGGACAGTAAAGAAAAGGGTGAACATTTTTCCCCCCACAAAACTTGGCCCAGAGTTTGCAGAAGGTAACAAATGCTGAAAATGATACCCGAGCTAAAGATGCGTCTGGAACAAATACCGTTGTGGACAGAATTGTCATCATTTCTCCCTGGAGTAAATGGTCACTAATTCAGGTCCCAGGCTGCACGTCAAATTTCTACACTGCTGTGTAGTCCAATTGTAAGTCTTATACCATGCTGCTACTGAGCCTGTTGAGGGCTAAGAATGCAACCGTGGCTTCAGCCTACAGACATCCAAGCAGGCCACGTTTTCCACGGCAGCTTCTCACCGTCCTTTCCCCATTCCTGCAGCTTTCTTAAGCATCAAGCCAGCTCTGGAGTTGGAGATTTCTCAATTCAGACATCATATTAAATTAGGTTTACACAAGCCACAATATGATTTTGGATCCTGATGGGCAAACAATGGTTGTCGGTTCTGATGTCACGCTCCATTGTGGCTTAGTGTCATCGTTCGGTAAGAAACAACTGGGAATTATTATTTCTCCAGAATCCTTGTACATATCATTGTCACAGCATTCACCGTTCAATGGGAAGAGAGGCAAAGGGAGACTATCTGGTGCTGGAATCACTTACCCTAACCAACTCTTGATTTTTATAATGATAGAAATACAAATTCCATTCCTATTCCAGATTCATGAATGAGCTATGCAACTGCCAAATAGTTGAAAAAAACCCTCTGATTTTAGAGCTACGACAGGCAGCCTCAAGAGATCCAACGCTGACACAGATTCTTATGTCCTGATCTTGAATTTTTTCAGCATTTAAGGGATTTGAAATATTCAAAATATCTCTGCCTTGGACTGGGGTGTCCTTGAGAATAATACTTCCTTACAAACCTAGTAGTTGCAGATGGAAGTTCACTGCCCTAGCAGTTGGGAAGCTAGCAGAAGAGGAAATATGACATTGTTAACCCAGTGCAAACAACTGAGAAATGTCTCTTTTTTTTTTCCCTTTTAAATAAAATATTCACCCAACAGCTCCGCAGGCTTAGCATCTTTCATGTCCTGGCCTCTGTTTGTAGCATGTGGTTTTGTTTAGTGGTCCCATCCCAAAGGGGAGGCACATCAGGGTAAGTGAAGGAAAGCTGTAGCCACACAGAAGGGCTTTTTTTCCCCCTGGCCCTGCCTCCTCCAGGGCCTCCCCTACCTGATCCTCTGGCTGCTGCCACCGCTGCTGCTGCTACTGGTCCGTAGGCCGCTGCTGGAAAACCTGGCCATGGGGAAAAATAAAGAGCATAAGAGGAAAGAGGCAACAGAAAGCCGGTATAACAATGGCTGCAACATAAGAGGTTGGGGCGTGTAGTTTGGGGAGGTGCCTGTTGGTCGATTCATATTTGACTTTTCAGAGAGCTGACTTTTGGGACTCCTTAAGAGTCAAAAGCATTTCAGAGGATATACATCTCTGCAAAGGAGGCAGGTTGCTACCAGGGATGGGCTGCTAAGGGTTCGTTCGTGTTCGGGCGAACCCGTAGCTAACGTTATGGCCGGTTTGGAGAACCTCCAAATCCCACCCCCTAGCTGGCCCCTCCCCTCCCCTCCCAGGAGTCTCCACGCAGCCTGTTTTGGATGCGAGGTAAGTGCAGGGCCCCTGCAGAGGCTCGGGGGGGGGGAGAAACGGGCCTTCTGGAAGTTTCGGAAGGAAAGCTCGAGGAAAGCCTCCGGACCCCGGGGAAGGTGAAAATGCCCCCTCCCCCACTGTGGTGCAGTAAGGCGACCACCATGGCCACACCCACCCAGCAACTGGTCAAAGAACCCATTGCTGAAATTTTTGAAGCCCACCCCTGGTTGCTACCAAATGTACATTAGCCTGCAACAGAGAAGGCACTTAGGATTTTTCAGTGTTTTGTTTCCTTTTCATTTCTTCTAATAATGGACGAAAAAACAATAGAGGCCTGATCATTTGGCTGCAGAGATGCAAGGCCGATTTGACCTCAATCATATTTTGTCACAGGATGCTGGCAACCTTTTGTGAAGTTGAAAAAGGCTGCGCTGGAAGAGACTCCCCAACATCTCCTCCATATGACTCTGGAAGTCAACCCCCAGCCTTCTTCCTTTTCCTCGTGTTGCAAAATCCCTCCTTCCTTTTTTCACTTTGCTATTTCCGAAAGTCATCCAGAAGACTAGCAAAGAGGAAAGGAGATGGAGGAGGGACCAGGAAGAAAAAGGCTGGAATAGAGGCAGATGGGCAATATTTTTTTCTGATTTAAGATTCCGGGGGAAAAAATACTTTTATTTTCCTAATTTTCTTCTGAAAGAATTCAGGTAACATACCCTGAGACATGCTTCAAAGAGTTTACTCATCTCAGATTTTGATTACCAGTTTGGATTGTGTACAGGCAAGGAAAAGGGGGCAGTCACAGTCGGGGAATAAACTGTTATTTGTCATGTAAATAACCAAAGGTGAAAGAATAAAAGAGAAAATAGAAAAACAGAGGGCCAAGGAACTACAAGTGTTCTAATTCTACATCTACTCCCACAGCTACATTTATCGCTACCAGAAAAAAAAAATGCAGAGATCAACAGGCTTTAAAGTATCTCTAAACTACTGAAAAAGATCAATTAAGTGATACATACTTGCATTTAAATATGGTAATAGGGCTGTTGGGGGAAAAGAAATTTCTGTGTAAATAAGTACGGAACTACCTCTAGCTAACCTGGGATTTTTTTTTCAATCACCACCCCATAGAACATTGGTTTAAAGACAGCAAACCCCATCTTATGAAAATACAGATTTTAAATGTGGAAATGTATAGCTGAGTATCATCAGCATACAGATGATATCCCACCCCAAAGCCACGGATGATCTCGCCCAGCGGTTTCATGTATGTGTTGAACAGGAGAGGCGAGAGCACCGACCCCTGAGGCACCCCACATGTGAGTGACCTCCGGGTCGATCTCTGCTCCCCTGCCAACACACGTTGCGTCCGGTCAGAGAGGTAGGAGCCAAACCACCGTAAAACGGTGCCCCTGACTCCCAGCCCCTCCAGCCGGTGCAACAGGATACCATGGTCGATGGTATCGAACGCCGCCGAGAGATCTAATAGGACCAGGATAGAGGAACAGCCCCTATCTCTGGCCCTCCAGAGATCATCAACCAATGCGACCAAGGCCGTCTCCGTGCTGTGTCCGGGTCGGAAGCTGGACTGGCGCGAGTCTAGATAATCTATTGCTTGTTGACACTTCCAACATTTCGCTGATTTGTCTTTAAACATCTTTGCTAATTTTCCAAACATTTTGTGTAAGTTTTCTTTGTAAGCTGTTGACATGGTTAATTTATACTTCCTTTCCCCTAGAAAAGGAAAGTTGTTGCCACTTTTCTAGCTCAATCGTGTGGCCAAAATTCTTTGCCCAAGTTAACATTGTATCTTTAACCACTTCTTCTTCTAACCTAATTCTTAATAGGTAGCTATATAGTTTCTTAATTATTCTTTCTTCCGTTCCCATAAGTATCTTATCCAACTCCGAAGTTCCTAAGTTAAAACCATACTCCCTTTTATCTTTTTCACATCTTGATTGTATTTGCAATTGTGAAAACCATTCTCTATCAATCCCTTGTTTTTCTAATTCTTGTTTTTGTTTGAGTTCCCCCCTTTCTGTTAAGAGATCTTTATATCTAATAATATTTTTCATGCTACTAATATTTCGATGAGTCAATCCTTCCATTGTTGAAAGCCACATTGGTATTTCTAAATAGTGTTTCCCTTTCACTCTTTCCCATATTGTTAACAATCCATTCCTTACAAAATGTCTTTGAAATAGCCATGTGCCTTACTTTTACCATACCACAAAAAAGCATGCCAACCCAGTTGCAAATCATGACCCGCCAATGTCAATAATCTTGAATTTCTCAATAATATCCATTCTTTCATCCAAGCTAGTCCCGCTGCTTGATAATACAATTCCCAGTTTGGTAATCCAAATCCACCTCAAACTCTTGCATCTTGCAACATTTTTATATTAATTCCTGCTTTCCCCCCCTCTATATTTCCTCACTATTTTATTCATACTTTCAAAGTATATTTTCTCTAATTTTATCGGTATTGTTTGGAATAGGTATAGCAATCTTGGTAATATATTCATCTTTACTACTGCTATTCTTCCCATCAATGATAATTGTAAGTTTTCCATCTTTCCAGATCTATTTCTATTTGTTTTCTCACCTTATAATAGATATCCTTCTTTAGTGTTACACACCTTGATGTCAATTGGATACCCAAATATTTCACTTTTTTCACCACCTGTATGTCCAGTTTCCCCATCAACTCTCTTTTCTGTTTTTCTGTCATATTTTTCACCAAAATTTTTGTTTTAATCTTTATTAATTTCAAACCTGCTACTTCTCCATATTCTTCTATGATTGCAACTAGTTTTGGCTCTGTTTCTATTGGACCCTTCAGTATAAACACCAAATCATCCACAAATGCTTTCTAATTTATATTCTTCTTTCGTGACCCGCATACCTTTTACCTCTTTATTTTGTCATATTTCTCTGTTCAAAATCTCTAGTGTCAGTATAAATAATAATGGCGATAGTGGACATCCTTGTCTAGTTGCCTTCGTAATTGCTATCTTTCCTATCATATCACCATTTACCATTACCTTTGGCGATTGATTATTGTATATTGTTTTAATCATATTTATAAATCCCTCACCAAATCCCATAATTTGAAGTTGCATTATCATAAATTGCTAGCTCACATTATCAAAGGCCTTTTGTCCATCCAGAAATAACATCGCCATTTGCTTCTCTGGGTGGGCTTCATAGTACTCTAGCATATTCAATACAATTTGCATATTGTCTCTAATCTGTCTCTTAGGGAGAAATCCATTTTGGTCTATGTGTATGAATTCCTTTAAAAGTCATTCTTTCTGCCATTATTGATGCAAAAATTTTATAATTCACATTTAATAGTGAAATAGGTCTATAGTTCTTTATTTGTTGTAGATCTGACTCTTCTTTAGGTATAAGCGTTATATATGCCTCCGTCCATGTTTCTGGTATCTTTGCCTCCCTTAGTAAGTCATTTTTTAAAAAACAATTTTTATTTGTTTTTGAACAAGGACAAACAAACATAAAAATAAAAAAAACCATCTTCCATTACAAATTGTAGAAAGTGTGTCAGTTGGTTACAGTATTTCCATGCATCTCTTCCATAGTCACCACCTGCTTTTCGTATCAAATCACATATTTTAAATTCACCTATATTCATGTATATCACAATTATTATATCTCAACCTTAATTTGACTATAAATGTTTTTACATCCTTTTATATATAATATTCAAAATCTAGAATAGGATTATATGATAACATTCCATTAAATCATCCTAAAATCATCCAATCACAATACATCTTTATAACATATTCTAGATAAAACTTTTAAACCTCCTCTCATATTCTCCATGGGTTGTTTATATAAAATTTCATATTATCAAACTAATATATCTTTATGTAAGTCATTAAATAGTTCTAACATTACATTGCTTAATGCTTCTTGTAATGTTTGGTATAGTTCTGCTGGTAATCCATCTGGTCCTGGTGTTTTCCCCTTCTTTTGCCTTTTGATGCCTTCTGTTATCTCCATCATTGTAATTATTTCTTCTAGTGCCTTCTTAAATTTTTCTGGGATTTTAGTTATTCCAGTTTTCTCTAAGAATTGCATGTCATCTCTGATACGAAATAAAATTCTGCCAACTGCAACTTCCACACATCTGAAAGCTCTGCATTGGAAAAGTCTGTTTTATCCAGTGCACTTAAACCCCAATTCTCACTATATTTTCTTATGATATTACACATGGCAGCTGGACAAGATATCAACAGTCATCAGGAGCAATACAAGAAAGGTACTTCCTTAGGCTATGTATTTATCAAACTTATTTGCCGCCCAACCTGCAGTTCAAGGCATTCAAGGTATACTGAAAGGCAGAGTTTTTAATCTATGGCGCTGATTGTTTTCTAAATATGACGGATGGCAAGCTTTTTGGAAAGATTTTGCCAGGTTCCACTGGGGATCACTTCTACTAGTTCTAGAGACGGCAATATTATTTGGGATGAAATTGAACGCACAGGAATGCTGCAAGGTGTCTTTTAAGAGGGTAACAGTGGGAAAATGGAGTCATGCCAAAGAGTGGAATAAAATCATAAATTCTGTAGGAATGTTGAATCATAGGACTGCAGATGTAGACAGAGCAACTGGGAGAAAGCCTTAAGATATCGATAATTTCTTTATGGCTGGGCAAATTGTTTAAAGCGTGAGTGAAGCCTGCATGTATCCCTGATTATTAATATCATTAACTAGTTGATAACCCAGCATTGCCCAAGTATTTATTTATAAGGGGGAAATGTCCGGACCAAACGTAATTTCTAATGTTGGATTATTATCCTTTACCAGAGGGAGCCCCCTTGTGGAGTACTGTGAAGCCGTTACCATGGCAATTCCCCCTGGGCTGTACAGTAAAAGCCATTTTATGGCAGTGCAGTAGAAGCCATTTTAAGGTGCAACAGGCCATACCTTAACAGAACACACAGCCTGAGGGGTGTTACGGGTGTCTTACACCCACAGTATTTGTTTCCAGAGAGTAAGTCATCTATGTACCAAGTTTGGTTGAAGTTTCTCAAGGCTTTCCAGAGTTATGCTGGAGAAAACACACACACATACACACACAGCCATATCTATCTATATCTATATATCTAATTATTATTATAATAATGATATTGTTTCCTTTCAGAAAAAGAAAGCTAATAAGAAAAAAAAAACACTGAAGGGGATTACACTGTTAAGTGTGCCTGAAAAGTCATTTAGCAGAGTTCCGATTGCAAGATAGCTGAGCTGACAAAGGAAAGGCAGAGTGGCTTTCCTGTCAAGCGTGACGTATGCAAACCTGGCATTTGCTCTCCAGCAAGTCACCGAGAAATATATGAATGTGAGAAATAATGTTTACCATGCATTTGTTGATATGCAGATAGTGTTAGATGAAGTGAATAGGCTTGAATGGTTTCGCGCAAATTGAAGGCTGCCTGCTGAATGTGATGAGTTGCATATGATGGAAATAAAGCATGTGAGAACAGTTCAACATTGTGCACAAAATAAAACAACGATGTATATAATACCTCTTTGGTGGCTTAATATATTTACGGGCTTATAAAGGAGAACTGTTAAAAGTATAACATAAATATTATATTTAGTCCTGTCTCACCCACGTTTTGAAATCTGATCCTTGACATGACATTTTAAAGATGGGGGGGGGGGGGAATGCTGCACATTCTTGTTTACAGCTTTTATCTCCTGGCAGTTATCAGTGTGCCCTTCAGAAAACCATCTAGACACCTCATTTACACATTCTGCCAAATTGCCCAGAAATGGCGATCTCTAAAAGGAGGACAAAATCTTCTACGGCACAGGGTCTTATTTTGAGAATAAAAGAATCTAACCAAAAACTGCCAGAGATACAGTTCGGAGATTATGCTTTCAAGTTTCTGCTGCCAATCCATTCCAGCTGTTTGCTTCCAAGAATGGGAAGAATACCTGCCGGCCATCCTCAGGATGACTTTGGAAGTTTCTTTTTATCACCACAGATTTTATGGCCCTCATTGTGAGGAAGACATGCTTCAAAGCATGCCTAGATCTGCTTGCCCACTGTTATTTCCAATGGTTCGTGTGCTAGGCTTTACAGGAAAAAAGAAACTGAGTCTGATTCGGGGCACATTCCCTAGTCCCGTGATGGGGAACCTATGGCATGCGTGCTACAGGTGGCACACAGAGCCATTTCTTAGGGCACACGAGGCATTGCCCTGTCAGCTGCAGCACGCATACACACACTGGCCAGCTGATTTTCAGCTGATTTTCGCTCTCCGGAGACTTCCCTGAAGTCTCCGGAGGACGAAAAATGGCCCAACGCGCAAACCTGAAGTCCGTTCCCAAATTTCTGGTTTGCGTGTTGGTCCGTTTTCGCCCTCCCCAGGCTCCTAGAAAGAGTCTGGAGCCTGGAGAGGGCGAAAAACAGGCCTACCGGAAGTCAGAAAATGGGCTGTTTCCGGCCTCCCGGGGGGGGGTGTTCACTCTGGAGAAGCAGCAGGCACAGGGGGCATGGCATGGGGAGCATTAAATTATGGTGGTGGGCACAGGAGCTTTTGGCACCTGAGGTGAAAAAGGTTCGCCATCACTGGCCTATTCCAACAGATGAAGGGCTGAAGCTACTTTGTCTTGCTGCCATAATTAACTATGGTCTTCTTTCCCACATCAATTTAAATTTAACACCCAGGAGTCAGTTTCTATCCCACTAAATGTTTCACAAATCACCTGCAAACTCAAAATGGTTAAAAGATAAAGGTTCCAACACACATCTGTGCTAGTCGTTCACGACTCTAGGGGGCAGTGCTCATCTCTGTTTCAAAGCCAAAGCACCAGCGCTGTCCGAAGACGTCTCTGTGGTCATGTGGCCGGCATGACTAAACGCCGAACGCACACAGAACGCTCTTACCTTCCCACCAAAGGGGGTTGGAGAGTGGTACGATCAAAATATGCCACAATTCAGAATGTTTGCTGTGGCAACTGAACGTTTAAAAATGGCACTAGGATGCCAACTTCATCACTGCATTAGCCAATTGTTGAAACACGCCTACTCCATCGACAGGTTCCCTCACGCTCAGAAAAATGAGCCAAATGCATTTAGAAGTCCTAAAGTGGATTTTGGCATTCCAATTAGTGGATATTTTACAATTAATGTTTTGAGTGGGATCCAGCGCTGCCTGAGAAAGCCCACAGGATTTTGATCAATTTCATGCTGCCTTTATGTATCAGCAAAAGCTAAAGCCCACAATGAGAGCTGAATTTTTCACAGACATTTTTGTCCCCTTGCTTCTTGCATCCATAAATAGGCTTTCTAACTACTCAAGCTGCTACGATGAGAAGGCTACATCTAGTTTTGACAATAATGCCCTAAGTCCCAATTTAGTGAGTAGCTGTCTATGAGCTTGTGTCTTCCCCAAAGTACTAACAACAGTTTGAAAGGAGGAGTAAGAGAGAGTGGAGAAGTGGGGTTATTTATTTAACATTTTTGTAGGTTAATTCAGTTCTATGACATTACATGGATGCAGTGACGTGCGGTGAGGTTTATGGCTGGTGAGGCTGGTGACATCATCAGGAAGGCGGGGAATGGGACCACGTGTGCTGGAGGCTGAGGCTGCCTCAGCCTCCAGCACACGTGATCCCATTCCCCGCCTTCCTGAGCGTGCTCCGCCGGCTCTTGCTCCGCAGTCCTCAAAAGCGACTGGGGAACGACGAGAACCTTCCTGCCTCTGCTGGACTTTGCACGCTCCTCGCGACTGCAATAGATGTCCAGAAGTGGCAGGGGCTGTTGGGCTGGAAGCCCAAACCCCATTAGCCACAAAAGCCACTTCTGGATGTCTATTGCAGTCGCGAGGAGCGCGAGGTAGCCAGAGTGGCGCCGAGGCCGTCCGGCGGGTGAGCGACCGAGGATCAGGCTGCCTGATCCTCCATCGCTCGCTCGCTTGCTCTTTTGTCCGCCTGGATGGCCTCAGCCGGATGAATGTCTGGCTACATCCGTCCGGCGCTCCCGGATGACGAAGCCACGAAAGCGACTGGGGAACGACAAGAACCTTCCCCCAGTCGCTTTCGTGGCTTCGTCATCCGGGAGCGCCGACAACATTTCTGCCTCCGCAGCTCCCGGGCGCAGCCGGCCGGGTGTATATAATATTATAATATAGTATATATAGTATATAATATTATATACTATTATTTCATGAAGAGAGGTGAGGCTCTGCCTCCCCTGACCGCACGTCCCTGTATGGATGTTATCATCTACCGTCCATTGAACTTAAATGAGTGTTTTATCCAAGCTAGCCAGTTCCATCCTTTACTTGAGCTATTTGATCTTTTGCCTACTGTTGATGGGGATGGAATTTGTGAACTGTTATACACAAAAAGCAGATGCTCTGCTCGAAATAAAGCTCTTCGACTAAAGGAAGCCTGGCTTGATTTTTCAGTCAAAGGATCAGTTTAAATGAATGGCTTTTGTGAACAAATCCTATCTAGATGAGTTGGGGGCTTTGGATATCCCATTTTCTTTTGGATTCTATCTTGAATTATCACTCTCTTACTAATTGGTATCAGGCAAATTGATTGGGTTTTTAGTCTTAAAATGTCATTACAAGCATGATCGGGTTACAACGACCCACTTTTAAAAATTCGACTGTTTTTACTGTTGTGAAACAAAACAAAAAAAATATTTCACACTGCGTAACTATAGTCACACAATATAAAGTCCCCCAGCCCAATATAGCCTTTCTTTATGGTCTTAGTCTTTATTTAATCTTTAACCATTCTATATTATCTTCTTTATCCTTTTACCATTTTGTAAGCTGCCCAGAGCCACTACAACGGTGAGGTGGGCAGTACATAAATTTAATATATAAAATAAAAATTATTTATTTCTTTAAATCAGCAATGCTCAAGCTTCTTTATGCTAAGAGTCTGTTCTGTCCCAAGCCTCTAATATATACTGACGCAGACTTGGCTGTCGGCCACAACTAAGGAGAGATAAGCTACCCCTTGGCTAGGAGCCCAGAAAATTATTTTTATGAAAACAAGGCTTAGACTCACGAAATTCTCCCAATCTTTCACTGGAAGTCATTAAGAAGATGTTGGATAGCTATTTGTCTGAAATGGTATAGGGTTTCCTGCCTAGGCAGGGGATTGGACTAGAAGTCCTCCAAGGTCCCTTCCAACTCTACTATTGTATTGTATTGTATTTCACTACGCCTGCATTAATAAACTGTTGTTTCCTGCAAAATTCCCCTCCCGTCGCCCCACCTATAAGCTCTCCGGGAGGGGCCAATCAGTAGCCACCTGTTCCTATTTCCTTCTGGGAGCCTTTTTCCAAAGCTGCTCCCTCCTCCTCACAGCCCTATGCATAAGCACATCAGGGACAGCCTCCCTCTGTTCTTCCTCACTGCTCCCTGACTCAGACACCATCTGGTGGCCAACAGGCCTCTCTAGTCCCTGCTCTGACTCCGAACACCCCCCAGAGTCTTCCTCAGCCTCCAGGGTAGTCCCATAGTATTCATCGCTGTCAGATTCCACCAACAGCTCAGCCGGCCGCTGTTGGGCCACAACAGAGTCATATTTCTTCAGAAGTACTGTCATAGGTAAAAAGCCCATTCTGACTTCTTTTTCCTGGCAATCTTTTTCTCCTTCTCTCCTTTCTGACCCATGCCAGAGAAAAGAAAGGCCATTTTTGACAAGATCCTAAACCCACTGCTATCAAAAACCTCTGAAATTAGACTGAGGGCCATATGTAATCTGATGGCAATAGATTGCTTATTTCACATTAACGTTGACTAGTAACAAGGACATAAGCCAAACATATTTTTTTCTGGGTCAAATGTGACTTTTTAATGAGACGGGAATGGTTAGTCAAACCAAGGAGTCAATATGACGTAGGTTATAAGGTAAAGGTAAAGGTTCCCCTTGCACATACACTATCTTGCCAAAAGTATTCGCTCACCTGCCTTTCCTCGCATAGGAACTTACTATAAGTGACATCCCATTCCTAATCCATAGGGTTCAATATGACGTCGGTCCACCCTTTGCAGCTATAACAGCTTCAACTCTTCTGGGAAGGCTCTCCACAAGGTTCAGGAGTGTGTTTGTGGGAATTTTTGACCATTCTTCCAGAAGCACACTTGTGAGGTCACACACTGATGTTGGACGAGTTTATGTGGCCTACCACTTTGTGGCTGAGTTGCTGTCGTTCCCAAACACTTCCACGCTTTTATAATACAGCTGACAGTTGACTGTGGAATATTTAGGAGCGAGGAAATGTCACGACTGGATTTGTTGCCCAGGTGGCATCCTATCACAGTTCCACGCTGGAATTCACTGAGCTCCTGAGAGCGACCCATCCTTTCACAAATGTTTGTCAAAACAGTCTGCATGCCTAGGTACTTGATTTTATACCCCTGTGGCCATGGGAGTGATTGGAACACCTGATTCTGATTATTTAGATGGGTGAGTGAATACTTTTGGCAATATAGTGTATGTGCTAGTCGTTCCTGACTCTAGGGGGCGGTGCTCATCTCCGTTTCAAAGCCAAAGAGCCAGCGCTGTCTGAAGACGTCTCTGTGGTCATGTGGCCGGCATGACTAAACGCCGAAGGCGTACAGAACGCTGTTACCAAGTATTTTTCTATTTGCATTTTTACATGCTTTCAAACTGCTAGGTTTGGCAGAAGCTGGGACAAGTAACAGGAGCTCACTTCGTTACACGGCACTAGGGATTCGAACAGCCGACCTTTCGATCGACAAGCTCAGCGTCTTAGCCACTGAGCCACCACATCCCTTTGAATTTAAATTAATTTTATTTATTTGTTTTTAAAGTTGCCATCTTTCAGCAATTTGCAAGGAAAAACATCAATACTAAGCTACAAAACAAAAAGCAACTGTATCATGCTCTAAAACTGAGCACATAAGCCATTCAATGGCATTGTCTTAACTAATTTAAAAAAGCCCACTGGAAGAGCTCCACTTTAACTTGCTTCTGAAGATCAAACAAGATCAAAGCAAATATAATCTCTGGTGGTAAACGATTGTACACTAACATTAGAGAGAAGCAGTTCCTCTTAAACTCAGCATTTATAATGTCCTGGTAAACAGGGAATTACCATCCGTTCTTTCTGAATTTATTTGCATCAGATAGTTGATTCTGGTTTAAAGAAGCAGTCCTCCAGGTACCTCAGCACTAATCTATAGGGGGTTTTATCGATTACTAGTTGATAACCCGGCATTGCCCAAGTATTTATTTATAGGGGGAAAATGTCTGGATCAAACGTAATTTCTAATATTGGATTTTCCCCCTTAGCAGAGGGAGCCTCCTTGTGGAGTAATGTGAAGCTGTTACCATGGCAACTCCACTGCGCTGTACAGTAGAAGCCATTTTATGGCAGTACAGTAGAAGCCATTTTACGGCAGTACAGTAGAAGCCATTTTAAGGCACAACAGCCTGTATTTTGACATAACACCCCCCCCAAGGGGTGTTAGGGGTGTCTTACTCCCACAGTATTTGTTTCCAGAGATAAAGTTATTTGTGTACCAAGTTTGGTTGAAATTGCTTGAGGCGTTTCAGAGTTGTGCTGGAACATATACACACTCAGGAATTCCTGGGGAAATCTTGGAGTTGAAGTCCTCCAGTCTTAAAGTTGCCAAGGTTGGAGACCCCTGGGTTAAAAGCATTGGTTTAAATTGCACCCATATACTTATTAGCAGCCAATGAATAGATCACCACAGAGAATTAATATGTTAATGGTATCTACTGCTAATTAGCATAGAAGATGTTGCATTGTATGCCAACTATAGTTTCTGAATGGTCTTCTAAGGTACCTTCACCCCTCACAGCTCCTGCCTTCCTAAGCAAAAGCTTATGAGGCACCACAGAAAACAAGAGATATTCTTGTCTCCCAGTCAGCAAACACAGGAAATGTCTGTGGTGTTATATTATTATGAATCATTTACTTCTTAAAAAAAACAAAAACCTTTGTGTATTGATTTACAATGCTTGGGTAAACACAAAATACCTTGCTGGCTTTTCTCTCTCTCCCATAACAGTAATCTGCACAGCTCCAAGGCAGTTATAACTTCCCTGGATGTTATATTAAAACTGCTATTTCAAGAGTTGAAATGAAGAGCCGTGTCAAAGCTTAGTGATAAGTTGCACACACACACATTCATACACACAAACACACACACACTTCCAATAGAAATGATCTACAGCCAAAGAGGTATTACATGGGCTGCAATTGTGGTTTCAATACATGGAGCCCAAGCAAGGGTGGGTTGCTACAGATTTGCCAGGGTTCGGGAGAACCCATAGCTAACGTTATGGCCGGTTTGGAGAACCTCCAAATCCCACCCCGGATGGTCCCACCCCACCACTCCCGGGAGTCTCCACGCAGCCCGTTTTGGGTGCGAGATAAGTACGGGGCCCGTGCGGAAGCTCGGGGAGGGGGAAAACGGACCTCCCGGAAGGCCTCCGGAGCACACGGGAGGCAGCTTTTGCCCTCCCCGAGGCTCGAGTCTGTGGAAGGCAAAAATGCTCCCCCCCCCCCGGGCAGGAGGCCGACTAGGCCACGCCCACCATAGCCACACCCATCAATTTCATTGCTGACATTTTTGAAGCCCTCCCCTGAGTCCATCCTAAGTATCACTTACTGAAACTGTTAACTGTTTCCAGGCTCCAGAAAGAAAACCTCAGATCAATTGAAACCACACACACACACACACACACACACACACACACACGTTCAAATTGCTGAAAGAAGAACTACTATGGAAGAATATAAAAATATATCTGAACATATGAATGAAGTATTCCTTGCGGGACACCGCTGGCTCTAGAGAATGTTTATACGGCCTTCATTCTGGCAGCTGGCAATAGCTGTATGGCATCTTAATTTTCAATGCTCATTCCTTAAGTAAGAAACCCAGGGCTGCCTTCCCTCCCTAACCACGAAGGCAGCAGAGCTTCATATCCAACTTGTCTTGTTGATCCCATTCTGCAGTGCAAATTTAACAGGGCACCAAGGCTTGGTTTTGTAAAAACAGAAGCTGCTTTTTCAAAAGCCCGGCCTTTGACCATTGAAAACCTAACCTGACTTGAAAATTTTTGAATTAAAATGATCAGTTGTTGACACAGCATGTGATAGAATACCAGAGTTGGAAGGGATGTTGGAGATCTTCTAGTCCATCCCCATGCTTAGGCAGGAAACCCTACACCACTTCAGACAAATGGTTATCCAACATCTTCTTAAAAACTTCCAGTGTTGGGGCATTCAAAACTTCTGAAGGGAAGTTGTTCCACTGATTATTTGTTCTAACTGTCAGGAAATTTCTCCTTGTTTTAGGTTGCTTCTCTCCTTGATTAGTTTCCACCCATTGCTTCTTGTCCTACCATCAGATGCTTTGGAGAATAGCTTGACTCTCGCTTCTTTGTGGCAACCCCACTGCTATGTCTCCCCTAGTCCTTCTTTTCATTAAACTAGACATACCCAGTTCCTGCAACCGTTCTTCGTGTGTTTTAGTCTCCAGTCCCCTAATCCTCTTGGTTGCTCTTCTCTGCACTCTTTCTAGAGTCTCCACATCTTTTTTACAACCAAAACTGGATGCAGTATTTCAAGTGTGGCCTTACCAAGGCCTTATAAAATGGCATTAACACTTCACGTGATCTTGATTCTATCCCTCTGTTTAATTAAGAGGGAGAATTCAAGAGAGGCACTTTTACCTGGCTTCAAAGGTTCTGTAGGAGAGCATCACTTCAGTCCATCGTCTACAAACCAGGAACAAGAACACACAATGGCGCCATCTGGAAGTTTCGCAACCTTGGTGCCACTGCCAAAATGGCGCTGTTCCCAGTCACAATCCCACAGAAAATTAAAAATCTTGAAGAAAGAATCCTGACAACCCTGACCTTAATAAGGTAACAGAGTCCATACTATGCTCAAACCCTGCAATTTCCTGTGAGTCAAGAAGCTATATATTATTCTATAGTTATTAGGACCATCGTGTTTTAAATTTTATCATTCATCCGCTTGGGACACAAACTGAAAGTCAATTATGTTGGCGGAGTGGGGATGGCTGTGCAACATTTATGTAACCTACGGTATTTTGTTTGTTTGTTTGTTTATTGGATTTATATGCCGCCCTTCTCCCAAAGGACTCAGGGCGGCGTACAACATTAAAAAAAACACATATTACAAAAGTTAAAAAGAAATTAGATTGAGTATCCAAAAACAAACCCAATTAATACGAACAATAACTTTTTAAAAATTGAATTAAAATTAACAATTAAATCAATCATTTATTTTATTTTGTTCAGGCCAGGCCAGCTTGCTGGAAAAGCCAACTTTTTAGGGCGCGTCGGAAGGACCGGAGGTCGGGGACTATGCGAAGCTCCGGGGGCAGCTCATTCCAGAGGGAAGGCACTCCCACAGAGAAGGCTCTCCCCCTGGGGGTCGCTAGCCGACACTGCCTGGCCAACGGCACCCTGAGTAGGCCAACTCTGTGGGATCGCACTGGACGGTGGGAGGCTACTGGTGGCAGTAGGTGGTCTCGCAGGTACCCTGGGCCTAAGCCATGGAGCGCTTTAAAGGTCGTAATTAGTATCTTGAATTGCACCCGGAAAACAACCTACACTATCTTGTAAAGTTTGGGCGGGTCCAGTTCCTAAACATTTTTCAAAGCATTGAATGGTTGTCGTTTGAAGACATTTTCCTTTCCAGAAAAAAAAGGTGCCATTGCATATTACTAAAATTTCGAAAAGGCACTCCTGGTTATTTTCTTGACCTGAGCACCCAACAGCAGGGTGGAATCCCAAAGCACTTGGAGATAAATCTGAATCTTCAGAAAGGCAAACATGTCTAACCAAGGAAATACACTTATAACACAAATAAAAGCATAGGGTAATTTATCATTGATCATAATTCATGCATTTCATCAGTGATTTAAGGCAACCGTTTAGAACCCCTCCTTCTTCACTAAAGACACTTTGAAAAGAAAAGGCAGAGCTTGATATGACTAAAGCTCGCCTTCTTTAGATGTGTTGGCTTGCAGGTCATATTGGGTAGAAACTTTGTGCAGTCCAACACATCTCAGCAGCAGTGACTGGCAAAGGCTGTTTGATGCAAAATGTTGTAACTCTCATTAGAATCAAGATGGAAATTCTGGCTGTGTTCTGTACATTGCAGGAAAACCTTTCTGATCTTGGTTCCACCGTGGCTGCAGCAAAAAGGAACACTACAGGTAATCCTTGAGTTATGACTACTTGGTCAATAATAGTTCAAAGTTATGGCAGCATTGAAGAGATGGTACTTAGGTTTGGTCCTCTCAATTGCAGCCATGGCACTGCACCTGTCATCACATGATCAAAAATTCAAGGGGGCTTGCAGCCTGCTCACACTAATGACTGAAGGAGCACGGGCCTCCCACCTGCCTATCTCTCCCCCCATCTCTGCCCTTTTGGCAACCCTGCATAGCGGCACTCCTTGGAGGCAGTGGCAGCAATGGGACACAAATAGAGGCTCAAGGACTTTAGCAAGGCCAATCAGCTGCCACCACACCCAGGCCTCTATTTCAGCCCCTAGGCCACCCCTGCCGAGAAGGGCTGCCTCGAGTCCTGTGCTCCAAGCCACCCCTGTCCTCTGCGTTCCACTCCTGTCATTCTGCCAGCCTCGTGCTCTACTGCTCCTGCCACCCTGCTCTCCCCAGTTGATGCTGCCTTCCTCTTAGTGCTGATGAGGCACGCCAAGCCTGCCCCAAAATGAGGCAGCCGCTGGTTGTGCCAGGCCTTCTTGTGGAGGGCGCTTGTGCTGTTCTCTAAATAGCATAGACTTTTCTCACAATGTTTTGGGAGGCTTTTGAGGCCTTTTGAAACCTTACGAGAACGCTACCCACACCATGCTCCAAATCACATGGGCTGATGTCTGATAAGGACGTGCACCAGGGGTGGGATTCAGCCGGTTCAGACCAGTTCGGGAGAACTGGATGCTAATTTTACATCTGCTTTTCCAAACCGGTAGTTGGAAGGACTGGCTGGCCCCGCCCACCCCACCCCTGCCTTTCCCAGGAGTCTTCATGCGGCCCATTCATCATGCCAGATAAGTGCAGGGCCCATGTGGAGGTTCTGAGAGAGCGAAGAATGGGCCTCCTGGAAGTCTGGAAACAGGCCCATTTCCGGCCTCCTGGAGGTGCATAAAAAGCCTCTGGAATCTGGGGAGGGCAAAAATGCCCCCTCCCACCATGATGCAGGAGGCCAAGTAGGCCATGCCCCCCCCCCCATGGCCATGCCATCCAGCAACTGGGCAGAGAACCCATTGCTAAATTTTTTCAATCCCACCCCTGACCTACACTATTTGGAGATCAACATCAGGAAGAAGGCTGGAAATGGCCAGCAGTTGGCATCGGTAATTGGAGGAAGGCTGCAAAGATCAGCTGGAGACAGTAGGGTAGCAGGGTCAGTGAGCATAAGGTGGCATAGCAAGCAAGGGCGGCAGAGGGGATGGAGTGTTTAAGGTGGCCAAAAGGGCATAGATATGGTGCGGGGGAAGATAAGATGGGTGTGGGAAAGAGGAGGCCTTCTGGGCTGACAGGGGCCAAACTGAGAGTGGCTTGGATGGAGGTGATCCCTGCTTAACAACTGGTAGGATCCAGTTAAAGGACCACAACAGGGAGAGCTGGAACTGCCATTGCTAAACAATGCAGTCATGTGACATCACATTTTATAGCTGCATTGCTTTAACGATGGAAATTCTGCTCCCAATTACCCCTGTAACCTGAGAACTGCCTGTATATATTAATAGTACATCCTTTTGTAACACACAGCTTATGCATTTGCTCAGCTCCCATTGAAACAAATATACACAAACAGGCGGATGTTCAGAACATTGCTGCGTTAGTAACCTCCAGATGTGTTGGTCTCCAGTTGCGCTGATTGACAACTCACCCCAATTCCCTGATTCCTGAGAATTGTAATCCAACACATCTGGAGAGCAGGAAGTTGGGAAAGGGTGTTCTACAGAAATTATTAAAAGCACTACAAGAGGCATCCAGAGTGGCATCAAAAAAAGAAAAGAATTCTACTAAAAAAAAAAGTGCAGTTTAAAAACTTAATTGTAAGAAACTTGCCTGGATAACTGGGTTTGATTGAAGATCCCACCGAAAGCACTAAAAATCCACAGAACCAGATACAGGCATTACTGGGCAGTATATAAGAAGCTATAAACTGATTTATAAAAATTAAAAAAAAAACATGGCTAAAGTTTCGTCCATTTCCGACTCCTTTTTTCTCTGATGTCCCCTCACAAAAATAGATTTACCCTGAATTTAAAATGCTAAGTAGGTGTAGATAAATAAGGACGACCCAACTTGGAAATGTCAAAAGAATACTGCTGCATTCACTTCAAAATATATTTTTAAAAAAACCACCTCACCAACCTTTGGCCAAGAGTGCTTTGACAGCAGCACGTGTTTCCTTTTGTCATTCAATTCTGCTTTAGTTCATTTGTTAAATTATTAAAATGTATTTCACCTGCTTAGGTAATTAGCATGTTAGGGGCTCAGCAGTGCAGGTAATATGAAGTCATTATTAAGAAAAAAAAAATATTGTATTCCAGCCACAGCTTAAGACAAAGAAGAGGGACCAGAAAAGATTCTGTGAGACCTGGTTTGCATCTGTATAAATTCTGGGCCATTATCATTTTTACCCCCGCTCCCCCAGTAAACAGCCCACTGGCTGCATTTTTCTTCACTTGGAGAGGTGGATGAAGTTCAGACAGGGCAGGATAATTGTTGTGCAAGGGGGAATCTTAACAAAATGGAGAATAAATCTAGAAGATGCAGAATCTTTCATATTTAACTGCCTTTGGCATAGGTTGCTGTTTCTTCCTAGTAAGCAAGTGAGGTAAAATAGCTTCCAGCTCGCTTCCCTAGCACCCAAAATCAGAGGACTAATGGTGCTTGGAATATCTCTGCCCTCACTCACCCTTGACTAATTATGTCTGAGGCCAGAGATGGGCTGCTGGGGTTTCGCACGGGTTCGGGAGATCCTCTAGCTAGAATTCGGCCAAGTTCAGCGAATCCCCAAATGTCACCTCTGGCTGGCCATGCCCGCCATGCCCCTCCCAGGAGTCTCCAGGTGGCCCGTTCATCATACCAGATAAGTGCAGGGCCCATGTGGAGGCTCGGGAAGAGAAGGAAAATGGGCCTACTGAAGGTTCCGGAAGTCTGTAAACGGGCCTGTTTCTGGCCTCCAGAACCCGCGGGAAACAGTTTTTGCCCTCTTGGAGGCTCAAGGAAAGCCTCCGGAGTCTGGGGAGGGCGAAAAACAGGCCTACCGGATGTTCCAGAAATGACTTGTTTCAGGCCTCCAAAGCACGGGGGAAGCAGTTTTCACCCTCCCAGAGGCTCAAGGAAAGCCTCCGGAGCCTGGGGAGAGCGAAAAAACAACGCACATACCCCCGCCGTGCTGCAGGAGGCCGACTAGGCCATGCCCACCATGCTCACGCCTACCCAGCAAAGGAGCAGCGAACCCATTGCTGCCATTTTTGAAGCCCACCTCTGTCTCAGGCCCAGGCACTAGGCAATGGCTGTATCTTCTCTGGCACCATCAGAGGTGGGTTCCTACTGATTCGGACGAGTAGGTAGTAACTTGGCCTGCCACACCCCCAAACTGGTTCTCTTGGCGTCGCCATCTTGTTTTTTGCTTCTGCGCATGCGCAGAAGCAATTTTTGGTATCACGCATGTACGCATAGCGCATATCAAGTGTGCGCATGCATGCAATGCGTCCCTGAGCAAACCGGCAATAGCAGCAGCCGGAACCCATCTCTGGGCACCAGATAAAGCTATGGGCCAGCTGGAGAATTGAAAACTTTAGATTCATTTTCTGATCTTGATCTGCAACACAGAATACGAGAGCCTTCCACGTCTGGGAGCTTTTTAAATCTGCTAGGCTATTTCCCCCAAGATTCCTTGTCCCACACATACCAGCCTAACTCATTGATTCTAATTCGTTTTACTAATGTAAGCCATTTGGACTCTGCCATCAAAAATGGATTAGGTGATACTGCTTTCCTCTTTGGTCTTATCTGTTCCCCGGGCATAGAACCCTTGCATTAAGCAAGGTTGCTTAATGTGAATAATGAGTAGTAAAAACTAAAAATGGCTGATCTTGTCCTCTTTTCAATTGGCCTGTTCCATACAAATACTTAAGAAAAAATATAATCATTAAAAAAACATTTAATGACTCCCAAGTTGGGGCTTGACTCCTGGGAATATGACTACATCCATGTATTGCAGTGTAAATAAATGACCAGCTATTGCTTAATAGTGGGATGCTATTGTTTTTTTTTTCAACTTTATAATATAGCTGTCAGCACTCTAAACAAGTCCATTCCTGCTGAATTTTACTCATGATTAGGTGAATTCAACTAAGTGCTACTATTGGTCATAAAAGACCGTGGAAGAGCAATATTATATGCCAGTCTTGGGATGGTGGGGAAGTCTTTATTATCTTTTGTTACCACCACTAAACCCCTTGGAGGATTTATAAATTATTTCAGTCTCTAGAGCACGGGTGTCAAACCCGTGGCCCGCAGGCCGGATATGTCACATGCTGGCCACCCACACTCTGATTTCAGCAAAGGGGGCAAAATTTATGTGACGAAGTGAGTTTGACACCCCTGCTCTAGAGGAACAAAATTGGAGAGAATATAAGGAAGATACAGGTTAAGAAAGAGTCACATTTACTTAATTCTTTTAATTATCTAGAAGATCTGTAAGCATATTATCCTGGTTCTAACATTATTTTGAAACTGTCTCTCCGGCAGACACAGAGGCTTTTAGGCTTGGTCTCTGAGCCTCCTCCAGTCCTGTTCTTCTGTTGTGGCCCACTCTAGTGGAGCTGATGGCAGACTCAGACAGTGAGGAGGTTGGAGAGGAACAGGGGCCAGTCCTGGAGTCTGGGGAAGGCTCTGATGAGGGCTCTGCATCGGAGGCAGAAATGGGGCCAGGGCCGTCTGACAGTTATCAGCTGCCTTCGGAGTCGGATATCAGTGGGGCAGAAGAACCTGCCCTGTTCCCGATGTGCGCATGTGCAGAGCTGCCAGGAGAAGGGAACAGCTAAGGAATAAGGGCCGACTGGTGAATGGCCCCTCCCATAGAGAATAAAGAGGAGCGAAAGGGGAGGGGAGTTTGCAGGAGACAATTAGTCAATTCATTAGAGTGAAGATCTGTTCCTGACTTCTTGCCAAGTAATTACTGCTACCGCGTGGCATTTGGAAGATATCGGCCTGGCAGCTCTCCAAGCCTGATAAAAGGTCTGTAGTTGTGAAACCTCATGAAAGACTGTTTGCCAGGACTTTGCTGGAGAGGAATTCCCTTTAACCCAAATAAAAGAGGTTTTATCGTGACGAGGAGTCTGCTTCATGCTCTTGGAAAGCCTAGCTCAGAACATCTTCTGAATGTATTTCCCTTTTTATCAGGTTCCCTTTTCCTGGTAGAATCTCACCTGAAAGGGGTAGGTCACCTTTGATGATAAGGTGGTCTAATGGTTAAGACACCCGCCTAGAAAGCAGGAGGCCATGAATTGAAGTCCCACTTTAGCTATGAAAGCTAGCTGAGATGGATGCCAAGATGAAAGAAAGGGTGGCTAGAGACAGGAAGCAGATCGTAAAAGACTTTAGCTTCTTTGCTAGCTGATTTTCAAGTCCCAACTGAATAATTGTCACGTTGTATAACACATCTTGTATTTGAGCCCGCTGAACCAATTCCAGGAGCGTTACACACAAACCAAAATTTGGGATTAGTTCTAACACTTTTTCCCCTAACTGCAGCTGGTGTAAAGACTGAAGTTTTGAAGGACAGGATGAAAAGCCTGCAATCAAGACAATGGCAATCAACAATGCTTGAGTCCAGGCCAAGAAATTAATTTGAGAAAAAGTTTCAGACAAGTAAATCCCTCCCTAGATCACATGAAGGGGAGGGGGAAAACATATTCAGATTTGTAAGGTTCTGTCACTAAAGCAATTACAATAAAAATCCTATATGACAATGGTCTCCAACGTTGGCAACTTTGAGACTTACGGATTTCAGCTTCCAGAGTTGAATTTGAATTTATTAGCGCTTATAGACCGCCCCCTCTCCCGAAAGGGACTCGGGGCGGTGTACAGTCCATGTCAAAGAACAAAATTAAAACAATTAAAATTACTAAATGGACAATATATATATACAAATATAAATAGATGGATAAGAGGAGGATAAAAGATGTGCAGGACTGTATTGCTAATAAATAATTAAAATAAACAGACATTAAAATCCCAATACCCAATAAAATTAAGTCTACAGAATAATCCCCTTAAAAACCAGTAAAAATATAAATGCCAGGAGATAGGCGTTGAAATTATGCCAGGCCAGCCAGTCGGAACAGGTGAGTCTTTAGTTTCTGCCGGAAGGAGCGGAAGTCGGTGATGGTTCTAATGTCGGGGGGGGGGAGGTCATTCCAGAGGGTTGGGCCCATCATAGAGAAGGCCCTACTCCTTGGCGTCGCCCGCTGGCATTGCCTAGCAGACGGCACCAGGAGAAGCCCCTCCCTGTGAGAGCGAATTGGCCGCTGGGATGTATGTGGGAGGACGCGATCCCGCAGGTAACTGGGCCCTATGCCATGGAGCGCTTTAAAGATGGTGGTCAAAACCTTGAAACGCACCCGAAAGATCACAGGCAGCCAGTGCAGCTCGCGCAGGAGCGGTGTTACATGGGAGTACCTGGTACTCCCCATGACTGCCCGCGCGGCTGCGTTCTGGACTACCTGCAGTCTTCGGGCGCGTCCCAAGGGAAGCCCCATGTAGAGAGCATTACAGTAGTCCAGGCGAGACGTCACCAGTGCATGAGTGACCATGCGTAGGGCATCTCGGTCCAGGAGGGGGCGCAATTGGCGCACCAGGCGAACCTGGTGGAACGCCCCCCTTGCCACGGCTGCCACATGGTCATCCATTGACAGCCGGGCATCTAGGAGGATGCCCAAATTGCGCGCCCGTTCCACAGGGGGCAGCTGTTTGCCCCCTATGGCCAGCGCTGGAATCAGCTGACTGAACCGAGGTGCCGGTAGCCACAGCCACTCAGTCTTGGAGGGGTTGAGTTTGAGTCTGTTGTCCCCCATCCAGACCCCGACGGCTTCCAAACACCGGGACATCACTTCGACAGCCTCACTGGGGTGGTTTGGGGTTGAAACGTACAGCTGAGTATCATCAGCGTACAGATGGTATTCAACCCCAAAACCACGGATGATCTCCCCCAGCGGCTTCACATATGCGTTGAACAGGAGGGGCGAAAGGACCGATCCCTGCGGCACCCCACAAGTGAGTGACCTCAGGGTCGACCTCTGCCCCCCCGTCAACACACATTGCGACCGGTCGGAGAGGTAGGAGCCGAACCACCGTAAAACGGTGCCTTCGACTCCCATCCCCTCCAGCCGGCGCAATAGGATACCATGGTCAATGGTATCAAAAGCCGCTGAGAGATCTAATAGGACCAGGATAGAGGAGCAACCTCTATCTCTGGCCCTCCAGCGATCATCCACCAGCGCGACCAAGGCTGTCTCTGTGCTGTGTCCGGGTCGGAAGCCGGACTGGCATGGGTCTAGATATTCGGATTCGTCAAGGTGTCGTGGAAATTGCTGCGCCACCACATTCTCAACAACCTTCGCTAAAAAAGGAAGGTTGGAGACTGGACGATAACTAGCCAGCTCCATTGGGTCCAGTGAAGGCCTCTTGAGTAAGGGCCTCACCACCGCCTCTTTCAAGGCAGTTGGTAAGGATCCCTCACCCAATGAAGCGTTCACCAGGCCCAGAAGCCAGCCTCGTGTCACCTCCCAGGATGCCAGTACCAGCCAGGAGGGACACGGGTCCATTAAACATGTGGTGGGCCGCAGCCATCCACGCAACCTGTCCAAATCCTCGGGGGCAACAGAGTCAAACTCCTCCCAGAGTGGTCTTACAAGACTGACTGTTGACGGCTCGTCCGGGCCACTGGAGGGGGCCCATCCGCTCCGGATCTGAGCGACTTTGTCCTGCAGATATTCCCCAAACTCCTCTGCTCTACCCTGCAAGGGCGCCACCCGCGCCCCCTGTGATAGGAGGGAGCGGGTCACCCTAAACAGGGCGGCAGGGCGGTTATCCACGGACGCAATAAGAGCGGCACAATGTCTACGTTTGGCCGCTCTCAATGCCACAAGGTAGGTCCGTAAATAGGATCTTACCTGTTTTCGATCAGACTCGGAGCGTGAGGACCTCCACCTGCTCTCTAGACGTCTCCTATGGCGCTTCATCGCCCTCAGCTCCTCGGTGTACCAAGGGGCTCGGGCGGATCGCTGCCGCAGGAGAGGTCACAAAGGCGCAACCCGGTCCAAGGCCCCAGCCGTCTCCATATTCCAGGCGGCCACTAGGTCCTCCGACTGAGCGCAGATCAGGGCTACAGGTAACGGCCCAAGCTCCGTCTGGAACCTCTCCGGTTCCATCAGGTGCTTGGGGCGGTACCAGCTTGGATGAGCTGGCTCCGCCTCCTCGCGGTGAGGGGTAGCGACAGGGAAGTCGAGCCGGAGACATGAGTGATCTGACCATGACAGGGGAGTAATAACTAGGTCCCCTATTCCCAGATCACTCGTCCACTGTTCAGATACAAAAATAAGGTCCAGTGTGTGACCACCCTCGTGTGTGGGGCCCTGAATTAGTTGGGTCAGGCCCATGGCTGTCATGGAAGCCATGAACTCCCGAGCCACCTCAGATGCTGCTCCCGTCGACGGCAGGTTGAAGTCCCCCATGACCATAAGCCTGGGGATCTCAACCGCCGTCTCTGAGATCAGCTCGAGGAGCTCGGGCAGGGCCGCTGATGTATAGTGAGGAGCCAAGTATACAATCAGCAGGCCCAACTGCCTCCCTGGGCCCCATTTAACACCTAGGGACTCACAACCGGGTATCTGAGGAACAGTGAACGCTCTCGGAGGAACAGTGAACTCTCTCAGAGAACTCTGAGAATTGAAGTCTGCAAATTTTAAAGTTGCCAAGGTTGGAGACCCCTGCTCTATGACACTTTATTTTAGTCTGGTTTATCTTATAGGACTAACCTTGGAGGTGACTAAAATATTTCCAACGTTTTGCTGGCTGATGATTAAAATAAAGAGACTCGGTTTCATCTTTAGCAGCATTTCATCATTCCCACTTTGAATGACCATTGGAAAAAAAAGGACTAATTCTATGCAAGAAGAAATTACTGAATGAAGAGCAGAGGTGACACCATTTTGAATACTTTTGAATATTTTACATAAACTTCATTAACGGTGACACCAAAATGACACCATTTTGAATACTTTACATAAACTTCATTAAACGGTGCTCAAATGTTTGCAATTCAAAATGTTATTTTAATTGGTTATTTTAACTTTATTAAACATATTTTATGAACACATGATATAAAAACCTATTAGTATATTACAGTATATTGTAAGTTATTGTTATTAACAGATTAATACTTGGTGGGTAGAATTAGAAATAAGAATAAGCCACACAACTAATCGATTGAGGGTAAAGAATAGCTAGTTTAGTACCACTTTTTATTTCAGGACAATCCTTTATAATATGAGCATTGAGCAATGCCCCGTTTATAGCTACAGGAAGTTTCCTATCAGGTTGCTTGGCAGTTTTAAAGCAAAAAAAATAGTTTGCGATTTAATTTTATTTAAATCAAAATTAATATTTTTTAAATATTAAATTAAATTACATTTATTTAATTTACATTTAAGTAAGTTTCCTATCAGGTTGCCTGGCAGTTTAAAACCTTTATTACCTCCAGTTCCTGACGTTTAGGAGAAAAAACTAATGGCACATTTACAGAAGAAAATCATTGAAAAGTAATCAGGGTCCAAAATAGGACAGATTTTTCAGAATTGTTCAGTTCTCACCTGAAAGATGCTCGTGAGCTGACATTATTAGCCAGCTGATACTCTTAGATTCTTTATCTAATATAAATGGCTAGATGAAGCACCCACTTAACAAATGGTCTTGAATCCTGATCCTTTAGCATCTCTTGGGCTGTATATCTTTCTGTTTCAACGGCTGTGAAATCCCAACGTTAATGTTTGGCATCTCTTGGTAGGCTTGGGAAAGATCCCTGCCTGAAAACTTGGGGAGATGATTCCAATCAACCCCTGGATGTATCAGACTATGATTCCCAGAATCGCAGTCAGCTGCAACACAGCACAAACTATATATATAAAAGGCAAATACCACTCACTCATCACCTCCAGAACCGTAAAGCCTACAAACTTGAAATTTGGCACATATGTTCTTCCTGGCTTCTAGGTGCTTGCTAAGAAAGGATTTTTTGAAATGACCATCAGGTAATTAGTATTTCTTATACAGTAATTAACGTGCTCTGATGCTAAGGAGTTCTACTCCCCCTCCCCACCTGAAAAGAACTCTGTTCCAACTGCCAGTTGCCTCACATTCTACTACCTCAGTTCAAATTGGCAGACATTCCACTCCTTCACTCAGGAGTGGTCTGGGGCTCCTTACAGTACTAAACATACAGTACCTCACCATAATGTCCACACCTTCCACCTATGGAACTGCCTCCAGACTCAAGGCAGCGGGAGCGATGTTCCCTTATGTGTTTCAATCACTATCCACCACTGAGCCAACAGATTGTGAACTGAATTTCTCCTGCAAAGGCCGACACCTAGCTTCGTTGCAAAGCACGGGTGTCCAGCTAGTTATATTATATAGTTGATCTGTCATGTATTCCTGTGTCAAAGAGGAAGATGATGTGGGTACAAATTCATCCAGGAAAACTAGGCTACGTGATGTCCATATCTGAACTTAATGAAAAGATTAATGTGCATGTCAGGCACGGAAACTTGACAGAAGTTACATCCTGTTCTTCCCTAACCTGCTCTTGAATTCTATTATCATCCGAGCATCTGACATTGTTGAAACCAAAACCAGCAGTTTTAACTGATTAAAAAGCATGTATCCATGTGAGTTTGTATGTACAGAAGCCCCCATTTTCACCACTTTATTTTATGCTGATTAAAGATTAAAATGGAAAGTTCTGATAAAGTCATTGGGGGTGATTTAGTGTATACTTCGTGGGGGGTGGGGAGATTGGGACGAAGAGGTTGTCAGCACTTTGTAGGTAAATAAAAGGGGCCGCAGAGCTAAAAATTTAGACTTGGAACAGCCCAAAATGAGCTGGAAGGGTGAGAATAGTATTGCAGAGCCAAGCAAACTTGAAGAAAGCACTCCTGCCTGATATCAATCTAATGGTTTTCTTGAGTAATTGCCATTCATTTCAGTTGTGCAGAAAAAGTTTGGGATAGTTAGTGGAATCCATTGTGCAGAATATTTAAATCTCTCCCCACCCCCCCACCCCACCCCAAATGTGTGTATTTGTTGTTTGAAAATTATCAAAACTCAGAGTTTGGTTCCTGGGGGAAAAAAGACTGGGGGATTTAAAGAGCTTGCTGGATCAGAACACAGCTTCAACAAGGCTAGATGCTTCCAGAAATGAGTCCCTGAAGCAACTTTCAAACCATGAGGTCATATTTGAACATTGCCTTGTATGGTGAAATATAGGGGATGGCCCTCCCAAATGAGGCACCTATTAGGTGCTACTTCATTCCTTTTCTCAGGTCAGGCAAAATCATTTTTATTCCATTCCATTTCTTCATTCAATACTGTGTTAACCAACTTTACATTGCAATTACTTATGACCTTTAAAGCGCTCCATGGCTTAGGCCCAGGGTACCTGCGAGACCACCTACTGCCACCAATAGCCTCCCACCGTCCAGTACGATCCCACAGAGTTGGCCTCCTCAGGGTG
Organism: Natrix helvetica; assembly: GCF_964273705.1. Lineage (NCBI taxonomy): Eukaryota > Metazoa > Chordata > Lepidosauria > Squamata > Natricidae > Natrix > Natrix helvetica. The sequence continues at coordinate 288,126,649 of NC_138552.1, read as the reverse complement.
CCGTTGGCCAGGCAGTGTCGGCTGGTGACCCCCAGGGGGAGAGCCTTCTCTGTGGGAGCGCCTTCCCTCTGGAATGAGCTGCCCCCGGAGCTTTGCATAATCCCCGACTTCCGGTCCTTCCGACGCGCCCTAAAAAGTTGGCTTTTCCAGCAAGCCGGCCTGGCCTGTTAATTTTAACTTATTTTAAATGTATTGGTTTTTTTAAATTCGGTTTGTTTTTTTGGGATATGTATTTAATCTTTTTAAACTTTTGGGATGTGTGTTTTTTAATGTTGTACGCCGCCCTGAGTCCTTTTGGAGAAGGGCGGCATATAAATCCAAATAAACCAAATCAAACCAAACCAAAGGATTTTTTTTTTACCCAATTTAATTTCTCTACTTTGGTTGTTTACATGCTGTATACTTTTACCCATGATCTTCAGTTGGCAAGGGCTATGCAGTTAGGGGTATGCATTTCTAATCTTACTTTATCTTGCTTATTCAAATCCATAGCAAAGTGGCTTTCAGAAAATAACAATCTGAGGGGAAAAAAACATTTTTCCAGTATACTGTAGGTGGGGGAAATGATGATTATATAGTTGCCAGAAACTTGAATTAATGTTCATAATTATTCAATCATGCACCTAAGATTATATTTATCCTCCTCCTTTGTTTAATTGCCATCCCCATCATCCTGTGGGACAGCAGATATATTGCTGTCCCATTCAGTAAGAGTCTGGCAAGAAATAGCAGATCATCTGACTTGGTCTCTCCACATATTATCTTTAGTGAAGCGTGCAAACCAGCGCCTGCATTTCCTGCGTCAGATGATAAGAGCACATCTTTCCTCTTCTGTCCTGGCCACTTTTTATAGAGGCACAATTGAGAGTATTTTAACAAACTGCATCTTTGTTTGGTTTGGGTGACAGCACTGCCTCAGATAGAAAGTCCATACAGAGAGTGGTAAGGACAGCGGAGAAGATTATAGGAAGCTCACTTATCGTTATTCAGGATACTGCTTATAAGCGCTATGTGCTTAGAGCTCAAATTCAAAACTCACGCAAAAGAGAAGAAAAAAAAGAATTAAAAAAACAGATGGAAAAAGAAGTAGTTTGAGGTTTTCTTTCTTAACTGTCTGATGTTGATAGTAATATGCACACATAGGCCTTTTCTTTCCATTTGCCCCTTTCATGAATCTTGCAGTAAACCCCAATTAATCTGTGTTATGTGTTTTTAAGACCCAGTTGATAAAAATCATATCTTGTGAAATAGGCAAGTAGTCTGCAAAGTGAAATAAGAGAAAATAATAGATTAAATTGAAAAAAAATTCCTGATCTTTTTTTCTTAAAAACTATCAAACAATTGTGATTAGTTTCAAAAAGCAGAATAATCTAATAAAGTCTGCAAGGGGTTGCGGAGAATTTTTTTTAAAAAAAGGAATAGAGTTTATGTCAGTTTTCACGGAAGTTAAATCATTCAGAGAACAATGAGGCTTCTTTTTTAATTAAGCGCACACAATATTTCAGCTTTTGCTGCTAAAACATGGGAAAGAATCCTAAATGCTCCACATGGATTACATTTGTATGTTTGCATCTGTGCCCAGGTAGAAGAGAATTCTTCTTCATGGCCACAGAATCTTAGACTACCTAGATTATGTTTCAAATAATAAAAAAGATTCCTGATGATAATATTTGTACAACAGTCGAACAGTTACTTATGGAGGTTGTGGGTTTTCCATCTCTCAAAGTTTTAAAAAACTTTTAAAGTTTGTCCAGTCCCTTAAAATGTACTCTTCAAGGACATCTTAAGGACTTTCTCTGATTATTACAGAGAGTTGGGTCTTTATAATTACTTCAATGAATTGTAACCCAATTACATATTTCGGGCACTATTTACTTACGTATAAAAGGTAATTTCTGGAAGAAAGGTCCTTAATGTAGTTTACATTTCAAGCCATGAAACCATAAGTGAAAACAATCCACCACAAAGCATTAGTCAAAACAGGCAAAACATTTGTAGGTCCAAGCTGGGCAACCACAGGTGAGGAAATGTGTGTTGAGATGGAAATGCTGCTTCTTGGGTGCTTATGTCATAATGCAGGGGTGTCCAAACTTGGGAACTTTAAGACTTGTGGACTTCAACTCCCAGAATTCCCCAGCCAGGCTGGCTGGGGAATTCTGGGAGTTGAAGTCCACAAGTCTTAAAGTTCTCAAGTTTGGACACCCCTGTCATAATGCTACTGGCTAGCCTGTAAAGGGCAGAGTCTGGGTTGTGACATCACAATATTCAGTTCATCATTTTACCAACACTGAGTTTTATAGGATTTGTGGGCCCTTCCCATCAGAAAAATAATGGCATTAAAATATTTCATCAGTTTCAATACTTCTTCATATTTTTACAGAGAAACAGCAAATGGCAAATTATATATGTATTATTTTATAATCAGTTGTTTCCAATTAATCATGATATCTATTAGATATCTTCAAAATTACAAAATTTTAGTATTTATTGCTATGCCTAAAATTATAAATAAAATCCTTGATTTGATGTTCCAACTAGGCCTTTTTTTAATGAAAAGGCATCAAAATAAAGAATATCATTTTTATTCTGATTAAAAAATGAAAAAAAAAAAGAAATCATGGGCCCTGGGAACTGTGCCTAATGGATAAGCTAATCCTGGTGGCAGGGAGAGAGAATAGGATGTGGTTTTGCTACGGCCCTGAAGCTTAATCTGATGATAGAAGTATATGTGTCAGGAGCTTCTTGTCTTATGGTGAGGTGTGGGAAGAGGACTAGAGAACAGATGAAAAAATCAAGTTTCCCTCAAGCCAAGCTAAATCCCTGTGACTACACGGAGGCATGTTCCTTAAATAGCCAATTTTTACAATATTGCCCAAATCAGGACCTTGTGCCTTATCTGTGTAATTGTAATAAAGTTCCATTACTCAGCCCTGTTCAGAAGGCTAAAGCTCTGTACCACTAGTCACGATAAAGTAGAAATGAAAAGTATAAACTTCCTTAAGCTGAAGCGTGACTATGTGGACATGAAGAGAACTGAAACATGTACACACATGTACACACATATTCATATATCACGAGGGACAGTTAAGATCCTGTGCAGAGCCCTCAAACTCCCAGGCCTCTGGTAAAGGACTCAAGCCTGAGGTAGACCACCCATAAGGGCGAGAAGAGAATTTTTGTGATGTATTACGCCTGGTCCTTTATCCAATATTAGCTTGGCCCACCCTGCTCGGTGTGGCTTAAGATCAGTGCAAATTGAATAAATCCTCCAACCAGTTGCGATGAACAACAGCACAAGGCCTTGCTTCCTGCTTTGCTAACTCTATTTGTTTAGACCGAGGCTATCAAACTCCCGGCCCGTGGGCCGGATGCATCAGGTGCTGGCCACGCCCACACCTGGTTTAGGGAAGGGGGAAAAAGTCCCGATACATCGTGTGCTGCCACGGTGACGAAGTGAGTTTGACACCCCTGGTTTAGACCAACTCATGAAATGGACATCACGGGATCATAAGAACTGTCCTTTATTGTGATACGTGGTAGTAATGGAATCATCTAAGTCTTCCCATTAGGGAGTTAGGGGCACTCAATCTGAACATCTTTCCAATACTTTCCCACCCCTTACTCAAAGCATGCTTTTTCCGTGCTATAGTCCTTTTGCTTTCTGAATGCCTTCTCCAAGATCTTCTCCATGGCTCCCAACCAGAGGTGGCATTCAGCCGGTTCGGGCTGGTTTGGGCGAACTGTTAGCGGAGATCCTGGCACTATGCTGTCCTATTTAGCCACGTTTTTGAGGCCGGCGCACGCATGAGCGAAGCACATGTGCGGAAGGCCAGGCACATGTGTGGAACATGCGCATGTGCACGAAGCGAGCGTGCGGCACGGGCCGAAGCGGTAGTAAAAATAAGTGAAACCCACCGCTGCTCCCAACAAGTCTTCACAACAGCCAAGAACACTGCAAAGGGGAACGCTGTCCTAAGTCACCAGTAAAGGAACCCACTTCAAAATTTGACTGGTTCTGTACCCCCAGAAAAGTCCAAGCTTGACATCAATGACTAGCTGTTGTTCACAAAGAGTTTAGCAAACATGGCCCGGCGAGGGAAATCATTAAAAAAAGCCCAAATGGCAGCAGCTTTTAAAACAAAACAAAAACATGTTTTTTAAAAATAAAAATCCCACCGCCATCCCTATTTCCCAAATGTTGAAAAGACACATAATGGAACAGCTGGATGGTGGTATTGTTTCACCTGAGAGAAGTAAATATCACATTTCCATACAGTGCCAAGTGGCATTTTATTTGCTTACAAAGCAAATGAGCGAAAAGGGACTGTCCTCTATGGAACAAAAGGAGTTAGCCAAGCCTGCCTCTATTTAAATTTCAAAGCAAAAAGCAAAAACGGGCCTTTTGCAAAAGGGAATGAAATGGCAGAATATGTCATATTTTAATGTACGGGAGGTTATTATTTCCTTGGGGAAATCTGGTTGAGCCCTCCTATTTTAGCCCAGAAGCATACTATATTTAGGACGTGTAACACATCTGTGCTATAATAGGAACTGACACAAGGCCTGTGCTGTAATGAAGGCTTCTGACACCCAGTAATGAGGGTTAAGGAAAGCCACATCCTAATCAATTCCGAGCTTAGGTTTATAGATAGCAAGGTGTAACCCAGCAATCATTCTTTCTGAGTAACCCCAATTTACGACTCCGGGGCTTGGATTGACTGAATCCAGGCTGGGTTGGATTCAGACGGTTCTGCCATCATTCCCCTTTGTCCTAACATCTGTCAACAGATGGGACCGTGGCTATCGGTTTGGAGCTCTTGGAAGGCACCTCACTACAGCTGACCCACGACCAAGAAAAACCCTCCTCCTTGGCTAAGAGGCTGAAGATATCAGAAAATCCCCTGATACGCAGAGGTCCGCTTACCTATAGACAGAAAAATCTTGTGTGTTTTATACTCCAGCTCTGCTCCTTCTCTGCCTGCCCTCTGCTTTCTTCAGTGGAAGAAAGCAGTGGGAGACAGACCTCCCCAGAACTACTCAAGAGCTGTCTCCCCCACCCCCCCCACCCCAATCATGTGATTTTGGGCACTTGACACAAAACACCCATTGAAGAAAACATGCTTGTTTAACGACAACTGTATTAGCTTAGTAACTCCTGCAAACAAGGGTAATAAAATTAAGTGTGGTCATGTTGCAACCCACTTAATGACCGTCACAACTTAGAACCATAATTCTGGGATCAATTACACAAGGCCTTCCCTTGATATCTAGGTAAATATGTAAAGTTGCTAGTGTCAAGCAGGGTGGACACTTATCCATGCGTGTGTTACAGAGGTGGGCTACAAAAAGTTTAGCAATGGGTTCTCTGCCCGGTTGCTAGGTGGGAGTAGCCATGGTGGGTGTGGCCTAGTCGTCGTCCTGTACCACGGGGGTGGGGGCGTTTTTGCCCTCCCCAGGCTCTGGAGGCTTACTTTGAGCCTCTGGGAGGGCAAAAACAGCCTCCCCAACCTCTGGAGGCCCTATAGAGGCCAGAAACTTTCTGAACGTCTGGTAGGCCCGTTTTTCCCCCTCCCCAAGCCTCTGCACTTACCTGCATCCAAAATGGGCCATGCGGGGACTCCTGGGAGGGGAGGGTGGATGGGCGGGGCCAGCCAAGAATGGTATTTGGGGGTTCTCGGAACTGCACAGAATCTTAGCTAGAGGTTCTCCCAAACCCCTGCAAATCCCCAGCAGCCCACCCCTGCTTATGTACATGCAGGAGTGTAACTTATTAGTTTTAAACAAATACTCCTGATACACCGGAAGATTGGAATGTATTGTATATCTTTTAGTTGTTATAGAAGAAATATAAGGGGGGGGGGAAAGGTCTCGGGGGGGGCACTGTAATATTTGTATTTTTTTTTTGCTTTTTAAAGATTTATACGTACTATGTTTGCATTATTTGTATTTAAAATAAAAAAAATATTTTTTTAAAAATTGTGAATTACCCAAATCTATTGAATCTCCAAAATGGTTCAGATATGTCTCATTTCCTGTACGTGTCCAGAAATGTACACATATGAATGCTAATGTTCAGATGATGGTGCCACTTCTAAGCATTGCTCACACTACAGAGAACAACATGATGCCCAAAGGAACAGCACCTTCTTCTCTTTTAAATCAAAGTGGGCCAGGGAACTGAAAGAAGTGTCCACTCAATATGGAGCAGTGAGGAAAAGGCTATAAAACTCAACAACTCTTGTGCCTATATTAACAGTTGGCAGGAAAGGCCGACCTACGTACCCTCTCTGATCTGTCAACTTTCAGAAGCCAGAATCCCAAACGTTCAAAAGTGAGAGGGGGATGAATACCTCCTTTCAGTGCCACTTTTTCAGATTAAAAACTGCCCTCCCACTGCCGCGTGTTAGCAGACAGGTGTCTAGTCACAGATTGAGCTCCCCGTGTTTCAGCAAGCAAGGAAATCAAAGGGATGGTGATATTTAAAACATTTGTGGATGTGCCCATTCTCTTTCAATCGGCGGAATCCTTTTCAGAACCTGAGAAAAGCCTTCTCTGAAAGAATAAACTGGAAGTCTGGGAGACATTTGCCTCAATTTTACAGGATTCACGAAGGATTCGCCTGACAAACTGGTATATTTGTTTCTCCATGTGGGGATTTGAGAACAAGTGGGAGTATGGATAATCTTAACTCAATCTCCTCTAACCTAGCACCCTCCAAATATGTTAGAATCGGGGGTGGGATTCTACCGGTTTCGACTGGTTCAGGCGAAACGGTAGCTCCGAAGATCAGCTGGGAGGGAACCAGTTTGCCCCGACGATCAGATGGGTGCGCTATTTTCCTACCTTTATCTTCTCATCTGATTCACGCAGCTGAGCAGATTGCCCTGTGAATCAGCTGTGTTACTCCGGGAAAACAGAAGTGAAGATTTCTTGAAACTGCGCATGCAAGTGTGCTCAGTGCGTGTCAGGTGCGGGCGCGTGCAAATCACCCGATCACCGAACCGGTTGTTAAACCGGGAGGATCCCACCACTGGTTAGAATGCAGTTCCCATAATCTCCAATGTCTGGGGAAGGCTGATGTCGATATCTTTAAAATGGCACCTCCCCGAATCCCAATATTTTTGCCGCAAGGTTCAATATCATTTCCTGTTCATCTTTTTCTCTTTCTCTCTCTATCCCCCATCATACAGTATATGCGTCTAAGTGTTTTACAATTCGAACAGCATCATAAAATAACAGCATCCAATAATTATGTTAAACTAGAGAACTTAATTAATATTAACTGCCTGCCTAAATAAAATGCTTTGCAAAGGCGTTTAGAAAAAGCAATTTTCAAAGCCCGCCTAACTCAAACAGGGGAAGGAAATTCACATCCTCTGCTTTGCCACAAGAAAAGCTTCTTGATTTTTGTTTAAAATGAAGACAATTGATCATAGATTTCTTAAATAACATGAGCAAGGTGATTTCCCCCATCCTTTCTTTTGTTCATAACTACAGTTTGCAGGACTAGATGGCTTAAACTCACACCAGTGGTACATATTAATCAACTTTAATATCTGATACGTATTCAAATTTTAATTAATAAAACGTTGCCCCCCTTTTTCTAGCTGTGGTTTGGAAACAGGCACTGACTGGACACTAACAAGCAGTTAATCCCCCATATTGAAATTGGCCCCCAGGGCCTTCCCAGAATCTTAAGGTGAGATGAAAACCCACAAGCAAGTATCACCCTCTGAACTCTTCTTGGCATTTCCTTTTTGAGCTTGAGGGGTTGCTGGTATGAAGAACTCCTTAGGGCTTTTTGGTTTCAATGGTTGCCTGTTGATAATGGCAGAGCTGGAGTAGAAGAGGATACTCATTATTGTCAGGAGGAGATGTTTAAGAGCCAGCTAGCCTAGCACTTCAAAACCTCAGGAGTTCTCCAAGTGATGAACTACCAACAGTAAACTTAAGAGGGAATAGAGAGACTAAATGCAGAAGATTTGACAGCTGTACAAAACAGACTCAAAGGGGAAGGAGAAATAAATAAGGGGAAAGTATTGTGTTGATGTCTGATCTCTCGCAAATGTGCTGGAGAGTTTGTTGCCTAATAGCATAGTACAATGGACTCAGTGCAGGAAATATACAAAGTTGACAGTGCCTGTGCTTCCCATTGAGCCAGTGGTTGTCATTGTTGTTTAAAAAGAGTGCTGTTTTCAAATAGCCAGCAGCAATCAAGAAGCAAGATATACTGTATTTTCCTCCTCCATTCTCAACAGAAAATGCTATCAGAAAGAAAGCTTTTTGTACCTTATCTAAGAATGCACAAGGTTTATCACACAATTAAAAATAAATATTTTGTTACTCATCATAGTTTTCTAGGAAAGTCCTAAGCAGGGACATCTCACTCCCCCACCTCTAAAGTGTCACATCATTCAAATGAGTTTGTTCCCAAGGAAGTTGACTTCAGAATGGCCACCTTAACTTACTTTTGTCCTTATATGCATTAAAGTTTCACATACCTGGAAATTGATAACTGTAACTGGGGGCAAATCCAGGATATCCTCGGCCATAGGTTGCAACAAAATTTGGGTAACCTTGAATAGATAAGTGTTTGAGAAAGAGGAATTAACCAATTAATTTAAACCCAGATTCTTATTTCACATGCAAATAATTACACCAAAGGCAGGAAGACATTTGATTTTTGTGCAAAGCATTAGAAGATTTCTCCCCCCCCCTCCTGTGTGCATCACACCAATGCTGATAAAATGTTAAATACAGTACAATAACCTCATAAGAAAGTCTAAACAGAGGTATCTGATGCAAACCACAAAGATGAATGTGACATCCAGGGTCCAAATATTATTGCAGATGAAACAGGGTGTTGGCATGTTTAATGCAACTTGGGTTTCATTTACCTCTGAGCGCAGACAAATAACAAGAGATCTAGAGATTAGTATCATTTCTTGATCACTTCCCCCTTCCTTTCCATCCCTGCTATTCATAATTAAAATGCACCCCAGTAACTCAAAGCCAAGGACTCTACTTTTCTCAGCTGGGAAGAGTAAATGCCAAGCACTAAAGGATAAGCACATAACACAGGTTTGCTTTGACATTTGGAGAGCTTACGACAAATGTACTTTGCTTCAGAACTATTGACAGTTGGAGATTAAGGTACTAGTGATGCTTCATCCTCAGAGTCTGAAGGACAACTGTTAACACATCCAAAAGTCAGAAGAAGCAAGATGAAGGAGCTGGGAAGACGGAGGGATTTTAATTCTGGATAGGATGCTAAGGCTCAACAAAATGATTGCAAATACTTTTCATGGAGAAGTCAACAAGATCAGTGGTTTCTCTACATTTTCTTTTAAAAAGGGAAACCAAACATTTCAATAGAAGTCTTCAAATACCCAGCCATCATAGAACTAATATGGGGATGGAGGAATATTCATGGGGAAGAGGAGGGGGGAAGAGGGAGATCTGGATCTCAAAGATGCTTTTTTTGTTCTCATCTAAGTAGCTTCATCACCCGCCATCAGAACTGATGAAGCTTCTTGGATGAGAAGCAAAACTCTTTCTTCTTTTTCCTAAACAAAAAAAAAACAGTCTAGTGGCCTTTTGAAACAAACAAAAAGCACCTTTGAGAGATCTGGAAATATTTGTCACTCTTATTTGTTTTCAACTGATTTGGAAAGCCTCAAGGGGGCACCAGGCTCCAGAGAAAATTAATGGTGGAGAGAGCAAATTGTTGGTGCAAAAAGGATTCAGTGGAAAACAAATTCGCTTTGCTTTCTACAAATTCACTTTTGGGGGAAAAAAAAATGCTGTTTTGTGATTCTTTTTCTCCGGGAAGATATGCATGGGGTGGGAATGTGGCATTTGCTCAGACAGTTTGAACTCCCTGTACTTTTGGCAGTGATTAAGTGTCGACCCGTTGAGGTGCTAGTTGGGTGGAATTAGGACTGTTGGTCAACACATCTGAAAAGTATTATGTTTGGGAAGCCAGGAACATAGCTGAGGCCGGATTCTATCTTGGTTTCTTCCGGCAGAGTTAGGGAAATCCTTTTCCCGAAACACTGGTGATAGGAAAGCAAAGGCCTGACTTTTGCACAATTGCACAGCCAACTTTCCTTTGTTGCACATTAAGGCTATCATTGTGACTGGGGTTTTAGACTAGAATAACAGAGTTGGAAGGGACTTTGGAGGTCTTCTAGTCCAACCCCCTGCCTAGACGGAAACTATATACCACAAATGACCATCCAACATCTTCTTAAAGACTTTCAGTGTTGGAGCATTTACAACTTCTGGAGGCAAGTTGTTCCGCTGATTAATTGTTCTAACTATCAGGAAATTTCTCCTCAGTTCTAAGTTGCTTCTCTCCTTGATTAGTTTCCACCCATTGGTTCTTGTCCTACCCTCAGGTGTTTTTGGAGAATAGCTTGACTCCCTCTTCTTTGTGGCAACCCCTGAGATATTGGAAGACTGCTATCACGTCTCCCCTAGTCCTTCTTTCTCTTAAGCTAAACATACCCAGTTCCTGCAACCGCTCCTCATATGTTTTAGTCTCCAGTCCCCTAATCATCTTCGTTGCTCTTCTCTGCAGAGATTCTTTCTAGAGTCTCCACATCTTTTTTACATCGTGGTTTTCTGATACCATGATTCCATCTCTCACTCTCTGCCCTTCCAACAACGATCATTGCTAGTCTCCTTCTCTTTCCAATTATTCCTTTTATGGAATCTCCAAAACTTTCTTGAATCCATATGCACAAGTTTGGTATCACTGTAGTTACTATTCATTCTGCTCTGTTTCCCCCCCTCAACTACTATGGATTTTTTTTTGAACCACCAATAACTAGAATACCTCAATAGACACAAAGCACTGGACCCTTGATTGGGTTTTTGTATGTTTCTTCATTGGCAGGAAGATTTTTTTTTTTAACAAAAGGAAAGCTTACAACCAAAATGGGAATGTCTTCAACTACTGCAGAAATAAATCTTAATAAAACTTTAATACATCTTAATAAAAAACTCATTTTTTATTTTATTATTTTTTTTTCTCTAAGCTATTTACCTACATTATATTTTCAAAATCCAAATTCACTATAGTTTCACATCTTTCTCTTCAATACCTCCAATAAATGTGTTTAACGCTGAGTTCTATATATCTGTTGTTTTAATTCCTGTATGCCTAACCCAGTGGTGGGTTTCAAATTATTTTAGAACCTATTCGGTAGGTGTGGCCTGTTTTGTAGGAGTGGCTTGGTGGTCATGTGACTGAGTGGGAGTGGCTTGGCAGTTATGTGACTGGGTGGGAGTGGCCAAGTCAATATCACTGAATTATTTGCCCCAAATAATTCCGGTACTGCCCCTTTGTCCGGTGGGACAATACCGGAACGCTCCCTCCCGCCTGCCCCCCCTCACTCGCTCCTCCCACCTGCCCCCCCTCGCTCGGTCCCCCCGCCTGCCCGATCGCCATTCGCTTGCTTGCTGTGAGTCTTAAAAACATCTGTGAGTCTTAAAAACGTCTGAGTGAATCCAGGAAGAGGGAAGATGCAGAGGGGCTGGAAGAGTGTGTGTAAGGTGGTCATTAATGTTGAAGACCAGCAAGGACAGCCATATTTCCTCTGTAAGTAGCTGTTTTATTGTTTTGTGTGCTTATTTTATTCTTTTTTAAGTAGTAAGTGCACAAAATAATAAATTTCCTTTTTTTATATCTTCTTTTTGTAGGTCATTCTTTGGGGCAAATAATTCAGTGACATTGACTTGGCCACTTCTGGCGTACCGGTGCAAACCGGGAGCAACCCACTCCTGGCCTAACCTTTTAAATTGTCATTTTTATCTTGTTGTAAGCCACTTAGAATCACTTGATAGAGATGGGCAGCACGTAAATTTAATAAATGCATAAAATAATAAAAAAATATGTACTGTTACAGTAGAGCTAAACGGTGGCTCAATGACTGCCCTGTTTAGCGAACATTCAAAGTGCTGAAAAAGTAAATTTTATGACCAGCCAATGCACTTATGGCCTGCAGTGGTGTGATCGAAATTCAGGCCCTTTGCAACCAGACAGCATTTACAATGATGGTCACATATTCACACTGGTACACTTCAATGGAGAAGCTGGCAGGAAATTAGCAAGTTGGCGGTTATGGGATGTCTCAGTTAACAGCGCTGGTGATTTGCTTACCAACAGTGGGAGTAAGGTCATAAGCCTGTTACGGTCACATGATATCTTGCTCAATGTTCACATTGCTTAGCAATGGAGTTGCTGGTCCCAATTGTAGCGGTTAAATAAGTACGACATGTAATTCGTTTTCTATAGACCTCAATTAGTCTTTTATCTCTCTTTTTTTAAAAAAAAGTTTGTTTCTATTTCTTTTTCTGCCCGAGTCTTTAAAGTTCCTTTGTCGTTCTATTTCGTATACTTGGGTGAGTTTCTGGACTTTTCTCTGACTTTTGGCTCCACCTGAGGGAAATGGTAGGAAGAGTGTTTCCCTCACACCAATTCTGGGAAGGGAAAAAAAGGTTCCCCTCTCCCCACTTTTGTCAGCTGCTGCCTCTTTTCTGGTTGCCTCGTTCACATCAGGACGGCATCTTTCAGTTTGCCTCTTTATTTGACTCCTGGGCTTTGGTTATTCTGCTCCTCCTTCGCCAAATCTGTGGCTTATAAAGCTCCCAGACTGTCATCTTGTTTCCCTGCTTCTGGTCTTATGCCTAATATTGCTGTTTGATTGGCACTTGGGTCATCCTGATAAAAGGGGAGGAAGGAATGGAGGAGAGAGTGAGACGGGGAGAGAGAGAGAGAGAGAGGGAGGGAGGGAGAGAGAGAGGGAGGGAGAGAGAGATAGAGAGAAGAAGAGGAGAGGAAGGAAGGAAGGAAGGAAGGAAGGAAGGAAGGAAGGAAGGAAGGAAGGAAGGAAGGAAGAAAGGAAGGAAGGAGGCTTCCTTAAGGAATATTGCTCTGTTCTACCACTGTGGTGTTTGGAGGCAGTGAAAATGAAGGCTGCTATAAACTTTGAGCTTATTTTAATTTTCATTTTCACCTATTTAGTTGTGCATTGGATCATTGCATCTGGCTATTGTTTCAGATGTGGCTTGTACAGGTAGTCCTCAACTTACGTCCACAATTGAGCCCGAACTTTCTAAGTGAAACAGTTGTTAAGTGGATTTTGCCCCACTTTATGACTTTTCTTGCCACAGCTGTTTAGGTGAATCGCGGCAGTTATTAGGCAAGTTAGGAACAAGGCTAATCACTTAAGTTATTCAGTGAGTAACAAGGCTATTAAGTGAACCTGGCTTCCCCATTGACTTTGCTCGTAAGAACATCACACGACAGAAAGCGATCGCATGACCCGAGGGACACGGCAACCGTCATAAATACGAATCAGTTGCCAAGCATTCGATTTTGGTCCCGTGAGCATGGGAATGCTGCGAAAATGCTGCAATGGTCCTAAGAGTGGAAAAACAGTCCTAAGTCACTTTTCTCACTGTTGTAACTTCGAACAGTCACTAAATCAGGGGTGTCCAAACTTGGGAAGCTTAAGACTTGTGGACTTCAACTCCCAGGATTCCCCAGCCAGCATGGCTGGCTGGGGAATTCTGGGAGTTGAAGTCCACAAGTCTTAAACTTCCCAGGTTTGGACACCCCTGCACTAAATGAACTGTTTTGAGTTGTGGACTACCTGTATATGCTTGAGTCCAGCAGCAGGGCAGGTAAGCTGCCTGCCTGGAAGGAAAAAGAGCCCAGTAGTGAGTCATGGATTGATGAAATGGGCAGTGTCCTTTGAGAGCTGGTAATTCTGATTAAGTTCCGCAAAGGAATGGTTATTCAATTATTAGGTAATTCAATCTCACTCAATAGTGAAGTATTAATCCCCAACAGAGGCTGAATGGGAAGACACGAGGCAGAGCACTAAATCATGCAGAGACACAGTGGTAACCCTCTGTAGGGTTCGTTGCTTTGGCCAACTCAGGGCATTACACTTTTAAATTAATTAATTTCATTGATTAATTCCATTCGGGCACCAACAAAAAAGGGCAAGGAACACCTCGCGTAAAGCATCTCTTTTAAGAGGAATGCAGCAACCTCACTTCAATTAGGGAACAGGTTTTCTGTGCCGAATTAAAATTCTAACCTCAATTTCGGGGGGGATTCTTTGTATTGATTTTAACCTGCTTCAAGCTCTCAGCCCTCAATTGCCCAATTCACTTTTATTCTTTCTTCGAGGATTCATCCCCCGCAATTGTGTTCATTTCTACAAAGCTCTTGCGCGGCCCGGCAAACATGCTCAATTATTTTGCCAACATAACGTGTCCCTTCCCTTTCAGATGAGATTTAGCTGTCCATATTGTTTGCTATTAATCATCATTTAGAGATGGAACATTAAACGCTTGGATGAATTTTGATTACTAATTATGAAGGGACGGAACTTAGCAAGGAAAACAAAAGAGGGGGTGGCGAAAACAGGGCTTGTATAGCTTTAAATGCACGCAAACATTTAAAGTGGTGGTCTCCTTAATATGCATTTTCTGCAAATAAACTGTCAGAAATTCACTGGATCAGTCAGGAGTATGTTTTGCAAACTGTTTCTCTTCAAACAAGGGGATTGATTTAACGTGTTTCTGACTAAGGGAGCAGGTTACCCCATGACTGACACTTCCACAATGAAATGTCAACTCGCTTATATTTTGCTTTTAAATAAAGGCTCACTGCAGCGTCAGTGGGATGAGTTTGTCACATTGCCTTTTGAGTGGGCCTCTTCCAACAATGAATAAATGCATCATATAAGAGAACAGTCATTTCAACGGGAAAGAGATAAAGCCCAGCCAACTCGGTTCCAAAAATAGCCTTGTCGGCAAGCAAGTTCCTACTTAAGAGTCTTCGAGGCTCCAAATTTCTCTGGATCTGCTACTGCTGATAAAACCCCCACTGTTGCTTTGTTTGGGTTTTAGAAGACAACAAGTGTTATTTTTTTGTCCGAGTGCTCCAAAACAACAAATAAAACCCTGCTTCTTTCTTGAGTAGAAGCCTTGGCTCTTTCAATGGTGAAAAAAGTACGGTTCGACATTTAGGCAAGAAAAACAAAATATGTCAGTGACAGCTAACCTTTTCCAGTCGGAGTGCCCAAAGTGCCCAAACCTCTCAAATACAATGCGTGCACCCCCGCACATGCATGCGCGACCCCCCACACACCCTCCGCCCCTGCGCATGCACACAAGACCCCCCAATACATCCCCTCCATGCATGCGTGCACGAACCCCCCCCCCACATATGCCCCATCCCCTGCATGCGCAGCAGAGACCTGAAGACTAGTTGGCCGGCGGGAGGCATGCGCATATGTGTAGTGGAGCTAAACCGAGGCAACAGCTTGTGTGCCGTCAGAGAGGGCGCTGCGTGCCACCTCTGGCACGGGTGTCATAGGTTTGCCATCACAGGTATATGTGGTACCTTGCTCAATAGTAGTAACTGTGAGAGGGATCTTGGAGTCCTAGTGGACAACCATTTAAATATGAGCCAGCCGTGTGCAGCAGCTGCCAAAAAAGCCAACACAGTTCTAGGCTGAATCAACAGAGGGATAGACTCAAGATCACGTGAAGTGTTAATACCACTTTATAATGCCTTGGTAATTGCCACACTTGGAATACTGCATTCAGTTTTGGTCGCCATGATGTAAACAAGATGTGGAGACTCTAGAAAGAGTGCAGAAAAGAGCAACAAAGAGGACTGGGGGACTGGAGGCTAAAACATATGAAGAACGGTTGCAGGAACTGGGTATGTTTAGTTTAATGAAAAGAAGGACATGGGGAGACATGATAGCAGTGTTCCAATATCTCAGGGGTTGCCACAAAGAAGAGGGAGTCAAACTATTCTCCAAAGCACCTGAGGGCAGAACATGAAGCAACAGACGGAAACTAATCAAGGAGAGAAGCAACTTAGAACTAAGGAGAAATTTCCTGACAGTTAGAACAATTAATCAGTGGAACAGCTTGCCTCCAGAAGTTGTGAATGCCCCAACACTGGAAGTCTTTAAGAAAATGTTGGATAACCATTTGTCTGAAGTAGTGTAGGGTTTCCTGCCTAAGTAGGGGGCTGGACTAGAAGACCTCCAAGGTCCCTTCCAACTCTGTTATTCTATTCTATTCTTTGAAGTAGTCCAGACAAGAAGCTCTAACCCTGCATAGTAACACTATCTTTACTCTCTCCCCTCTCTTACTTTCACTCTTCTGAAACTATGGAGGGTCCCTTCTGAGATGCTTTCCCCACTCCCATCATACCTTTGGACTTGGATTTCATTTATCAGACCTCGGTCAATCTGTGGCTCTTCCTCCTGTCTCTCAAGGTCATTCCCTTATAGATTACAGGAAGGTCATTATATCTCAGCTGCAATTATCAATATAATCACTAGGTGGCAGCAAGAAGATACCAACAATGCTAGATCTCTGCTTCCCTCTTGTGCTTATCTGGAATACCACAGCCCAGGTGACAGTGCTATTAGCAATGGAGGCCTTGACCTTGAAGGAATCGCGGTCTCAGCGATCCTGACGCCCTTCAAATGTTGAGATATAATTTCCACATCTCATCAGCTGATCTTTGAAGGCTAGAAAGATTAATCTTGGATGGTAAGTGGATTTGAGACAACATGGCAATTCTGGGCCATTAGGTTACGCTAAGAAGTCAGAGAAACATCCAGGAAGACCCCAAAAGCAATCCACTTCCATCACGCTGACAAGAAAGTGCTTGGATTTTATCACTATGAATGAAGCTTGGCTCCATTTCTGCAATTCCCCACCAGAATAGTTAAAGGTTAAACATCGCTTTTGCAAACCATTTGCCCTCCAAATGGGCCGGCTGAGAATTCAGAAGGGGGCGCGATCCAACAGGTTGGCACTAAGGGTTACACGGTTTGTATTTATTATCTGACATATCCGGCCATTCTGATAATTTGATAATGATTTGCAACGTCGTGTATTCTTTCAAGGCGGGATGAGTGATGGGGAATCAAAGCATCCATAATCCATCAATACAAGCCACCAGAGTAGGGAAGGCTGCTTTAGCCAACTCAAACAAAGGCACGCTCGGTGGCAGGGTAAGCCACAGAATTTCTTGCCCTTTCGCGTCGCAAGGGAAACAGAAGCCCCAAACCAATCTGCTGGGATCAGTGAGCACAAATAAGGACACCTGTGTCCCCACCCACCTCTGCTACGGCCCTTCACTCCCCACCTCCAACAACAAAGACCAAATATACAGCTGACTGGGTAGTAGTTCTCATCCATATATCCCATCACAGAACATTTCTCGAGGTCAGGCAGATGAAATCATAAATTTATAATACAACATTACTTCAATTTTCCTCTTCATTTGACGCTGCAGTGCCCAGCTCTGCTCTAACGAGTCAAAGCCTGATCTGAAATGGGGGGAGAAATTGGCTGGCTGAATATCAATAGCACATTAACATCCCGCCCGTGTGGATGCTTCATCAAGCCAAATTATGGCCGGCCGGCCCATCCGCCATTTCCCATTTAGCCCCCATTCTCGCCCGGCGATGGGCGCTGAGCAATTTATTTGCTTCAGTACTTCTGGCAAATGATCAATCTTGCAGTAATTATCTCTTGTCACTAAACTGAGAAATCAAGGCTCTGCCTAGATTACCTCCCATGAAGAGAGAACTTCGTATCTACATCAACCATCAAGACAGGCTTTTCACAACTGCAACTTCTTCACCACCTTTTTCCCAGGCTTATTAGTGACAGGGGTGCCAACAGGGGTGGGTTGCTGCCCGTTTTTACTACCGGTTCGCAACCTGCGCGCTATGCACTGCTCAACGTAAATTGTCAGGGTTCCAAATTAGCACCCAAAAGTAAATCAGAGTCCAAGGCAAAGTATTGCTCAAAGTTCCAATTTATTAAGAGAGCCACGTTGGCACATCTGGGAGAACCCGAATCTGAAAGCTTCCCGGTTTTCCCCACCCAGTTGAAAGTTCAAGATCTTGCCCCCACACCCACAAGTCCATCACGTGGTCCCATCTCCCACTGCCATGCTGGCAGCTTCCACCCATCCCATTCCGGTCAGGTGCAGAGACAAAGGATGACCTTGGCTTTCTAGAAAGAATTTTGTTATGGCTACATAGTATGCAACTCCTTACACACACCCCTCCTGTTTTCCCACAATAGAAAATGCACAGCAGAGTAATAGAAAGTGTGGCAGGCCAAAGACCCAAAAGAAAAGATGGCTGCAGGCCTGACACTGTTCTGCGTGCATGCACACAACAATTTACAGTGAGTGCCGAAATGGACAAACTAACTAAAGAAATCCAGGGAAAAGAAGAATCAGAATTCTATCAGATATGGGATAAATGGTACAGGTGGATGGAGGAAAAAAATAGGACTCCTAGGCGATAAATAAGCAGAATGTGGTAGCTCTTATAGATTGTGGTTGGTGTTAAAATGTTTATTCATTGAATAATATAAATACGAATGATTCTGGATAAAAGTACTTTCAAACAAATGCAGTTAAAGGAGAATGTTGGTATATTCTTTGATTTAAAATGCACAACTCAATTTGAATGAAGTATAAAGAATGATTGTAGTAATGCACGGAATTTAAATGTAACCAGTCGACATGCTAGCTGGAAGACGTATTGAAGAGTGTTTTGTGTGTGTGTTATCCATCTAATTAAAACAATAAAAAAATAAAAAATAAAATAAAAAAAACAATTTACAGTGAACTGCTCACGTGCAGTCACTGAAATCCAGAATGTGGTGGCCCAGGAACAGCAAGGGAACCGATTCGGGAGTATGGCAGGCCTGGGTCGCTGTCGGTTCTGCGACCCAGGCCTGACTTCCACTACTGGTTCAGCCGAACCAAGCCAAACTGGCAGCAACCCACCTCTGGGTGCCAAACTAAAACTACAGTTCTAAAGCCCTTGGTTGCTGGTGGATGTATTCAGATCTTTTTCTACTGGGCTAAGAATGGTGGCAGCCGTAAACCACGAATCCATCTGCAGGTGGCTTAACTTAGTGACCCTAATGGACCTGGAATGCCCTCAAGGGTTACCAGGTTCAGATTGCCCTGAATCAGGGCTTTTCAATCTTGTCACGTTGAAGATCTGGGCGCTTTGACTTCCAGAATTCGCCAGCAGGTATCCTGTTTTGCCAGTGACTTTGTCATAGGGGGATGGGAGAGACTGGTAAGGTTGAGAAAAGAATGGAAGACAGAGAAGAGAAGCTATCGGGAGGTAGACATCTATTGGTGGCTTATCCCAAGGCAATTTTGCCCAGATGACAAAAAGCCTGAAAAGGAGCATTTCAAATCGTTCAAAGAGACTTGTCTAATTCTATAAATGAAAAGGAGAAACTCACCATGCAGTTTTTGCAAGATTCGGATTTCTGTATTTGCTCCAAGGCTAACCTCAAAGACGCCTGACCATGAACATAGGTGGTTCTTGCTCTCTTGATCTAGTGTTGTGACTGTTGTGGCTAGCCACAGAAGATTCAGACAGCGAGGAGGTTGGGGAGGAACATGGACCAGTCCTGGAGTCTGGGGAAGGCTCTGATGAGGGCTCTGTGTCGGAGGCAGAGAGGGGGCCAGGGCCGTATGCCAGTTATGGAACTGCCATACTTTCATCACTGTGTAAATATCCCGAATGGCTTTAGACTGATTGCACTGGCCGAAATCTCTCTCCCCCCCCCCCAAAGAAATGGGATTAGGATAAAGAAGAAGGGGGCTTTTGCTTGGATCAGAGGGAATCCCTTTCGACTGCATTTCACTTTTTGGCTGAAACTATCCTGACCTGCCCCTGCATGACAAAAATAACAACTGGAAACAATATCGAGCCTGTGTGTCAGGTTTCTCCGGCACTTTCTAATGGCTCTCTTCTGTTACTCATGGTGTTAGGCTCACTTTTCCTTCGCTTTCACCGTCATCTCCTCTAGAAGAGCAACTTTTCTTTGAAGGGCACAAATGCCTTTTATGCATGAATGCAACCCCATCTAGATGGAACATGTGCACTCATGCACAGCTGGGGTCCGGCTCCCAGAGTCATATTAAAAAAGTCAGGGACCAATTTCTTGAAACGAGACGTACATATCAGGTAGCATTGCAGTGGAGATATAAATTTTACCAACAGAGGGGCTTTTTGGGCGGATAGCGTGGGAGAGAAGGGAGTTCAAAACTTCAAACATAGCAATTTAAGCCCACTCCCCAACCTTTTGGGCACCAGGGACCGGATCCGTGGAGAGAGTTTTTTCCACGGACCACTTTGCATGCTGCCTGCATCCTGCGGATGGGGCTTCACTTGTTTGCGCGGTCCGGTTTATGGCATGCCGTGGCCCGGAGCCAGTCAATTAGGAGTTGGGGACCCCTAATTTAAGGGGAAGGGAAGGGAAAAGAAGGGAGGAGGAAAGTGGAAGAAGAGAAGGGAAGGAAAGAAGCAGAGGGGAAGGAAGGGGAAAAAAGTGGAAGAAGAGAGGTGAAGGGAAAGAAAATGGAAGAAAAAGAGGGGCGGGGAGGGGAAGAAAGTGGAAGAAAGGAAGGGAAGTGGAGATGACTGGAGGGGAATGAAAGAAGAGAAAGGAAAGAAAATAGAAAAGGAGGGGAGGAAAGGGAAGAAAAGTGGAATAAGTGGAGGGGAGGAAACTGGAAGTGGAGAAGGGAAGTGGAAGAAGGGGATTGAAGGAAATGGGAGGAAAGTGGAAGAAGAGAAGGGAAAGAAAGTAGATGAATGGGAGTGAATGAAAGTAGAAGAAGTAAAGGGAAGGAGACTGGAAGCAGTGGAAGGGAGAGAAATGGAAGAAGAGAAGGGAAAAATGTGGAAGAGGAGGAGGGGAACAAAGGGAAGGGAAGTGGAAGAAGGGAAGGGAAAGGAAAGAAAGTGGAAGAAAGGGAGGGAAGGGGAAGGAAGGGAAGGTGAAAGAAATGGAAAAAGAGAAGGGAAAGAAAGTGGAAGAAGTAAGGAGGGGAGGGAAATGGAAGAAGGGAAAGAAAGTGTAAAGAAGTGAAGGGGAAGGAAGGGAAATGGAAGAAGAGAAGGGAAAGAAAGTGGAAGAAGATGAAGGGAAGTTATCACATGACCCTGGGACACTGCAAGCGTCATAAATATGAATCAGCTGCCAAGCGTTTGACCAGGTGACGACAGGGATGCTG
The DNA here is from genome assembly GCF_964273705.1 of Natrix helvetica. NCBI lineage: Eukaryota > Metazoa > Chordata > Lepidosauria > Squamata > Natricidae > Natrix > Natrix helvetica. Next base: position 288,105,528 of record NC_138552.1, on the reverse strand, counting down.
CAATGGCCGTGAGTGTGAAAAACGGTCATAAGTCACTTTTCTCAGTACCACTGTAACTGTGAACAGTCACTAAAAGAACTGTTGTAAGTCAAGGACTACCTGTTGTTTGGTTAGGAGGAAGATGGTCAGGACAGCACCCCACCCCCACCCCTAGAGGTTCTCAGAATATATCTTTAAGGGTGAAAGTTGTTGCTTCGTTTTGGCAGAGATTTCAGCCCATGGGTGAGGAACAATGAAGGAAACTGCTTAGAAGTCACACAGTGTCTGTGTCTTTCTTGATTTTTGGAGCCTGACATCAATCTTGTCAAATTGGGGAGACACGATAGCAGTATATCAATATCTCAGGGGTTGCCACAAAGAAGAGGGAGTCAAACTATTCTCCAAGGCACCTGAGGGCAGGACAAGAAGCAATGGGTGGAAACTAATCAAGGAGGGAAGCAACTTAGAACTGAGGAGAAATTTCCTGACAGTGAGAACAATTAATCAGTGGAACAACTTGCCTCCAGAAGTTGTGAATGCCTCAACACTGGAAGTCTTTAAGAAGATGTTGGACAACCATTTGTCTGAAGTGGTGTAGGGTTTCCTGCCTCAGCAGAGGGTTGGACTAGAAGACCTCCAAGGTCCCTTCCAGCTCGGTTATTCTATAGTCTATAAATTGTGGAGTTGGGGTAAGGGGGGCATAATATCTTGGGGGGGGGGAATCTTGGGAAAAGCTTCTACTTTCCAGGTGGGTTACGTTTCAGGAATCCTCACTGACCAACCAAATCCGGAATGCCTTTCTCATTGCCCCTCTGCCCAGTTATCTCCAGATATACTGGTGATCGGCAAGTCTATTTTGGTTTCCTCCTCTGGTTGCATGCTCAAAGCACATGGAATGGCATCCCATGACTGAAAGTCTTTCGGGTCCTCCTGGCTCTCAAGCCACATCGTGGCCTCCCCCTATGCTAATTTTTGCTTGATGAGTTAATTACACCCTTCTTCCGTTCAGGGTTGGAATTTCACCGCTGTGCAGTTGACAAGTTAGCAAAGGAAGATTTTGATTGCCCTGCTAAGAATCTGCTGACAGCCATCGACCTTGAGGCTGACTTGGGAGAAGCAATGGGGACACTTGCGGATGAAGGACCTGGCATGCGGGACTTTTTCCGCCGCCTGCAACTTGGCTGCCTTCGTGGTGCCACCACAATAACGCTAGGAGCTCCGAGAGAGGCCGGCGGGTCCAGGAAAGAGCTGGAGCAGATAATTAAGCATCTGGCCTTCATCATGAATCAATCACTCATTCAGAGCAAATCAGGCTGATTTAAAATTAATAAGTTCACATTAGGAGTCACCCTGCAAAAACCAGTGCAACAAAACCAATTTGGGTCTCTTAATGAAGCTGTGCACCCTACGTGCACTAACAGGCACCCGTGTGATCGGAGGAGACTTGCCAAAACCCACAATTCCATCTAGCCGAAGGTGGAATTCGGTCTGCGTTTTCCATACGCCACACTTTTAGCATCTCAATACAATACAATACAATAGCAGACTTGGAAGGGACCTTGGAGGTCTTTTAGTCCAACCCCCTGCCTAGGCAGGAAACCCTATACCGTTTCAGACAAATGGCTATCCAACATCTTCTTAAAGACTTCCAGTGTTGGAGCATTCACAACTTCTGGAGGCAACTTCTGTTCCACTGATTAATTGTTCTAACTGTCAAGAAATTTCTCTTTAGTTCTATGTTGCTTATCTCCTTGATTAGTTTCCACCCATTGCTTCTTGTTCTACGCTCAGGTGCTTTGGAGAATAGTTTGACTCCCTCTTCTTTGTGGCAGCCCCTGAGATATTGGAAGTCTGCTATCATGTCTACCCTAGTCCTTCTTTCTCTTAAGCTACACATACCCAGTTCCTGCAACCGTTTTTCATATGTTTTAGCCTCCAGTCCCCTAATCCTCTTTGTTGCTCTTCTCTGCACTCTTTCTAGAGTCTCCACATCTTTTTTACATTCTGGCGACCAGAACTGAATGCAGTATTCCAAGTGTGGCCTTACCAAGGCATTATAAAGTGGTATTAACACTTCATGTGATCTTGATTCTATCCCTCTGTTGATGCAGCCTAGAACTGTGTTGGCTTTTTTGGCAGCTGCTGCACACTGCTGGCTCATATTTAAATGGTTGTCCACTAGGACTCCAAGATCCCTTTCACAGTTACTACTGTTGAGAAAGGTACCACCTATTCTGTGCATTTCGTTTTTGTTGCCTAAATGTAGAACCTTACTCTTTTCACCATTGAATTTCATTTTATTAGATAGTGCCCAATGTTCAAGTTTGTCAAGATCCTTCTGTATCTTAAGCCTGTCTTCTGGAGTGTTGGCTATTCCTGCCAGCTTGGTGTCATCTGCAAATTTGATTAGGTCCCCATTTATTCCCTCATCCAAATCATTGATGAAGATGTTGAAGAGTACTGGGCCTAAAACAGAGCCTTGGGTTACTCCACTACATACTTCCCTCCATGTAGATGCAGTTCCATTGAGGACTACACGTTGCGTGCGGTTGGTCAGCCAGTTACAAATCCATCTGGTGGTGATGCTGTCTAACCCACATTCTTCTACTTTATCTAGTAGTAGGCTATGGTCTACCTTATCAAATGCCTTACTGAAGTCCAAGTAAACTATATCGACAGCATTCCTCTGGTCCACTAATTTTGTCACTTTGTCAAAGAATGCAATAAGATTAGTCTGGCATGATCTGTTTTTGACAAACAGATGTTGGCTTTTGGCTCGTATAAAGCAGGCGTTATATTAAGTACAAAGGACTCCTAGGGATATCTCGGGCTCAAACTTTTCCAATTATCAGGGGTGAGTCTGGGGGTGAAATGCTCTGAAGTCTGCAACGGGTTCGCTTTGCGCAGAGGTGTGCCACAGGGGCTAAGAAGCCTTTTCTGAGTCTGCAAAGGTAAGTAGAGCAGCGGGTGGGGGGGAGGGGACGACAGCTGTGCTGCATGATTTAGATTTGCTACAAAGCAGGATTTCCTGCTTTCTAGCGAATATGAATTGCGCGGCACAGCTGATTTTCGCACAGCTAATCATCGGGAGGTTTTTTTTTAAAAAAAAATTAAAGGATTTTTTTTTTACTACTTATTTGCCCAAACCGGTAATAAAAAACTGCTTTTAAAAAGTTTTTTAAAAGTTCCAACAATCAGCTGTGCCGCACAATCATCTGAACTTAAAAAAAAAAACTTTTTAAAAGCATTTTTTTTTTACCACCGCATTTCACCCAGTGGTGGGTTCCGGATCCCGGTGCAACCGGTATGGTGCAGCGGGGCTTGGCATCCACCACACGCATGCCTGCGTGCAGTGCGTGCATGTGCACTTACTGCCTGTGCCGCTCCAGATGCTCGGCGGAGCATCACGCAGGCGGCGTATGCTCCGTGCACGGAAACCCTGATTGGCTCAAATAGAGGTATGGACGGTGGGTGGGCCCTCTGGAGCACGGTTCCAGAATGGTTCTTGGTGCTCCCAGCAAGCACCGGTACGCCCCGGTGAGTCCTGACTCTCAAAGTAATTTTCAATTTTTCTCCCAATAAGAACAGAAGAGAACCTCAGCAGTAGAATGGAAATGTTTCTTGGTGGTTGAGTTCCATGCTCTACATCAGTGTTTCTCAAACTTGGCGACTTTAAGTCCTGTGGACTTCAACTCCCAGAATTCCCCAGCCAGCTATGCTGGCTGGGGGATTCTGGGAGTTGAAGTCCACAAGACTTAAAGTCGCCAAGTTTGAGAAACACTGCTCTACATCCACAGGACAGGAAACCTCACCAGGTGGAAAGGTACCTATATTTTGGAGACAGATGGGCGACCAAAAGAAAGAGAGAGAGAGAGAGAGACTTGAAGAGAAGCCCTCTTGACTGCACCTGAAGACGGGACAAGAAGCAACGGGTGGACACTAATCAAGGAGAGAAGCAACCTAGAACTAAGGAGGAATTTCCTGACAGTGAGAACAATGAATCAGTAATGAATTGACTTGCCTCCAGAAATTGGGGGAGGTTTTCTCAGACTCTAGAAAGAGTGCAGAGAAGAGCAACCAAGATGATTAGGGGACTGGAGGCTAAAACATATAAAGAACAGTTGCAGGAACTGGGTATGTTTAGCTTAAGAGAAAGAAGGACCAGGGGAGACATGATAGCAGTGTTACAATATCTCAGGGGTTGCCACAAAGAAGAGGGAGTCAAACTATTCTCCAAGGCACCTGAGGGTAGAACAAGAAGCAATGGGTGGAAACTAATCAAGGAGAGAAGCAACTTGGAACTGAGGAGAAATTTCCTGACAGTTAGAACAATTAATCAGTGGAATAGCTTGCCTCCAAAAGTTATAAATGCCCCAACACTGGAAGTCTTTAAGAAGATGTTGGATAACCATTTGTTTGAAATGGTATAGGGTTTCCTGCCTAAGCAGGGGGTTGGACTAGAAGACCTCCAAGGTCCCTTCCAACTCTGCTATTCTAACTCATTGTGTTGGTTAAAACGTCTGCATGAGTTTAAGGAGTCCTTGGTGCTATCAGAGCTTGGTTGTTTCCATGCAGATGTTTCCTTATCCAAACTAGTGTACAGATGATGTTGTTTCATTATTTTGGATAAGGAAATGTCTGTAAGAAAACAACCCAGCTCAAGACAGCACCAAGAACTCCACATCTCAACCCTGAGCTACAAATATCCTCCTGTATTAGTTTTGCACCAGTGGGGGGATACGACCGGTACGCCCCGGTACAGGCATCCCGGTGCCTGCTGGGAGCACCAGGTACCATTCCGGTACAGTGCTCCAGAGGGCCCACCCGCCCGCCTGCTCTCCTTACCACTATTTGAGCCGATCGGGGCTTTCGCGCACGGAGCATACAGTGCCTGTGCGACGCTCCGCCGAGCAGCTGGAGCATCGCGGGCAATAAGTACGCATGTGCGTGCTGTGCGCGTTTATGTCAGCCCCATTGCAGCATACCAGTTCCAACAGAATCTGGAAACCACCACTGTCTTGCACTAGGTGTAGATCAAAGGAGGACTGAAGTATGAACTTGCCAATACAAAGTAAAGAGGGGTGGGCTTCAAAACTTTCAGCAACGGGTTCTCTGTCCGGTTACTGGGTAGGCATGGACTAGTCAGCCTCTGGAACCATTGAGCGGATGGGGTGGATTTTTTGCCCTACCCGGCTCCGGAGGCTTTCCTTGAGCCTCCGGGAGGGAGAAAACAGCTTCCCCCGGGCCCCAGAGGTTCTCCGGAGGCTGGAAACAAGCCCGTTTCCAGCCTTCCGAAAATTCCGGGAGGCCCGTTTTTCACCCTCCCCGAGCCTCCACGCGGGCCCTGTGCTTACCTGGCATCCAAAACGGGACGTGTGGAGACTCCTGGGAGGGGAGGGGTGGGATGGGCAGGGCCAGCCAGGGATGGGATTTGCGGGTTTACAGAACTCTGGAGATCCTTGGCTAGAGGCTCACCCGAACCCGCGCAAACCCTCAGCAGCCCACCCCTGAAAGTAAAGACGGGTTGGGTGGAAAAGTAACATATCATTTCTGGGGAACTGGGGAAAAAATGTTAACAGGGTATAAAGAGTTTCCTGACATCCTTCTCCACTGATTTACCTGTCTGTCCCCCCCTACTCTTAGGTTCCTACAGGCACACCTGCACAGATACTTTTTACGTAGACCCCAAGCAGTTCTTAGGTAATGTCAGAAAGAAAAATACTAAGCAAAAGCAAATGAGAGCCAATTATAACTGAGAATGATCTATCACACAAATAGATTTTCACTATTAAATACAATTTATCCTGTTTAATTAGTATTTTCCTGGACACAATGTCTGGGCTCAAATACCATCTTTTCTCCTTGGAACTTCTAATTATTGCCACAACCCATGCTATTAAGCTGCTCCCCAGGCCTCCTCCAGCTTTTGTGCCATTTAAAGCCACAAAGATTTTTAATTATCTCCGCTAAACTGTCAAAGATACCTTGAAGAATCCGTGGCTTCACTCTCCCCCCTCCCTACCCTGAAAAAAGAAAAGGAGAAAAGGAGGATTTTTAACCATAAATTTATTTTTCTTTAATGAATGTGGGGAGAAGAACCTCCTGGAAATACCCATTTAAATGCTAATTCTGATATTCCAGAGGTAGCATAGGGCCCAGCCGGCACAGACTTTGGGTGTGGCAGCCTGATGGAAGTCAGGTACATTCTGAATCTGGGAATTTGATATTCCAAGGACAAAGCACTAAATGGGACCTTGCCAATTTTATTTATTTATTTGTGTTTATTTATTAAATGTAGATGCCGTCCATCTCACTATCCAAAGCGATTCTGGGCGGCTTACCGTGTAATAAAAAGAGAAATGTAAAAATAGCCATAAATATTAGAGCAGTTAAATTGCTCGGCTATTGTAAGCATTGCAGAACACGGAAATTCTAGTCAATTATTCATTCTCCTGCAAACTTACCCAACATTCCCATGCCAAGCATAAAAGCATCCATAGTATATGGTAAACCGCGAGCTCTTCCTCGTGTCCCCGGTGGAAACATCACTTCCTTAGGTTGTGCTTTCTTACATTCCACCTATGAAGCAGAAACAGGTACAAATGAAGTGCAAATGAATTCAGGCAAAATGTCAAATCCTGAACTGGTTAAGATATGAGAGGTTTGGAGCTGGGAATTATTTTTAAGCCGTCTCCTGTAAAGGGTGCATTTTAAAAACAGGCCAGAAAATGATTTCCGAGGAGTAAATAGGAACAAAAGCGGTTTCGGCTTAAAATGGTAGGAAAAAAGATACTTAGATCAATTGTAGAGCTACGACACAACCATCCAAATGGGCACTGAAGTCAGATGCGTGGAAGTTGAGGGCAGCTCTATGCCATCTGTTCCTATTGGAATAATAGTGCGATTTGAGCTGTTCAGGAATATTCGGGGGGGGAGGGGGGGAGAGAATAAAGCAAATCAAAACAGTAACTGAAAATAAAAGGGGGGGGTGTATTAGAGTCATCATCACCATCTTAACCAATTAAATATGATCAACCAATTAAATATGAGCCAACGGTATGCGGCGGCTGCCAAAAAAGGCAATGCAATCCTAAATTGCATTAACAGAAAGATACAATCAAGATCAAGGGAGGTACTAATACCACTCTATAAAGCCTTAGTAAGACCACACCTAGAATACTGCATCCAGTTTTGGTCACCACACTGTAAAAAAGATGTTGAGACTCTGGAAAGAGTACAGAGAACAACCGAGATGATTAGGGGTCTGGAGACTAAAACATACGATGAATGATTGCAGGAACTGGGCATGGCTAATCTAGAGAAGAGAAGGACCAGGGAAGGCAGGAGAGCAGTCTTCCAATATTTGAGGGGCTGCCCCAGGGAGGAGGGGGTCAAGCTGTTTTCCAAAGCACCTGAAGGCCAGAGAAGGAATAATGGATGGAAACTGACCAAGAAGAGATTCAACCGGAAATAAGGAGAAATTTTCTGACAGTGAGAACAATCAACCCACGGAACAGAAGTTGCCTTCAGAAGTTATGGGAGCTTCATCACTGGAGGCTTTCAAGAAGAGGCTGGACTGCCATCTGTCAGAAATGGTGTAGGCAGGGACTCCTGCTTGGACTAGATGACCTACAAAGTCCCTTCCAACTCTGTTAATCTAATCTAATCCAATCTTAATTCTTTTACACTCTTGTGGATGCCCTTCCTCCAGACGGGAAGCATTTGACCAGAGAACGGAACTGCCTTTACTTGATGGAAGATATGTGCAAAAGTAGACCAGAAAGCACCTTATGGTCATTCTTTGTGATAGCAATACTGGTGGTCCTTGATTTATGGCTGCAATGAAGCCCAAAATTTCCATGGTCAAGCAAGATAGCTACTATATTTTTCAGAGTATAAGACACATCTTTTCCACCCTTAAAAAAGGGTGAAAATTTGGGTGCGTCTTATACACCGAATGTAGCCCCACCTTTTGGCCTCTGCCTCCAGGCAATTTACCTCCTTGCAGCAAATGGAGAAAATGGGGTTTGCGAGGCGGCAATAGGCTCTGGCAATCCCTGCAGCCTGAAACAGCTGATCATCGGGAGCCCCTTGCTTAAACTAAAATTGAAAGTGAAACTTGCTGTTGGCTCCAAGGAGGCAAATTGCTGGGAGGCAGAGGCAGATTTTTTTTCTTGTGCTAATCAGGCTGTTTACTGCTTGCTGCAAGGAGCTACGTCAATAACTATAAATGCCTATAGAATGTTCAAATTATTAGATTTACTTTTTGCAGACTGCTTTATTATTGTTCTAGACAACTAACCAAATGAAGAAGCTTTTTAAAATAAATGCTTGATCTGAAGAGGCCCAGTGCTATTGTATCTTCTTTTAAATAGAGGAGAAAAATGTATACTTCCAGAAAGCCACATCAATTTTAACAGCACATGTACAAGTATAGTCTGAAATGTAACACCACAAAGAGTGTATATCTTCTGTACTGCTTGCTGTTTGGCGCAAGGAGGCAGATTTTTTTTCTCTTGCTTTCCTCCCCGAAAGCTAGGTGCGTCTTATGCTCCGAAAAAATGTGGTGAGTTTTGTCCCATTTTACGACCTTTGTTGCACGAGTGAATCACGGCAACTGTTAAGTTAGTCACACGGTTATAAAGTGAATTTGGCTTCCCTTCTGACTTTACTTATCAGAAAGTCACAAAAAGTGACCAGATGATGACCCCGGAACATTACAACTGTCATAAATACAGGCTGGTTGTCGAGTGCCCAGATTTTGATCACGTGCCATGGGATGCTGCAATGGTCCTAAGTGTGAAAAATGATGGTAAGTCATTTTTTTTCAGTGCCATTGCAACTGTGAACAGCCACTAAGTGAATGCTTGTAAGTGGAGGATTATCTGTTGAACGACGATTGTGAAAACATTTTGCCAAAATCATCTTCTCCTTAAAAACATTTTCTCTTTATTGTTCATTTAGACCAGTGTTTCTCAAACTTGGCGACTTTAAGTCCTGTGGACTTCAACTCCCAGAATTCCCAAGCCAGCTATGCTGGCTGGGGGATTCTGGGAGTTGAAGTCCACAGGACTTAAAGTCGCCAAGTTTGAGAAACACTGATTTAGACCATTAGACAAACTCTCTTTTTTTAAAAAAATTAGAAGTTGAATGTGGATAAGCATTCAAAATGAAACTGGAGCACAGAAGAAAGAAGAACGTCCCCCCCACCCCCCGCCCAGGGGTGGGCTGTTTGGGGTTCGCACAGGTTTGGGCGATCCTCTAGCTAGGATTCTGCCCAGTTTGGCAAACCCCAAAACGCCACCCCTGGCTGGCCACGCCCATCCCTCCCCTCTCAGGAGTCTCCACGCTCATCATGCCAGAAAGTTTTATTATTTATTTTATTTATTTATTCAATTTATAAGCCGCTCCCTCTCCTCGAAGGGACTCGGGGTGGCGTACAATTAAATACACAACATATTGCATGGAGGAGGTATATAAATAAAAACAATTATTACAATTCATAAATAACAATAACAATAAAGTTAAAAAGACAGTAACAATAAAGTTAAAAAGACATTAAATACCCTAAAATTTAAAATTGCCAGGGGGATTAGAGGATAGAGTTCTAATTAAGCCAGGCCGGCTAGTTGGAACAGGTGGGTCTTGAGTTTCTTGTGGAAGGAGCGGAGATCAGTAGTAGTCCTAATGTCGGGGGGGAGGTCATTCCAGAGGGCTGGGCCCATCACAGAGAAGGCCCTACTCCTGGGCGCCGCCCTCTGGCACTGCTTAGTGGACGGCACCCGGAGGAGTCCCTCCCTGTGAGAGCGAATTGGTCGCAGGGATGTATGGGGCAGGATGCGATCCCGCAAGTAACTAGTAACTAAGAAAGTGCAGGGCCTGCGCAGAGGTTCGGGGAAGGTGGGAGGAACTGGCCTAGCGGAGGTTCCAGAAGTCCAGAAACAGCCTGTTTCTGGCCTCCGGAGGGCCTCCAGACCCCAGGAAAAGCCATTTTTGTCCTCCCGGAGGCTCAAGAAAAGCCTCCAGCGCCTGTGGAGGGTGGAAAACAGATCTACCGGAAGTTCCAGAAGTCTGGAAATGGGTCTGTTTCCGCCCTCTGGAGGGCCTCTGAGTCCTGGGGCAAGTAGTTTTTGCTCTGCCAGAGGCTCGAGGAAAGCGTCTGGAGCCTGGGGGGGGGCAAAAATGACCTCCCCCCCCCATGGTATAGGAGGCCAACTAGGCCATGCCCACCATGGCCACACCCACGCAGCAACGGGGCAGCGAACCCCTTGCTGCAATTTTTGAAGCCCACCCCTTCCCCCATCCATTTGATTCCAATGAATATCCTTCTGTGTCCTCAAACAAATAATCGGGTCAGAAGGGAATCGAGACTGCCTTCTCACCTCAGTTGAAAGTGGTGCTTCTCAATAGGGGTGGAGGAGGTGGACTTTCCCTTTCACCCCTCCTAAACACATCATGGATGTCGCTTAACCTATATTTCATGTAACCTGGTGATAGCAGACCTATGATACTAGTGTCAGAGGTGTCACCCGTTAACATTTTTTAGTGACATACCAGGTTTCTGAACCCTTTGGAAGTTGTGCGAGAGGACCCTGCTCTCAAGTGGCCCCTGGAGCTTCCCAAAAAGTGTGTGAGTGCTGTGCATGCTTTCCCACTCTTTTTGGAAGTTGCTGCAGGATAGGGGGCCTCCAAACCTGGCACTTTTAAGAGCTGTGTCCAGAATTCCCTGGCAAGCATGGCTGGTTGAGGAATTCTGGGACTTGAAGTCCACAACTCTTAAAGTTGCCAAGTTTGGAGACCCCTGCAATAGGAGATAACCGGGCTGAACCTGAGGGTGGGGTTAAACACATCAATGGTGGGTTGCAGGCGGTACGCCCTGGTACGGCCGTATTGGTGCCTGCCGGGAGCACCGGGTACTGTTCCGGTACGGTGTTCTGGAGGGCCCACCAGCCTGCCCAGTGTCTTAAGTTGTATTTGAGTTCTTTGGCGCTTCCGTGCACGGAGCATACAGCCCCTGCACGATGCTCCGCCGAGCAGCTGGAGCGTTGTGGAGGCATCGCAGAGGTAAGGACACATGCGTGTGCTGCACCCGTGTGCTCATTCATATGGTGGCCACCGGGCCCCATTGCACCGTACTGGTTGCAATGGGGACCCGGAACCCAACACTGCAACACATTATCGGTTTGGAGTCGCTACACTTCAACAAGAGGCTAGGTCCAGCCCGCCCTTATGACCATTGACTCGTATCTGGTGCCAATTCGACTTAGTAGATCAGATTTTTGTCTGTAGGTTGTCTGGAATACCCAAAGGTGCTTTTTCAAGAAGCAGCTAGATTTTCTTGTTTTTCTTTGAAGATGTTTCACTTCTCCTCCAAGAAATTTCTTTGGCTTCTTGGATGAGAAGCGAAACGAGAAGAGCAACAAAGATGATTAGGGGACTGGAGACTAAAACATATGAAGAACGGTTGCAGGAACTGGGTATGTCTAGTTTAATGAAAAGAAGGACTAGGGGAGACATGATAGCAGTCTTCCAATATCTCAGGGGTTGCCACAAAGAAGAAGGAGTCAAACTATTCTCCAAAGCACCTGAGGGTAGAACAAGAAGCAATGGGTGGAAACTAATCAAGGAGAGAAACAACTTAGAACTGAGGAGAAATTTCCTGATAGTTAGAACAATTAATCAGTGGAACAGAAGTTGCCTCCAGAAGTTGTGAATGCCCCAACACTGGAGGTCTTTAAGAAGATGTTGGATAGCCATTTGTCTGAAACGGTATAGGGTTTCCTGCCTAGGCAGGGGGTTGGACTAGAAGACCTCCAAGGTCCCTTCCAACTCTACTATTGTATTGTATTGTATTGTCTTCAAGGAAAAACCAGAAAGTCCAGTTGCCTCTTGAAAAAGCACCTTTGGGACAACTATGACCTGGATGACGGAGAATCTCCATAGACCTTGCCTGGACTGAACTCCTAGTGCTTTTGAATATAAGGCTGCATAAGAGCTGCTTTGGACAGGCATTTTTTTGGGGTGGGGGGGGAAATACAATTATCTAAGTATTTGCTTACTAAATAAAAAATTAAATAAGTTAATTTATTACTCCTTGTGGGGAATTGTTTGTCTTTTGTCCAGAGTTGTGTGTGTGCGAGAGACACACCAGAAATGTCAAGTTAGGCATTTTATGAATTTTGGACACAATAAGTTCAAAAGGTTTACCATCACTGCCTGTTCCCACGTGCACCACCACACGTTTATTTCATCTTAAAGGGTGAATGTTCAAATAAATTTTGTGTTTACAGAAGTTGCTTGGCTCACTTCTGGCTTTATGGAGGGGCAGGGGAGGATCATCTTCAACTTCTCCAGATCTTCTTCTATTTTTGCTAATTTAAGAATTCTCTAACATCTCCCTCCTTATTTTCTCAGCTTCATGGCCCTCCTCATTCGGTATCTGATTTTTAGATATGATTCGACCAATGCTCTTATCCTGTGGTGGGATTCAGCCGGTTCGGGTTGGTTCAGGTGACACGGTTATTAAAGTGCTGGCTGGCCACCCCCCTTCCTGCCCCGCCCCTTCCAGGAGTCCCCACATGCCCCGTTTTTTGCTCCCATGAGGCTGCAGGGATGCCTTCTAGGCCCAAAAGGGGGGGGGTACCGCGCTCCCCTCCGGAGCCCGCATTTGCTCCCAGAGGGGTGCAGGAGACTGAGTGCTGCCTGTCACACCCCATGGCTATGTCCACCATGGCCGCCTAGCTGGTCATTAGGGCATTGAACCGGTTGTTAAATTATTTGAATCCCACCACTGCTCTTATCCGACTTTCTTCCGTGGTGCACAAATCCACCAAGATATCTAAGAGGACATGTCAGCGTTTGCCCAAGCATTTGGCTTTGAGGAGTGCGCATAGGGGGAAAAAAATCTGCCTGTGGAACAAGAACGGAAAGGTGTGCGGAGGTACAAAACCGATAATTGCCCCGACGGAACGCTGTTAACTGACTCTCTTTCTAATAATGCGATCGGTAGCAGGGAATCCATTGTCCTCTAGTAACCAATTGTCCGTTTCTAGGCAACCTGTCAGCGAAAATTTCAGGTTTGTGCAATTTTCATTTAGGTAACGTAAAGGTTAACTGACTGTAAATGGGAGTATTTAAAACAAAACCACCCACTCTCTTCCCCACCCATCTCTGGCGACGAAGTCTCACGGTGTATCTTATTGATTCAGCTTGTAATATTTTATCAAGGAATAGACGTGGAGCATCTAGTATTCTACTAACGCAGTTGTCAACTTTCTCACAAATGGCTCTGACTTCGCCAGAATTGAAGATCGGTATAGGAGTGTGATGGCAAACCTTTGGCACACAGGTGCCACAGGTGCCATGCAGAATCCTCTCTGCGGGCACACGATCTGTCGCCCCAGCTCAGCTCCGCCGTAGCTCCACCACGCCAACCAGATGGTTTTTGCGTCTCTGCTGTGCATGCACAGGGGCACATGCGGGAGACATGCCTGCAGGTGTGGGGGTTGTGTGCGCATATACAAGGGGTGGTGCCCCCCCCCCCTGCAGCCCATTTTTGCTCCCGGGAGGCTGCAGGGAGGCCTTCTAGGTCCAAAATGGGGCACACGGCGTGTGGCTTGGCCCGTTTTTGCTCCCAGGAGGCTGCAGGGAGGCCCAAAATGGGGTGCGGAGGTAGGTGGGACACCCATACATGCAACGGGGTGGGTGGGTGGGAGTACAGGGGATTGCATGCAGATGTGCGGAGGACCACAGGGGGTGGTGCATGTGCATGGAGGTGCATGCGTGCATTGCATTATGGATATAGGCACGCTGTTGGCACGCGACGACAAAAAGATTAGTCATTACTGGCATAGGACACCTCCATCATCACCAGGCCCATGTTTTTCCTGTGGGAAGAAGTAGAGGGAAGTGCTTTTTCAAATGGCAATTGGAGTTTCTGTGTTTTTTTTCCCCTCTTGAAGACGTTTCGCTTCTCATCCAAGAAGCCTCTTCAGTTTTTGGATGAACAATGAAATGTTTCAATAAAATACAATAATACAATACAATAGCAGAGTTGGAAGGGACCTTGGAGGTCTTCTAGTCCAACCCCCTGCCTAGGCAGGAAACCTACACCTCATCAGACAAATGGCTATCCAACATCTTCTTAAAGACTTCCAGTGTTGGGGCATTCACAACTTCTGGAGGCAACTTCTGTTCCACTGATTAATTGTTCTAACTGTAAGGAAGTTTCTCCTCAGTTCTAAGTTGCTTCTCTCCTTGATTAGTTTCCACCCATTGCTTCTTGTCCTGCCCTCAGGTGCCTTGGAGAATAGTTTGACTCCCTCTTCTTTGTGGCAACCCCTGAAATTTTGGAATAATACAATACAATAGCAGAGTTGGAAGGGACCTTGGGAGTCTTCTAGTCCAACCCCCTGCCTAGGCAGGAAACCTACACCTCATCAGACAAATGGCTATCCAACATCTTCTTAAAGACTTCCAGTGTTGGGGCTTTCACAACTTCTGGAGGCAAGCTGTTCCACCGATTAATTGTTCTAACTGTAAGGAAGTTTCTCCTCAGTTCTAAGTTGCTTCTTTCCTTGATTAGTTTCCACCCATTGCTTCTTGTCCTGCCCTCAAGTGCCTTGGAGAATTGCTTCACTCCCACTTCTTTGTGGCAACCCCTGAAATTTTGGAATAATACAATACAATAGCAGAGTTGGAAAGGGACCTTGGAGGTCTTCTAGTCCAGCCCCCTGCCTAGGCAGGAAACCCTACACCTCATCAGACAAATGGCTATCCAACATCTTCTTAAAGACTTCCAGTGTTGGGGCTTTCACAACTTCTGGAGGCAAGCTGTTCCACCGATTAATTGTTCTAACTGTCAGGAAGTTTCTCCTCAGTTCTAAGTTGCTTCTCTCCTTGATTAGTTTCCACCCATTGCTTCTTGTCCTGCCCTCAGGTGCCTTGGAGAATAGTTTGACTCCCTCTTCTTTGGCTCAATGTGTTCAAGAGGAAAAAAAATCCGAGATTCTAGCTCGCATAGAATCGAATCATCCTGCTTGGGGTAAGATTGGACTTTTGGAGTAAACTTGTGTTATCTTGGCAAAGATGCGCCTAACTGCCTGCTACAGTTGTCCTCAACTTACAACAGTTCATTTAGTGACCATTCAAAGTTACAACAACCCTAAAAAAAGTGACTGATGACCAGTTTTCACACTTAAGGACCATTGCAACACCTCCGTGGTCAGGTGATCAAAATTCAGGTGCTTGGCAACGGACTCATATTTATGACGGTTGCATCCCTGGGTCATATGATCCCCTTTCGTGACCATCTGGCTAGCAAAGACAATGAAGAAGCCAGATTCACTTCACAACCATGTTCCTAACTTAACAATTGCAGTGATTCACTGAACAACTGTGGCAAGAAAGGTTGCAAAACAGTGCAAAATTCACTTAACAAATGTCTCGCTTAGCAACAGAAATCTTGGGCTCAGCTGTGGTCATAAGTAGAGGACTACCTGTAGTCCTGTGACTAGAACATTTTTAGTCCTTGCACGCATGAGTTTTGGGGTTATTTCTGCTCGTGATCGGGTTAGACAAAGTCGTGTGTGATAAGAAAATTCACTGCCCTCTCTGTTAGATGGAAGTGACCGTTGGTGCACCAGGAGCCATAAAAACATTTGTCGATTGCACTGGGGATGCAGATCTTACAGAAGTTGTGAATAGTAAAACATGGTGTGTGTGGGGGGGGGGGTGGGGGCGGGATAGGATGAAGAATGAACGGAAGGTGAGTGAAAGGGAATTGATTGCAAATGTAAGTGGACAGTATGAAAGAAGACCTATGAGATGGATTAATCATCTAAGGAGAATGGAACGGATATAAATTACGTCTGATATATGAAGGAAGTTGAATGGGAAGGGGAAATCCAAGCAGAGTTGATAAGATCTTCACAGAGTCAAGAAATGTATAAAATAAAAGGCAATATACCAGGTAGATCTCAACTTACAAATCTCAGTTGAGCCTGAATTTTTGGCTGTAAGTCATATGTTGAGTCACCAGGTGACTAGACTCAACTTTAACAAGTCACTGTGAGACCAACTCGTAAACAATACAATACAATACAAATAGCAGAGTTGGAAGGGACCTTGGAGGTCTTCTACTCCAACCCCCTGCCTAGGCAGGAAACCCTATACCGTTTCAGACAAATGGCTATCCAGCATCTTCTTAAAGACTTCCAGTGTTGGGGCATTCACAACTTCTGGAGGAAAGCTGTTCCACTGATTAATTGTTCTAACTGTCAGGAAGTTTCTCCTCAGTTCTAAGTTGCTTCTCTCCTTGATTAGTTTCCACCCATTGCTTCTTGTTCTACCCTCAGGTGCTTTGGAGAATAGTTTGACTGACTCCCTCTTCTTTGTGGCAGCCCCTGAGATATTGGAAGACTGCTATCATGTCTCCCTAGTCCTTCTTTCCATTAAACTAGACCTTCCCAGTTCCTGCAACCGTTCTTCATATGTTTTAGTCTCCAGTCCCCTAATCATCTTTGTTGCCCCATCGCCACAGTTATAAAGCAAATCACATAGTCATTTAGCAAATCATCTAGTCGTAGGTCTGAATCTAGCTTATCTGAGGGGCGTATTTTGCCAAGAAAAAAGGCAAATGAAAAGTGACAAAATGTGATTACATTACCGTGAGACTCTGCAACCTGTCATAAATGCAAGCTAATTGCCAAGTGCCCAAACGAGAATCACATCACCATGAGGATGCTGTAACAGTTATCAATTTGAGGACTGGGATGTAGGTTACTGTTTTCAGTGCTGCTATACCTTTGGCAACTAAATACAAGGTTATAAGTCAAGGACTACCTGCATTCTGATGTTACCAAGATCAAGGATTGCAATAACAGCTTTTGTTTTCAAGATTCAGACTTTGCTTTGGTGGCTGTTCTTGTGAAACCAGAAGAACTTGCTGGGCTGATGGCTCACAATTCAACACAGGTGCTCTCCCAGTCTCTCTCCTTTTCTACCTGTCCCGACACCCTCACTCTACTTGTCTATGGAGATTCTCATAGCATAGTTGTCCCCAAAGATGCTTTTCAAGAGGCAAATGGACTTTCTGTGTATCTACTTTCCAGGCCAAGGTACAATTCCTTGTATCTCACTAGCTGGGAAATTTATGCAGCGCCGTGACATAAATCCGAGATTCTGTTTCTTTAAAACTAATGATTACCCGGAAAAGCATACACGTTCCCCACTCCAATATTTGCATGTCATGGAGTAATCGCTGACATCTTCCAGGCACTTCTGTTTCCATCACTCTGTCTGATATTAAAAACAAGCTAGCCTGCCTAAATTGACAATTAAAGAGAAAATGAAGTTTGGATTAGCGCTGTTAAAAACAATAAATGGAACAATTAGCTTTCCCAGCCACAAAAATGAGCTACTGCCGGTATCTGACAGACAAGCTTAATTTACGATGTTCACAGCACAGAAGGACCATACAATGGGAATCCCAGTAAGCTAATAAGTAGGTTTAATTAAAAAGAGAGAGAGAGAGAGAGAGATTGAAATAATAACAACAACATGCTGGGGAAAGCCATCTCTCTATGCTCCCAAGAAAAAGCTATAAATGTCCTAATTTCTTTAAAATATTTGTAAAGATGACATCAATTGCTCATTAAGAAGGAAAATGTGTAGTCTTTCCCTTCCCCACCAGAGGCTTTCTTAGCCCTCAGATTTGGCTGCCAGCAGAGGGCAAATCCCGGTGACTCAGTGGCTAAGACGCTGAGCTTGTCGATCAGAAGGTCGGCAGTTCGAATCCCTAGCACCACGTAACAGAGCGAGCTCCCATGACTTGTCCCAGCTTCTGCCAACCTAGCACTTCGAAAGCATGTAAAAATGCAAGTAGAAAAATAGGGACCACCTTTGGTGGGAAGGTAACAGTATTCCATGTGCCTTCGGTGTTGAGTCATGCCGGCCACATGACCATGGAGACGTCTTTGGACAGCGCTGGCTCTTCGGCTTTGAAATGAAGATGAGCACCGCCCCGTAGAGCCGGGAATGACTAAGCACATATGTGCGAGGGGAACCTTTACCTTTAGGGAGCAAAATCAGGTATCTCTACAACATACGCTGGATATATCACATTTAAGATCGGGCATGATGGAATATCTTCCCCTTCATCTTTTTGGGTAAAAGGTAAAGGTTTCCTCTGCCCAGTTGTGTCCAACTCTAGAGGGCAGTGATCATCTCAGTTTTTTAACTGAGGGAGCCAGCATTGACCAAAGACACTTCCGTGGTCATCGGGCGAGCATGACTATACACTGAGGTGCACGGAGCACTGTTACCTTCTCACCAAAGTGGTACCTATTGATCTACTCGCATTTGCATGCTTTCAAACTGCTAGGCGGGCATGAGTTGGGACAAGGAACGGGAGCTCATCCCATTGTGCAGCGCTTGGGTCTCGAACCCAGGCTGTCAGCTGGTAAGCTCAGCGTCTTTAACAGCTGAGCCAGGTGTCCAAGAATTTTTAATAATTCATAAGTGCACCTCATTTCACATCTGTTTTAATCTAGTGGGAGATTGAGGCCTGGAGACATGAAAAAGATTGCCCAAGGAGGAGGCTTAAAGTCCTATAACTCATTTGCTTCGAATAGAAGAGAATATCTGTAACTCAGGGTTGAACTGTGGAGGTCCTGGGGGTTCCTCATGCTTGTTGCTTTCTTGCAGACGTTTAATTACCAAACTAGGTAATGTCATCCGTGCTAGTGAGTGTGAGGTTGCTCTCAGTTTATATTCTAGTTGCTTGTCCTGCCAGTGTTAGGGGACGTGTTCTTGATGGTTCCTTGATTAGGCTGTTGTTTACTGTTTGTCTGAGTTGGTAGTTCCTTGATTGGGTATTGTTTGCTACTCATGTGTTTACTGCTTACTTGCTAGCTTCCGAATGACCCCCTCTGGCACAGCTGGCGAGCGCCTTCTCAGTTAGACATCTGGCAAAAGCCAACTGAATGAAGCAACACCTTTTCCTTTCGCTGTCTCCCTGCCCAAGGGAGAGTAAAGGACATGGAAATGAAATCAAGGAGACGGGATGGATTTTACAAAAAGGGATCCATTCAGCAGCCTTCCGCCTTTCAGGGATAATGTCTGTTGGACTTGCCAGGGTGTGATCAGGGACTCTTCAAGCACAGAGAGCTTGGTCAGGGTTGAATGTAGCTTGGCCTGTTATCCGATGGAAAGGTTATCGTTAAAGGGGCTCTGTGAAACTAACTCTCAAATGTGAATCCAAAATAGGCCAATAAATTCCAATCAGCGCTCCATTTCTACCGCTAATCCACGGTAATAGGCAAAATGTACTTTGCACTGGGCACAAATGCCAAGCTGGTAGGCATTTCGTTTCATTGGCAGGTGGCTGTACCTTATACGGTCCAAAGTTCCCTCAGCACATAGAACATTCTTCTGCTTTAACATTTTCTTCTTTAGGCCGCCAAAATGGTAGTTAAAGTGCTATCCTTTTATTTAAATTTGGGGAACAGAATGTCAGGTCATATTAGAATATCATTGTCAGGCGTGCAGTCATATTCCTTTTAGGATCTTTGGCCTGCCACACTCTCTCTCATTTTACTATGCTGTTTCATTAGTGGGGTAATTGGGAGGGGGAATAGTAAGGTGTAGAATGTGTTGTTGCCAAAATAAAACATTCCTTTCTAGAAGCCCAAGATCATCCTTTGTCTCCGCACCTCTGCACCTAACCGGAACTAGATGGGTGGAAATGCCAGTGTGGCAGTGAAAGATTGGACCATGTGATGGACTTGTGGGTGTGGGTGTGAAACCCAGGAAGCTTTCAGATTCGGGTTTTCCACAGATGTACCAACATGTCTCTCTTAATAAATTGGAACTTTGAGGAAAGATCTGCCTTGAACCCTGATTTAATTTTGGATGATATTTGGAACGCTAACAATCATACTGTAACCAACAGCTACCGTGTTTCCCCAAAAATAAGGCACAGTCTTATTTTCTTTTGACATCCTCCCTCCCCACCAAAAATAAGCACTTGGCTTTATTTTGGGGGAGATCTTATTCTTTTTGAGGTGCAGGAGGCAGTGACCATGGTCACCTAATGGCTGCTGCTATGTTGCAATATTTTCGGGGAAGGGCTTATTTTAGCGCATGCGCTCAAAAGCCCAATTGGTCTTATTATCTGGGGAGGTCTTATTTTCAGGGAAACAGGGTAAATTTACCGTGAACTGAAAGAAGAGCAAGCAAAGAAAGGGAAGCTTTAGGGGGCTAGAATTACAACCCCTCCCCTATTTGGGGTTTTACTGTATATATCCCCCCCCCTTGCTATGCCTTGACAATGTCCTGTAAGGTCAGTTAATTATGGGGGTTTGGTGGCTAGAATAACCTGGTCCCTCAGAGATCAGGGATTTCTAACCTTGACAACTTTTACTTTAACTCCCAGAATTCCCCAGCCACCAGTTAGATCTAATTAAGGGATGCCTAATAGATCGACAAGAACCAGTTTGGTGTAATCAAACTCGCTCTTGGTGAGATTCTGGATCACGTTGGTTATAATCTCCACCATAAGTTTATAAATTGCTGTAATGGACATGGGTTCCCCAAAGTCTTCATCACTGAAGTGGAATCCACTCAGGTGGAATTAGCTCAGTGATGGAGCACTTATTTCAAATGTGCAAATTTTGAATTCTACACTAGCTTGCAGAAAGTCGAAAGAGAGAGAGAGGAAGGGATAGGGCAGGCAAAAGGGGTTGCTTCTCTTCAGGACTGGACTGCTTTCCCATCATCCTCAGCCAACCACCTCCCATGACACTCAGCAACAAGCAGATTTGGCCATTGGCTGGAGGTAATGGGAGAAACACTGGCGATGTTCTGTGCCTCCCAGTCACTCGCCTCACAATCGATCCTTTGTGAAGCGCGGGCACTCCACAGAGTTTTAAAACAGCCATGGTCCGCCGCTCAACCCTCAGCGGTGAAGCGCTGGGGCGCAGAAGTTGTTGGCCAAACCTTCATTGTCTTCAGCTGCCCAAATGGCTGCAATTAGCTGGTCCCATGGGTAGAGCTGTAGCCGTGACGATAAGAATCCCCTCAGATGTGGTCAGAAGGGGAAAAACCTCCCTCAGAATGACAATTGAGCCTGACAGTTGAGCCTGACAGTTCATAAACGATCCTCTAAGCCTCCCCCAAGGGGGTATAGACGGGGCATACACCACCCCAATTGGGATTTTGGTGTGAAAAAGGGAGGTACTCACTATTAATCAGACCTGAAATTCACAATTAATCGAATTCTACTTTAAAGTTCTCTGAGCACTGAGATGATACATCTGTCCACATTGAAGGACTGAGTCGGAAGCTAGGTCTGCCTGGCAACAGGGGCGTAGCTTAACAGTCTTGTCAGACTCAGTCCAATCAATGAGCGGATGAAGTCAAACCAGCCTAGCCAGCCTGGATGCTACTCCCCCCACTATGGAGAATATATATCTCATTGGGGAGAACGTATTCTGGATTACTTGCTTGTAACCAGATTCTTCTCTATCATCCCGCCTGCCTTGAGGAACAGCATCACCCCAGGAGATCCAGGTGGCTCCAGATCAGAGGTGGCTTCCTACCGGTTTGGACTGGTTCGGCTGAACTGGTAGTGGTTTTCCGGTTGGGGTCGCTGGAACCGGCAGTGACCCAGGCCTGCCACACCTCTGAACTGGTTTTCCAACTGGGGTGGCATGTTCCCCCCCCCTTTTTTTTTTAAATTATGCATGTACAGAACCGGCAGTAATGCTGGGAGCAACCCACCCCTGCTCCAGATCCTTTTGTAAGGCATGAAAGGCCTGGAAGTCTCCCCCAAACGTCTGGGCCAGAAGATAAAGCGAGGCTGGTTCACTGACTGGTTTCCCTGACTTACAACAGTTGGTTTATTGATTGTTACAATGGCATCGAAAAAAAAGTGACATTGTTCTGACCTAGGCTTCCTGAGAAAGCATAAATCACAATATTAGTCCCAAAAACCCTCTTTTATTTATACGGCTGGAAATTATGGCCATTAACAGTCCACAAGGTTTCACAAACAGTCTATGAAGGTTCCAACAGATGTCTGCTCGAGTTGCCACAGTCTTTCAGGGCAATGTTGGTAAACACCCACCTTTATCTCCCTTGGAATGCTGCCAGAGACCTAATTGCCAAATGCAGAGCAAGGCCAACCTTAGCACAGAGTCAAACAGAACTTTTCAAAGCTTGAACTGACCAGATGAACTAATTGCTTCCTGCAAAAGCTCGCGCCCGTTTGCTCCTCTTTTATGTCTTATGGGAGGGGCCAATCATCTCCAAGGCCTACTCCCGAGTCAACCCTGTTTTCTTAATTCTTGCCTTCTGGCAGCTCTATGCATGCACACACTGGGAACAGGCTCCTGTTGTTCTTCTGCCTCGCTGATGTCAGACTCCAGAGGCAGCAAATAACTACCAGATGGCCTTGGTCCCCTCTCTGCCTCTGACGCAGAGCCCACGTCCGAGCCTTCCCCAGCCTCCAGGACTGGCCCATGTTCCTCCCCAACCTCCTCACTGTCCAAATCTGCTGCCAGCTCTGCTGGCGGGCCACAACACTTATGACAGTTTTTCACACATGTTGCAGCATCCCCGTGGTCATGTGATCAAAATCTAGACGCTTGGCAACGGACCCATATTTATGACGGTCGCAGTGTCCCGGTGTCACATGATCACCTGTTGCAACCTTCTGACAAACAAAGTCAATGGGAAAGCCAGATTCACCTAACAACCATGTTACTAACTTAACAACTGCGGTGATTCACTTAAAAACAGTTGTAAAATGGGACCAAACTCACTTAACAACTGTCTTGCTGAGCAGCAGAAATTTTGGGCTCAATTGCGGTCGTTAAGTCGAGTGGCCCTATGACCAGAACACTTTTAATCCTGGCTGGCACCCATGATTATTTTGTTGTTTCTGCTTGCGGACTGCTCCGGAGTAGGGAGAGAGGGGTGCCCAGATAAATAATATAAGTAAACAAATAAATAAGGCTTTACCTTTCTTTCTTTACATTTTGTGCCATGCCTCAGCGACTGAGTAAGTGACCTTGATGGAAGGAATACAAAATGACACTTGGAGGTGGGGGGGTGTGTGTGTGTCAGAATGAGCTAATCAGAATGAAACACTTTTTAAGGATTTGCAAAAGTCCGATCTGCCGTTAATGCTATTGTACGGAACCATTTCACAGAGCGGGGGGGGGGGGGGAACCAACAACCCCAGCCCTTCCCTTCACTACCCACAACGTGTGCGGTTTCTATTTCTGAAACACCTCCGTGTCGCAGGAAGGTTATTTTAGGGTGCCTGTTGTGCTTTCTTTTTATGCCTGGTGGGAATAATTTTGCTCCGACACAAATAATGGGCTTCGCTGATTAAGTCCTTTGCTGGCATTTGCTTTCCACTTGTTTAATACGCCATTTGACATTCTTGGGTTATAAATGGCAAGCAAAGTGGAGCGGAGCTGGTAAAATTAGCTCCCTGGCCAGCCTGAGGCTAGAAATAGATTCCCCCACACGATAGTGGCTGAGTCTACCCCAGCTCTCTCGCAATTTAGGGAGCAATAAATATCTAGGAAATCCGGTGAAATTTCATAAATATGAGCTTTTTGTTTAGAAGACCAACGAGGGGAGAGTTCACTGAAGGATGGAGCTTTAGCAGCTCGGTTATTTTCTAGCCACCTCTGCAAAAGGGGATGCGTAGAGTCTCCAGCCAGCTGTGTCTCTCTTCCCACACACCGAGCCAAGACTTCCTTATCAGATGAGTAATTAATCCACAGGCACTTTCCAATGACAGAGAAAAATCCTCCAACATCTGGATTATGGGCCCTGACCTCTCCTAGTGGAGATGATTCTCCCATTTGTCTGAAATGGTCTATGGTCGAGAAGGAGGTTGGACTAGAAGACCTCCAAGGTCCCTTCCAACTCTG
Source organism: Natrix helvetica (assembly GCF_964273705.1). Taxonomy (NCBI): domain Eukaryota; kingdom Metazoa; phylum Chordata; class Lepidosauria; order Squamata; family Natricidae; genus Natrix; species Natrix helvetica. The sequence goes on along the minus strand of NC_138552.1, from coordinate 288,081,601 downwards.
TTATTCTCTTATCTCCACCTTCCTTTCCCACAGAGCCAGTTTCGTTTAGTGGTTAAGGCACCAGACTAGAAAACTGGGAGACTGTGAGTTCAAGTCCCACCTTAGGGGCCGAAAGGCAGCTGGGTGACTTTGAACAAGTCACTAGGAGATTGTGAGTTCTAGTCCCACCTTAGCCATGAAAACTGGCTGGGTGACTTTGAGCCAATCAGTAGGAGACTGTGAGTTCTAGTTCCCCCTAAGGTATGAAAGCCAGCTGGATGAACTTGGGCCAAACACCAGGAGATGGTGAGTTCTAGTCCCACCTCAAGCATGAAAGCCAGCTGGGTGACTTCGGGACAGTCCTTTCCCTCAGCCCAACTCATCTTGCAGGTTGATGTTGTGGGGAAAACAGGACGAAGCAGCAGCATTAGATACGTTTGCCATCTTGAGTTATTTATACAAATAATAAATGCAGGATATAAATTAAATACAGAAATAAATAGGTGTCTGCTGTATCTCAAATGTGAGAATCACATTCATGGAAGAATTGTCATAGTCATTGGAGAGTGAAAAAACACATTTAGGTGATCCTTGACTTACAACCACAATCGAGCCCCAAATTTCAGTTGTTAAGTAAGACAGCTGTTAAGTGAATCTTGCCCCTCTTTAAGATGTTTCTTGCCAAAGTTGTTAAGTGAATTGCTGCAGTTGTTAAGTTAGTAACATGGTGTCTGTTGCAGTCTCAGAGCATTTTCTACTCAAGGGTAAAGGTTTCCCTGTCCAGTCATGTCTGGGCAGGGAGAAGATCTCTATTTCCTAGCCAAGGGAGCCAGCGTTGTCTGAAGACATTTTCCGTGATCACGGGGCCAGCATGGCTATTCACCAGAGGCACACAGAACACTGTTTACCTTCCCACCGAAGTGATACCTATTTATCTACTTGCATTTGCATGCTTTCGAATGCCTAGGTGAGCAGGAATGTTGCCTGGTGGCGCTTGGGTCTGCTTTCCATATTTTATGGAAAATGTAAAATATGTCAGTTTTCCATATTTTATAGTCCTTCCAGTTCTTGCTTTCAAGCAAATGGCATTCATTTGCAGGTCTTCCAATGCACCGTTGTTGCTATTTTATCATGCCATTGCTTGTACTTAGTCTGTGTGCGATCTTCTTGCGGGAGCTAACCAGGTGGTCCACTGTTCCTTCAGCTTCTTTGCAGAGGTGGTATTTACTGTCTATTGTTGTCTTCTTGATTCTGCATCTGTTTTTAAATCTTGGTCTTGTGGTTAGAATTAGCCCCAAATTTGTGACTTCCTTCAACTTTCCTGCTTTCAGTCATTACAGATCTTGTTCTCTGCTTGGGCATGCTCAATTTTAAAAAAAATGTATGGGCCATGTAATAATTTCCCTTGCCATATCTCTTTTCAATTCTTCATTTGATCTTTCTGATAGGCTAGTTAGTCAAGCCTATAGTTTTCCCAGTTGCAATGGATGGCTGTGAAGGTTGGATCGTAAGAAAGGCTGAGCGCCAAAGAATGGAGGCCTTTGAACTCTGGTGCTGGAGAAGACTCCTGCATGTCCCTTGGACTGCAGGGCGATCAAACCGGTCAGTCCTAGAGGAGATCCACCCTGACTGCTCTTTAGAAGGCCAGATCCTGAAGAGGAAACTCAAATACTTTGGCCACCTAATGAGAAGGAAGGATCCACTGGAGAAGAGCCTCATGCTGGGAAAGATGGAGGGCAAAAGAAGAAGGGGACGACAGAGAATGAGGTGGCTGGATGGAGTCACCAAAGCAGTAGGCGTGATCTTAAATGGACGCCAGAGAATGGTAGAGGACAGGAAGACCTGGAGGAACGTTGTCCAGGGGGTTGCAATGGGTTGGACACGACTTTGTAACTAATAACAACATAGGGTAGTTTGGCCTCTTTGGTATTCAGTAAGCCTTTATGGTGTATTAGCTTCAGTGCCTCGTCTTCACTGTCCTCCTGATACAGGGAGTCCTCAACTTACGACTGGTTGCTTAGTAATCAGTCCAAGCCTTCCCAGGGCTGCTTATAATCCAGATTTGAAGTTCTGACAGCTAAGACCACCCCCTGCATTCATATGATTGCATTTTGGGTTGTCTGTAGGGTCCCATGGTCACGTGACCTCAAATTACATTCCCCCCTCCCCACAAAACTGGTATTTACTTCTGGTTCCTGGCAAAACTGCCTATTGTGGATAGCAGCTTCGTTGTTATCTTATTTCACAACTGTTTGTGATCAGATGTGGTCACAAGGTGAGCTGCTTAATGACCAACGCAGTTTGCAATCCTAACTCCAGACTGAAATAAGTAAGGTTCTACATTTAGGCAACAAAAACGGAATGCACAGGTACAGTATAGGTGGTACCGTGCTCAATAGTAGTAACTGTGAGAGGGATCTTGGAGTTCTAGTGGACAATCATTTAAATATGAGCCAGCCGTGTGCAGCAGCTGCCAAAAAAGCCAACACAGTTCTAGGCTGCATCAACAGAGGGATAGAATCAAGATCACGTGAAGTGTTAATACTACTTTATAATGCCTTGGTAAGGCCACACTTGGAATACTGCATTCAGTTCTGGTCGCCACGATGTAAAAAAGATGTGGAGACTCTAGAAAGAGTGCAGAGAAGAGCAACAAAGAGGATTAGGGGACTGGAGACTAAAACATATGAAGAACGGTTGCAGGAACTAGGTATGTCTAGCTTAAGAGAAAGAAGGACTAGGGGAGACATGATAGCAGTGTTCCAATATCTCAGGGGTTGCCACAAAGAAGAGGGAGTCAATCTATTCTCCAAGGCACCTGAGGACCGAACAAGAAGCAATGGGTGGAAACTAATCAAGGAGAGAAGCAACTTAGAACTGAGGAGAAACTTCCTGACAGTTAGAACAATTAATCAGTGGAACAGCTTGCCTCCAGAAGTTGTGAATGCCCCACCACTGGAAGTCTTTAAGAAGATGTTGGATAGCCATTTGTCTGGAACGGTATAGGGTTTCCTGCCTAGGCAGGGGGTTGGACTAGAAGACCTCCAAGGTCCCTTCCAACTCTACTATTGTATTGTATTGTATTGTATTAAATACGGTTATAAATTGAGGACTCTCTGTATTCTTCCAATGCCTTTTTTTCTTCTTCTCCAATTGTCTGGTATCCTTGCCACATTCCACACTCACCTAGGCTCCAGAGTCTGTCAATGTTGCTGTGTGTATGAAGGATATGAATCATTGTTATTATTTTTCTGGTCTTCCTATCCAGGGCTTTTAGTTCTGCTTGAGTCTACTCCACTTTTCCAGCTGTGAATCTAATGGCTGGAATTGCTCAGGTGTTAATTGCCTTGAAATTATTTCCTTCATTGAGTTTGGACTTTTAAGATCTTCTTGACTCCTGTTATGTACTCACCTCTAACCTTCTTCTTGACATAACGGTCAACTTGAAGGATGCCCAGGTGTTTGTGGCAATTGTTTTCCTCCAGACTTTTGATATTATTTCCATAGGGAACCTCTGACACGTATGCCACAGGTGGCATGCAGAGACCTCTCTGCAAGCACACAAGCTGTCGCCCAGCTCAGCTGTAGCATGCATGCACGCGTGACTCCAGCTGGCCAGCTGACTTTTGGGTCTCTGTCACGTATGCGGGAGACGAGCGTGCATGTGTGGGGGTGAAAGGGTCATGTGTGCATGTGCAACTGACTGAGAGTGATTTATTGTTGGAATGCAGTATTGCAGGCTAACTCTGCTCACTGCCTGGAGTTCGATTCTGACCGGCTTAAGCTTGACTCAGCCTGCCATTCTTCCAAGGTTGATAAAATGAGGACCCAGATTGTTGGGGGCAGTATATTGACTCTCTAAACCGCTTATAGAGGGATGTAAAACACTATGAACTGGTATTGCTATTATCATTAGACCCTTTTCTCAGCCATCTTTCTTAACTGTGCAGTTCAGTTATTTCCACCAAAGTTAAAAGAACTGATGCCTCTGGATCACCCCTGTTCCAACCACAATTTCGAAGGCCAGCCCTGATATCTCCACCTGGAGAATGAATCAGATCTCTTCTTTCCATTTCAGATGCATCCCATGTTGTGCCGAAAGGAACAATCTGAAGGATATTATTTCATAGCTCAGTGAAAAAGTAGCAAGTCAAATATTGAATTGGCTTATAGCATATGCTAAAGAGACTGTTTTGATCTTATCCAGCTTAAAAATAAATTCCATTATTAAATTAAAAGTTGGGAACAGAGATCAGACCGATAAATAGAAAGACTGGGAACGCATTTGGGAAAGCAAACAGGAAAAGTAAGAATCTTTAGCTGGGAATGTTAAAGGTACCGTACTAGGTAAAATATAGGGATGGGTTAACTAATCTTCCTGATGCATTATTGCATTGGATCAACATTGCATTTATTGTAAATCATCAAAGTCTTTTATCTGGTCCCGGCAAAAAAGAGTGATACAGAATTGAAAGGGACCTTGGAGGTCTTCTAGTCCAACCCCTCGCTCTAGCAGGAGATCCAGTGGTGGGATTCAGCCATTTCGCACCACTTCGGGAGGACCGGTTGTTAACTTTCTGAACAGTTGGGTGAACTAGTTGTGGGAAGAAATCATTAGGGCAGAGAACCAGTTGTTAAATTATTTGAACCCCACCACTGAGGAGATCCTATATCATTTCAGACAAATGGCTGCCCAGTCTCTTCTTAAAAGCCTTCAGTGGTGGCGCTCCCACATCTTCTGCACGCAAACCATTCGACTGGTTAATTGTTCTCCGGAAATTTCCAGATTCCTAGTTCTAGGTTGCTTCTCTCTTTGTTCAGTTTCCAACCATTGCTTCTTCTTTTTTTTTAAAACAAAGTTTTATTGGTTTTTTAAGAATTAATATAGGAAAGGGGTAAATGAAAGGTTACAAACTTTGGCAGTTGCATGTGCGGCAGGAGTCCCCTCCCTCCATACTCATAAAATGCAATTACAAAAAATTCAATACTAAATAACAATATATAGTCAGCACGTAAATTCAGTTAATAATTTCGATCAATTTATATCAAGTGGATTTTCTTACTCATTTTTGTGATCTGAGTTTTCTCGGTATTGCCCCTTCTCCCCCCGCCAGCAGAGCTCCGGCCCCTCCCGTGTCCTGCATGTCTGTTGTAAGATCATCTGATTTATCTAGGAGTGCTTAATTTTTTTCCATAAAGGCCTGCGCCTCTATGGGTGTATTAATTCTAACTCTTGTGTCCTACCAGAATATTAACATACCTTCAGGCATCAACCATCTGAACCACACCCCCTTCTGGTATAGTTCCAACCATTGCTTCTTGTCTTGCCTTCTAGTGCTTTGGAAAATAAGTTGACCCCCTTTCAATTTCGGAAAAAAACTTTTGTCTTTATTATATTTAATTGTACCTTGCCCATTCTCCAGGGAGCCTATGTGTTTCTAAACCTCAGCAACTTTCAGATGTGTGGACTTCAACTCCCAGAATTCTCCAGCCTGCCAACAAGCTGGTTGGAGAATTCTGGGACTTGTAAGTCCAAGTCGCTGAGGTTGAGAATTATTGGTTATGAACAACAGTCCTTCAATGAGGTGAAAAGATAACTGGACCAGAAACATAGAATGCATTTTATTTTAAGCGGAAATGCAAATCCGGGCCTACTGCTCTAAACACAGGGTCTCTTTAGAATAGAATAGAATAGAATAACAGAGTTGGAAGGGACCTTGGAGGTCTTCTAGTCCAACCCCCTGCTTAGGCAGGAAACCCTACACCACTTCAGACAAATGGCTATCCAACATCTTCTTAAAAACTTCCAGTGTTGGAGCATTCACAACTTCTGGACACAAGTTGTTCTACTGATTAATTGTTCCCACTATCAGGAAATTTTTCCTTAGTTTTAAGTTTCTTCTCTCCTTGATTAGTTTCGACTCATTGCTTCTTGTTCAGGTGCTTTGGAGAATAGTTTGACTCCGTCTTCTTTGTGGCAGCCCCTGAGATATTAGAACACTGCTATCATGTCTCCCCTAGTCCTTCTTTTCATTAACCTACTAGACATACCCAGTTCCTGCAACCATCCTTTATATGTTTTAGCCTCCAGTCCCCTAATCATCTTTGTTGCTCTTCTCTGCACTCTTTCTAGAGTCTCAGCGTCTGTCTCCCAGTTCAATTTAGCATCAGATTTTTAAGGACTTTCCATTTCTCCAAGAAGTAGATTGCCTTTCCTCAGCACAACTAAATTCTCCTTCTGGTGCACGTGTTTGTCCCTCACTTCAAACAAAATATTCCAAATGTACAAAACCTACCGAGCTTCATGCTAATTAAAATTCTTCTCTGTGTTATTCCAGTCTCTGATTGCAGGTTCGTAAGAGGCCATTCCATGCAGAAGTTACCTCTAAAATTGCAGCCTCAGAGTATATTTTTTCCCCCTTTAATGTTTGAAATCTTGTTGACTGAATCGGTTTTAATTACATCAGAGGAAATGTTTAAAATTGCCCTGATTGTAGAGGTTGCGTTAAAAAGACCATATTTACGGCATCGTTTTATGATGTTCTCCCTAGAAGTCGATGCAATTCAAGAATTGGAAGGCAATATAGACTTAGAATTATTTATTGTCACATTTGAAGGGCCATCAAAAGGATTTTTAAAACAAATACTGCTGGGATCAATTGTTAGGCACTGAATATTATAATTTGGAATTTATCCCAGCATCAAGAATTGGGAACTCTGGGTTCATGAAGCTGAGATAAAAGTATTATTACATAAAACTGAAAGGTGAAAACTATGCCTATGTGTTGGTATATGTTGCATTGTTGATTTGCATTGTTTGTCAACATCTGAATTTGTTTTTTTTTCCAAGACAAGGAAAAAAGCTTTTGAGAAGCATGATCAAATTATTTGCAGCTGTTCTGTTTATAATTTGGGGATCTATTTATCATTTTGGCAGTGGTCTGCTCTCCAAGTTTGTTTCAATTTAGTTTCTGAATGTTTCGTTACTAGACTAGATAACATCATCAGTAGGATTTTCGAAGAAGGGAATTTACAACATTCAAATAGAGAAAGGAAAAAAATAATTGAGAACTACTATAATAAGCTGTATCAACATGAGAGGGTACCAGAAGGGAAAACAAGGCAATTCTTGGAGAAAACCAGAATAACTAAGATACCAGAAAAATGTAAGAAGGCACTAGAAGAAAGAATTACAATGATGGAGATAACAGAAGGCATCAAAAGGCAAAAGAAGGGGAAAACACCAGGACCAGATGGATTACCGACAGAACTGTAGCAAACATTACAAGAAGTATTAAGCAATGTAATGTTAGAACTATTTAATGACTTACTAAGGGAGGCAAAGATACCAGAAACATGGACGGGAGCATATATAACGCTGATACCAAAAGATAACTCAGACCTACAAGAAGTTAAAAATTACAGACCTCTTTCATTACTAAAGGTAGATTATAAAATTTTTGCATCAATAATGGCAGAAAGAATGAAGAGACTCCTAAACGAACTTATACACACAGACCAAAATGGATTTCTCCCTAAGAGGCAGATAAGAGACAATATGCAAACTGTATTAAATACGCTAGAATATTACAAAGCCCACTCAGAGAAGCAAATGGCGTTGCTATTTCTGGACGCACAAAAGGCCTTTGATAATGTGAACTGGCAATTTATGATAATGAAATTTCAAATGATGGGATTTGGTGAGGGATTCATGAATATGATCAAAACAATATACAATAACCAATCGGCAAAAGTAATAGTAAATGGTGAGATGACAGGAAAGATAGAGATCACGAAGGGAACTAGAAAAGGTGGTCCACTATCGCCATTGTTATTTATACTGACACTAAAGATTTTGAACAGAGAAATACGACAAAATAAAGCGGTAACAGGGATGAGGGTTAGGAAAGAAGAATATAAGCTACACGCATTTGCAGATAATTTGGTGTTTATTATGGAAGATCCAATAGAAACAGGGCCAAAACTAGTTGAAATAATAGAAGAATATGGAGGACTAGCGGGCTTGAAGATCAATAAAAAATCAGTAGGATTTTCGTGTCCTATTTCTCTTTAAGTTATATATATATGTGTGTGTAGTGTTGGTACGTGAAGTCATGTGAAGTGTTAATACCACCTTATAATGCCTTGGTAAGGCCATACTTGGAATAGCCTGACTAGGTGGCTCAGTGGCTAAGACACTGAGCTTGTTGATCAAAAAGGTCAGCAGTTCGGGGGTTCAAATCCCTAGTATAGGTCTCCGGCTTGAGCAGGGGGTTGGACTAGATGACCTCCAAGATCCCTTCCAACTCTGTTATTATTACTACTGAACCCAGTTTGGTCGCCATGATGTAAAAAAGATGTTCAGACTCTAGAAAGAGCGCAGAGAAGAGCAACAAAGATGATTAGGGGACTGGAGGCTAAAACATATAAAGAATGATTGCTGGAACTGGGTATGTCTGATTAAGGAAGGACTAGGGGTGACATGATAGCAGTCTTCCAATATCTCAGGGGTTGCCACAAAGAAGAGGGGGTCAAACTATTCTCCAGGGCACCAGAGGGCAGGACAAGAAGCAATGGGTGGAAACTAATCAAGGAGAGAAGCAACTTAGAACTGAGGAGAAATTTCCTGACTGTTAGAACAATTAATCAGTGGAACAGAACTTGCCTCCAGAAGTTGTGAATGCTCCAACACTGGAAGTTTTTAAGATGTTGGATAACCATTTATCTGAAGTGGTGTAGGGTTTCCTGCCTAAGCAGGGAGTTGAACTAGAAGACCTCCAAGGTCCCTTCCAGCTCGGTTATTCTATTCTATATATGTCTTGTGTGCCAGTGTGGTCAGTTGAGTGTATGATTGGTTCTTTGTTGGGAGCCATATTTAAATTCTGAGCAGCTTTTTTTTTCTCTTGTTGATTGGTTGTTCGAATGATCTGGTTTCTTACATATTCATATGGTGTATTTAAATCAATATGCTTGTTAATTACTCCTCTATCTATCATTATCTTATGTTAGATTATACTGCTAATCCTGACACTCATATGCATATATTTTCCTTATATTAATTGGTTTCGAATAATAAAATACGTCGGAAAAAACCAGGTAGGTCCAGCGAAAAATTAACACTTGCTGACTTCAGAGGGGTAACTGCACATCAAATTTTCACCACAAAGAGGATAAGTGCAGAAACAAACAAAAAGAAATGAATAGTTTTAAAGAAATCAGATCTGAGAACAATCAGACAGCCTGGTTCTACTTTCATTCCTAAACATGAAATATCTTTAAGTACAGGGAGTCCTTGACTTACAACCATTCATTTAGTGGCCATTTGGAATTACAACAGTACTGAAAAAAAGTGACTTACGACCGATTTTCACACTTATGACCATTGCAGCATCCCATGGACTCATACTGAAAATCTGGACACTTTGCAACTGGCTCATCTCAATATGACAGTTGCCGTCCCCAGGGTCATGAGACCCAACTTTTGTGACCTTCTGACCGGCAAATGTCAACGGGGTAGCCAGATTCACTCACCAACTGTGTTACTAACTTAATAACTGAAGTTATTTGTTCTACCCGCAGGTGCTTTAGGCCAGGGGTCGGCAAACTTAAACACTCAAAGAGCCATTTGGACCCGTTTCCCACAGAAAAGAAAACACCGGGAGCCACAAAGGTCCTAACCGGAAGCTCCCTGTTCAATTCTGGAGCTGACCGGAAGTTCAGCCCCCCCCCCCCCCCCATAGAGTCTCCTCCTAGAGCGGCGTACTTTTTCCTCTACCTGTCATAACCGAAAGCCCTATCAATTGTGGAGACAACTGGAAAACCCTCCCCTTGCCATAGAGTCTTCCCCTGGCGCACTGTGCTTCTCTCCCCCAGCCCCCACCGGAAGCTCCTCTCAAAATTGTGGTGCTGACCGGTGACGGAGCCGCAGCAGAGGGAGGAAAGAGCCACATATGGCTCCAGAGTCGCAGTTTGCTGACCCCTGCTTTAGAGAATAGTTTCGCACTGATGACGTTACCTACTTTGGCTAGTGAAACGCCTGCAAGAAAACAAGCAAGCGCAGAGAGCACCAACGACCCCTCATTTCAAACCTGAGCTGCAAATATCAGTTTTATATTTCATGTCAGTTTTGTTCCACTTAACCGTACTGCACATCCGTGTTTCTCAACTTACAATACAATACAATACAATACAATACAATACAATAGTAGAGTTGGAAGGGACCTTGGAGGTCTTCTAGTCCAACCCCCTGCCTAGGCAGGAAACCCTATACCGTTTCAGACAAATAGCTATCCAGCATCTTCTTAAAGACTTCCAGTGTTGGGGCATTCACAACTTCTGGAGGCAAGCTGTTCCACTGATTAATTGTTCTCACTGTCAGGAAATTTCTCCTCAGTTCTAAGTTGCTTCTCTCCTTGATTAGTTTCCACCCATTGCTTCTTGTCCTGCCCTCAGGTGCTTTGACTCCCTCTTCTTTGTGGCAACCTCTGAGATATTGGAATACTGCTATCATGTCTCCCCTAGTCCTTCTTTCTATTAAACTAGACATACCCAGTTCCTGCAACTGTTCTTCGTATGTTTTAGCCTCCAGTCCCCTAATCCTCTTTGTTGCTCTTCTCTGCACTTTTCTAGAGTCTCCACATCTTTTCTACATCGTGGCGACCAGAACTGAATGCAGTATTCCAAGTGTGGCCTTACCAAGACATTATAAAGTGGTATTAACACTTCACGTGATCTTGATTCTATCCCTCTGTTGATGCAGCCTAGAACTGTGTTGGCTTTTTTGGCAGCTGCTGCACACGGCTGACTCATATTTAAATGGTTTTTCCACTAGGACTTCAAGATCCCTTTCACAGTTACTACTACTGAGCAAGGTATCACCTATACTGTACCTGTGCATTTCGTTTGGCCACTTTAAGATGGGTGGACTTCAACTCCCAGAATTCCCCAGCCAAGGCTGAGAAACATTGATGTGCATTGTATTAGCAGGCCTTCTCATACCAAATCCAACTATGAGACCGCCTAACGTTAATGCAGCAACTTTAGGGTTTTGGACTCCATCTTTGTTTTCCCTTTAAGCTAGAGAGGCGAGAAAATGAACCTGAGGCTGTCAGACGGTTATGTGTGGACTCCATCACTTGCGCTACACGCCTTCCCAAGAGTCAACCTCCCTTAGATACGCCTCTGAAGCACGAGATGTTGGCCTTCTGAGACTTCAGCCGTTTTTGTTTGAAATCTTCACCCACCTCAAATAAATGCTTACCGTATTTTTCGGAGTATAAGACGCACCTTTTTCTCTCAAAAAGGAGGCTAAAAATTGGGTGCGTCTTATACACTGAATACAGCATTTTTGGACTCTGAAAACCCTGCCCCCTTCACCAAAATGGCCATGCGAAGCCTTTAAGAGGCCTCCAGAGTCATCTTGGGGGCTGGAGAGGGCAGAAATGAATGAAAAACGGGCTGTTTTTTGCTCAATTTTGCCCCTCCTCCCGCCCTCCAGGAGCACTAAAGACTATGCATGCTCTTTTTTTGACAAAAATGGGCCCGTTTTCACAAAAAAAACGAGCCAGTTTTTGCTCGTTTGGGGGGGGCACTCCCTAGGAGTACTCTACAAGCCTCCTAAAGGCTATTCATGCCTTTTGGGGTTTCCCCCCCATTTTCGCAAAAAACGGGCCATTTTTGTGACGTCTGCAGAGTGCAAAAACTTTTTTTTTTAATTTGCCTCTTCAAAATCTTGGTGCGTCTTATATTCCGGTGCGTCTTATACTCCGGTGCGTCTTATTCTCTGAAAAATACAGTAATCTGGTGCTATTTATATCCCTTTGCATTTTGTTAAAGAATAGCTGCCATTCAAAGCACATTCATTGGCAACAATGATTATCTGTACCAGCAGTTGTGGAAGCAGGTGAGAGAAGCTATCGCAGCTGCGCGTACACTAGAAAGGTCACTGAAAAGGTACTTTAGTATTTCGACACCCTTCTGCAGGCTGAAAAGGGGCAGTAGCTTATGAGGGACGGGCTCCAAAAAATAGGGAAAGCAGAGGCCTAAAACACAGCTCTATAGACGAAGTATCGGTGGGTGAAAGCAGGTTGACGGGGTTGGTTCACAACTAAACCACCCTCTCAAAAGCAACTCTGAGCGGCGAGTGATGTTTTAAAAAAATGGCCCCCATTTTCTCAAAAATTAGAAGCTCCCGTTGGGAAAACTTACCATTTTATTATTGATTTCATGAAAATGAATTTCGCAGACTTTTTCCACCACGTCTTCATTCTCAAAAGTTACAAAGCCGAATCCTATTGAAAAGACAGAAAGAGAAAGCATTTAAAATAATAATAATAATAATAATAATAATAATAATAATAATAATAACAACATAAATAAATAAATAAATAAATAAATAAATAAATAAATAAATAAATAAATAAAGGAGGCCTTCTGAAAACAACTAAGTCAAAAGCTGAATACAAGAAAGAAGTAATTGAGAAGCGAGCTGAAAATTGGAAAAGCAAAGCTATGCATGGCCAATACTTGAAAAGTATTGAAGGCAAAGCTGACCAAAAACTAACTTGGAACTGGTTAAGATCAGGAGTACTGAAAAAAGAAACAGAAGGCTTTATTTTGGCAGCTCAAGAACAAGCCTTAGGCACAAATTATATGAAAGCAAAAATTCAGCATGTTATCATCAATAGCAAACGTCGCCTCTGTAATGAGAAAGATGAGACAGTCGACCACTTGATCAGTGGGTGCAGCAAAATTCCACAAACTGACTACCTACAACGCCATGACTGAGTTGCTAAGATCATTCACTGGAAATTGTGCCAAAAGTTTGGATTTGAGTACAGCAAAAACCACTGGGACCATCAGGTTGAGAAGGTTTTGAGAATGAGAAAGTCAAGATCTTATGGGACTTCAGAATTCAGACTGACAGACACTTGGCCTACAACACACCTGACATAACAATAGTTGAAAAGAAAGAAGTATGGTTCGTTGACATTGCAATACCTGGTGATGCACGAATTGAAGCTAAAAAGCAAGGAAAAATCCCATGTACCGGGACTTGCAAATTGAAGTTGAGCGACTGTGGAAAAAGAAATTGGCTGTTGTCCCGATTGTAATTGGAGACTTTGGAGCAATAACTAAAAGGCTACCTCGCTATTTGGAAATTCTAAATTTACCTGATTTGAACATTCTGATTCTACAAAAAGCCACCCTTTTTGGAACAACTTATATCCTCCGACATTACCTTAACTGTTAAGGCTTAACATAACAGTTCCTAGGTCCTTGGTTAGGACTCGAGCTGTTGAGCTACCAACCAGTCCCAAAGGCTGTGAATCTCACCAAAGATTAACCACATAACAACAACAACAACAACAACAACAACAACAACAACAACAAACAAGGTTAGACTTCTTTTTGGATTGCTTGAAAAATAAATTACTCTGAGGCATGTTGAATATATTGCCAGAGCAAACATGCATTGACTAGACATTTCTTTTCCATAGTGGAATTTTTGGGGGGGCGGGGGAGAATCACATTTTTAAGAAAAAAATATATTTAAGATGAATATGGATTACAGTCAACAAGATGCTGTAGAGGTGAAAACAAGATGCTTCTCTACTCCCTACCTCCAATGCTATCAGATATCATTCCTATACATTTAAATGCATACTTTAAATGGGATATATTAATCTTGAAATTAAAGGGGCATACAAGATTTGCAGTGCCTGACAGATTCTAAGTAATAATCCTACTATTCCTTGTTCAGGAAGTTCTACAGCAGGGGTGTCCAATCTTAGTAACTTTAATACTTGTGGACATCAACTCCCAGAATTCCCCAGCCAGCTATGCTCATGTTTAATTGTTTTCATCTGTATCTAATTAGTATTGTAATCAGGATTGGCCTTCAAAAACTTCAGCAACGGGTTCTCTGCCCGGTTGCTGGGTGGGTGTAGCCATGGTGGGCATGGCCTAGTTGGTGTCCTGCACCACAGGGGAGGAGTGCGTTTTCGCCTTCCCCCAGGCTCCGGAGGCTTTCCTTGAGCCTCTGGGAGAGCGGAAACTACCTTGCCCAGGCTCCGGACACCCGCCGGAAACCAAAAATTGGGCGTTGGTTTTTACCTGATACACTCATTTTCTGGTAGAGACAGCAGCCAGACTGGGTATGCTCCGTCCATTAACCAATCAGACTGAGTCTACACTTATGATGTCATCGGGCCCTTGTGGCTCCTCCCCAGTTTCAGATGAAGGAAAAACTGTAGACTCAAGTGAGAATTGTGAGCAAACAGTGAAAGTCCATAGTCACTGTATCTCTCTCCTCCGCACAAGGAATTCCCTCGCATGACCCATACCAGGGTGGGGCTGGCTGCTGTCTCTACTCCACCAGAAAATGAGTGTATCAGGTAAGAACCAACACCCATTTTCCTGTTAGCATAGAGACAGCAGCCAGACTGGGACGTACCAAAGACTGGGCTGTCCATTAGGGTGGGAAATTGTACAAAAGGTCCTTAGGGCACAAGCACTTGTTGTAGCACCCTTGTAGCCGACGCATACTTGTCCAACTTGTAATGATGTATGAAGACTGTGGGAGACGCCCAGGTGCCGCCTGGCAGTCTTCTTCCAAGGTGGCTTGAGTGGACCAAGCTGCATGTAGAGTGAGCTGTAATGTTTGCAGTACCTGTATGGATTGAAGTTCATAAGACAGTTTAATACAGGCTCTTATCCAGCGCCCCAGATTAGATGATGAAGCCTTGCTACCCAAGGAGGCCTGGCAAAAGGAGATGAAGAGAACTTCCGAGTGGCAGAACGAGGTGGTGCGGTCGATGTAGATCTTCAGGGCACGACGTATGTCAAGAGTATGCCACTTGCACTCCCTCTCGTGACAGAGAGACGGACAGAAATCAGGTAAGGTCAACTCCTGACCTCGGTGGAAACAGCTATTGACCTTTGGTATGAATGTCAGGTCCAGTCTTAAGACAACTTGGTCTGGATGGAACACGCACAAGTCATGCCTGACTGAAAGAGCAGCCAAATCAGAAATACGTCTGGCTGAGGTTACAGCCACCAAAAACAGCGTTTTGAAGGACAACAGTTTCAAAGAAATGGATCTCATAGGTTCAAAGGGCGCAGAAATCAAAGCCTCTAGGACACGAGGCAAGACCCAAGTTGGATATCTATATATGGCGGGGGGATGCAGGTTGGATGCTCCATGGAGAAATCTCCGGATCAAGGGGTGAGAAGGCAGTTGTTCGGATTCCAGGCTACCCAGAACAGAGGCCAGAGTGGCCACCTGTTGGCATAGCGTGTTAGGGGTAAGTCCCTGATCAAGCCCCTTCTGCAGGAAGTCCAATATCTGTGGAATGGATGCCCTAAGTGGGTCAACAGTCTGGTTGGAACACCACAGAGCAAAAGTCCGCCATGTGGCATCATAAATGCGGTTAGTAGAGCTTCTGTGTGATGCCTGAATGGTAGCAATGATCTTAAGGGAGATGTTATCGGCTGTTAAGGCTTGCCACTCAATTGCCATGCGGTTAACTGCAGCCACTGGGGGTCGGGGTGACAAATAGGCCCTTGGTTAGAGACAGGAGAGACTGTGGGATGTGCCATGAGGTGGAGATTGAAAGAGTCACTAGGTCGGCATACCAAGGCTGGCGTGGCCAATTTGGCGCTCGCAGCAACAGTTCTGCCTCCTGCTCCAGCATTTTTTTAATTACCCTCTGAATGAGGGGAAGGGGAGGAAAGGCGTACAGGAGACCCCTGGGCCACTGGCATCTGAGAGCGTCTACTCCTTCTGCCATGGGGTCCATGAACCTCGAATAATACCTGGGTACCTGGTTGTTGTCTGCCGTTGCAAACAGGTCTAGGACTGGGAGGCCGAACCATAGTGTCAGTCGATGGAAGAGGCTCAGATGGATGGTCCACTCCGCCTGATCTATCGTTGTCCGGCTCAGCCAGTCTGCTTGGACGTTGGAGACCCCTGAGATGTGTTCTGCCCTGAGAGATGACAGGTGAGATTCCATCCACTGGCACAACAGGTTGGATTCCTGCATCAGGGACCAGGGACGAGTTCCCCCCTGTCTGTTTATGTGTGCCTTGGTCGTGGTATTGTCCGTGAGGACTAATATGTGTCGGGCCTGAACTCTGTAGTGGAGGTGTCTGAGGGCGAGGCGAACTACCCGCAATTCTAGCCAATTTATGCTGTTTTGTCTCTCTTCAAGGGACCACTGACCCTGAGTTACTAGGTCCTGCATGTGTGCCCCCCATCCTGTCAGACATGCATCCGTCGTAAGTGTGAGACAGTATGGCTCTCTGAACAAGGTCCCTTGCAAAATCGCCGGGGACTGCCACCATTTGAGAGAGTGTAATACCTGTCTGGGGAGGGGGACCCTGAGAGGAGAGCTGCTGCTGTCGGCCTTTTGATGTGGAAGCATGAACCATTGAAGGCTCCTGCTGTGAAACCTGACCAATGGGACAGTCCCAAAACAGGATACCATCTTGCCTAAGACTTGGGAGACAAGAAGAAGGGATGCCATGCGTAGAGGTAGCACCTTCCTGACAAGTTCCCTCAGACTGAGAATGCGGTCGTTGGATAGGAACACCCTTTCCGCCATGGTGTCTATCAAGACCCCAAGGTGGAGAAGGCGAGTGCTGGAAACGAGGTGACTCTTTTTGAGATTCACCCCAAACCTGTGATTCCGCAAGGTGTGAATGGTGAGGGCGAGATCTATTTCTGCCTGAACTGGAGACCTGGACAACAAGAGGATGTTGTCCAAGTAACAGAGAATCCGAAATGGGGATGACATGATGTGGGTGGCTAGTGCTTCCAGTACCTTTGTGAATACCCTGGGGGCAGAGGATAGACCGAACGGAAGAGCTCGGTACTGGAAGTGCCTCCCCCCCATAGGAGAAGCAGAGATATTTTCGGTGGTCTATGAAGATGGGGATATGAAGATAAGCTTTGGTCAAGTACCCAATTGTCTGTTGTGGTCTCCTCCCAGTGGTGAGCAAAGAATGCCAGGCGGCCTCCGATCGGAAGAGAGTCCAGATAGTCATTTCCTACATGAAAAATGATGGTTGCCTCCTCCACGGTAAGATTTCTTGGAGGGGAAACACTGTGTGTTTCTACTGGATCTGTCCTGGTGAGATCCCTGTCTGGGAGTGTAGGATTGGCATTGTGGATGGGGGAAGGAAGGTCCCCCGTCTGCCGGTCGAAAGGGCGACCTCCTATAGAAGGAAGCGGGCCAACTGTCCTGTTTCTTATAGATGGATGAAAGGACCTTGCACTTGTCTTTAGATTCCATGAGGTATGGGTCTAAGGGATTACCAAATAATTGGGTGCCACTGAATGGGAGGCTGCTAGGCGCCACTTGGTACAGACATCCGCCTGCCATGGCTTGAGCCAAAGCAGACGCCTGGCCGTGACCGAAGAGGCCATGGCTTTAGAAGCGAATCTAGCAGCATTAAGGGAAGAATCAGCTGCGAATTCAACCGCTGCCCTGATCTTCTTGAGATCCCTATGTGATCTAGTGTCAGTAGGAGCGATGCGCTCCTGAATCTGTTCAATCCAAACCAGGGCTGCCCTGGAGAAAAAGGAAGTGGCCGTAGAGGCCCTAACACCCCAGGCCCCAGCCTGATAGTTTTTGATTAAGGTTTGATTTGGCCTTTTCTTCTCAGGCTTGAGATCCTCCTCAGGGGCTCTAGAGACCACAATAGGTGAAGACAGGGCTGCAATGAGTGTGTCCACTGGGGGAGTCTTGAAGAATTTGGTGAGGTCTAGTGCAATGTTGTAGAGACGTTTGTCAAGGTTGGTTGGCTGTGGGCCCGTGCCTGGAGACTCCCACTGCTTCTGGATGATGTTCAGGAATATCTTGGAAACAGGGATCACCTCTTTTTCCACCATGGGATCGGTGAATGGGGTACTGGGACCCTCCCGTTGAAGCCGGTTCTGCTGGTTTATCCTGTGAAGTAGAAGCTGAAGCAGAAGATGGTAAGTTAGCAGCTTTAATGGCCTTAAGAAGAAGGGACTTGAAATGATCAGTTTTGAATAATCCGGTAAAGGCATGGGTATCTGGGGTGACCACCTCGTCATCAGACAGGACTGAGTCACGGAGGTTATCTTGCTCCCCGCCATTTGAGGCCTGAGAAGTAGAGGCAGAGGGATCAGGTTGCTGAGCCGCAGCAGAAGATTTATGCTTATGGCCATGTGATGGAGCAGGTTGGGGTTGCTGTTGTAGGCCAGCAGCCAGGACCTGTTTAATGGTTTCAGCAATGATGGTTCCCATATTAGCAGGAGAGGTGTACATGGTGTGTGTGGGGGGGCAGAGCCATGTGTAACCAGGAGGGAAGCCTGTTCAAAGGTGCGCTTCCTATTGAGAGGGACATCAAATAAATTGCCTCTGTTGTCAGGTTCCATCGAAGATGAGGACTCTGAAGAAGACAATTCCCCTTCTGAATAGACCTGGGGGGGGGGTGTCAGAGCCCATGAGAGGTGGAGCTGGGGACGCCACTTGGTGATCCTCGGAGGGAGCGTGGGAGGGCTGGGCAGTTAGAATATGTTGTTGTTTTTGGGCCCTCTGAAATTCTTTCATAGGGGCCTTCTGCCTGTGCTCTTCTGCCCTGGTAGTCGCTTTAGAGACCTTGGGGTTTACTCCTGAGGAAGGGGCCTCTTTGGCTTGCCTCTTCCTGCTGCTCTTTGCCCCTGATGGCCCTGCCTCCTCTAATCCTGCATTCGTATCCATAGCTGGATCAGCCATTTCCCCAAACATAAATCAACACCCCAATAAGATAGGCAACGGTTTCACCCGTTTGCTGGCCAGGCGCTCCTTATCCGATCCACCTGGGGTGATCCCGCGTTGCTGGGCACTCCAAACGGCTGCTGTAGAGTTCGCCCCTTTTTTAAAGCATCCAAAATGGCCGACTTTTTTTCTCTGAGGCTTTTCCGAGCCTCAAAATGACCGCCACTATCTTCACGGGAGCTATCTTTGCGGGCTTTTCCAACCCGCAAAATGGCCGCTGATACTATGTGTGGCCAGGCGAGTCCAGGTTGGACTGAGTCTGAAACTGGGAAGGAACCACAAGGGCCCGATGACATCATAAGTGTAGACTCAGTTCGATTGGTTAATGGACGGAGCATACCCAGTCTGGCTGCTGTCTCTACGATAACAGGAAAAAGGTCCATTTCCCGCCTTCTGGGAAGCCCATTTTTTGCCCTCCCCGAGCCTCCACACGGGCCCTGCATGTACCTCACATCCAAAATGGGTCTGTGGAGACTCCTGGGAGGGGCAGAGTGGGAAGGGTGGAGTAGGCAGGGCCAGCCAGAGGTGGGATTTGGAGGTTCTCTGAACTGGCCATCACATTAGCTATGGGCTCTCCTGAAACTGGGCGAACCCGTGACAGGCCACCCCTGGGTCTAACGGCCATACTAAAAAATTAATGGACTAATCCAATGTTTCTCAAGCTTGGCAGTTGGAAGACGTGTGGACTTCAACTTCCAGAATTCTGGGAGGGGAATTTCTGGGAGGGGAATTCTGGGAGTTGAAATCCACACATCTTCCAACTTGAGAAACCCTGGGGCAATCCACTGCCTACTGCCCCAGGAAAAGGGGTGAACTTCCCAAGCTTTTTTTGCAAATGCACTGGAGGGAGCTCTGAGCAAGCCCACGATGAAAGAAAAAAGCATCAAAGGAACTTGGCCACAGTTGAGAAGGGTTAAAAAGAAACCCACATTGCTCTGCCTGGAAAACAGTCGGTATTATTATCAACACTTTTTGGGATCTAAGTGCTCTAGCTGTTGCAGTGGCTGTATGAGGTCAGCCAAGATCCAGAGGTGGTTATTTGTCTCTTTCTTCCTGAATTACTTCCTCTAATACCTCATCAGGATATCCGGAGGCCTTGAAGGATCTGGGAGCATTGCAGGCCTCTCATCTGTTCAGCACGGGCAGCTTCAAACGAGCTTCTGATTTGGGCCCACATTAAGACCATTTGATGCCTGCTGTCTGCCCTTTAGCTATATGCTATGTTTACCTGTCTAGTTTTTCAACTCTTCTGGGCAAAAACTGAACTGATTTCTTTTCTTCCTTCCCCTTTTTTTTTTTTTTTAACAGCAAGCCCCCATGTAGTTTAATGACTATCACACATCTTCTCTGGGATGGGGGAATTGACTGTCACATTTCTGGCACCTGCTCAACGGATGAATAAATATAGAAATCCATTAAAATAAAGTGACGCCTCTAGTGAGTAAACCGATTGCACAGAATCCGATTCCCAAAATAGACTGCAGAGATCTGGCAGCTATTAACAGGGAAGGAATTCTACCCTCGGCGGACGCCAAAAACCTTTGCTCCGCGCGGCAACGGCAGGCTCGGGAAAATTAACATTTCGTCAATGGTGATGTGATCCACATCATTTGCACTTGTGTACACCGACCATCTGCACGGAGACATCTGCATCACAGACATCAAAGCCGGCGAGCAGGATTACAAATGGAGAGCATCCACCGAGCGACGCGAATTTATACCTTCCAAATTCATAAACCATGATGTGTCTCTCCCTCCACCTCCCCCCAGGCGAACGGAACGGGACCTAGTCAGCTTCAGACATTCAGACATGTCTAGGGCCAACTGCGGAGGAAAAGAGCATAAACAAGGTTCACTGGCGCACGGAGACCCAGTTGGGAGATGTGACTTGGATTACGCAACATGGCCCAATGTCAGCCAGTCTAGCATGATCAACAGAGACATCTTTGTCGTCGTGACCGATGTCTGGAATAGCGTCCCTCTGGAAACCCGTACAGCTCCCACCCAGCAGCTGTTCCCCAAGCCTCTAAAAACTGGCTCTGCTCCCGGATTTGGGGTGAAGGTGGCTGCCGGGCCTCTGTTAGTTTTCCTTTGATGAGCTGGATTGTCTGTTCCAGATGTTTGTGTAGGTAGCCCTCGACTTACAAGCAGAACTGAGCCCAAAATTTATATTGCTAAAGGGAGGCATAGGCTAAGTGAATTTTACACAATTTTACGACTTTTCTTGCCACAGTTTGTCAGGGTTTCAAGCAACACACCCAATGGAATCAAAACTCCAAGGCAGGCAAGTTCCTCAAAGTACAGATGTATTAGGCATGTCATATTGGCACATCTGGGGTAAACTCGACTTTAACTCCTCCCCCCTTTGGGTTTTCCCCTAGTTAAAAGTAAAGTTTCCTTTCCTCTGCCCGTGCAATCCATTACATGGTCCAATCAGGTCACAGTCCAAGGGTCATTTGGCCTCAGATCAGTGGTGAAATTCAATTTTTTTTTTACTACCAGTTCTGTGAGCATGGCTTGGTGGGCGTAGTGTGTCTCGGTGGGCATGGTGGGCATGGCAGGGGAAGGATATTGCAAAATCTCCATCCCCACCCCATTCTGGGGCCAGCTGGAGGTGGCATTTGCCGGTTCTCCAAACTACTCAAAATTTCCGCTATCGGTTCTCCGAACTACTCAAAATTTCCGCTACTGATTCTCCAGAACCTGTCAGAACCTGTTGGGGTTCACCCCTGCCTCAGATCCCTCTTCCTTAGCACCTGGTGGGAAAGTCCTTGGTTGTCTCTCCCCCCACCTTGGTTCCCACAGCTCGACTCAGCTCTGCTGTGGTAGCCCTCAATGTGCCAGTGGGAAATGGTGAATCACTGCAGTGGTTAAGTTAGTCACATGGTTGTTAAGTGAATCTGGTTTCCCTACTGATTTGGCTGGTCAGAAGGTCACAAAATAGCATCACGTGACCCTGGGATCCTGCAACAACCATCATAAATATCAATTAGTTGCCAAGCATCCTAATTTTGATCACGTAACCGTGGGAAGGCTACAATGGTCGTAAGTGTGAAAAATGGTTATAAGCCCCTTTTTTCAGTTATAACTTCGAACGGTCACTAAATGACCATAAGTTGAGGACTACTTGTATGGGTCCCCCCTCCCCCAAAGAGTTGGAAGCCGCAAACTAGGCAGGTAAGAACGCACAAGCCGACACGGAAACCGCAGCATCCTCTTGTCATTCCTTAACAACTATTGTACATCTTTCTCTAGGACTGCATGGCAGACACATAGGGCAAAGTTTTTGCTTTCTAACGTCAATTGTCCTTTGATGATAGTTTGTGAATTCCATTCTCTTCCTCTCTGCCTTCCATCCTTCCAAAGTTGATAAAATGAGGACCCAGATTGTTGGGGGCCATAGGTTGACTCTATAAACCGCTTAGAGAGGAATGAAAAGCGCTATAAAGTGGTATATAAGTCTAAACGCTGTTGCTATTGAAAAAACAATTACTACCAACCTGCCTTCCGTTGAGGACCTGTATACTGCACGAGTCAAAAAGTGGGCCGTGAATATATTTACACACCCCTCACATTCTGAACATAAATTGTTTCAACTCCAATCCTCAAAACGACGCTATAGAGTACTGCACACCGGAATAACTAAACACAAGAACAGTTTTCCATCACTCTGCTAAACAAATAATTCCCTCAAGACTGTCAAACTATTTACTAAGTTTAAGCATTACTATTACTATTAATCTTCTCATTGCTCCTATCACCCATCTCCTCCCACCTATGACTGTATGACTGTAGCTTTGTTGCTTGTATCCTTATGATTTATACTGATTGTTTTCTAGTATGATTTGATTGCCTATTTGTACCCTATGACTATAAGGTATTGTACCTTATGAGTGGTGATGAATGTATCTTTTATGTACATGCGAGCATATGCACCAAAGGCAAATTCCTTGTGTGTCCAATCACACTTGGCCAATAAAGAATTCATTCATTCATTCATTCATTCATTCATTCATTCATTCATTCATTCATTCATTCATTCATTCATTCATTCATTCTATCATCTATCTATCTATCTATCTATCTATCTATCTATCTAATCTATCATCTATCTATCTATCTATCTATCTATCTATCTATCTATCATATATCTATCTATCTATCTATCTATCTATCTATCTATCTATCTACCTACCTACCTACCTACCTACCTACCTACCTACCTACCTACCTACCTACCTACCTAATCTATCTAATTTATCTATCATCTATCTAATCTATCATCCATCTATCTATCTATCTATCTATCTATCTATCTATCTATCTATCTATCTATCTAATCTATCTAATTTATCTATCTATCTATCTAATCTATCTAATTTATCTATCATCTATCTATCTAATCTATCATCTATATCTATCTATCTATCTATCTATCTATCTATCTATCTATCTACCTACCTACCTACCTACCTACCTACCTACCTACCTACCTACCTACCTAATCTATCTAATATATCTATCATCTATCTATCTATCTATCTATCTATCTATCTATCTATCTATCTATCTATCTATCTATCTATCTATCATCTGTCTGTCTGTCTGTCTGTCCATCCGTCCGTCCGTCCATCCATCCATCCATCCATCTCTAAGCGTACCATCTTCCTTTTTCTCAGCTGTCTGTCTGTCTGTCTTTACTCTCTCAGCCACTCTGTGTAATTGTTCCCTAATTGTCCACTTTTGTTTCCAGGTGGATGCCTTGGATTCAGTTGAGTAACTATGACATGCCTGAAATTTGGGGGCAGTATTAAGTCATTATGGGTATGATTAGTACTGCACACCACAGGGACCCAGTTTCTTTTTTCTTTTTGCCCAAGTTTACGAAGTCCACTTCTGCAAGTCATTAATTGCTTGATTGCCAGAAACATCTTCATCATTAGGAACTCATTAGCAAATAATGCAGCAGAGAGTTTCAGTTTTGACCCCTCCCCCACTTCCTTCATTTGCCAGTAAGGCAAAGCAGAGGGGGATTTCTCGGAGAACCGCCGCAATCTTGGCAACCAAACCAGACACTTCATCACCACCAACGTTCAGGTTCTCCAAATTCTGTCTTGCTTCAGGCCTGCAAAATATTCTTCCAGCACTCTTGTTCAAGAGCCAGATAACAATCACTTTCAAAGGTGATTTAACAATAGAAAATCACTTCGTCTCCTCTGCTATCCCAAAGGTGCTGTTCAAAAGGCAACTGGACTTTTGGTTTTTTTTTCCCCCACCTCGAAAATGTTTCACTTCTCATCCAAAAAACTTCTTTAGTTCTGAAGAACTCCAAACTGAAGCAGCGTCATCAATCAATCAAGCGGAATAGAGACAGAAGGGACCTTAGAGGTCTTCTAGTCCAACCTTCTACTCTAGCAGGAGGCCCTATACGATTTTAGATAGGCGGCTGCCCAGTCTTTTCTTAAAAATCTCCAGAAAAAGAACTCAGAACTGAAGAAGCTTCTTGGATGAGAGGTGAAATGTTTTCAAGGGGACACTCCCCCACCCTCCACCCAAAGGTGAAATTAATTTTTTTTTACTACCAGTTCTGTGGGCGTGGCTTAGCGGGCATGCCAGGGGAAGGATACTGCAAAATCCCCATTCCCACCCTACTCTGGGGCCAGCCAGGGATGGTAATTGCTGGTTCTCCAAACTCAAAATTTCCGCTACCGGTTCTCCAGAACCTGTCAGAACCTGCTGAATTTCACCCCTGCTTCCCCCCTCGCAAGAAAGCCCGTTTGCTATTTGACCGGATGACTGAGAATCTCCCTAGGCCAGGAAGTGTCCAAACTTGGGAACTTTTAAGACTTGTGGACTTCAACTCCCATAATTCTCCAGCCAGCTGGCTGGAGAATTATGGGAGTTGAAGTCCACAAGTCTTAAAAGTTCCCAAGTTTGGACACTTCCTGGCCTAGGCATTTCTCCTCTGCTACGTTCTTAGAAGAGGAAGCAGAAAAGGTTTCACTTAGGAAGAAACTAGGATGGCAAGTTAACTCCCAAAAATGGGATTTAGAATTCCCCTTGGAATAAATCAATCCACTGGTTTGTCTGAATCATTCCAGTTTCAAGTAAAATGGAAGTTGGGTTTCCTCTCTAGCTCTTCCTATTTAATCAGAGACAGCTCTTGGTTTTGGTCTCTGCACCTAGAAGACTCTTTCCTGAGTTTTGCCTGTTGAGGGTACTCATTCACAATCATGCTTCTTTGAGCTGCTGTTACTGGATTGTCCTCAGGAATGGTTTATCCCCGAGTAAAGAAATGTTTAGTTCTAGCCTAGCACAAAGGAAGCGCTGGTGACTGAAAGGTTGCAAGCAGTAACTTGGTAAGACATTGTCCTCTTAGAGCAGGGGTGTCCAAAGTTGGGAACTTTAAGACTTGTGGACTTCAACTCCCAGAATTCCCCAGCCAGCATGGCTGGCTGGGGAATTCTGAGAGTTGAAGTCCACAGGTCTTAAAGTTCCCAACTTTGGACACCCCTGTCTTAGAGAATGTCCTGGTAGTCTAGTCACTTAACCATCGGCATACAAAGGGGAGAGTTCGCTGGAAATGCAGATCTTTTTTTAAAAAAAAAAAACTTGTGATCAGGATTGGCTAATTTAAAAACTTGTACATCTCCGATATCCAAAATATGAGGAATTGTTGCCAACAAAGCCCGCTTGTTCATTGGAAGGTTTTTCTATAGAGAAACTGAAGCATTATTACCTGGAACATAGTCATCGAGAAAAGCGGAGAGAGAGAAAATATCCAGTTCCTCCCAAATAGAAGTACATGGAAAAGACAGGAGAGGAGAGATGGGGAGGGGAAGAGAGAAAAAGAAGCACGTGGAAAAGAGAGGAGAGGAGGGAGGGAAGAGAAGGGAGGGGAGAGAGAGGAGAGGAGAGGAGGGAGGAGAGAAGAGAGAGAGGAGAGGAGAGGAGGGAGAGGAGAGGAGGGAGAGGAGAGGAGGGAGAGGAGAGGAGAGAAAGCACATGGAAAAGACAGGAGAAGAGAGATGGGGAGGGGAAGAGAGAAAAAGAAGAACGTGGAAAAGAGAGGAGAGGAGGGAGGGGAGAGGAGGGAGAGGAGGGAAGGATGAGGAGAGAGAGGAGAGGAGAGACGAGAGAAGAGAGGGAGGAGGGGAGAGGAGAAGAGGGAGAGGAGAGGAGGGAGAGGAGAGGAGGGAGAGGAGAGAAAGCACATGGAAAAGACAGGAGAAGAGAGATGGGGAGGGGAAGAGAGAAAAAGAAGAACGTGGAAAAGAGAGGAGAGGAGGGAGGGGAGAGGAGGGAGAGGAGGGAAGGATGAGGAGAGAGAGGAGAGGAGAGACGAGAGAAGAGAGAGAGGAGGGGAGAGGAGAAGAGGGAGAGGAGAGGAGGGAGAGGAGAGGAGAGAAAGCACATGGAAAAGACAGGAGAGGAGGGAGGAGAGAAGAGAGAGAGGAGAGGAGAAGAGGGAGAGGAGAGGAGGGAGAGGAGAGGAGAGAAAGCACATGGAAAAGACAGGAGAAGAGAGATGGGGAGGGGAAGAGAGAAAAAGGAGAACGTGGAAAAGAGAGGAGAGGAGGGGAGAGGAGAGGAGGGAGAGGAGAGGAGGGAGAGGAGAGGAGGGAGAGGAGAGGAGAGAAAGCACATGGAAAAGAGAGGAGAGGAGGGAGGATAGAAGAGAGAGAGGAGAGGAGAGAAAGCAGGTGGAAAAGAGAGGAGAAGAGGAAGAGGATGAAGAGGAGAGGAGGGGAGAAGAGGGAGAGGAGAGGAAAGCACATGAAAAAGAGAGGAGAGAAGGGGAGGGAAGGGAGGGTCAGAGGAAGGAAGGAAGGAATTTCTTCTCCATGCTTCATTAGTTAATGAATATGCACCATTTTTAAATAACCTCAAGTCTTAAAGCAATTTTGGATTAAGCAGACAATTACTTTTTATGGGTGGTACAAAGATTCAACAACAATAACAAAAAAAAAACACCCGTTTCCAAAAACATTTAGGAAAAATTAATTAACGCAAAACAACAGAGGTGGTTTAAAAGGGTGAGATAAATGGGAATCTGGTTGTCAAGGAGTGTGCATTTTTTAAATGGAATTATACTGCGTCCTCTTGAATGAAGGTATTATTGGACACTAACAAGCTCTATTTAAGAGATAAGGGCATTTAACAGAGTCAAACAGGCTGTTCCCCCCCCCCCACCCTCCCTTTATACAGGTGAAATTGGAGGGGGGGGAAGGAAAAACAGTGAAATAAAGGGGGCACAACCAGAATGGAGAATTTCCCCTAAAGGGTGATCATCAAAACTGACTGACTGGAGTGTGGGTCCACATTTCAAAGAAAAGGAAAAAGAGAAATGCAAATAAGAATACTTTTGGAAATCGAGCAGCTTGGATCTTTCAAGCAGACTTATGAAATTCAGTCTTTTCACACAGAAAAGTGGGCAAGACAGATGCTAATACCCATCATCCCAGGCTGTACAAATAGGCAGTGCTCCTGAGCAGAACCCTCTACCCTAGGGGGCAGAACTACAGCTCCCATCCTCCATGGCCAGCAGAGTGAAACCAACCCCCTTGGCTGAAGAAAAGGCTATGATGCAAAGTTTGCTACAGTTTCAAGAAAATCAGAACATTCCTTTCTTTCTTTCTTTCTTTCTTTCTTTCTTTCTTTCTTTCTTTCTTTCTTTCTCTTCCTTTTTGTTTCTTCTCTTTTTCTTTATTTCCTTCCTTCCTTCCTTCCTTCCTTCCTTCCTTCCTTCCTTCCCACCCTCCTTCCTTCCCCCTTTTTTAATTATTATTTTTTCCTTAATATAAAATACAAATGAAAATAAAGACAATGGGGGGGGGAAGGGAATAATGGAAAGGGGAATTTTAAAAAGAAGCAACGTCCAACTGTTTTCAGTGCAGTAAAGTTACATAACAAGATTATAGATAATCTCAACTTTCTATTTTACATATCAAGAAAGTAAATACTACCCATTTCCATAACCATACCCTATTTCAGTGATGGCTAACCTCTTCGGCACAGAGTGCAATGTGGCGTGACAGCCCCCCCCTACCCCCGCATGCCCCCTCTCCCCACCCATGCCCCCCATGTGCGCCCTGCCCCCTTGAATGCGTTGATGACCCTTGTGTGTGTGCTCTGTTCCCTGCGCATGCGTGCACATCTCCTGCATGCGCTCTGCCCCCCCTCCCCGTGCACGTGCAGCAGAGATCTGAAAACCAGCTGGCTGATGGGAGGCGGACATGCAAGCATGGCAGAGCTGAGGTGATGGCATGGGTGCCCACAGAGAGGGCTCTGTGTGCCACTTATGGCACGCGTGCTATAGATTCGCCATCACTGCCCTATTTCATCATCACGACTGGGTTTAAGATGACTTCGGAGTGTTTTTCTTCCTGGATTACGCACCCCACGTCACTTCCCCGTCTTTAACCTAAAACCGACCCTTCTGAATTTGTCCTCTACATCCGAGAAAGTTGCCCAAGTAAGTCAGGCCATTTGCCCCAGGCACATACATTCATGCCCGGCTCTGTGCCTATTTGTCAGCTGCCCCCGACAGGAGGAGTGTACAGGATTGTAGTGGAGATGATTAAAACAGTACCAAAATTGGTAGACGCTATAAATAAAACTAACAAGGCGTGACAGAAGTGCCAAGCCCTGATAGCTTGCAAAAAAAATTATGCTTCTGCATGCTGCCATTTTGGTGGGCTTCCCCTGCCCCCCACTCTCTGTTTCCCTCCTCCAAGCTATATTTCATGCTTGCTATTCGCTGCCGAAGAGACCCTGTGTTAGGTTAACTGAAATATGGATCTGATGACACTACAGCCATGAAATACCAGGGTGAAGGGTCTGAGATTTATATGCATGCATGCACACACACACACACACACACAGACATACACCAGTGACTGAACTACATCGACAAGTGTTGTTTCACTCTGTGAACACAAGCAAACACTCATGGGAGGCAATGGCGATCCATTCATGGGACCTCCCCTTTTCCTGCTTCAAATGTTTAAAACTTTTTTTAAAAGAGACCTATCGCGATATGGGATACAGGTAGTCCTCGACTTACAACTGTAACTGGGATCAAAATTTGCATTGCTAAGCAAAGCGCACCAGATTTCACTGTATTTTGCCACTGTTCTTAAGGGAATCACTGCAGTTGTTTAAAGGAATCAATACAATACAATACAATACAATACAATACAATACAATACAATAATAATACAATAGTAGAGTTGGAAGGGACCTTGGAGGTCTTCTAGTCCAACCCCCTGCCTAGGCAGGAAACCCTATACCGTTTCAGACAAATGGCTATCCGACATCTTCTTAAAGACTTCCAGTGTTGGGGCATTCACAACTTCTGGAGGCAACTTCTGTTCCACTGATTAATTGTTCTAACTGTCAGGAAATTTCTCCTCAGTTCTAAGTTGCTTCTTTCCTTGATTAGTTTCCACCCATTGCTTCTTGTTCTACCCTCAGGTGCTTTGGAGAATAGTTTGACTCCCTCTTCTTTGTGGCAACCCCTGAGATATTGGAACACTGCTATCATGTCTCCCCTAGTCCTTCTTTCTCTTAAGCTAAACATACCCAGTTCCTGCAACCGTTCTTCATATGTTTTAGTCTCCAGTCCCCTAATCCTCTTTGTTGCTCTTCTCTGCACTCAATCGTCTGGCAATGAAGAAAATCCAGCTTCCCCTATTGACTTTGTCAGAGGTTGGTTGGGAAGGTGATCAAATGACTGGCAGGCTGCAACTATTAAAAATATAGGTATTGGTTGATCTAGGACCACCATTGATTCTGAAATTTCTGTTTTAAGTAAGATAGTTGTTGTCCCATTTTACTAATTTACTTGCCACAGTGATCAACTGAATCACTTAAACGTACATTCCTGTTGCCAAGAGTCTAAAGTCTGATCAGACTGGGGCTGATGCAACGGTTGTTAAGTGTGAAAAAGGTTCAGAAGTCACTTTTTTCAGGGACTTCAATGGCCTTTCTTATACCCGGCGTATAAGACGACCCCCCGATTTTTGAAGTAACTTTTGGGGGTTAAAAAGTCGTCTTATACGCCGGAAAATACAGTACTTATTACAGTCGTAGCAACCCGAGATCACATGATCACAATTTGTGACTTTCCCAGCCAGCTTCCGACAAGCAAACTCAATGGGGGGAGCTGGATTCACTTAATAACTCTGTGATTTGCTTAATGACCTTGGCAGTAAAGGTTATGTAAAATGGGCCCAAGTCAACGCTACAGCATTTGGGGACTGAAGTGTTAGTCCCAACTGCGCTAGTAAGTTGAGGACTACCTATAAAACAGCTTTCCCCACTGTGCTGGTTTCGAGGTGTGCCAGATAGCCTTTGCGAGAATATTTTGGAGGACACAGAGTTGGGAAAAGCCGAAATAGACTCTTACAAAAATTAATAAAAGGAGATCACTCCTCCTTACGTTTGTCTTTTTCTTCCTTCGATGTAGTATGATAATTTGGCTGCTAATGTAATATCCTGCAATTTATCAATGCAGTCTCCTAATATCCTGTTGTCACCAAAAAGGATCCTGTCGGCAGCAGCCCTAGAGAATGGCAGTTCCTTGGGCTCTTATTGATTTAAGTGATATGTATAATTCAAAAGAGGAAGCTCTAATAGAATCTATGTACCAGGAGCTATAATTCTGGTGTGTTCCTAGCAGTAGAAAATAACGTATCGCGGGGTTTCGTGTTTGTTTCCCTAATGGGCCACCCACAATTCATGACTCCTTTTATTGCAAGATTAAACAATTCTTTGCGAAGTACTGATTTGATTATACACCATCAAGTCGGTGTTGGCTATTAATGACGACAGAAACTGGTTTTTCGCCAGGATTTTGGGTTGCTTTGTTGTTCTGTTGGTTGTCTATGGTATTCTTGGGAGTCTTCACCAGCCCCAACAGAGGGATAGAATCAAGATCACGTGAAATGTTAATACCATTTTATAAGGCCTTGGTAAGGCCACACTTGGAATACTGCATTCAGTTCTGGTCGCCACGATGTAGAAAAGATGTGGAGACTCTAGAAAGAGTGCAGAGAAGAGCAACAAAGAGGATTAGGGGACTGGAGACTAAAACATATGAAGAACGGTTGCAGGAACTAGGTATGTCTAGTTTAATGAAAAGAAGGACTAGGGAAGACATGATAGCAGTCTTCCAATATCTCAGGTGTTGCCACAAAGAAGAGGGAGTCAAACTATTCTCCAAAGCACCTGAGGCATAAATGACCAGAATCAATTATTATATTTTGGAGTTCTCTTTGGAAGTCTTTAATGCTAGGAATGATGGAAGGAAAGAGAAGAAGAGGATGATCAACAGTAAGGTGGATGGATTCAGTTATAGCAGTGATGGGTACACTGTTAGAAGACTTGAAGGACCTGGTGGCGGCAGTTCATCTTGGAGAATATCTATCCATGTGGCTGATACTAAATTGATGGCAGATAATGGATGGATGGACGGACGGATGAATGAAAGAATGAATGAATCAAACAAAAGATCTTCACAAAAGGTAAATCGTAACTGCCATGATAATGCTGGAACACAGCAAGGTTGCCATAGATCCGTGATGGCGAACCTATGGCATGCATGCCATAGGTGGCATGCATAGAGCCCTCTCTGTGGGCACAGGAGCCGTCGCCCCAACTAAGCTCCACCATGCATATGCATGTGCCTCCTGCCGGCCAGCTGATTTTGGGTTCTCTGTCATGCAAACGTGGGGGGAAGGGAGCATGCATGGGTGTCATGCGGGGGTGCAGGTTCCCCACATACTGTTTTTGCTCCCAGGAGGCTGCAGGGAGGCCTACTAGGTCCAAAACGGGGCGCATGAGGAGGGGAGTGCAGGGGGTGCACGCTTTCAGCAGGCGATGACAAAAAGGTTAGCCATCACTGCCATAGATGGTGTCACTGGAAAAACATCAAAATATGGATATGGCATATTTAGGGAGTGTTATGCTTATGGATGAAAGCTGCGTCCATGCTGATTATGTTACTGTTTGTCTATACATGGGGAATATTAGGGAGAGTGAATGCAAATACCTACGGTGTGTGTGTGTGTGTGTTTGTGTTTGTGTTAGTGACAGGTTAAGGGTGCATGGCAAAGTGGTTGACAGAATTCTGATTGAAACGGTACAAGAGGTGACATTGAGTATAATTTGTGCTGCAGCCTTATGTCAGATAAGGAAGACTGTAAGCAGATCATATTTTTGCTCTTTAATTGGTCATTGAGAAAGGCATAGGTGTGAGAAAGACAATCCACCATGTGTGTTTGCTGATTTACAGAAAACAGGCGATGAAATGACAGTCAAAAGCTTGGGTTATGGAACATTCGGTACATATTTGCAGCTGAATCTTAGTTGCTGAATTTGCTAAGAGCAGTAAGTGATGGAAGCTAAACATGTTTGAGAAGAAAGGGAATGCTTAGAGAATGATTCAACAGTGAGTATGGAGAAAAACTAGCATGTGTGATGTCCCTTCAGCTGTTTATGTATTTATGAATAAATGTTTAAGTAAGCCAGCATGCTATTGAACACAAAAGAAGGGGATGGCTAAATATGAGATGGATGGAGGGAGGGTTTTGCAATAGTAGCGAATATCTGTAGCTTGGGTGTAGGATGTGGATGAAGGTACATTCTCTGTGCTTGCGGGTTGGTTGCCAAACATTTCATTACCAGGCTAGGTAACATCCTCAATGGAGTTTAGGGAATATCAGTATTCTTCTGTTTATAAGGACTTCGGGTATGGATGAGTAAAGTGTTGTGATGGATCAGCTGTCAATCATCAGTAAGTCTTGTGACGGGTAGGTCATATCAGCTCAGGGTTATGGGGAGGTGAACTTGTCAGAGTGTGCACAGTGTGACTACTATTTTGAGGCAACTCAGAAGCAAAATACAGTACACAGAGGTTTTGTCTTTCACACAGTGGTTTATCTACAAGGCATGTGTGTGTGTGTGTGTGTGTGTGTGTGTGTTGTATTTGTGCTGATAAATAAATAAAGGGAGACTAGTATAGATCTATTTCAAGCTCTTTAGCTCTCATCAGCTAGCCATACCCTTACTGGGATTTGAACCTGGGCTATATATCAAATCCCAGTAAGGGTATGGCTAGCTGATGAGAGCTAAAGAGCTTGAAATAGATCTATACTAGTCTCCCTTTATTTATTTATCAGCACAAATACAGGGCCTCTCCTATATAGACAGCCTCTTAAAGTGATATCCCTGTTGACTCATTCTCATTGCATCATCTCGGTTTACAGCCTTACAGCAGCTGGTCAGCTGTTAAATCAACATTACCCTAACAGAACTGCTAGTGGGGGGGGGGGAGTTGCAGGTCAGTGCTGTCTCTGGTTGTCTGTGTGGTTGATTTGGATTCTGAGGGGTTTGCAGGTTGGTTGTAGGTTGATGTGTCTGTTGATGGAATTGACTGTGGAGTGCCAGACCTTTGTGTGGCTCCAATTGAACTGGTGCTGTTTAGTGTTGGTGGGGATAAAGATTAAGGATTTGGAATCGTGGCAATTGACCGCCAGCCGGTGTTTGTGGATCCTGGTTTTTAATTGACAAGATGTTTGTCCCACACAGAATTGGTTGCAATGGTAACAGTTGATTTTGTAGAGGACATTGTTTCTTCCATCCTTCTGAATTAGATGGCGTCATCGATGCAATGAACATGAATTTGGGCAAACCCCAGGAGACAGTGGAGAATGGGGGGTCCTTGCGTGATATGGTCAGTGGGGTTGTGAAGAGTCAGACATGACTTAGTGACTGACAACAACAACAACAAAAAGCCAGCATGCTATCTGGGGAATTCTGGGAGTTGAAGTCCGCACATGCCCAAAATTGAAGGTGACTGTGTTTTGGTATGCAGAAAATGCCGTGTTCTTTCCCGCTGACATTAAAATGCATGATGTAATAAAGAATGTGGATCTAAAATTTAAATGCATCAAATCTATAAAGGAAGAAAGAAGAAGCTGAAGAGGGAAGACTGAGCAACTCGAGATTGGAAGGAGCTGATAAAATTCACAAAAAGTCAGGAGTTGAAAAGTTTTTTTAAAAAAAATATTAAATATTCAGATTAGAGTCATAAGCTCTTTTTATTTTGATTAGAGTGATATAATCTTTTATTCAGATTCAAAACTGACATTAGCATATGATTCTAAATTGTTGATCGCTGCTGTTGCTGCCGATACTAAGGAATTATGTGTGATAATAGAAAGTATTCAGTTTGTATCAGGCGCTGATAAAAAGGCCAAATCCACACATGAAGGTCTAATTAAAAGTGATTAGTGTTAATTATGCCTATGTATAGGAATCTTCCCAACTGTTAGCACCTGCGTGGAATCAGATAGGGATCACATGGAATTCAAGCAGATTGAATTTAGCTCACTTGTGGCTACATAAGGATTCCAAGCTAATCACTCTTTTGACTCCACCCCCAGGTTCTTCTACAGTTTGATCTGGAGTAGTATTCCTGCAAAGTCTATATGTATAAAAATGGCTGTGTTTGGGGGTGTATGTGTGTTACAGTGTAGCTCTGGAATGCCTAGAGTAATTTCAACCAAATTTGGTAACCAGATGACTTACTCTCTGGAGACAAATATTGTGGGGGTAAGACACTTCTAACACCCCTTGGGGAGGTGTTCTGTTAAGATGCAGCCTGTTGTGCCTTTAAATGGTTTCTACCGTACTGCCGTAAAATGGCTTCTACTGTACAGTCTTCCCTCCTCCTGATAGCTCTGTGCTTGTGCACATTGGGAACAGGCTCCAGCTGTTCTTCTGCCCCACTTATCTCCAACTCCAAAGGTAGCTTTATAACTGTCAGATGGTCCTGGCCCCATCTCTGCCTCTGCTGCAGAGCAATTGTCAGAGCCATCCACAAACTCCAGAACTGGCTCCTGGTCGTCGCCAACTTCCTCACTGTCCAAGTCTGCCGCCAACATTGCAGCACATCTGTGCAACATGTGGGACTTGTGCATGATTATTCTTAGGCAGTTTTGACAGCCTCAGGTGCTAGATAGCTCACTAACTAACATTCTCCTCCTGATTACGGGGGAGTGTGAATAATGCAGAGCTGTATTGATTCACACCAATCTATGCATTGACTGTGCGAAAGCCACTTGCAATTCCCACCAGCATTAGAAATAGGGAGGGATATGACCAGGCAAGTTGAGAAAATAAATTAAAAGAGTGTCAACTTTTTTTTTTGCTGCTTTTCCAGTTATTAATGGACCGAGTGGGGGGCTCGTTTATCGAGGAAAGGCAAAAATTAAGTGACGCCAGCTTTAATATTATTATGCCCAGCATGCCTGGTCACATTTCTTCATTTTTTTTTATTTTTTTTTAAAAGTTGTTTTATTATTATGGTTTGCAGCGGCTAGCTGACAAAGCTAGTGGTGTAAACAAGAAAGGTGCATGAATAATGGGACAGCCGAAAGAGACAATTTCTTTGCAGCCATCAACTCAACTGTCTCTAGCGCAAGCGAAGAGCAAAAAAACAAAAAAGCAAATATAGGCTTGGAAAAGATCGCCTGGCAAGGAATCATTTTATGAAAGAGCAAGACGAGAACAGAGGAGCAATATTTCTTCATTACCCAGCTCAGAATTGCAGAAAGGAGTTAAAGACAACAGGGATTGGGGCTGAGTGCAGAGAAGAGCAACAAAGATGATTAGGGGACTGGAGACTAAAACATATGAAGAACGGTTGCAGGAACTGGGTGTGTCTAGTTTAATGAAAAGAAGGACTAGGGGAGACATGATAGCAGTGTTCCAATATCTCAGGGCTTGCCACAAAGAGGAGGGAGTCAAGCTATTCTCCAAAGCACCTGAGGGCAGGACAAGAAGCAATGGGTGGAAACTAATCAAGGAGAGAAGCAACTTAGAACTAAGGAGAAACTTCCTGACAGTTAGGAATTAATCAGTGGAACAGAAGTTGCCTCCAGAAGTTGTGAATGCCCCAACACTGGAAGTCTTTAAGAAGATGTTGGATAGCCATCTGTCTGGAACGATATAGGGTTTCCTGCCTAGGCAGGGGGTTGGACTAGAAGACCTCCAAGGTCCCTTCCAACTCTGCTATTGTATTGGATAATATATACTTCTGTCATCCAGAGTTTTCTGTATCTGCCAGAGGGCCAGTTGAGAAGTCCTGTTGCAGAAAGAGATCAATTTCGAGCTGAGCAAGAGCTTAATGACAGCGGGATCCACCCACTGATCAGCTGAAATATGGGAAACTATAAATAACACGGCAGGCCCCACCACGGACTGGCAACTTAGCACCTGGAATGAGACCTGCTGCAAATGACTGGCCTGCCCATCTGCTATGAATTGTTTTATTTATGGCATTTGCTAACTTCTAACTGCAATTCTGGCTTTTTCTTTTCTTTTCAGGATCCTGGAAGATGCGTTGTTCCAAAGATCACTCTGTGTAGAAAGGGGTTCATGGAGGAGGAAGAGGATCTTAGTAGCGTTTCTGGTTATTTGTTCTTTTTTTTTTTCCAGATATGACCATATTGTTTTCCTCCGCAAGCCTAACGGCGCCAGATGTTGCCCAGTGGACAGTCAATTCTCTAACATTGGAGGGGAGAAATGTAAAAGTGTTTTTTTCATTTTTGGATAAAGAAAAATCCTCAGAGGGCATCAGGCAGTGGCAGAGAGCTATTGCACAGCATTTATGTTGAGAGTTTGCATCAGAATCAAAATAATAATGATAACAACAACAATATAACAACAACAACAACAATAGAAATAGAAATAGAAATACGGTGGTAAAAGCAAGCAAAGTTAGTACTAATAGGTTCCTTCGGTGCAATCCCAAAACAACTGGAGCACCACTTGAACTCCATAGGCCTGTGATGGCAAACCTATGGCATGCGTGCCATAGGTGGCACGCAACGCCCCCTTTGCATGCACGCAAGCCGTCACCCCAGCTCAGCTCCACTGTACATGCATGTGTGCTTCCCGCTGGCCAGCTGATTTTCAGGTCTCTGCTGCGCATGCAGGGCGGGTCGTATGTGGGACATATGTATGCATGCGTGGGAGTGGCATGCCCCCATACGGCCTGTTTTGGGTCCTAGGAGTCTGCAGGGAGGCCTATGAGGCCTAAAACAGGGTGTGTGGGTGGGTGTCACACGTTCATGTGCGAGGGGCGTGCACATGCCCGGGGATCGCACAAACATTGCATTATGGGTGCAGGCGTGCGCGCTGTGATGCACGCTTTCAGCACTCAACGACAGAAAGGTTAGCCATCACAGCCATAGGCATTGACAAATTCGCCATCAGTCAATTGCAGAAGGCGGCTTTACTTGGAACTGCTTCCATCCTGAGACAATATCTGTAACACCGTCAAACATCCAGATCTGCCTATCCCAGGTCCTTGCCAAGGACTCGATAGGTAGACAAAGATGTCAAACCCAGTCTGAACATCTGGCTGACTGTGCGATGGAAACTATGATAACAACATTGACTACAATTCAGAAGGCAGCCCTTTGTGATGGACTAAGACTCAAAATCTGTAGATAGAAACTGAAAAGGGAGACTAATTAATGACTCCAAGGGGGAGGAGGAGAATTGCCGTCTCTATAAGCTATAATTCCCAGGTTTCCAACTTTAATTTAAAAGTCCATTTTACATGGCCCTTAGTATCATCAAATCAATGAATGATGCAAAGGAGTTTTTTAGGGATTTAAAGAAAGTTCCTTGAGGATTTTCACCACAGACTAGTATCTGCATTCTGGATCCAAGGCTGATCTCTAGGAAAACAAAGAGTAGATCTAGGATACCGGTCCCTTGCAGTCAAGTGCACTATCTACTACTAAGATTAAGTAAGCCCCAGAACTACTAAAAATGTAGATTGGTTCTCTGAAACCACTGGATCCCTTTTTTAATTAAAGGGCAAGCAGGCACAAAATCTTCAGCTGATTAACATATGCTTCCAAGAGCATTAGTGCAATACAGGTAGTTCTTGACTTATAACAGTTCATTTAGTGATTGTTCAAAGTTACAATGAATAGAATAGAATGGAATGGAATGGAATATAATTCTTTATTGGCAAAGTGTGATTGGACACACAAGGAATTTGTCTTTGGTGCAGATGCTCTCAGTGTACATAAAGAAAAATAAAATACACTCATCAAGAATCATAAGATACAACACTTAGAGATAGCCAAGGTTACTAATAAGCTATCAAATCTTACTAGTAAACAAATAAAACAATATAAATTGTAAAGATACAAGCAACGTGGTTATAGTTATATGTGGGGAGAGTTTGATACTAGGAAGGATGAGAAGAACAATAGTAATTCATTCTTAGTAAATCATTTGGCAGTGTTGTGGGAATTAGTTGTTCAGCAGAGTGATGGCATTCGGGGAAAAACTGTCCTTGTGTCTAGGCGGTCTGGTGTGCAGTGCCCTATAGTAAGGTGACCAACTGTCCTCCTTTAGGGAGGACAGTCCATCTTTTGTAAGTTCTGTCCTCCCTCGAAAAGTGTCCTCCTACATGTCCTCCTTTTCGATATTTGAAGACTAATCTGTTGCGCGTTATGTGACATATTTGTATTTGACATGACAATTCGTCAAGGCTCGGTATAGTGCAGTATAAGATGTGATTATGAGACGCATGCACTCCGCATGGGAGACCTTGAGAGAGAGAGCCGCGTGCAAGTGGCTTTGTTTACTTCTTACCGAAACACAACACGGCACATACGCACGCAGTAGACTCACGGCACGTCGGCAATTGAATGACTCACGGTAATTATTTCTTTCTCAGTGAATATTCAATTATACAGAGGTAAGTACAATTCATATTTTATTAATTCATTATCTATTTAATAATTTCCAAATACGTATAATTTTATTTACAAATTTATACAACCCTTTTGTAAACAGAAGTGTAAAATAATTTAAATTTAAATTTTAGTGAAGTTTATTCGCTTATGTTATTAAAATTTTAGTTGTAATAATTAATTTTATTTATTCATAATGTGCTTGCATCGTTCGTGTAGCTTTATATTTTATTTTTAATTTTAAATTTCATTTAGGGATGGAAAAATCAAAAAAGAGGAAATGCCATTTCAACGATCAATTGAAAAAGGAATTTCCATTCCTCATATCAAAAAAAGATGTCATTGTTTTCTGCAATATTTGCAGAGGAGAATTTTGTATTGCAGTAGGGGGCAATTCAATGGAAAAGTACTCATTTAAATAATAATTAACAGGCATGTAAGCATAATTACAATATAAAATGTTACAAATGTTTTTATTATGCATATATCATATTTTAGTATATTATTGTTGCAATGAATAAAATATTTTTTTTATTTACAATATTTTTTCCAATTTATTTGTCCTCCTTTTCATTGTAAAAAAGTTGGTCACCTTACCTATAGCGTATTTTTAAGGGCAGAAGTTGAAACAATGGCGCTGAAAGAAGTGAGTTATGACCACTTTTCACACTTATGACCATTGTAGCATCGCAACAGTCACATGATTTACGTTCGGATGCTTGACAACTGACTCACATTTATGACGGTTGCAGTGTCCTGGGGTCACTGATTCACTTAACAAACGGGGCGAGAAAAGCCGTAAAATGGGGCAAACTCACCTAACACTTTTCTCATGTAACAACATAAATTTTGAGCGTCATTGTGATTGTAAGCCGAGAACTAAAACCGTATAGGATGCAAAAATTTTGTTGCCTGGTCAAATAAGGAGACTGGCCATCAAGAAAAATAAAAGCAAAGTGAACTCCAAAGTCTGGACTTTGTGCTTGAGATGGGGGAAAAAATGAATGTTTGATTTTGGGGTTTTTACCAATTAGATAGGTACAGTATGTTGTTATAGAAATGGCTAGTTTATACTATCATGTAAAAGTAGTTACTGTCTTATTCTGCTGCTGAGGCAGAAGTCAATGCCTTTTTCCCTCTTTTCTCCTTTCTTTTCTAACTTCTCACTTCCCCTCCCTTATTTTTTCCTACTATTTGCTTTTGCATTTTATATTATAAGCTAATAAAACTGTAAACATGGGGAGCGGGGGAAGAGAGAGAAACTCTGGCCAAAGATATCCATTCTACCTATTCCCTTGCTAAAAGCAGTTCCTCAATTTATGGACACAATTGGAACCAGAATTTGATCGCTAAGCAAGGCGGTTGTTAAGTGAGTCGTGTCCAATTTTATGACTTTTTTTTGCCATGGTTAAGGGAATCACTGCTGCTGCTAAGTGAAGTGGTCATTAAGTCAACCCAGATTCTCCCCATTGACTCTGCTTGTTGGAAGCTGGCTGGAAAGCTCGATGGTCGTAACTGTGAGCAACAGTTGTAAGCCACTTTTTTTCAGTGCCCTTGTAACTTCAAGTGGTCACTAAACAAATGGTTGTAAGTTGAGGACTTCTTGCACTGCAAAAACATATTATCTCCAATTGCTATTATCACCAGGAGGGGCCAGAACACCAGAGAGAGAGTTAGCCTGAGCTTTGCAATGCAGGAAATACCACAATTTGTTTCTCCTGGTTGAACTCTGGAAAGTTCCAATTGGAAATTGGGAGTCCTAGTGGACAATCACTTAAGCATGAGCCAGCAGCCAAAAAAAAAAAAATTAATGCAATCCTTGGTCGTACAAACAAAGGCATAGAATAGTGAAAAGAGTAAGGTTCTTACTTTTAGGCAACAAAAACGGAATGCACAGGTACAGTATAGATGATACCTTGCTCAGTAGTAGTAACTGTGAAAGGGATCTTGGAGTCCTAGTGGACAACCATTTAAATATGAGCCAGCCGTGTGCAGCAGCTGCCAAAAAAGCCAACACAGTCCTAGGCTGCATCAGCAGAGGGATAGAATCAAGATCACGTGAAGTGTTAATACCACTTTATAATGCCTTGGTAAGGCCACACTTGGAATACTGCATTCAGTTCTGGTCGCCACGATGTAGAAAATATGTGGAGACTCTAGAAAGAGTGCAGAGAAGAGCAACAAAGAGGATTAGGGGACTGGAGGCTAAAACATATGAAGAACGGTTGCAGGAACTGGGTATGTTTATCTTAAGAGAAAGAAGGACTAGGGGAGACATGATAGCAGTGTTCCAATATCTCAGGGGCTGCCACAAAGAAGAGGGAGTCAAACTATTCTCCAAGGCACCTGAGGGTAGAACAAGAAGCAATGGGTGGAAACTAATCAAGGAGAGAAGCAACTTAGAACTGAGGAGAAATTTCCTGACAGTTAGAACAATTAATCAGTGGAACAGAATTGCCTCCAGAAGTTGTGAATGCCCCAACACTGGAAATCTTTAAGAAGATGTTGGATAGCTATTTGTCGGAAACGGTATAGGGGCTCCTGCCTAGGCAGGGGGTTGGACTAGAAGACCTCTAAGGTCCCTTCCAACTCTACTAAAAGTTAGCAAAGTTAGGGAGGAGAGAAGTTCATTTGTAGCTTATCTCAGGAATAGCAACTTGGTCCAGCTACAGAATCAAAATCACGTGAAACATTAGTACCGTTTCTAAATCCTTAGTAAGGCCACACCTGGAAGACTGCATCCAGTTTTGGTCACCACATTACAAAAAAGATGTTGAGACTTTGGAAAAAGTGCAAAGAAGAGCAACTAAGACGATTAAAGGCCTGGAGACTGAAACATAAGAAGAACAGTTGCAAAATTTGGCTTTGACTAATCTAGAGAAAAGAAGGACCAGGGAGGACATGATAGCAGTCTTCTGGTATTTGAGAGGCTGCCAAAAAGAGGAAAGGGGGGTGTGTGTGTCAATTTATTTTCCAAAGCAACAGAAAGGCAGAACAAAAAACAATGGAAACTAATCAAAGAGAGAAGTCCATCACATGGTCCAATCTTCCTCTGCCACGCTGGCATTCCCACCCGTCTAGTTCCGGTCAGTTGCAGAGGTGCAGAGACAAAGAATGACCTTGGGCTTCTAGAAAGGAATGTTATATTTTGGCAACACATTCTACAATTCTACTCCATACTATTCCCCCTTCCAATTACCCCTCTAATGAAACAGCATAGTAAAGAAAGAGAGAGAGTGTGGCAGGCCAAAGATCCTAAAAGGGATATGACTGCAGGCCTGACAGTAAAAAGGGTTAACCAGAGAGGCAGTTTCTGTAAGCAGGGCAATCAAGATTAGGCTAGAAACAACACCAGAATGTTTCCTTCCTGCCTTCCTTACAGGATTAGCTCTGTAAAGTAGAAAAAAGCAAAAGGGGATATCTTCCAACAAACGGTTAATAACCAGTTCTCACGAATAGGTGCGAACTGGCTGAATCCTACCACTGCCCATAACTCCCAGAGGAGAAAGGTCAAAGGCCTTAGTAAGGCCTCACCTGGAATACTACATCCAGTTTTGGTCACCACATTACAAAAAAGATGAGGGGACTTTGGAAAAAGTACAGAGAAGAGCAACTAAGACGATTAAAGGCCTGGAGACAAAAATATATGAACAACGGTTTCGTAGAGAAAAGGAGGACTAGGGGAGACATGAATAGCAGTATTCCAGTGTTTGAGAGGCTGCCACAAAGAGGGGGTCAACTTATTTTCCAAAGCACCAGAAGACAAGACAAACAGAAATGGATGGAAATTAATCAAGGAGAGAAGCAACCTGGATTTAAGGAGAAACTTCCTAACAGTGAGGACAATTAACCAGTGGAAGAGCTGGCCTTCAGAAGGTGTGGGTGCTTCATTACTGGAGGTTTTTTAAGAAGAGACTGGACGGCCACTTGTCTGAAATGGTACAGGTTCTCTCACTTGAGGAGGAGGTTGGACTAGAAGACCTTAAAGGTCCCTTCGGGCTCTATTCTGATTGAAACTCTGCAGAGCATCTGTCATCAGCGTTAAGATAACCCTGATCTAGGAGGATCAGCTTGTACGATTTCAGAACAGGGGACGTTTTTCCTGGCTCTATCACATGAAAGTGCCCAAGTTACGGGGTAAAAAAAAAAAGACACCTGCTTGCCCCCAAATCACACCTACCAGGCAAATGAAGGCAGGTAT
The DNA here is from genome assembly GCF_964273705.1 of Natrix helvetica. Lineage (NCBI taxonomy): Eukaryota > Metazoa > Chordata > Lepidosauria > Squamata > Natricidae > Natrix > Natrix helvetica. The sequence continues at coordinate 288,038,846 of NC_138552.1, read as the reverse complement.
AGCGGTTTGCCCTCCATCAACCTCTTCCCTCTCGGTTTTGCACCCAGGCCCGAGAAAGACTCCTGTAGCTACCCACGGCGAGAATCCTTTCCTCCGTGAAGAAAATCTGCTGTCAGCCGAAAAGGGGAAGCGGGGGGGGGGGGGGAGGAGAAGAGAGGGAGGAAATGCACCTGAGGTCAATGCTGGAAAATATCAACCTCATTGAATTCTGACTCTAGCAGCCAGCCTGTGAGTGACACTTGTCAAGGGAGAAGATTAGCTCCTGGATGCTTCTTGGTGCATGCATAAAGGCGTCTATTGTGCTGGGAGGGAAGGGAATAAGAATGAGGAAGAGCACATCCAGGCTGCCTTTGCAAGGCGTAATGGCCCCTAAGATGTGTGGAGACATCACATGGAGGACACAAGAGAAAGCCCTTAAGATGGACAACCGGCAGGCAAGGGAGGGCCTGCGAGGGAGGCTTTCACAAAAAAGGTCCAGGCATTTTAATACTAACGCGGCAGGGAAGGGGAGACAGAAGGTCAGTCGCGCAGCAGGAGAAAGAGGCAACAATTGTCTCTGGCTTTGACAGCGGCTTTTCCAGTTCCTTCGCCTTTGATGGATGGCATTTGCAAGGGAGCTCAGCCAAAGGGGTGAGGGAGGACGGGGCCCCGGCAATTAGCGTGGTGCAGAGACACCTAATGAGAAGGAAAGACTCCCTGGAGAAGAGCCGAATGCTGGGAAAGATGGAGGGCAAAAGAAGAAGAGGATGACAGAGAATGAGGTGGCTGGACAGAGTCATCTAAGCAGTCGGCGTGAGCTTAAATGGGCTTCAGAGGATAGTAGAGGACAGGAAGACCTGTAGGAACATTGTCCATGGGGTCGCGAGGCTTCCCTGAAGGCTCCGGAGGGCAAAAAACGACCCTACAAGCAAACCGGAAGTCACATCCGGGTTGCTTGTAGGGCTGGTTTTAGCCCTCCGGAGCCTTCAGGAGCCCTCAGGAGGCTTCCCTGAAGGCTCCGGAGGGCTAAAATTGGCCCTACGAGCAACCCGACTTCCAGTTTGCTTGTAGGGTCTTTTTTTGCCCTCCGGAGCCTTCAGGGAAGCCTCCTGGAGGCCCCTGAAGGTTCCGGAAGGCTAAAACCAGCCCTATGAACAAACTGAAAGTCCATTCCCGAACTTCCGGTTTGCCCATAGGGCTGGTTTTTCGCACTCCGGAGGCTACCGGGAAGCTCCTGAAGCCTCCGGAGGGCGAAAAATGACCTCAAAAGAAGGCTGAAGTCAGCTGGCCAGCACACACATGCGTGCTGGCCAGCTGACAGGGCAAGCCTCGCGTGCCATTGGTTCGCCATCACGGATGTAGATCCATAATAATAATAATTATGCTTTTTTTGTAAAGAAGCTGAAAAAACAGTGGACCACCTAGTTAGCCATTGCCGGTAGATCACACAGACTGATTACAAACAATGGCATGGCAAAGTATCAACAATGGTGCTTTGGAACATCTGCAAGAAGTACCACTTGCCTGAAGCAAGTACTAATGGGGCCACAAAATAGACAAAGTACTATAAAAATGAAGAAGCTAAAGTGCTTCGAGCTTTAGAATTCAAATAGACAAGCATCTACCAAATGACACCCAAGACTTAACAACTGTTGATAAGACCAAAAAACAAAACAAAACAGTCTGGACAGCAGAATAAGAGAAAGAACTGGAGAAAATCACAAAATACCAGCAAATAGAAGTAGAACGACTGGGGCAAAAGAAAGCAAAGATAGTACTAACAGTAACAGGCACCTTGTATGCAATTTCAAAACATCTGGGGCACCACTTGAACACCTTGGGCATTGACTGTGACCAAGGCTCAGGGGAGATCCGATAGCTTTCCAATACTTGGAGGGCTATCACAGGGAGCAGTATGTCAATTTATTCTCTGTAGCATCAGAAGGCAGGACAAGAAGTAATGAGTGGAAGCTGGTTGGAGGTAAATCCAACCCAGAACTAAGGAAGAATTTCCTGATACTAAGAACAATTAACCAGTGGAACAGTTTGCCTCCTACAATTGTGGGTGATCCATCGCTGGACATTTTCAAGAAGTGACTGGACAGTCCTTTGTCCAGGATGGTATAAGGCAGTGATGGCGAACCTGTGGCACGTGTGCCACAGGTGGCACACGGAGCCATTTGTCAGGGCACGCGAGGCGCTGCCCTGTTAGCTGACTTCACCCTTTTTTAAAGCCATTTTTCGCCCTCCCCAGGCTCCAGAGGCTTTATAGGAGCCTGGGGAGGGCGAAAAGAGCATCCCCCCGTTCCCCCCGGAGGCCCTCTGGAGGCTTCATGAGCTTCCCTGAAGCCTCCGGAGCGCAAAAAACCGGCCCTATGAGCAAACTGGAAGTTCGGGAACGCACTTCCTGTTTGCTCGGAGGATCGTTTTGACTGCTCCGGGGGCTTCAGGGAAGCCTCTTGAAGGTCCCTGAAGCCTTCAGAGCGCTTAAAACGACCCTCCGAGCAAACCGGACTTCCGGTTTGCTCGGAGGGTCGTTTTGACTGCTTCGGAGGCTTCAGGGAAGCCTCCTGAAGGTCCCTGAAGCCTCCGAAGGGCTTCCCGGGGGGCAGGGGAGGCTGTTTTCACCCTCCCCATTCTCCTATATAGCCTCTGGAGCCTGGGGAGGGTGAAAAAAGCATGCAAAAATGGGGGGGGTCGCACCTGTAGTGTGCCCATGCGCACTGGGGGGGTCGCGCATTGCATTATGGGTGCAGCACACCTGCACACGACCTCCCTGCGCTCCCCCCACTTATGGCACGCGAGCCAAAAAAGGTTTGCCATCGCTGGTATAAGGCAAGGGTGTCAATCTCAAGGCCTGGGGGGGGGCGCGGATCTGGCCCACAGGGCCACCCTGGAAACAGTGAAGGACTGGCCCATGGTGCCTCTGCCAGCGAAAATGGAGCTCGGGAGGGTTGCAGAAGGCTGGCACAGCCAGTAACTGAGCTCAGTAGGGCTGGGGGCAGCCCTCCCTAGCTCCGTTTTTCCTAGCATAGGGTTGCAGGAGGCTGTCACAGCCTAAAACAGAACTCGGAAACCCATTTTTGTTGGCAGAGCGCTTGGGTCACCATATGAGTGATGTTGAACCTTGGCCACACCCACTCCGGGCCCCCAAGGTCAAACACAATGCTGATGCGGCCCTCAGTGAAATTGAGTTTGACACCCCTGGTATAAGGACTCCTGCTGTGGGGTGGGAGTTTGACTAGAAGTCCTCTGTGGTCTCTTCCAGCCCAGAATCACAATAGCAAAAGGCAGTTTTCCTTGGCAATCCTGCAATGATACTTTTTATGACAATACTTTTAAAAATCTGCCTCTCCCAGGCCTTCGGGAAGGACTCGATAGGTGGATAAACATGCCAAATCCAGTCTCAACAACTGGCTAACTGCGTGACCGACCATAATAATAATCATCCTAAGAAGTATAGTTCACCAGAGAGATGAACAATGTCAGCCCGAGAACACCGAAACCCCTGTAATTTTCAGGATTCTTTGGGAAAAGCCGACGAATTAAACTTTATTTTGTCAACGTGACCTATGCCTTCTCTTTCATGTCACGAAGATTAAGATTCCCAGGAAGGAAACCCGTGCGCCAGGTTGGGGCGTCTGATTAGACACCTCAGAGTAAGTGTTTACCCATCACAATTTTATCATTTCTGTTCACTAAATGATTGCAATCAGAACTTGTAACCACAATTATTAACGTGCCGTTACAAGCTCAGCACAGAACGCCAGGAAATCCAAAATTAAAAATGAATACCTGCTCCTCTCATTTAACATGCACAGCAAATTCTCATTAAAAAAAAAAAAAGACAACGAATTTATCACGAAAGAGCCTCTCTTTTTTTTTTTAATCGCTGAACATTTTCTGTCAGTTTTATCAAAAAAAAAAAAAGAACAGTTTCTACTACAACGGATTGCCGTCTGGAGGGGGAGGAGTGGGGGGGGCTAGCTTGGTATTGGAAACTGGGTTAATGCAGGCGGCACCAGGGCCCCGCTTGGCAACCAATCTTCGTTTTATTTTATTGGCATTTTCAACTCAAACCAAAGGCCCAAGGTAAACAATGATGCCCAGAAACATGGAAAGTATCGCGCTCGTAAACATCTTGGATGAACTTAGAAGAGATTATATAAACACCTGAATGAGGGCGGATCTGAAAAGAAGAAACTCTTAAAATCCATCTCTGCTGCCTCTTTTCTTCTCTCGGGTCAATTTTGACAGACACAGTCTCTAAACATTTCATACGAAATTCACCTCATGCGGGCTTCTGCATTGGATTAGTGGGCCTACTCTGGAATTAAGTTATTGGAGGGGCTTAGATCCAAGGTATCTTAAAACTCAAACCAGGCTTCGTTTTCATTTCAAACGAGGCGTCGGCAGCTGTTTCCAAGACCCCCCAAGCCCAGAGACCTTGTCCAGACAAAGCCTCTCCTCTAAAGGGGAACTAATAGATAAGCAGAATCCTTCGGCTGAGGACCGGAGAAGATGCTCAAACCGGTGACCTTGACAATGCATCACAACTACAAAAGTGCCCGGTTCCAGACAAGAACTACATTACCTCTTTTCCTGCACATACTCTTGGTTTCGTCCCCATATTTTCCTTTTGCAAATTTAATTTACACACCATTTTCTGCATCATTACCTCCTTCGTATTATCAATTCATCTTAATCTATACGTGGGGGGGGGGGGAAGCAACCCTCTGCAACAACAGACCACGGAGGCAGGAATGGAAACCCGAAACATCGGACAGGTAGTAGGGAGATCTGCTCCTGACCCCAATTGATCCTCTCGCTTGTCTGTTTTTAGCCTCAGCCTCTTGACCTACTTTTACCTTAGGCATTTTCAGATTTCCTATTAGCAAAGAATTCCCCATATTCATACGGTGTGCCCAGCTATGGTGATTGTTCCTCAGCTGCACAATATGAAGGAAATATACAATACAATACAATACAATAGCAGAGTTGGAAGGGACATTGGAGGTCTTCTAGTCCAACCCCCTGCCTAGGCAGGAAACCCGATACCGTTTCAGACAAATAGCTATCCAACATCTTCTTAAAGACTTCCAGTGTTGGGGCATTCACAACTTCTAGAGGCAATTCTGTTCCACTGATTAATTGTTCTCACTATCAGGAAGTTTCTCCTCAGTTTAAGTTGCTTCTCTCCTTGATTAGTTTCCACCCATTGCTTCTTGTTCTACCCTCAGGTGCCTTGGAGAATAGTTTGACTCCCTCTTCTTTGTGGCAACCCCTGAGATTTTGGAACGCTGCTATTATGTCTCCCTTAGTCCTTCTTTCTATTAAACTAGAGATACCCAGTTCCTGCAACCGTTCTTCCTATGTTTCAGCCTCCAGTCCCCTAATCCTCTTTGTTGCTCTTCTCTGCACTCTTTCTAGAGTCTCCACATCTTTTCTACATTGTGGTGACCAGAACTGAATGCAGTATTCCAAGTGTGGCCTTACCAAGGCATTATAAAGTGGTATTAACACTTCACGTGATATTGATTCTATCCCTCTGTTGATGCAGCCTCGAACTGTGTTGGCTTTTTTGGCAGCTGCTGCACACGGCTGGCTCCTATTTAAATGGTTGTCCACTAGGACTCCAAGATCCCTTTCACAGTTACTACTGTTGAGCAACGTACCACCTATACTGTACCTGTACATTTCGTTTTTGTTGCCTATGGCGATGATAAGCGAAGGGCTTTATTTGAGGGGTTTCCACAAATAAGAGGGGGTCAACCAGGGGTGAAATGCTACTGGTTCAGTCCGGTTCGCCTGAACCAGTCGTAAAAAAAATGCTACTGGTTAGGGTGAACCGCTATTTCTGACGACCAGCTGTGACGTACGATTTATATTAGTCAGAATCATCGGATTTCCTGCTTTCTAGCTAATCTAAATCAGGTGGCACAGCGGATTTCTCTCCCCCCCCCGCTGTTCTATTTACCTTTGCAGGCATGCTCGGAAGCGGGCTCCGCCCACCTACCCGGACGTCATCACGTCCTGTTTTTGATGCTCTGCACATGCATGGAAGGTCCTGCGCGTGCACGGAGTGGTGCGTGTGCTCACATTGGTGAACTGGTAGCGAAGGTAAGTTGATTTGACCCCTGGGGTCAACCTATTTTCCGAAGCACCAGAAGGCAAGATAAGGGGGAAAAAACCCACTGCTATAGAGGGATGATAATTAATTAATTAATTCAGAAAGGCACTAGATCTGCAAGTTTCTACTGTCAGGATTAATCAAGATTGAGAAGGGAGAGGGTTCGCAATCTCTGAATGATAATTTACAGATAATATTGTCTAGGGCCGTGATGGCGAACCTATGGCACACGTGCCACAAGTGGCACGCGGAGCCATTTGTCAGGGCACGCGAGGCGCTGCCCTGTCAGCTGGCCAGCGCGCATGCGCGCGCTGGGCAACTGAGTTCACCTTTTTAAAAGCTATTTTTCGCCTTCCCCAGGCTCCAGAGGCTTTATAGGAGCCTGGGGAGGGCGAAAAGAGCCTCCCCCGCCCCCCCCCGGAGGCTTCAGGGCCCGTCCCTGAAGCCTTCGGAACGCTTAAAACCACCCTCCGAGCAAAACGGAAGTGACTTCCGTTTTGCTCGGAGGGTGGTTTTAAGCGCTCCGAAGGCTTCAGGGACCGTCCGAGGCTTCCCTGATGCCTTCGGAGCGCTTAAAACGACCCTCCGAGCAACCCGGAAGCCACTTCCAGTTTGTTCGGAGGGTGGTTTTAAGCACTCCGAAGGCTTCAGGGAAGCCTCTGGGCAGTCCCTGAAGCCTCCGGAGGGCCTCTGGGGGGTCGGGGGAGGCTCTTTTCGCCCTCCCCAGGCTCCTATAAAGCCCCTGGAGCATGGGGAGGGCAAAAAAACATGTAAAAATGGGGGGGTTGCGCGTTTTGCGCGCATGCGCACTGGGGGGGGTCGCACGTTGCATTATGGGTGCGGCACGCCTGCACTCGAACCCCCTGCGCTCCCCCAACTTGCGGCACGCGAGCCCAAAAAGGTTCGCCATCACTGGTCCAGGGGATGACTACCTTGATATAGTGGCTTCATCTACGTTGAGCTTCCAAGGAGCTGCTAAATATAAGGCACAGGAAGCTTCTTCTCACACAAGGAAGTGTTGAAATTCCAGGTGTATTTTCATAAAATTGGGCAATAAGAAATGGGAGGCCGTTAGAAGGATGGAGCAGTGATCGGGAAGGGGCCAATAAACTTTCAATTCAGTTTTGGATGGGGAGGACAAAGATAAAAACTTAATGGACAATCACACCCAATTCTCTCCAGCCTTCCTACTGCTGTGTTGATGTCTTCCTAGTTCTGAAGAAGCTTCTTGGATGAGAAGCGAAACATCTTTAAGGGAAAACAAAGTCCAGGTGCCTTTTGAAAAAAAAAAAAGCACTTTTGGGGTCCTTCACAACTGCCTGTTTAAGCACAGCCTGGCCAAATCCAGCTGTGCCAGCTGTCCCTCTTGGGAGAAAAATCAGGTCCAAGGAACTGTAGAGGCAGAAATTCTGAAGGACAAATAACAGGTTTCATGAAAGGTAGAGGAACTGATAAAAGATACTGAGCTTGTCAGCTGGAAAGCTAACAGCCCAGGGTGGAGAGCCGAGCACTGCACAATGGGGTGAACTCCCGTTCCTGTCCCAGCTCTAATGGATGCGCCAGAATGTCTGATTATTTGTCAGAGGAACCTTTGCAACGAACCAGAAGCTACTGTTAGTTTGGAGAGACAGTGGTTCGGCATTACCAAGTGAGGGAAATAAGGACACATAACTGTTTAACCTGCACAATGAATATGTTTATAAGATTGATTGACAGGATCAGAAGAGATGACAACCGGAATAAAAATGGTGAGACTTTTAGCTAACACCGATAACACTTTTTTTGTTAGAAAAGAAATGAGGCTTAGAAGAGTTAGTTATAAAAGTCCAAAGTGACAGTAAAAAATAAATAAATCAGAGTTAATATTGAGGTGACTCTGGTAATACCAACTACTGTAGCATGCTTTGATAATTCACATTTGATAGTGGAACACAAAGGTTACTATATATTGCTCTTCTTGAGGATGAGAACGGCTAAAATGAACAAAGCACAAGAGAAGTAACAAGAGATTAACCCTAGTGACTGACTGTCTATTGAGAAAGAACAACCAATTCATGAAGGATAGAAATATTGCTATGACAATAAAAAACACAAATGAAATCAACATTTCTTCAAACTGAGAAGACAGATGCCTTCAAAATTTGTATTTAAAGATGAGTACTAGGAGACTATAACGGACCTATGACATGAGTTAAAAATGGACTAGAAAACAACAATGTTGAGGGGAAAAAAGGTCAACAGGTAAGGTAGACAGACACGTCCAAGAAGACTGCTGGAAATGTCCTTGGAAGAGCCCAGATTATCAAAAATGGTGAGCGTTTGTCCTTACAATTGTCAGGGATGGGGCATGGCATCTAAATATCTAATTTGGTCAACAGAGAATGGTTCATTTCTTGTTAAAAACTGTGCTAATCAATCAAAGGAGCTTGCTAATTATTGTTCCTGTGGGTCACTGCTCCAATTATAGGAAAGCAAAGAATACCAGATGCCCATCTCTTTAGCCACCATTCTTTAGAAGTTGACGGAAGGGATATGACTTTGTTGAAACCGGATAGAAGAACTATGGTGGATCTCATCAAAACTTCTGTTAGCATTTTCCCCACGTGTCATTTCTTCCCCCGTGCGCAGCTTGTAGTCATACATATGTGTAAATATTAATATGTCACTTGTCAAAGTTAGCTCAGGTATTCCAAATGTACCTTAGACAATACCTAACGCAAAAGATCTAATAACTATCCCATCTGGAGGAAGTAACTGATGAATTGATTAAATCCTACACTCTTAAAGAGTTTTGATTAAAACTGACGGAACGTCAACTTTGAAGTATTTAATATATTTTCCCCCAACCAAACGGCCTGCGTTGCTTCCGAATAAATTCAGTATGTGAATCCGCTTTGCGAGGGAAACAAACTATTCCCAGGTCTACATTATGCGCCCTGTCTTGTGACGCTCTTCCATTTCTTCATCTCCGAGAATCACAGCTGTCAATTCCCGCACTGTTTATTATCAAATTTCCAAAATATTACATTTTTTATTATAGCCAAATCCACTTCATTGCATTTGACAATACAGATAATCACACACCATATGCTCCAGTATTTTGAACACGATGTATGTTGACAGCAAGTTTTTATTCATGAAGCATATTTCCATTCGCAGTTATGCGACGAACGAAGCACCCGTGCTATGGTTTATTAAATCATTATTATTATTATTAGTTTTGGAAGCTTAATAACAGATTAACAATATTACAACTATGTGATGCTTCACTTTCAGCCTAAATGGAAAAGGTGTCTTGGCTAACAAGAGGGGCTTTTCAGAAAGATACTGTCAACTCTGAAGCTAGCTTGACTGAGGCCATCTTGGAGGCTTCATTGCCACCACAATGGTGCTGAGGGATAGGGAGGGGGGAGTAGAGACAGCTGGGGTTTGTAGCCAAAACAAAATAGTTTCCCCTAGGAACCAAGGACATTCCCACAGGTAACTGAAGAGAGGAGGAGTGAAGTTTCCAAGCAACCAGACAATAACTTGATTGGACCATGAGATAGACTTTTTGCGAAAGGGGAAAACCTAATTAGATGAATACCACGGGAAACTTTAGAGTTGGTTTTCACCAGCCTGTGCCAATATGATATATCCAATAAACTTGTTCTTTGAGGAACTGCTTGCCTCGGATTTCTGTTTGCTATGGGTGTATTACTTGGAACCTTGACAGATACCCACCAACAGATTTTTAATGACGTTTAGCCATCGTAACCTCGCTTCTGAAACCTGGTCAGGATCAAACTCTTAGGAGTGGGCAGAGTAACACTGCAATAGAAATAGCACTTAGACAGCTTGCAGTACTGCATTCTAACTACTGCGCCACCAAAGGTGGTGACTGCCAGGAGGAGGAGCAATGGCAGGCAGATGTCAGAACTTTGAATCTGGGTTGTAAGCCCCATTTTCACAGTTCCGTTGTAACTTTTAATAGTTGCTAAGCATTCAGTCATAAATCGAGGACTTCCCATACGGGCATTTAGAGATGACATGCAAATGGAAGACGATGCTAGCCAAGGGAGCATCAAAATAATGCTATGCTTTATGAACATGAGACATTTGTTCAGCTCACAGTTTCACGTGAGACTAAGATGCAGGAAGTGACTCAATACACCTCTAAATTGCTGGGTTTCCATGCTGGGAGGAATCTCCCCCATCATCGGGTAAAGCAGGAAGCTGTCTTGATCCAAGGGAATAATTTTCTTGACTATGAAAGAGGCCTAGGAGAAGCTTTCCTTTTCCACAACGAGTCCCAGCCCATCCACTCATCGATCTTCTTGGCCCCCTCTGACATGATGCAAAAATAAATAAATGAAAAAGAACAACAACATGTGTGTGTGTGTGTGTGTATGTATATGTATTACATATGTTCCATATGTAACTCTGGAGCACCTCGACCAATTACAGCCAAACGTGGTACACAGATGACTTAACCTCTGGAAACAAATCCTGGGTGGGTGGGTGGGTAAGACACCCCTGGTGTTTGTGTGTCTATGTGTGTGTGTTTCAGCATAACTCTGGAGTGCCTGGCCCGTTAAGAAGAGTGAGTGCGGAATCCAAAAGGGCTTGTGATGTCATGGGAGGGAAAAGGGAGAACCTGGGCCGGTAAGGAGAGAGAGTGTGGCGTCCCAGGGCGGCAATTCCTCTGGAAAGCCAGCCATGATGTTCGCCTTCCAGTGGACCAATGGGGAAGAGCCTGATGGATTTGGGGGGAGGGGGAGGAAAAGCCGCTCTCAGGGTCCCTGTCAGACAAATGCTTCGGGGCAAAGTGCCAGGTTCGTAGGCAGGGCGGGAAGGAGGAGCGCATGGGAGGGGGAAGGGAGAGGGAAGGGATGATGTGCATGGGAGTTGGGGAAAGAAAGGCCACTCTCAATGGCTCTGTCAGACAAACACTTCGACGTCTATAAATACCCAGGCAACGCCGGGTTGTCAGCTAGTAAATTATAAAAGGCCCAGGCTTTCTGTAACACAGGACGAATGATTTTCACTTGATCTTGGGATGCTTTAAAGTGCCCCTCTTAGAACAATTGGGGCCCGTTTCATGCTTTCCCTAAGCCTTTTCATTTGCTATAGAGATTTGCTCGGAACAACTGTAAACCCATGAGATTATGTTACATTTGGAGGAGAGTGCGACGCAGGGAGAGGAGGAGGGGGTTAGAATAACCCCACTCCTCTTGTAAGAAATGGCCGTACTTGATCTGACATGCTTTTAATGCTCATGGCTCAGCAGAACTCAGATCCTCAACCCAGCACATCTCTCAGATAACACTGTAAAAAAAATAAAAAAATAAATCACTTTCCCCCCCTCTCCCCGCTTCCAACCGGTAGGAAAAAATAAGGCCAGGCAGAGGACAGGAGGAGAGAGCTGATCAAAGATGCATCAGTCAACAGAGAGGCAATTTCGGCCTTTGGTTTCAGCGTAGCATGAAAGGCCTTTGACCTCTTTGGATGATGCAAACTGCATGGAATGACTGAAATGGCTTAAAAGACTGTCTCCTTAGAAAACTGGGGACTTCTGCCCTCCAACACCCCTTCTTCTCCAGCCCTGAGGAATTACAGCCTGGCGTTTGGTAAACACATTTCCAGAAGTTCTGGGTTTGCCGCCAACTGAGCAAGACAAGGGGGAAGAGCAAGACGAGACCGTGAGGCCCTACATATTATTGCTTTTTCATCTGCGGTCTTCAAAAACTCAGGAGCTGCTGATACCACCTATAACCAGTGGGGAGGGGGGGATTCAGATAATTTAACAACCAGTTCTCTGCCTTAATGACCAGCTGGGTAGGCGGGGCTCGATGGCCATGTGATTTTGTAGGCGTGGCCAACTCAATGTCACTCACATCGGTGGGCGCTTCGCCTTAGCTGTTACAATGTCAGTGTTCCAAATACCATCCAGAATTAAATCAGATTCCAAGGCAAAGCTTTCATCAAAGTTCCAATTTAATAAGAGAGACATGTTGGCACCTCTGTGGGAAACCCGGATATGAAAACTTCCTGGGGTTCCCACCCAGTTGAAAGGTCATGATCTTGCCCCCACACCCATAAGTCCATCACAAGGTCCAATCTTCCTCTGCCACGCTGGCATTCCCACCCGTCTAGTTCCGGTCAGTTGCAGAGGTGCGGAGACAAAGAATGACCTTGGGCTTCTAGAAAGGAATGTTTTATTTTGGCAACACATTTTACAATTCTACTCCTTACTATTCCCCCTCCCAATAACCCCACTAATGAAACAGCATAGTAAAGAAAGAGAGAGAGTGTGGCAGGCCAAAGATCCTAAAAGGAATATGACTGCAGGCCTGACAGTAAAAAGGGTTAACCGGAGAGGCAGTTTCTGTAAGCAGGGCAATTAAGATTAGGCTAGAAACAACACCAGAATGTTTCCTTCCTGCATTACTTACAGCAGGGGTGTCCAAACTTGGGAACTTTAAGACTTGTGGACTTCAACTCCCAGAATTCCCCAGCCAGCTCTGGCTGGGGAATTCTGGGAGTTAAAGTCCACAAGTCTTAAAGTTCCCAAGTTTGGACACCCCTGACTTACAGGATTAGCTCTGTAAAGTAGAAAAAAGCAAAAGGGGATTTCTTCCAACAACCGGTTAATAACCAGTTCTCCCGAATAGGTGCGAACTGGCTGAATCCTACCACTGCCCATAACTCCCAGAGGAGAAAGGTCAAAGGTCTTAGTAAGGCCTCACCTGGAATACTACATCCAGTTTTGGTCAGCACATTACAAAAAAGATGAGGGGACTTTGGAAAAAGTACAGAGAAGAGCAACTAAGACGATTAAAGGCCTGGAGACAAAAATATATGAACAACGGTTTCAGTAACTGGGTGTGGCCCGTCGTAGAGAAAAGAAGGATTAGGGGAGATATGAATAGCAGTATTCCAGTGTTTGAGAGGCTGCCACAAAGAGGGGGTCAACTTATTTTCCAAAGCACCAGAAGACAAGACAAACAGAAATGGATGGAAATTAATCAAGGAGAGAAGCAACCTGGATTTAAGGAGAAACTCCTAACAGTGAGGACAATTAACCAATGGAACAAAACTGCATCCCACCTGCTTTGCTCATGTCATGTGGGGATATTTACTGAGAAAGCAATTATGTTTGGAAGAGTTGGCGGTAAGGAAACGGGGCCATCAAAGCTGATACCTGCCCGAGAATAGGAAAACTCAAAAAAGCAGTGCAAGATCAGAAGATGTGGAAAGATCTGGACCACAGAATCACCACAAGTTGGACTCGACTGAATGAATGGATAGAACATAGAATAATAAGAGTTGGAAGGAGACCTTGGAGGTCTTCTAATCCAACCACCTGCTCGAGCAGGAGACCTTCTACCATTTCATATAAACAGTCTCCTTTTGAAAGCCTCCGATGATGGAGCACCCACCGCTTCTGAAGGAAGCTGTTCCATTGGTTGATTGTTCCCAACGTTAGGAAATTCCTCCTTAGTTCTAAATTCCTTCTCTCGTTGGTTAGTTTCCATCCATAGTTTCTCGCCCTCCCTTTTGGGGTTTTGGAAAACATCATGATAATGGATAACATCATCATCAACAACAACCTGTAGTTGATACTCCAGCAATAGATACCAGAAAAACTCCCTTTGCATGCAGCCCTCTTTACTCCCACCCGCTGTGATATTTTCCAGCTCCTTGCTTGTTTGGGTGCAAAAGGACCCTGCGGAAGGAATGGTCTCTGAAAAAAAATCCCCCCTCCCCTTCTTGACTCCACTGCCCATCAAGGAGGTCTTAATGTGGATTCTGCTTCATCCTGGCTCTTGCCATGGTGGGGGGCCTGCATCTTGGACCAACTCTGCTTCCAGCTGTAGTTGAACACGGCAAGGAATGGCTTTTATCTGATTTTCCACATACAGTAGTATGTGGGATACTTTTTTCCCTTGGGGTGGGGCTCAGGAAGAACTGGAGTAAAATATAAAATAGGGACCAGGCTCTGAAGATCAAACCAGTGAATTAAAACACCCAGAAGCACAGCATCAAGGGAATCAAAGGATATGAAAAAAAATGGGATGGACTTAATCTGAATTCCACATTCTTGATGCCATGGAAGCCAAAATCTGTGCTCCAACAAGCGAAGCCCTGAATTTAAAAGTCCTCTTAAAGGGATCTTAACTAACAAAAGAGTAATTGAAGAATCGGAACATAAGGCCCTGGACTCCTTTGGTGTTTAAATTGCTTTTAACTTGAGAGATTCAAGGCCTAGAAAATAATTCCCAGAAAACCGACGTATCAAAGGAACGGGAAAGGAAGTCCATAGTAGTCAAAGAGAAAAACAGAAACAAAAGAAAATTCAAAAAAATCTGTAATGGGGCAATCCCTTTCTGTCTTCATTTGGAATAATTGTAATCTATTTGGAATTTGTGTATTACCTCGTGATCGTGCAATCATTGGGCAACCTTCAGTTGGCCTAATACAGGGGTGTCCAAACTTGGGAACTTTAAGACTTGTGGACTTCAACTCCCAGAATTCCCCAGCCAGCATGTATGTATGAATATATATATGAAAACTGAATTACACACTCTTACAAACGTATTAATCTCCAACGGATTCCAAAGCAAAGCAATTACCAACTTAATCCAAAGGGAGACTCCCCACAAGAACCGAGACACAGAACAGGACAACGGCATCGCCCCCCTCCCTTACATCAAAGGCACCACAGGTAAAATCAGCAAAATTCTCCACAAGCACAATATCAAGACAGCCTTCAACACTGACCAAAATATAGCCAACATCTTAAGAAACCCCAAAGACAAAATCCAGCTAGAAAACCAAGGAGTCTACGAAATACCATGCAAAATCTGCCCTGCAACATACATAGGACAAATGAATAGGAGAATAAATGCACGCATCGCAGAACACAAGAACGCAGTAAGAAAAAAGAAAAAACTTCCTCCCTTTTCCAGCACCTTAAAGCTACAGGACATGAAATTAATTTTGAAGGAACCAAATTAATCTCCAAAACTGAACACTTCAACAAGAGAATAATTATGGAAGCTATCGAAATAGAGAAATACCCCCACAACATGAATAAACGTGACGATACTTCCCGCCTACCAGACATCTGGAAACCAGCTCTAGTCAACAAACGAGCCCCACCCACCACCTAGGCCATTACAATACGAAACAACAACGGACACACAGCCAGCAGCGATCAGCACCAATCTACCAATCATGATACAACCACACAACCAATCATTCCACTTACTGAAACAAAGCCAGCACTCCACACCCACCCACTAAGATTTAGAGAAAGACGGCAGCTCCAATGGCAAAATAATGTTGTATGTATGAATTCAATACTTAAAATGACTTGTTTAAAATTAAGGAGTAATAATCACAGTTGAATAATTTATATAATAAATTATATATAATGATAATAATGTACTTATGTTTATCTAATGAATAATTTGTGATTCAATACGTAATTGTAAGTGGTGACCATGGAAACCTGACCAAACCTGAAAAATAATAAATATTACCACTAAAAGGAACGAGAGTTAAGAAGGAACACTACGCAACAGGGCAGAGGTGGAATCTTCTCTTCATCCACTAACCATCCCCAGTAGGGATTGCCTTCAGACTGGAAGAATCTTTAGCAATGCAGCCTGTAGGACACAAGCTGACTGACCTAAATGGTTGTGTGAATCACATCCCCCTTCCAGTAAGCAGGTTCAAATAGTTTCCTACAGTGGGTTGTCTTGGGAATGGAGGTAATTCAAGAATGTATTTTCAACCTCTGTAGGCTTTTGTTCCTTCTGCCTTCAAGGTCTCAAAAGAATGCGAGTCCATCTTCTCATCAAATGTTTCTCAACCTTGGCCACTTTAAGAGGCATGGACTTCAATTCCCAGAATTCCCCCAACCAGCTGTGCTGAGCTGTGCTGGCTGGGGAATTCTGGGAGTTGAAGTCCACACCTCTTAAAGTGGCCAAAGCTGAGAAATATTGGTGTGTAATGCAATTGCTTTTTATAAGTGAGTGAGTGAAACAGATGCCATTTCTTCCCAGCCATTCTGATTGTCAGGGTTAATGAGAGAGTTTGTTGTTTAAAACCTCTGAGATGCATCTTTTGGATGGAGAAGAGTTTGAGTCGGCAAAAGACCAAGTGCTGGTGATAATTCCAAATGATATCTTCAACTAGGAACATGAAACTCTTTGGGAAATTTCCCGTCCTCCTCCAAAGTCTGCTGCTGTCAGGGGCAAACACCAAGTCCACATGTGAAGGTTCAAAATGTACTGATTTATCGGCCTGTGCACCAGACTCTTCGCAGAATAACAGTTTGCGTCTGGGTAAAACTAGATGAGGATCAACAGCCTTCAAGGGGTGGTTGGACTTTGTCCTTTTGTGACTATGTAGAGACTCCAAACTGATGCCTCACTTGACTCCTCCCTCCTTCTGACTGCCTGTCTATGGTCTATCTCCTTATATCGGCTCGTTTCTTTCCTTCCAGTGACGAAACTCTGAAATTATTCTTTCACTTCTAAAAGTTCAGTCCATCTTTACCCCCCCCCCCCCTTTGCTTTGTATCTGTACTACCTGAATTTCACTTTTGGTTATTTTTGTTTAGTCTCCATTGCAGCTTCAGTGCGTTTCAGTAAATTGCACATGCTTTGAACCGAGGTGAGTTCATGATGCTATGAGCAACAGGCAATCCGTTCTGTGCGCAGAGGGCTTTAGTCGGCTTATCCAGAATCAATGCTGAGCTCAGGATGGCAGGTTTGAACAAAAACTGCAGGGAAACTCATATATATTATTCTTGTGCATATAGGTAGTCCTCAATTTACGATCGTAACTGAGCCCACAGGTACAGTTGTAAATCATGACGGTCATTAAGTGGGTCATCATGTGACTGTGCCAGATTTTTACTTTTTGGGTGTAGTCATTAAGCAACTGCAGGAGTCATACCCTGGCCATCAAATGGACACCATAATTTTTAAGCGAATCCATTGTCCAAAAAGGGTCATTTTAGTCAGAAACCAAGTAAACATGGTTTTTTGACACACACCCACCCACCCCAAATTGTAAGTTGCTGTCACCTGACAGTGGCAGGCTACAAACTGGCCATAAATGGGGGCCGGATGTCAAGCACCCAAACTGTGATCCTGTGATGGGGTGGCCATTATAATTTTGAATCTGGGTCATAAGTAATCCTAGGGAGGTCACTGTAACTTCAAACGGTCACTAAGCGACTGGTCATAAGTGGAGGACTATCTATACATAGCTTAAAGGCAGCAAGAATTTATCCCCTTTTTAATCACCCTATTTTTCCGATTTCCTGCTTTTGTGACAATCTCCTGAAGTAAACAGCACTCCTTTTTCTTGCCCTGTCCATTGCCCTGTTGTAACACTTCAACAAGAGAATAATTATGGAAGCCATCGAAATAGAGAAACACCCCCACAACATGAATAAACGTGACGATATCTCCCGCCTACCAGACATGTGGAAACCAGCCCTAGTCAACAAACGAGCCCTACCCACCACCCAGACCATTACAACACAAAACAACAACGGACACACAGCCAGCACCAATCAGCACCAATTCACCAATCATGATACAACCACACAGCCAATCAATCCACTTACTGAAACAATGCCAGCACTCCACACACCCCCACCAAGATTTATAGAAAGATGGCAGCTCTGACCACCCTTTAAGCCAAAAACACCAGCCTGAAGATGGCCAATGAGACCTCGCCAAAATGTTGCCAAGACAATCTCAATCTTCCCCAGAAAAGACCCGAATACAACAAGACCAGCATACACACACACACAAACACACACAGAGAGTTTGTCCCTTACATTTACAATCTGTTTCTAACAAAAATTGGCTTCTATGTATAATTTTTCTTAGAACCAGATCGTAAATGTAAGGGACAAACTAGATTCATTTAAACTCAAAATATCTCTCAATCACACTTTTCCTCCCCTTCAGGGTATTTAACTGAGAAAGCGATCACTATAATGGATTTCAGCATTTTACAGAGGCCTGGCTTTTCACAAATATCCCTGTTACAGAGAAACTGAAGTGCTAAAGCCAAGGGCCTCAAGGCAAAAAAATCCCCAGGTTTCCATTTATTTACTCAGAGAAAGACTTTCACAGGACAATTTTGTTTTCCTTGACATGGAGCAGACTAAAACTGTGCCTCCCAGAACACCAGTTTTTACGAGACTGCAGGACTGTAAATACATCGCAGGTACTATACAAGCAATACAATACAATATAATACAATAGCAGAGTTGGAAGGGACCTTGGAGGTCTTCTAGTCCAACCCCCTGCCTAGGCAGGAAACCCTATACCGTTACAGACAAATGGCTATCCAACATCTTCTTAAAGACTTCCATTGTTGGGGCATTCACAACTTCTGGAGGCAAGCTGTTCCACTGATTAATTGTTCTAATTGTCAGGAAATTTCTCCTCAGTTCTAAGTTGCTTCTCTCCTTGATTAGTTTCCATCCATTGGTTCTTGTTCTGCCCTCAGGTGCATTAGAAAATAGTTTGACTCCCTCTTCTTTGTGGCAACCCCTGAGATATTGGAACACTGCTATCATGTCTCCCCTAGGCCTTCTTTTCATTAAACTAGACATACCCAGTTCCTGCAACCGTTCTTCATATGTTTTAGTTTCCAGTCCCCTAATAATCTTTGTTGCTCTTCTCTGCACTCTTTCCAGAGTCTCCACATCTTTTCTATATCGTGGCGACCAAACCTGAATGCAGTATTCCAAGTGTGGCCTTACCAAGGCATTATAAAGTGGTATTATTGCACTAGCAATAATTGCACTAGCCCCGCGCAAACTTGCCATAACAAACACGCTGGCTTGGTTATTACAATAGCAGCTTTGCATCATCTTTACTTCAGGGGTTTCCTAAAAGCTTGCTTTGCGGTTCGTTTCCATTTGCCTTTTATCAATTCCTCTTCAAATGAACCTTGTGGCCATCCATTCGAAGGAGGACATGCATTTTAACCAGGGGATCTTATATATCGTTAAGCTACGTTTTAAAACAGAGATTGTTTTCTGAGGCTTTTTTGGGGGGCTTTGCACATTTTTAAGAAAAGACCCTGTAGTTATAGCACTACCATTGAAAGTGTCTTAAGACACCTTCACACATACACTACTAAAAAGTCATTTTCTCTTAGATATACTGTATCTCACTACAAACTGACCCTGTATTGAAGATTCTGTGCTTTGTTGTATAGTTGTCATGATGTCCAGACAGTCAAACCTTTTGTGTGCTAAATATACAGGTTGTCTATGACTTACGACTGTTGCTAAGCAACCGTTCAAGTCACAGACCTTGACAAAGGTACTTATAATCCAAATTCAAAGTTTCGGTGGTCACCCCGCTCAGGATGATGTGACGGCATTTTGGATGCTCGGCACCTGGCCTGCACTTCACTGACAACTGTTTGCAGCACACACAATCATGTGAACACAAAGTATAACATTTTTTGCTGAAAACTGGTGGTTATTTCTGATTTCCAGCAAAAAAAAAAAAAATTGCCCATAGTGAACAATGGGTTCGCTTAGCGATTGGGGGCTGTTTGCTTAATGACTGCTGTAAAAAGGTCATAAAATTTCTCACAGTTGACCTTTAGGTGACCCAAGTACCATTACAACTTCCAATCATAATTGTGGACTCAATTACGGTCCTTATTTGAGGACTACTTGTATCAACCAACTAAAAGTGTGTGCCCAAGAGAAATATTGATGTAGCCCTCCCAAAAATGGGCCTTTTTCACACTTCCTTGTCCAACTGCTCTGCTTTCATCAAGCACATTTTCACTTCAAATCAAGCATAGCCAATAAACAGGGAAGAAAATATTGACCGGGACAATATATATATAGTCACCGCAGACTAATTCACTCTGAGATGATCATATGGGCCACTTCTGGAAAAAGCTTTATATTTCTCAAACACTACATTTCTCAAACACTATCTATGAGCAACAAAGCTTGCATCTTCAAAAAAAAAAAACCACTTTCAACAGGATTCTATGTTTTCTTTCTTTTCAAAGTTTTTTTTATTAGACACACATTAAAACATTGGACACGGTGTAACCGTCCTGGCAATGTCTTCGCTATACATACTAAAATATAAAGTTAAATATTATAACCGCCATGCTTATTTACAATTGGTCTATTCAATATTTGCAAATATAAAGAGAGCGTATTTCCATCCATGTTGCTTTGTTCTTGTTTTATACATGTTATTCTATGTTTTTATTAAATTGTACCAGTCTCTTTTGTAAGGATCTAATACAGTGATGGTGAACCTTTTCGGCACCGGTCAGCGCAGGGATGCCTGGGTTGTTGGTTTTTATTGCCATTTGTTGCTGTTTTTCAGGCTGGTTTTTTGGGCTATTCTTCGAGCCAAAAACGGCCTGAAAAACGGCCTGAAAACAAGCTGTTTTGGGGGCCTATTTTGGGCTGTTTTCCAGTGCTCAGAAAACCAGAAGAGCAGCTGGCGACGGTGGGTTTGCCCATAAAGAGAGCTCTGCGTGCAGTGGTGGGTTTCAAAACTTTTTAGAACCTCTTCTGTAGGTGTGGCCTGCTTTGTGGGAGTGGCTTGCTGGCCAGGGACCGGGTGGGAGTGGCTTGCCGGCCATGTGACCGGGTGAGAGTGGCTTGCCAGGCTTGTGACTGGGTGAGCGCGGCCAAATGTAAAATGTGGTGAAACTCCCTTAACAACGCTCTTGCTTAGCAACCAAAATGTTGGCTCAGAAACTCTGGCATTTGAAGCACGCAAGTCTTAAAGCTGTCAAGTTACAAGAACCTTGACCCCTAACCCTTTAGAAAAAAAAACCAAGGGGTGTTCAAACTTGACAGCTTTAAGACTTGTGGACTTCAACTCCCAGAATTCCTCCTCTCACTCTTCATTTTGATGATGTGCGGACGGGCAGGGGGAGGGAGCTGGAACCAGTTCTAAATGGCACTGTAGATTTGTGACACTATAGAAGAGGTTAGAACTGGCAGGAACCCACCCCTGTCTGGGTGGCACCTCTGGCACGCGTGCCATAGGTTTGCCATCACGGATCTAATACAAGGGTGCGGAACCATGGGCCTTTTATGACTTGTGGACTTCAATTCCCAGAATTCCTGAGTCAGCTGACTCAGGAATTCTGGGAGTTGAAGTCCACAAGTCATAAAAAGCCCATGGTTCCCCACCCCTGATCTAATAAACCAGTCATGGTCAATTATAGAATTTTGTTTTTCTGATTATTATGATTATGATCATTCACAGCTGCAAGCAATCAACTAGATCTTTTCAAGGTCCCAAATGAGTGACTAGTAAGCTAAACTTACAAATGGCGGGAAAGACAACCAATAGCGAAGAAAACACTCCTCCCTCAAAAGTGAACCTAATCTAGTTCTGATGAAAAGAAAAAAAACCTTAAAAGTTGAACGTTGAGGTCCAATAGCCATTTTGCAGATGATTGGAAAAAGGAATTATTCACAAAGCTGTAGCAACATTCCTTATGGATTGGGCCTACAGAGGTTTTGGGAAAGGAAAACAGGTCCTGTGATAAGATTTAAATAAATTTATCTGTTGTAATGGACAAGAAGACTTTTAGTAGGTAAACTGCATCAGATAAAAAAAAAAGTTATCGAAATTTACAAAATGTCAATAAACTAACTTATTAAAAACTAATTTGGGCTAGACATGAAGAGTCAGCAAAACTGATTTCAAAAGTAAAGTTAAAAGGGGTAGGAGGGGAAGAGCAGAAAAAGTAATATCCTGACCAAGATGAAAGCCAGATGTGACCTTGAGGAAAAATATTTAACTTCGTCTTCTGTTAAGGCAAGGAAAATCCTTTACGATAGCGGCTAACTCTGAAGCATGAGAACAAGAGCTACAAAATACAAAAATCCGCAGTTGATATATAAAGAACCGTAGAACCTGTCGCTCCAAAGAATAGAATAGAATAACAGACTTGGAAGGGACCTTGGAGGTCTTGTAGTCCAACCCCCTGCTTAGGCAGGAAATCCTATACCAGTGATGGCGAACCTATGCCACGCATGCCACAGGTGGCACGCGGAGCCATTTGTCAGGGCACGCGAGGCGCTGCCCTATCAGCTGGCCAGCGCGCATGCGTGCGCTGCCCAGCTGAGTTCACCATTTTTAAAAGCCATTTTTCGCCCTCCCCAGGCTCCAGAGGCTTTATAGGAGCCTGGGGAGGGCAAAGAGAGCCTCCCCACTCCGTGGCCCTCCGGAGGCTTCAGGGACAGTCCAGAGGCTTCCCTGAAGCCTTCGGAACACTCAAAACGAACCGCCGAGCAAACCGGAAGTCACTTCCGGTTTGCTCAGAGGGTCATTTTAAGCACTCCGAAGGCATCAGGGAAGCCTCCGGACAGTCCGTGAAGCCTTTGGAACGCTTAAAACGCCCCTCCAAGCAAACCGGAAGTGACTTCTGGTTTGCTCAGAGGGTTGTTTTAAGCATTCCAAAGGCTTCAGGGAAGCCTCTGGACGATCCCTGAAGCCTCCGGAGGGCCTCCGGGGGAGGCTCTTTTCACCCTCCCCAGGCTCCTATAAAGCCTCTAGTGCCTGGGGAGGGCGAAAAAAGCATGTAAAAATGGGGGGAAGTGCCTGTTGTGCATGCATGCACACTGGGGGGGGGCGGTGTCGCGCATTGCATTATGGGTGTGGCACGCCCGCACACGACCCCCCTGCGCTCCCCCCACTTGTGGCACGCGAGCCAAAAAAATGTTCGCCATCACTGTCCTATACCATTTCAGACAAATGGTTGTCCAATCTCTTCTTTAAAACTTCCAGTGTTGGAGCATTCACGACTTCTTGTTAAAATATTCATGACTGGGAGAGACACAGGAACAAGGTCAGCCAATGAACAGGCGAAGCAACTTAGTCAGCCAATGGGAGCTTAAGCACATCTGAGTCTGTGCAGAGAATTGAAACAGAAACTTAGCAGTCTGCTGTTCTGATAAGTAAACTAGCAGTCTGTCTCAGCTTGTCTGCTGAAATGAAGCTAACTGCTAACTGTGTTTGCCTGCAACTCTCCTCCTTGTGTTTACTTGGAAGAACCACCTATTGGTATTGTACATTTATTCATCTATTCTTACCTATATAAAGAAGTTAATGAATCCAACTGACTCAGTTATCTGTGTGTGCTTTTTGGATTTTGAATTTATGCAACAAACTCTGACACTTCTGGAGGCAAGTATCTGGTTAATTGTTCTGTCAGGAAATTTCTCCTTAGTTCTAGGTTACTTCTCTTCTTGGTTAGTTTCCACTCATTGCTCCTTGTCCTGCCCTCAAGTGCTTTGGGGAATAGCTTGACTCCCTCTTCTTTATGGCAACCCCTGAGATATTGCAACACTGCTATCATGTCTTCCTTAGTCCTTCTTTCCATTAAACTAGACATAGCCAGTTCTTGCAACCGTTTGTCTCCTGGTGGAAGCAGCGAGGCTTTCCCTCAGAGGAACAGGAGGAGAAAGTGAGCAGAGAGACTGTGTAAACCTTTGAGGAATTGCTTAATAAGAGGATAATAAAACACGCTACTCGTGGCCTACAGAAGCCCGAAATGCTATCATAGCAGAAAGGTAAGCTCCGATAGAGTAAACTTCGGTCCCTGCAAATGAGAGATAATAAAAATTGAAAAATGATGTGCACTGAAACAAAAGAGTTTCCCAGAGTTAGCCCTTTGATCCATATATAAACTCAGGGTAAATCTACCATTCAGGCTTTTGAAACTCCAAAGTGTTATGGGTGCTCTCGTGACTTTAGGACATCAGGAGTGAGACAGACCAAGATTGAATCCTTCAGCTTGTCGGATGCAAAGAGGAGACGGTTTAGGGAGCCCCAATTTTCCTTGAGCCATTTAGCAGATTAGAATGGATTGAGGGAGGATCGTAAATATTCTGACACATAGAAAAAAGGCATGCTTGAGTTATTTGGAAGACATGTTATTGATCCTGTGGTATTTTGATGATCACTCTGCTTAGTAATGGAAACAGGGAAGACATTTAACATTGGGCTCAATGACAGATGCAAGAAAGGATCCCTTAAGGCAGGGGTGTCCAAACTTGGGAACTTTAAGACTTGTGGACTTCAACTCCCAGAATTCCCCAGCCAGCATGGCTGGCTGGGGAATTCTGGGAGTTGAAGTCCACAAGTCTTAAAGTTCCCAAGTTTGGACACCCCTGCCTTAAGGATATTCAAAAGGTAAAAGTTTCCCCGTCTGCTTGTGTCTGACTCTAGGGGGCGATGTTCATTCCCATTTCTTAGCTGAAGGAGCCAGCGTTGTCTGAAGATATTTTCCGTGGTCCTGTGGCCAGCATGACTACGCGCAGTGTCGCACGAAACATTGTTACCTTGCCACTGAATTAATTGCCGCTGTTATCTTACCTATTAACCTACCTGTATTTTTGCATGGTTTTGAACCGCTAGATGTGTAGGAGCTGAGGCAGGCACAGGAGCTCACCCCATCATGTGTCACTTGGGTCTCGAACCCAGGCTGTTAGCTTTTCAGCTGACAAGCTTGGCGTCTTTAACCACTGAGCCATTGTGTCCCTGTTTCATCCTACTCTAAAACATCGAGAAACCTCTCTCTATATCTACCTACCTACCTACCTCTCAGCCCTGGAGAAGAAGGGCTGAGTAGCATGTAACTAGCATGATCAAAGGAATCAGGAGATGGTCCCTGTCCCTGGAGTGGTCCTTTATATTTCATGGGTGATTCCCGGACTATTGGAGAAGAGCTTTTGCCAGAATTCCAGGAACAGGACAGAGAGAAGCTCTCTCCTTCCATGGAGGCGATAAATCCAACAGTTGTCTCCATAGGGTAACCCAACCTAAAACCCTACAGAAATGGACCCAAATAATCCATCTTCTTCTCTGAAGCAGAAGCTCAACCAGGAAACTCCCTAAAAAGGGAAGCTTAGAGACTAGACCAAAATTGCACAGAATTTTCGGGTCCAGCGTTCGTCTTTTGGAAAGAAGGTACAATGGAACTTCTTTTTCCTCCTTTAAAGATCCCATCCATCGAGTTCACAATCTAATCTTACCCATAATAGAATAACGGAGTTGGAAGGGACCATAGAGGTTTTCTAGTCCAACCCCCTGCTCAAATGTCTGTCCAACCTCTTCTTTAAAACCTCCAGTGTTGAGGCAAGCCATTCCGCTGATTAATTGTTCTAACTGTCATGATTTTTTTCCTTAGTTCTATTGTCTGTCTGTCTGTCTATCATTTACAAGCCATCCATCTCTTCATAGAGTAAGGTGGGGAACACACACACACACGCACCCCCCCCCGGGTCAAAATGTATGTTTGCATGCTTGCATATACATTACAACATATCATACACATAAAGGGATATTAAAAAGGGAGGTTCCCTTCTGCCCCTCCCAAAGCACAAACTATCCCTCAATCTGACGTAAAAACTGAAGAGGACAAATGTATGTACCACCTTTCAAACCGTGCATTAATTAACATTTAAAAATTAACTCACTCGTGCAATTTAAATCAGTGCACTTAAAATAGAATGCTCCATGCATTAACTCAGCATGCTTACTGGAAACTGACCTACTGCACAGAGGTGCCCCCCAGTTTTTAGCTCAATATGTTTTTCAACCCACGTTTTTTTTTTGCCCTTTGTGATCTGAATCCATTCTCATGGACCTAAGTTTGGTCTACCTGAGTACCTGGGGACCTTCGCCAAGGAAGACGGCATAGAAGAAGATTTATTTATTTAGTGTACGGCATAAGCAGCCTCTCCTACCTTTATAGCTAAGAGGGGGGAGGGGAGAACGGTTTCTTTTGTGCGTGCACTTTTCAAAATGCAGCTTTCCACGCACATGTGCACGCCCACTACTTCCACGGCTTGGTTTCGATATATATATATATATATATATATATATATATATATATATATATATATATATATATATATATATATATATATATATGGAGTGCATAGTATGATGGTACACATATGATGGAAATGTGTAGTCAAGTTTGTAAGGTATGAGAATTCAAGAAGTTATATATGTTATATGTGCTTTCCAGCCCTCTCTAAGCGGTTTACAGAGCCAGCCTCTTGCCCCCAACAATCTGAGTCCTCATTTTACCCACCTCGGAAGGATGGACGGCTGAGTCAACCTTGAGCCTGGTGGGATTCGAACTGCCAAACTGCTGGCAGCCAGGAGTCAGCAGAAGTAGCTTGCAGTATTGCATTCTAACCACTGATTATAGATTACAGTGTTCTATGTAATAATATCTAGGGCCATTTATCCAATTAAGCGCAGTGTTTGCTAGTTAGACAAAATCTGCTTTTCCTCCTGTATAAGCTCTCAGATGGCAGCTAGTCACAATACGATCCAGTGTCTGAGGAGAGGATACGCAGGTCCCTCCACATTATTTATTTTGGTTGTAATTTACATTGCTGTAATTAGGTTATACCACGTCTTTTCAGCTGTGTTATGATTTTTTTTAAAACCATGGATATTATACTTATTGGCTAGGGAATTCTGGGTGCGGAAGTTCACAGCTTGGAGCTGCCGTTGTTGAGATTAAATAAAAGGGAAGTTATACTCTCCGTTTCTTCTTCTTGTGGTGTTTTAGAAACTGACACTTTAATTTTAGGTGTCAATTTCTAAAATCACCACAAGTAGAAGAAACAGACAGTATAAACCCCCTTTTTGCTGTCTCCTTTCAGAGATTAGAACAGCCCCCAATCCGGTTGACTTTTCGCAAAGCTTTAAAAGGCTAGCTCTGTATTCTGGGGCTCAGAATGTGTTAAGGGACCCTTTGCTTGGCTTCACTATTAACTGATTAATCATCACTGCTGCTGTTCATATTTATTTACTCTGTGGATGTTTTCAATGTTTTTGTTTAAATTGTTTATAAATTGTTTTATAATGAATTGTAGGCTGCCCACAGTCACTTGGTTGAGTTGGGCAACTATGGAAATCAAATACATAAACAAACAAACCAAAAAGTAAGTATAGACAGCATTTGCTTAGGCCCAAATGGGGATAAATGGGGAACTCATCAAATCTGCAGATGACACCAAGCTGGCAGGAATAGCCAACACTCCAGAAGATAGGCTTAAGATACAGAAGGATCTTGACAAACCTGAATATTGGGCACTATCTAATAAAATGAAATCCAATGGTGAAAAGATGGTTCTACATGTAGGCAATAAAAATGGAATGCACAGGTACAGTATAGGAGGTACCTTGCTCAGTAGTAGTAACTGTGAGAGGGATCTTGGAGTCCTAGTGGACAACCATTTAAAGATGAGCCAACCGTGTGCAGCAGCTGCCAAAAAAGCCAACACAGTTCTAGGCTGCATAAATAGAGGGATAGAATCAAGATCCCGTGAAGGGTTAATACCACTTTATAATGCCTTGGTAAGGCCACACTTGGAATACTGCATTCAGTTTTGGTCGCCACGATGTAAAAAAGATGTGGAGACTCTAGAAAGAGTGCAGAGAAGAGCAACAAAGATGATTAGGGGACTGGAGACTAAAACATATGAAGAATGGTTGCAGGAACTGGGTATGTCTAGCTTAAGAGAAAGAAGGACTAGGGGAGACATGATAGAAATGTTCCAATATCTCAGGGGCTGCCACAAAGAAGAGGGAGTCAAACTATTCTCCAAAGCACCTGAGGGTAGAACAAGAAGCAATGGGTGGAAACTAATCAAGGAGAGAAGCAACTTAGAACTGAGGAGAAATTTCCTGACAGTTAGAACAATTAATCAGTGGAACAACTTGCCTCCAGAAGTTGTGAATGCCCCAACACTGGAAGTCTTTAAGAAGATGTTGGATAGCCATCTGTCTGAAACGGTATAGGGTTTCCTGCCTAGGATTGGACTAGAAGACCTCCAAGATCCCTTCCAACTCTGCTATTGTATTATATTTTGTTGAAACATGGAAGGAAGCTTCTTCCTCCGATGGCGTTAGCAGCTGCCATTTTGGGACTGGCCACAATTTCTTGGTACTGCTCTAAAAATGGTGCCCGCTTCTGGGATGCAGTCACATGGCCCAGGGATGCCGAGGGACAGAATGGTTTGCCCTCCTTCCTTAATAAGCGTTCTGGAGCTTCAGAGAAGTTCAGTGTAAGTGTGTGATGGGTGAAAGAGGTGCTAGGGAGGCACCGTGGGTGGGAAAGAGGTCCGAAGCATGTAGGGACCCAGTGGGGCTGGATGGTAGAAGAGAGGGGGGATGCTGCAGCCTTTCTGCGGCTGGTTATAAGGATGTGTGAGTGTGGGGATACTGCAGCGTCCATATCTTTAGTGTTAAATAGTTTTCAGGGAGTCCCTTG
Organism: Natrix helvetica; assembly: GCF_964273705.1. Lineage (NCBI taxonomy): Eukaryota > Metazoa > Chordata > Lepidosauria > Squamata > Natricidae > Natrix > Natrix helvetica. Next base: position 288,010,408 of record NC_138552.1, on the reverse strand, counting down.
TAACTTTGAACGGTTGTTAAGTGATCAGTTGTATGTTGAAGACTATCTGTACATCAGTGTTCTCCAGACATATAGTACTGAGACTTCTAATCTCAAAACTTCCAGTTAGCATGCAAGCAGCTGAATGCTTAGCTGCATCGCATACTTGAATCTGTAGCCACCTGCCTAAATTGGGGAAAAACAAACAAAACCACAGAGCAGAGGGTAACTCACAGCCAAAAATATCATTATGATATAATACTTCCAGGTTAGGCCTCTGATGAGCAATATTTCATTTAACAGGTTTGGGAACGGAATTCAAACCAGCTTTAAGTCCCTCTGTAACTTGAATATATTTGTCTCTTATTCCTTTTAGTGGCGCATTGACAAATCTATGGGGATTCCCAACAATTTATAATCAAAAATAATAACTAAAATACCCATGGTAAAAATCATAACAAAACTAAACATGCTTGGTTTAACCTAATTACAGCAATGTAAATTATAACCAAAATAAATTAAACTGATATAAAATCATTTGGAAAAAAAAAAACCCTACATAATTAATAGCAATAAGAGCAAACGCCGAATAAACAAACATAGAATAAACAAATCATAAGTCATACATAAAAGATGACAACTTAATACTTACTACCAACTCTCTCCAGAAAAAAAAAATCAGTCTTAATTAACTTCTGGAATGCTCTTAATGCAGCCTTTCTCAACCTTGGCAAAGTGAAGACGTGTAGACTTCAACTCTCAGAATTCCCTGGAGAACAAGGTTGGCTAGGGAATTCTGAGTGGTTGAAGCTCACACAGATTGAAAACGCCATTGCTGAATAACACTCTCTACCAATGTGCAAGGATTAATTTTAAAGGGGGAACGGGGACTGTTCCTTAATCCTGGGGATACAATAGAAAAACAGCCCCTCTGGCCCAGCTCCCCTTCTTTCATGAATAAAAATAATTATTTCTCTTCGGACAAATCTGCTAGTTTAGATTATGGCCAGAGACAACGGACCTATAAATTCCTAGATTTAGCACTTAGCACTAGCAATAACACTTAAGATTTATATTCCACTTCATAGTGCTTTCCAGCCCTCTCTAAGCGGTTTACAGATTCAGCTTATGGCCCACAACAATCTGGGTCCTCATTTTACCCACCTCGGAAGGATGGAAGGCTGAGTCAACCTTGAACCTTGGTGAGATTCGATCTGCCAAACTTCTGGCGGCCGGTGATCAGCAGAAGTAGCCTGTAGTACTGCACTCTAACCACTGCGCCACCACGGCTCTTAAGATTCTGAATTTAGATTCTGTTTGGAGACAGCAGTCCTGAGACATCTAGGGTTGATGGCCAAAGTCAACATTCTGAATTGTACTTCAAAATCTACTGCCAACTAATACAGAATCTGTAACACAGGTGTAATATGCTTTTGGCAGGTAATATCTTCCTATTGCAACAACCACCTGTGGAAGAAGCATCCCCCAAGACAGCCACACGGCTAGACCATCTGGCCTTTTGCTAGGCAATGAAGTTCTGGATATCTCCTCCATCACTTGAGCCAGGAAGTTGAAGCTGATCTCTAGATGGATTTGCTTTGATCAATATGGATTGAAAATTGGAGTGTTTTTAGATCTGACTATCAGCCTTGTGAAGTAGTCCACGCAGGAAGCATGCATAAATGAACGGATTCTACTTTATTGTAAAGATACATTAACAAAATCTTGCAAGTCTGAGAGTATATTCCCCCACCCCTATGCACAAACACACACACACACACACACACACACACTTTTATTTTCTAGGGAACTAGAGAGGGTCCCTTCTGAGACCTTTGCCATGCCTACATTCCTTCTATGGGCTGACTCTTATCTGACTGTTTCCTGGGTGTGGATCTCCCTTTCCAAAGGTCATTGCTACATAAAGTATCATTATTATTGTTATTGTTAGTTGTGAAGACGTGTCCGACCCATCACGACCCCATGGACAACGTTCCTCCAGGACTTCCTGTCCACTACCATCCTTTGGAGTCCATTTAAGCTCACGCCTGCTGCTTCGGTGACTCCATCCAGCCACCTCATTCTCTGTCGTCCCCTTCTTCTTTCGCTCTCCATCTTTCCCAGCATTAGGCTCTTCTCCAGGGAGTCCTTCCTTCTCATTAGGTGGCCAAAGTATCTGGAGCAGTCAGGGTTGATCTCCTCTAGGACTGACTGGTTGGATCGCCTTGCAGTCCAAGGGACTTGCAGGAGTCTTCTCCAGCACCAGAGTTCAAAGGCCTCTATTCTTTAGCGCTCAGCCATTCTTATGGTCCAACTTTCAGAGCCATACATTGCAACTGGGAAAACCAGAGCCTTGACTATATGCCCTTTTGTTGGCAGGGTGATGTCTCTGCTTTTTTGTATGCTGTCTAGATTTGCCATAACTTTCCTCCCCAGGAGCAAGCGCCTTTTAATTTCTTGTCTATCATCAGCAAGTATCATCGGCAACTGCTATTTTCTGTCTCTTGGTTTGGGTTCTGATTCTTTTCTTTTGATGTAAAAATGAGTATCAGTACAAATTGTTCAAATAGATAAATAAAAAACCTGCCAGTGACTGGGCCACTGTTTCCAACAAGTGGTTGGAAAACTTGCAGTTTCTAAATGGTCATGAAAGTCACTGACTTACTCCTTCGGGATGGTATCTTTTCCCTCAAGAGACAAACTGGGGATGACTAAGAATCTTGATAAACACAATACAATGACTGTCTTGGCTAGGGTCAGGCAAGAAAAGAAAAAAAAGTTTCGCCTTATGATGCAATTTCAGCCAGTTAAAAGTTACAGGCGTAACTTTGAAGAGTTTTAAGTAGAATTCATTCATTTGCTTACACAATTCCTCTGGCTAAGTGACTCTGGGTGGCTTCCAACATTTACAAACAACACTCCAAAATAAAAGTAAGTAAAAAAAATACTACAAACATGTAAAGCCATCAGTAACCACTTCAAAACGTACCGTATTTTGGAGAGGAGGAGCTAACGTCGCGACGATACGGATGTGCGGTCTCGATGCTCCGAGACCATAGCCGATACTTTTGCCGCTGGGTGGTCCAATCGGACCTAAACCGTCCCGCAGAGACGGTGAACAGGAACAATATGTCTTGCTGATCTCAGGGAAATCGCAAAGTCCCTTATCGATGCAAGAGAAGTTCTTCAAGCCGGCGACAAAAAATCCAGCCATTAGGCTGATGAAGTTGGGGCGGCTCCAAAATTGAAGGATACGGAAAGAGAAAGTGTTTCCAGCTGGTGAGTAATTTTTACAATGTTAAAAGAGACTGCCTATAAAAAACTTAAAATTAATTTGAATTGGAGAACAGAAGAAATAAGCAGTGGAATTAAGCTTTGAATGGTTTTGGACAGTGGGTTATGTTACTTTTTAAATGCTATGTTCATGGATGGAATTTATGCAAGCCTTTTAAAACAAATGGATAAAGTTTTCTTCTTCTGTTTTTTTATTTTATTTTTCTTTGTGACCTATGGACTAAAATTCTCCTCTTTCATTACTGTAGGTGTTTTTCTAACTCATTCAAGAATCAGACCTTTTTAAACTTGGAATATAAAAAAGATACAAAAAGAAACAAAGAAAATTGTAACAATAACACTGCTACTCGGAGGCTGGAGGTTTGTGTATTGGAAACACTTACTTCCCTTACTGATTATCCTGGCTTGGCACTCCAAGGTCTCACTGCTTGTTTATAGAGAGTGATAAGAAGAAAAGCATACAGGTGTCCCTTTGAAGTATATCTTTAACCAGAGAAAAGTGAAAATAAAACTTTATTGTGAATCTATGCTTAATCTTTTAAAAACCTTCCAAGCCAGAGCAGCAGTGTTTGTTAGCTGGAGATAATTGCACAACTTCAACAGCAGAAAGAAACTTTAAGCCTGAAAAAGATATTCTTAGAAATTCAGAAATTATCAAACACATTTGAGAGGACGGAGAAGAAGTTGGAAGACTTAGAGCATCTAACAGTAAAATATGATGAAGAAGTTGGAGATGTTTATCAAGTGGAAAAAGTGGAGGTTAGAATCCTAAAAATTGAAGAGGAAAATGACCATAAAGAAATTAAATCTGCTGACATTTATGGTGATTGGTTTGTGTCTGGAAATGGAAAGAGTGGAATACTGAAAGAGGAATTAAATGGAGGGAAACTCTACCCCAGATGGCAAGACACAGAAGAAGAAAAAACAAAAGAATTTATGGATTTAAAGAGAGAAATTTTATTAACAACATCATTGATAACACTACTGATAATTAAAGATAAGCTGATTAAGGAAACTGAAGAAGGACATCAAAATTACATGAGAGATTTTATAAGCAATGAGTTGCTAAGAGGAGTCCATATAAATTTGATTAAGGAGATGATTAGAGGACTGATACCACAAATGGCAGAAGACACGAGACTGTTTTGCTACTGGAAAGACACAGGTTGATAGATGTAAGTATATAATTTAAAACTAGTTAAAATTAGTGAAATTTAGTGACAATAGATATAGTCAAATAAATAATAGATGATGATAATAATGTATACATGTGTAGTGTTACGATAAGTAATAATTGGTTATGAATATTGAATGGTACCATGAAAGGAAGATTGGAAATCTTTTTGGTTATATATAAAGGTTAATAAAAAAGAACTAAGTTAGATTCAGTTAAGTCTTGATCATTAGGGGGAAAAATGTTATGATACAGGATATAGTCAAATAAAGGAGGGATAATGATAACAACGTATATATATGTATGGGTACAACATAAGGAAACTGGATGTAAATTGTAAACAGTGATTTAGAAAGGAGGATTATAACATTTTGTTACTAAACATTAGGGATGTTTAGCTAGAATAGGCCATGTATGTGGTCATGTATTAAATCTTGGTATATTTTATTATGAAGGACGTTTATAGAATTATAGTCAAATGAAAATGGAGGTATGATGATGGTAACATATATAAATATCTGAGTTAATATACTTGAGTTAATATGAATTATGGTTGATGACTGTGGAAGAGATGCACAAAAGTCTTTTGTAACCAACTGATACACTTTCTACAGTATGTAAAGAAGGAAGATTCTTTGTGTTGTCTTTGTTTCGAAAATAAAAAATAAAAAAAATATTAAAAAAAACATACTGTATTTTTCGGACTATAAGACACTCTTTTTTGCATCCTCAAAGTGGGTGAAAACATCTGTGTGTCTTATATACCGAATATTAGCGAAGCCCCGCCCACCCACCGGCCATTTTTTGGGCTCTGCATGCCCCTTCTTTTTCAGGCCATTTTTTTGGGGGGCCCATTTTTTCAGCTTTTTTTTTTGGTCCATTTTCAAGGGTTTTTCCGGCCCGTTTTTTGGATTTTTTTCGGTCCATTTATAAGGCTTTTATCAGCCCATTTTTTTGGATTTTCTTGGCCCATTTCAAGGCTTTTTCCACCCCACTTTTCCAAAACAATGGGCCCAAAACCCTCCAAAAAAAGCCTTGAAAATGGGCTGAAAAAAGCCTTGAAAATGGGCTGAAAAAAGGCTTGAAAATGGGCTGAAAAAAGCCTCAAAAATGGGCCAAGAAAAGTCTCAAAAACGGGCTGAAAAAAGCCACAAAAACGGGCCGAAAAAAAGCCTACAAAGGTGCCAAAAAGCCTCCAAAATGGGCAAAAAACCACCTCAAAAATGGGTAGAAAGAAGGCTGGAAAAGGGCTGAAAAAAGGCCCCCAAAAGGGCCAAAAATGAGGTGCTCAGAGGCCAAAAACCTGTTTTGTTTTTGTTTTCCTCTTCTAAATTTAGGTGCGTCTTATAGTCAGGTGTGTCTTATAATCTGAAAAATACGGTACATACATACATACATCTCTCTCCCTCCCTCCTCCTCTCTCTTAAAAAGAAAAGTAGATCATAAAATAGATGATGCAATCTGCTTGCCAGGGAGTGCCATCCTATTGAATGTAGGCTAAGTCGTTAAGCAGAGTTTATCTTAACATTTCTTTTTGTATAAAGCAGGGGTGTCCAAACTTGGGAACTTTAAGACTTGTGGACTTCAACTCCCAGAATTCCCCAGCCAGTCCACAAGTCTTAAAGTTCCCAAGTTTGGACACCCCTGGTATAAAGCAAGCTATCTATTTTCCTCTCCTAAATGTCAAAGGAGGCATTAGCTCAATACTAGAAACTTGTTGAGGAAACACACATCACGACAATCGAAACGGCCACATGGAACTGAGAACTGAGGAGTGGGTTCTTGGACTGAAGCATTTGCATTTGAGACTCATCCAGCTTAGCCGATCTTATGAGTGGCGCTTGCCAACTGCCAAGCATGGGACTTCCAGTGTCAAGGTATATAACCTGGCGGTGTGCCAGGCCCAGAGTTTTCCCATTTGCTCTGCCAGAACATCTACACACAATTTAATTGCATTATAATTTCAAAAGTGCTTTTCAAACTGGGGGGGGAAAAGGCATTCCCTGATTAACCAGCGAAGAGCAAAATTGTTTATGAAATTGAATACAAAAAGCTACAGAAATGTAATTGGGTCGTTCTAGCACCTAATTTTCGAGCCATTTTCCCACTTACTTAATCACGAGACACAAAAGGAGAGAGTGAATTGACTTCATACTAATTAGATTACTCCCTGTGATATCATGGCCCGTTATTCTAACTAGCTGATAGCTCCGTTTTGAAATGAAACAAAAGGAAGGGGTGGGGTGGGATGACAACAGCTTGACTGTGGGATCCACTTGTTCCAAAATTGGCTCCCGGTTTATGGAAATGCCTCGAATAAGCTGCTAAAGGACACCCTCGTTGACTGCAGTTCTTCACTCTAAAACCAGACCTTGCAATGGAGCGTGAGAGCCAAACAGCACCTTAGAGGGCAATAATAGGGACCTACAAGCCCAACTCATACAGAAATTAGAGTTGGAAATATTATGCGTAATAACGACACCTAATGACTCTCTGCAGAGTCAAACCTATCGGTTATATGGCAGCCAATATTCACCGCCTGGCACAGTAACTGGTGTGTAGAATTACTCCTAAGAGTACCATCTGCTAGGAAGCTCCTTCACACACACACACGCCATTCAAAGATGATTCTCATTCATGCTCTTGAGCCATACAAACGAAAAGATTTTGTTGACACAATTGCTAGGAATTCTGCGAGTCTAGGGCAGACTCTATCTATGCCAGTGATGGCTCACTTTTTTGTCGTCACGTGCGCAACAGGACACGTGTGTGCCCACAACCATAATGCAATGTGTGGGCGACCCCTCCCCATGCCCCCTGCGCATGCGCATGAGACCCCGGTGTGTGCCCTGCCTCTGTGTGCATGCACATATGCAGCTCCTCATGTTCTGTTTTGGGCCTGGAAGGCCTCCTGCACCAACCTGAAAGCCCAAACGGAGGCACTGCACAAGGCCCCAAAATGCAATGCGAGCCCACACACCCAGTGCATGCGCCCTGCCCCCCATTCGCCCTGCCCCTACCGCGCCGCAGTCACCCGAAGACTAGCTGGCCAGTAGGAGGCACACGCACATGCGTGGTGGAGTTGGCTGGGGTGCCTGCAGAGAGGCCTCTGCGCGCCATCTGGGGCACAAGTGCCATAGATTTGCCATCATGGATCTATGCCATTTCCCCCCCTAGAACAGATCTTACCTATTTTATTTATTAACACGCTCCCCCCCCCCCCGACTCCCAGCAACTCATGCCTGGGTCTGAATGTCATTTAGCTGCCTCTTTTCCCAGAAGAGTCTCGCTTAGTGTCCATTCCTGTCTGAAGAGGAAAAGCTGTTGGATGTTTTTGGAAAGACCTTGCATGAATCCAGCAACGGGACACAATATTCCACTCAGCACTTTGCCAATTTGCTAACCTCTGATTCCCAGCCAGCCAACATTTGGAGGACACAGGATATCGATCGCTTTGGGCCACATATTCTTTCAGACACAACAGAAAATAAATAATAAAGACAAAGAATTTACCTGCAACATGTTTATTTGTTATCTCTTTGGCTATCCTTTTTAGTTGGTTATCCCACCCATTTTTGAATTAAAAGATTGAAACTAAAGTTATTGTTGTTCGTTCTAATATTACTGTAAAGTACCTTGGAAAATTGGCACTGATCTGTTGCTTAATTGACATACGTAACACCCCCCCTCCCTCTTCCCTCCCGTGTTTTCCTTTATCTTCTTTTATCATGTTCTTTATCATCTTCTTTCTCTGATTGGAAACAGAAGGTTGCCCATGCAACAATTCCTCAGAGGCCCAAAGATGATAACCACAGGGATATCATTTAATTATGAGACGCCTTTTCTCTCAGCTGCAAGTTTTATACCACCCAAAAAGGACAATAGATAGGGTTTTTTTTTTCACCCAAGGAGCTTGGATGAAAGACCCCCCCCCCCCCACACACACAAATCAGATCCAGACTTCTCCCTTAGCCCAGTGATCATTTATCTTTGAGCTGGGCCTGTCAAAAACTTGGAAAATGCTTAACTTGACTGCTGTGGTGTCATCCCACCTGCAAATAATTCTCTATCTACATCCCATCTGGGTTACTCTGAACAGTGGCATTGATGGCACCACCGAGGCTGGGCTTGAAGTATTTAGGATAGAATAGAATAACAGAGTTGGAAGGGACCTTGGAGGTCTTAGTCCAGGGGTGTCCAAACTTGGGAACTTTAAGACTTGTGGACTTCAACTCCCAGAATTCTGGCTGGGGAATTCTAGGAGTTGAAGTCCACAAGTCTTAAAGTTCCCAAGTTTGGACACCCCTGTCTTAGTCCAACCCACTGTCTAGGCAGGAAACCCTACACCACTTCAGACAAATGGTTGTCCAACATCTTCTTTAAAATTTCCAGTGTTGGAGCATTCACAACTTCTGGAGGCAAGTTGTTCCACTGATTAATGGTTCTAACTGTCTGGAAATTTCTCCTGTAAGTAGAAGCCAGTCAAAAAAGGATACCTTGGGCCAGTAGTGGGTTTCAAAATTTTTAGAACCTCTTCTGTAGGTGTGGCCTGCTTTGTGGGAGTGGCTTGCCGGCCATGTGACCGAGTGGGAGTGTCTTGGCAGTTATGTGACTGGGTGGGTGTGGCCAACTTGTACAATCTGGTGAAACTCACTTAACAACACTCTTGCTTAGCAACCAAAATGTTGGCTCAGAAACTCTGGCTTTGAAGCACGCAAGTCTTAAAGCTGTCAAGTTGCAAGACCCTTGCACCCCTAACCGTTTAGAAAAAAATACCCCAGGGGTGTTCAAACTTGACAGCTTTAAGACTTGTGAACTTCAACTCCCAGAATTCCTCCTCCAGTTATGTTGGCTCGGGAATTCTGGCATTGAAGCGTGCAAGTCTTAAAGCTGTCAAGTTACAAGACCCTTACACCCACTAACCCTTTAGAAAAAAATACCCCAGGGGTGTTCAAACTTGAGAGCTTTAAGACTTTAAGGTTTAGATAGGACTCTTAGAGGCGGGCGGGGTGATTGGTGAGCCAGCCAATCAGTGAGCGGCGGGCAGGGCAAGTGTGGTGCAGACGGGCGGGGGGAGGGAGCTGGAACCGGTTCTAAACGGCACAGTAGATTTGTGGAACCTCTTCTATAGAAGAGGTTAGAACTGGCAGGAACCGACCTCTGCCTTGGGCCAAGGGGCACAAAACTTGGTAGGTGAGGTGATTGCCTCTGCACTTCAGCAGAACTCAGGATCTGCAGTGTATCACTTATCTTCAGGCCCCCTGAGGTCTACCCAAAACTGCTTTGCGTCACACCTAGCCTTCTTTCTGGAAGCAGCTTTGGCGAATGATCTTCCATAGCCCCTGCAGCCTCCAAAAACGGAACTTGTGCGATTTTGGGAAGCTCTGGAAACGATGTGAGAGCGTGGCCCTCTTGTGTGACTTCCAAAGGCTGCACAAAACGTAACAGTACTTGCGTGGAGAATATTTGTAGCTCAGGGTTGCAATGAGAGGTCCTTGGTGCTCTCTGAGCTTGGTTGATTCCTTGCAGACGTTTCATGATCCAAACTAGGTAATGTCATCAGTGCTAGGTGTTACCTAGTTTGGGCAAGAAAACAACCAAGCTCAGAGAGCACCAAGGATCCCTCAAGACATCCAGTACCCCATTCTTGCCTGGTCTTCAAAAATCACACAATAACGGAGCAAGCTTTCAGGAACCGGATGTTGGTGAACGCCAGTGTGTCACACTACACCTTGTGTTGGGTCACTTTTGACACGTGTGTTATAGGTTCGCCATCGCTGCCTCAGCCCATTGTGAGAATTGAATGACAACGACCATTTCTGGAGGCAGAAAGGGACGTCACCCTCCACTCGGTCTTTCAGCAGCTTCCATGAACATTTCCCTACTACACTCTTTCTCTCTAAGTTGGATCAGTACTCTGGATCCAACACAGGATAGCAAGAACACTTAGACTTATATACCGCTTCGTAGTGCTTTTACAGCACCCTCTAAGCACTTTACAGATTCAGCATATCACCCCCAACAATCTGGGTCCTCATTTCACCCACCTTGGAAGGATGGAAGGCTGAGTCAACCTTGAGCCGGTGAGGTTTGAACTGCCGAACTGCAACTAGCAGTCAGCTGAATGGAGTCCTATTGGATCTTGGAGTCCTAGTGGACAACCATTTAAATAGGAGCCAGCCGTGTGCAGCAGCTGCCAAAAAAGCCAACACAGTTCTAGGCTGCATCAACAGAGGGATAGAATCAAGATCACGTGAAGTGTTAATACCACTTTATAATGCCTTGGTAAGGCCAGACTTGGAATACTGCATCCAGTTTTGGTCGCCACGATGTAAAAAAGATCTGGAGACTCTAGAAAGAGTGCAGAGAAGAGCAACAAAGAGGATTAGGGGACTGGAGACTAAAACATATGAAGAACGGTTGCAGGAACTGGGTATGTTTAGCTTAAGAGAAAGAAGGACTAGGGGAGACATGATAGCATTATTCCAATATCTCAGGGGTTGCCACAAAGAAGAGGGAGTCAAGCTATTCTCCAAGGCACCTGAGGGTAGAACAAGAAGCAATGGGTGGAAACTAATCAAGTAGAGAAGCAACTTAGAACTGAGGAGAAACTTCCTGACAGTTAGAACAATTAATCAGTGGAACAGAAGTTGCCTCCAGAAGTTGTGAATGCCCCAACACTGGAAGTCTTTAAGATGTTGGATAGCCATTTGTCTGAAACGGTATAGGGTTTCCTGCCTAGGCAGGGGGTTGGACTAGAAGACCTCCAAGGTCCCTTCCAACTCTACTATTGTATTATTGAAGTAGCCTGCACGCTAACCACTGCGCCACCTTGGCTCATCCCCAACATAGGATCTATTCCTGATCTTTTGGGGATCAAGCTTCGCAGACCAAAGAGCATCTCTTCGGCTGAGCCAAAGTCTACCTTCTCGGTTTAAACCCTTTGTTTCATTGATCAAAACCGATTAGATTCCCAAGTAGTATTAGTGAAGGGTTTTATGCCCCACAGGCCAGAAAGTTACAGGTTGGCTGAGCCGAAATAACGGCACCCCTAAGACTCGTGTGAAATATCATCCAATTGCAGATGAAAACGAAGGGCGGGGCAGCCTATTCGCATGGGTGTATTCCTAAACTGGTCCCATTTTGTTTTCTGTGATGAAATCACTTGTGTGCAAGTTCGCCTTTCTATTTGCCCCCAGCTACCCGTTTTTAAAGGCAATTTCCCAAAAGACGCATTGCAGGCTTTTGGAGAAGGGCACCAAGGGAGTCGAAGAAGTGCGCAATTGGAACGATAACCCTCCCGCCTTAGTTGGAAGATGCCAATTAGGCCCATTCACATTAAAAATGCAGATCCACTGGAATTCTCTGGCATCTTTTAGTTACAAATGAAGCAGCCTCGGAAGAAGCTGGGTTTTTAACGCCGCCTTGAGTATGCTTTGGTATAGGGACGTGAGATATAAATATTGCAATTTAAAATCAAAGTATAAAATTGCATTTCATGCTGTTTTCCCAGACAGGAAGTAAGCCGCCAAAGGAGTTTGCAACAATTTCCAAAAAGGAGATGAGGTTTCTTGGAAAGCGGGCATGAAGAAAAAACAAACCCCGTGGCTTGCCCAGGCAAAAGGAGGCCTCATGGGTGACAACATCTTAGCTTTGGTAGATGACACTTATAGGCATGTGGTTCACGGAAGGCACAATTTCCTTGAGAATTAATACAGAACCTGGACTAATTGAGCATTAAAGATTTGAGAAATCAATCAAAGAGCCTTAGTGAAATGAATTCTATTTTGTCAGGAAAGGCCTGCCTGCTTGCATGCCTGCCTGGCCTTGCTTGCCTTTTTTTGCCTGCCTGCCTGGCCTGCCTGGCTTTTCCTTTCCTTTCCTTTCCTTTCCTTTCCTTTCCTTTCCTTGCTTTGCCTTGCTTTGCCTTCCCTTGCCTGCCTGTCTGCCTTGCCTTGCCTGCCTGCCTGTCTGCCTTGCCTGCCTTGCTTTGCCTTCCTTGCTTTGCCTTGCCTTGCCTGCCTGGCCTTTCCTTGCCTCCCTTGCTTTGCCTTCCTTGCTTTGCCTTGCCTTGCCTGCCTGCCTTGCTTGCCTTGCCCGCCTGGCCTTTCCTTGCCTTCCTTGCTTTGCCTTGCCTTGCCTTGCCTGCCTGCCTGCCTGTCTGCCTTGCTTGCCTTGCCTGCCTGCCTGCCTTGCCTGCCTGGCCTTTCCTTGCCTCCCTTGCTTTGCCTTCCTTGCTTTGCCTTGCCTTGCCTGCCTGCCTGCCTGCCTTGCTTGCCTTGCCCGCCTGGCCTTTCCTTGCCTTCCTTGCTTTGCCTTGCCTTGCCTTGCCTGCCTGCCTGCCTGCCTGTCTGCCTTGCTTGCCTTGCCTGCCTGCCTGCCTTGCCTGCCTGGCCTTTCCTTGCCTTCCTTGCTTTGCCTTGCCTTGCCTGCCTGGCCTTTCCTTGCCTGCCTTGCTTTGCCTGCCTGCCTGCCTTGCTTGCTTGCCTGCCTTGACTGACTGCCTGACTATCCTTCCCTCCCTCCCTCCCTCCATCCAAGCATCATCCATCTATATACTGTATGTATCTAATCCATCCATCCATCCATCCATCCATCCATCCATCCATCCATCCATCCATCCATCCAAGCATCATTCATCTCTCTACTGTATGTATCTAATCCATCCATCCATCCATCCATCCATCCATCCATCCATCCATCCATCCATCCATCCAAGCATCATTCATCTCTCTACTGTATGTATCTATCATCTATATATCTCTGTCTGTTTGTGCCTATCAAATTTCTACATCAGCCATCTCATGTTGAGGACTCTGGTAGGTTTACAAAAAAAGCATATAAAAAAGGTAAAAATAGAATTAAAAACAAATCTGAAATTAATCCATAGAAAGACTGAAAAATGGTACGTCCTTCTCAGGATGTTATGTATATTTATGTATATTTATATAAATTTTACAATATTTATATATTGTAAGATGATGCTCAGGGAAACCAAATTCTGTGGAGAGTTGAATTCTATAATCTATACAGCTGTAGATAGGAGACAGATGTGCATTATTTCACTTCCCTTACACAGAGTCTTCTCAGCTTTTACTCTCTCTCTCTCTCTCTCTCTTTTTTTGCCTACTTTTGTTAGAAGGAGAAAAAAATTATGCGCAGGCTTTAACCAGAGGCACTCTCGGTCTTTTGTGATCTTCTCACACTTCCAAGCACAGTTGTAGTGCTTAAAGATTAGAAACTTGAAAGAAGATAGAAATGCCACAAGAACTGAATCACAATAATTTGAAAACATGTACCCTCACTGCGCCCATTTGCTATCTGAAAATGAGAATAGCCAAGAATGGTTATGCATCATGTTTAGCAACAAGAGCAGGAAATCATGAATGCTTCTGCATATCTACAGTGTCTAAGGATGCAATGCCTGTCTGCAACCTTCTTTCTTACTAGCCAATAATCCGGCATTGCCCGAGTATTTATTTATAGGGGGAAAATGTCCGGACCAAACATAATTTCTAATATCGGATTTTCCCCCTTACAAGAAGGAGCCCCCTCGTGAAGTACTGTAAAGCCGTTACCATGGCAACTGCTGCGCTGTACATAAGGGTAGGTTCCAGCAGGCACCACTGCCGGTTCGCTTGTGACGCGCTGCGTGCGCACATGCTTGATGCACGCATGCACAGTGCAATAAAATTGTTCTGTGCATGTGCAGAAGCGAAAAACAAGATGGTGGCGCATATGGAGAACCGGTGTGGGAGCCTGGCAGGCCTAGGTTGTTGACGGTTCCAGCGACCCAGACTGCCAAACCACTACCGGTTCGACAGAACCGGTAGGAACCGACCACTGGCTATACAGTAGAAGTTATTTTACGGCAGTAAAGTAGAAGCCATTTTAAGGCACAACATGTTGTATCTTAACAGAACACACACACACACCCGAGGAGTATTAGGAGTGTCTTACCCCCACAATATTTCTTTCCAGAGAATAAATCATCTGTGTACCAAGTTTGCTTGTAATTGATGAAGGCGTTCCAGAGTTATGCTGAAACATACACACACAGATTGATTTTTATGGAGGAGGAGGAGGAGGAGGAGGAGGAGGAGGAGGAGGAGGAGGAGGAGGAGGAGGAGGAGGAATACTGCATCCTCTTTGAAAAATGATGGGAGGGACATGGACAGTTTCTATGAGTTTTCTTTGTGGATACGTAGCCTGAATTCCCTGGGATTATATATCAAGCAAAGCTAGCGAGATGATGTCTTGCTGTGTCATCTAAGATTCTTCCAGGCTTGTACAACCAAAGAAAGTATTTGGAATTCTCTGTAGCTGTCCCACCTGTGGGTTAGACCCACACCTGTGAAAGGGCTTCTGGGTCCTCTCAGAGCTTGGGAATTTTCTTGCAGATGTTTAGCTACCAAACTAGGCAATACCCAGTGCACTGATGATGTTACCTAGTTTGGGCAATGAAAGGTCTGCCAGAAAACAAGCAAGCTCAGAGAGCACCAAGGACCTCTCATTTCAACCCTGAGCTACAAATATTCCCCCTTATTAGTATCCACACCTGTCCTAGCCTTTCAGGTGTCTGAGTGTGGTAGAGCTAGTTGGAGTGCAAGCAATGCCTTTCAGAGGGAAAGTGAGATGCCGCCAGTCTTAAAGGAGACAGTCGTGTACCCTTTCCCTTTCCAGGAAAAAAATACTTTTCACATAAAGGTAAATGTTCCCCTCACACGTGTGCTAGTTGTTCCCGACCCTAAGGGGTGGTGCCCATCTCCATTTCAAAACCAAAGAGCCAGCGCTGTCTGAAGACGTCTCCGTGGTCATGTGGCCGACATGACTAAACGCCGAAGGCGCATGGAACGCTGTTATCTTCCCACCAAAGGTGGTCCCTCTTTTTCTCCTTGCATTTTTAAAGTGCTTTCGAACTGCTAGGTTGGCAGAAGCTGGGACAAGTAACGGGAGCTCGCTCCCTTACGTGGTGCTAGGGATTCAAACCGCCGAACTGCCGACCTTTCTGATCGACAAGCTCAGCGTCTTAGCCCCTGAGCCACCGCGTCGCATCCAAGCTGGTATAGAGTTCTACAATCCTACCAAGTCTCCCAGCCCCTCCATTTTGCCTCTGCAAATATTCAAATCTTATTGCTAGCCACCACTGAGGCGATCAGAAGCCGCAGGATACCCTTCAAGAGCGATGGCGTATCTGCAGCGCACTCCCTAGGAGTGGGAAAATTGCCTCAACAGCTGTGGCTCATGTTGAAGGTGACTCCTAAGTGATTGGCTACAGAAGGAGGAATCTGAGGGAAATCTGAACAGGGAATTTGGGTGTCTTTCTCATCACGCTGGAAGGGAAAAAAACAACAATGAACAGCCGTATCCAGCCATTTGGAGAAATAAGTGTGTGTGTAGAATCCACAAACATCAAATCCGTGTTTCCAAACTTTGGAAACTTTAAGATGCGCAGATTGGCTGAGGAATTCTGGGGAGTTGAAGTCCACACCTTTTGTCATTTCCAAGGTAATGGAAACTATTACTAATGTAGATCTTTGTTGCCTTCAAATTCCTCATCTCTGCACGGGAGAGCAAAGCTCAGGCTCAACTGATTCTCAGTTCTGGCTTTGCAATACTGCAGTGCACTTGACTTCTAATAAAATATACCTTTCTCAACAAATGGAGCCATAAGATCATTTCTATTTTGACATTTAAGTTGTGGCAGGTCTGACCCCTAACCTTAACTTGGGAGCAAGGATCAGTCTGCCTTGGAGGCCAGTATAGATGGCATTTCTATGAGTCAACTGGAAAGTCAGGCCCAGCACACTTCCAGAAGGGTCCTGTAAAGTCCAGTTTTCCTTCATTAGGTATTCTCCCTATGGTGGGATTACAACTTCCATGGTGGTTGGGATGTGCTAGCCGTTCCCGACTCTAGGGGGCGGTGCTCATCTCAGTTTCAAAGCCAAAGAGCCAGTGCTGTCCGAAGACATCTCCATGGTCATGTGGCCGGCACATGGAATACTGTTACCTTCCCACCAAAGGTGGTTCCTATTTTTCTACTTGCATTTTTACGTGCTTTCGAACTGCTAGGTTGGCAGAAGCTGGGACAAGTAATGGGAGCTCGCTCCGTTACGCAGCGCTAGGGATTCGAACTGCCAAACTGCCGACTATTCTGATTGACAAACTCAGCATCTTAGCCACTGAGCCACCGCGTCCCTTCTTACTTAGGTAGAGGTAGGCAAATATAGGTTTAGTGTCAATTGAACTCTTCTAATGTCCGGAATGAGAAAGCCAGTTTGAGAGCCTGTTTGATAGTGGTTAAGGAACCACACTAGAAAGGGCCTAGGGCCAGTCACTAGGAGACTATGAGTTCTAGTCCCATCTTAGACAAGAAAGCCATCTGAGTAATTTTGGGCCAGTCCCTCTCTCTGAACTTAACCCACTTCAAAAGAGTTGTTGTGGGAAAAATAGGAAGAGGAAGGTGTGTTCCTGTTCATTGCCTTTAGTTATTTGTAAAAATAATAATGGAAAAATACAAATAAATACATATAAAGATAAATAACCCTCCCCTTTCAAGCGTTCATCTCCGGCAGCGTTCCACAATCTGTTGCATAGACAACAGATGCCCAACATTTAATATTAGTATAATATTATTCTAAGAAAAAGATCATCTCCGTTGAATCAAAATATTTAATCTTTCCTTCAGCAAAGACTAAAGGGAAGAATAAAGAGCAAGCTTGACACATTTCTTTTCCTAGTACAAATATAAGTCTTGTTACTATCCATATTTGCAAATGAAAACTGAGCTGTAAATGTATAGAAAGAACCCCCAGTGTTACACTATATGTGAAGGCCAAAGAGAGAATTACATTTTATTTGTAAATGATATGTATCAAAGCAAACAGATTTGAGGTGCCTGCGAACACCAGCAATCGAAAAGTTGCATTAAGACAATTATGCCTTAAAGGTTAAAGGTAAGGGCACCCCTTGCACATATGTGCTAGTCGTTCCCTACTCTAGGGGTTGGTGCTCATTTCCGTTTCAAAGCCGAAGAGCCAACGCTGTCCAAAGATGTCTCCGTTATCATGTAGCCAGCATGACTAAACGCCGAAGGCGCACGGAACGCTGTTCCCTTCCCACCAAAGGTGGTTCCTATTTTTCTACTTGCATTTTTTCGTGCTTTCGAACTGCTAGGTTGGCAGAAGCTGGGACAAGTAACGGGAGTTCGCTCTGTTACACGGCGCTAGGGATTTGAACTGCCGACCTTCTAATCGACCTGCTCAGAGTCTTAGCCACTGAGCCACCGTACATAATTACACCCCTTACATAAACTTTAAGAAGTCAAATGTGGGGAACCGCTGAGCCACCGTACATAATTACACCCCTTACATAAACTTTAAGAAGTCAAATGTGGGGAAAAGGTGGAACGAAGGTTAGAAGGGAAGCCTTGATTACTAATAACACCCAAGCCAGAGCAGATTCTCAAAAGACAGAAGGGAAAAAAAGTCCCTCGTGAACTAAATTGATAAAAAGGCACATCTTTCAGGCAAGCCCACTAGGTACGAAAAGATAAGCAACCGGTTGAATACATAAATAGGAAAAGAAAAAAAAGAGAGGCATTTTTCATCACCAGCTGGCACAGCGAGTTCAAGAAAACTACCTCTGCTCCCGGGAAGGGGGAATTCAAGCATCTGTGTTGGGGTGACAATCTGTTGGGAACTGGGATGTGTGTAAATACAATCAAATCGGAGAAAATCCTGCTGTCTGTGGAGAAGCCAGAATCTATTTCCACAGCTTAAAATGAACCTCACTTGTCTGCTTCTCTCTGCAAGCTAAAGCAGATCCCGGACTGCTCGTCCGTGACACAGGCTGTGTCCATATCCAAAACAGACCCACCTAAATATTCCCCCCGCAATCGTTTTCAAAGGCCCCTTTTTGTCGTAAAAGAGCAAAGGTTGGCGATCAACAGGACAAACTCTTTCACTTGCAGAAAGGCAAAAACCAATCGATCAAGGATCAATCAGAATAGAGTTGAAAGGGACCTTGTAAGGTCATTTAGTCCAATCCCCTGCCCGAGTAGGAGACCCTATACCCATGATGGCGAACCTATCGCACGTGCACCGTCGCCAGCTGCTCTTCTGGTTTCCAGTGCACACATGTGGGCCAGCCAGCTGGACTTCACAGGCGCCAGAGCACCTAAAATCCCCTCAGAATACCACATACCCTCCAACGGCTTCCCACGCCATCCCCCCTAAGGGGATAAAGGCACGCAGACACCACCCCAATGGGGATATTGGTGGGAAAGGAGGAGATACTCACAACTAGTCAGATCAGAATTCACAATTAAATGATCAATAACTCAAGACTAATGAAATTTCCTCTGGAGAAACTAGATGACCGACCGTCCAGATTGATGGACTGAGTCGAAGCTGGGGGTCTGCCTGGCAATAGGAGCATGGTTTAAAGGTCTCCTCAGACTCAGTCCAATCATTGAGTAGATGAAGTCAACCCAGTCTGGATACTCCTCCCCCCACTATAAAGAAAAGAGGTTTTGGGGGGCGTTTTCAGGGCATTTTTCAGGCCAAAAAACGGCCTGAAAACGACATCAAAAATGGCCAAAAAAACAGGCATGTGCAGACCAGCCAGCTGGTTTTTGGGTTTCCGATGCTCCAGCACATACATGCACGAGCATGCACACACTTTCTGGTTTGGGCACTTGGTGCCAAAAAGGTTTGCCATCACTGCTCCATATCATTTCTGACAGATGGCAGTCCAGTCTCTTCTTGAAAGCTTAACCTTCCGATGTCTGTGGAGATTCCCAGTCATCTAGGTCAGAGTTGCCTCAAAGGAGCTTTTTCCAAAGGCAAGTGGAACCGATGAAGCTTCTTGGTGGAGAAGCAAAACATCTTCTTCTTCAAGAAAAAAACAACAGTCCAGTTGCCTTCTGAAAAGGCACCCTTGAGAAAAAAAACTTTCCGATGAAAAGCAAATCTCAGTCCTCAGTTACTGCAAGGAAACACATCACCATCCAGGGATCAATTATCTAGACCAGTGATGGCGAACCTATGGCACGCGTGGCCATTTGTCAGGGCATGCCTTTTTTAAACTCTTTTTTAAAGAGTTCACCCTTTTTTAAAGCCATTTTTCGCCCTCCCCAGGCTCCAGAGGCTTTATAGGAGCCTGGGGAGGGTGAAAACAGCCGCCCCCCCGGACGCCGTGACTTCCGGTTTGCTCGGAGCGTTGTTTTGGGCACTCCAAAGGCGTCAGGGAAGCCTCCGGACGGTCCCTGAAGCCTTCGGAACGCTCAGGGGAGGCTGTTTTCGCCCTGCCCAGGCTCCTATAAAGCCTCTGGAGCCTGGGGAGGGCGAAAAAAGCATGCAAAAATGGGGGGTCACGCCTGTAGTGCGCGCATGCGCACTGGGGGTCGCACATTGCATTATGGGTGCCGCACACCCGCACACGACCCCCCTGCGCTCCCCCCACTTATGGCACTCGAGCCAAAAAAGGTTCGCCATCGCTGATCTAGACCAATCTTTTGGATACCAGGCACCGGTTTCATGGAAAGTAGTTTTTCTACGGACCAGACAGCTTTTAGGTTTTACCCCATTTTACGAACTTTCTGGCCACAGTTGTTAAGTGAATCACTGCAGTTGTTAAGCTAGTGACATGGTTGTTAAGTGAATCTGGCTTCCCCATTGACTTTGCTTGTCAGAAGGTTGCAAAAAGGGATCACGTGAGCCTAGGACACTGCAACCGTCATAAGTATGAGGCAGTTGCCAAGCATCTGCATTTTGCTCGCGTGACCACGGGGATGCGACGAACGGTCTTAAGTATGAAACGCGGTCATAAGTCACTTTTTCCCACTGCCATTGTAACTTCAAAAGGTCACTAAATGAACTGTTGTAAGTCAAGGACTACTTTGCCTACAGAAAGAGGAAACGGCTAAAAAGCCTTTGATGCACGTCAAATTGCAGTCCAAATAAACCAGGATGGAAACTGAACCATCATCTTGGGTTTCTTCTTTTCTCCCTACCCCGATCCCTTCCCTTGTCTTTTGTGCCTTGCAGTTGGAAGGGTACTCACTTTGGCAAAACATACATTTTTAAAAACAAATAAATCTGTTTCAGTACTAGAATGAGCAAGCGGTGAAGCAATACAAATTCTCTTTTTCCACGGCTTGGAAACAGCGAGTTGGACAAAATGTCAACGGTCTTCACCTTTTTTGGGGACATTTGCATAGCACCAAGTCACGATATCATTTTGACTTGCAAATGTGCTTTTTCCTCCCAAAATGACTATTTAATAAAGCACGCCAATAAAATGTAGTCAGATGTGGTAAGTAAGCAAAGAAGACATTCTCTTACTTCTCCTTTAAAAAAAAAGCCTGCTTACTTTTTGCTCTTTAAATCTTTGTGATTTTAACTTTCCCTGTTTAAAACCATCCTTCTCTTTCTCGCCTGTGTTATAAAACATGTATCAGAGCAATAGTGACGTGGATCCAGACGAAGGCTCCATCCAAATGGCTACCTTATGTGCTTGTTCAATCCACCTGTCATGCTGTTGCTTTGATCCAACTTGGCTCAGACTCTTGTTATCTTTTCTTAATCTGAATTAAACTGCACGACCGGGCGAGAAAGGTCTTCTGATGCTTCAACTGTCCGTGTAAAGAGGATACATACGATAGCTTCATCCTCCTACCCCTTCCCAGCCCTTTGGGATCCAACCAATCTCTTCATCCTTTCATCAATTCTGTTCGAAGAGGACCTTGACATCTGACAGGTTGTGGGCTGTCCACAATGTGTCCGCAGGTGGCTGGTATGGCCTATAGGGGCACGAAATGCTCTGCCACATGTCAGGCAGACATGTGTGGGCATCATTGTTGCAGCATTTGCAGCTCTGTAGAGTGCTATGCTTCTCTTGTGCTATGCTTCAGTGGTGGGTTCCGGATCCCGTCGCAACTGGTACGCTGCAACGGGGCTGGATATCCACCTTGGGCACGCGCACTGCTTATGCATGTGCATGCGACCGCCCGCGATGAACCCAGCTGCTTGGTGGGGTCATGCAGGCACCGTACGCTGTGCACGCCTGTGCAATTGGCCCGTTTCCCTCAAAAAGCGGTAAGGAATGTGGGCGGGCGGGTGGACCCATCGAAACACTGTTCTGGTACAGTGGCCACTGCTCCCAGCTGTCACCGGTACGCCCGTACCAGGCCGTACCAGCCGGAACCCACCACTGCCATGCTTGTTCTTCTGTCCTCCGTTGTCATGCAGAGTATGATCAACACAGACATACAAAATCAGGTAGAACTTTGATTATAGCGTTACGGCTACTATCTTGATTTTTTTTTTGTTGCGAGGCAAACAACTGCACTGTTTCTCCAGTACAGGTAGTCCTTGACTTACAGCAGTTCATTTAACGACCGTTCAAAGTTACATTGGCCCTGAAAAAAAGTGACTTACAACCGTTTTTCGCACTTACGACCGCTGCACTAAGATCATGTGATCAGAATTCAGACACCTGACTCATATTTATGACGGTTGCAATGTCCGGGGGTCACCTGATCTTCTTTTGCAAGCTTCTGATAAACAAAAGTCAATAGGGAAGCCAGATTCATTTAACAACCATGTTCCTAAGAGACCAACTGCAGTGATGCACTTAACAACGTTGGCAAGAAAGGTTGTAAAATGGGGCAAAAACTCATTTAACAAACGTTCCGCTTAGCAACAGAAATGTTGGGCTCAATTGTGGTCGTACGTCGAGAACTACCTGTTAACATGGTTTCAGTCGACTGAATGTATCTAAAATCAACCCCATTGATAAGGGCAGCAGGCAATAAAATTTATGCTCCCTGTTGCTTAAATATGGCTATAAACCAACCAAGACTTTTGGGTCTGTTTGCGTGCCAGAAAATCTGTGCATCCCCTCTAGTATCAGAACTGACACAGTTACAGCTTGTAAGTTCTCACTACATTCTCGGATATTTGGGTGGGGAGAGCAGGAAGGAGTGTTAAAACTGAATCTTTGTGCTCGTGTTTTACAGCAGAAGTAATGATGCGAGATGGGAAATTTCCTAGAATAGAGACTTTATCAGAAAAACCTCCATTGCTGTTTTCCTAAGCAAACTCCCCCCCCCCCAATGTTTGAAATGCACTGTGACCTAAAATTAATTAGCAGTGCAGCAACTGATTATGATATAAATTTGGTGCAAAGGGAATAATATTGGAAGCATAGTTAGATGTGTGAATTCTGTTGCCATCACCAACCTAGCACTTCGCTTTAAAACAGGGGTGTCCAAACTTGGCAACTTTAAGACTTGTGGACTTCAACTCCCAGAATTCCCCAGCCAGCAGCGCTGGGGAATTCTGGGAGTTGAAGTCCACAAGTCTTAAAGTTGCCAAGTTTGGACACCCCTGCTTTAAAATGTTATTATTATTCTGCAGAGGCAACGGATTCCAGTCAGCTTCGGCAATATATATATATACTTGATATATTTAAAGTTTGTCGTCTGTTTTCCTCTTTAACTTGAATCATTTTCCTTTTCCTCAAGTTTGCAAGCAACGGAATCTCCCGGCAAACACAAATTCTTAATTGTTGCTGCAATTAACTACACGCAAGAAATAATCTAAAGCTGGCACTAGGTTTGAAAGGGACTTCAAACACGTTTTGCTCAAAGGTATACATGCAGACAATTTGCTGTTTACCCAAGATTAAGGCAAGTTTAACAGAGCTGGGCGTCAGTAATAGTGCAAATCCTGAATGAGACTTAGGGATGCTTGACTTTTAACGAAAGAAAAATTCGTAACTGTGAAGCAGAGATGCCCGTGGTAAACACACCACTTGAGAATCCCAGTGCCAAGATGATGAAGAAAGAGAAATTGTTTACCACGTGGAGGTTGTTGGCAATCTCCGCCAATCTCTTTCTAAAGCAATGGGTCTCAACCTCAGCAACGTCACCATGTGTGGACTTCAAACTGCCATGTTGGCTGGGGGATTCTGGGAGCTGAAGCCCACACATCTTAAAGAGTTGCTGTGATGGAGAAAATTTCACTGTTCAAAAGTGTAAGCCTTCTGCTTTAAACAGGTACGTTCCCCATCCTAAAGTCATCATCCTCAGCTCTTTCTTCCTGTTTGAAGAATGAGAGGCAGATGAAGGAGAAAGCCATTCCTACCGTAGGTTGGAGAAGATACACAACCGTTTTGAGACTGAGCAGTTCAGGGCGGATAAAAAACGGATGATTTAAAAAATTAAAAAACGGATTTTTAAATTTTAAATAGGATTTTTTAAATATTAAATTTATTTTAATAAAATGCTTTTGGAGTAAAAATCTCTCTAAAGATATATACACACACATACATACATACATACACATACATACATACATACATACATACATACATATATGTTGTAATTGTACTGATAAATAAATAAAGGGAGACTAGGATAGATCTATTTCGAGCTAATTAGCTCTCATCAGCTAGCCATGAGAGCTAATTAGCTCGAAATAGATCTATCCTAGTCTCCCTTTATTTATTTATCAGTACAATTACAACACAAATATAAAAAGGCAACAGTAAAAATAAAAATATGGTTTTCTGCCTGCATGGTCTTTGTGATAAGCCGAAGGACAGAAAGAGGGAGTAGTGACCTTCCTCCCATATTTAGTCATACCAGGGGTTGTAACACAAATACATATACATATACATATACATATACATATACATATACATATACATACATACATACATACATACATACATACATACATACATACATACATATATATATATATATATATATATATATATATATTTGTGTTGTATTTGTACTGATAAATAAATAAAGGGAGACTAGTATAGATCTATTTCGAGCTAATTAGCTCTCATCAGCTAGCCATACCCTTACTGGGATTTGAACCTGGGCTGTATTATATCTTAGGCAGGAGTCTTAGCCACTAAGCCACAGGCTCGCCTCCTTATCAGTTGAGCCAGGGAAATAGGTATGTATTTGTGTTACAACCCCTGGTACGCCTAAATATGGGAGGAAGGTCACTACTCCCTATGTATATACATACATACATGTGTGTACATTATTATCATTGTCCATCATTTATATGACTATAACTACTATTCCTTCATTTTAAAAGAGATATTCTAGATATTGGATTCATTTATATTATAGCAATTCATTACATCATCTTAAATCTTACCCACTAATAATGTATCTTTATGTTGTAATTCTGCATCATTCTATTATTCTCGTATTATTAAAATTCTCCAGTGTCTTTCATTTCCATGTTTTTTTATCTAACCATTGATTTTAAAAAAATCGCATATCTTTTAAAATCGTTTATCATCTTGTTCTCTAATTTCAAATGTCAATTTAACTCATTTCAGCACATTCCATTATTTTCCGAATAACTTCCTCCTGCGTTGGTATTTTCTCGTTTTTCCAATTTTTAGCAAATACAATTCTAGCCGCTGTTAACACATTTACAATCAAATATTTCAGTTCTCTATTATATGTTTCCGGTAAAATTCCCAGTAAAAAAAATATCTGGTTTAAAAGTCTATGCGTTTTTGTATCATTTTTTCCAACCATGTATGGATTTTAGTCCAATATCTTTTAGTGTCTGCAACAGAAATTTTTGACTTAGTTGCGGTCGTAAGTCAAGGACTACCTGTAGGGCATAAGACACTACTCAAAGCAACCAACCTGATCGGGCTCCGAAATCAGCACTAAGTCTCATACCCCACACTGGTGTGCCACTCCACATACCCAGAGAAGCACCGTTAACCGTGTTATTGAATTCAAAGCTGTCCAGAGCTTGATCCTGTCAGACAATTAATATAATCTGAAGCCCGGGCAGTTTCCTTGGCAGATGATGATGGACAGCTATTAAGAGAAGATGCTTCAAAAGGCTTGGCACCCTCACAGCCCAAGTCCTCTTATGTGGTAATAGCTGCCTGCTCTTTCCCCAGGCACCTATTTAAACCCTGCTCTGTATCCTACAGCCTAGGATACAGAAAAGACCTCGGCATCTCATCAACCTTCGTAATGATGAATAATGCCTCGCTTTAAGAAAATAAATTGCCAAGCGGCCTAGAAAATGAGGCTAATTCTGACACACTTCAGGAATTTTATTAAAATGCCAGGAGAAATGAGGCCGCCTCCCCCCATCTTCCCCCCCCCCCCCTATAACGTTGGCGAACTTTGCTCCCCGTTTCTCATTTTTAGCTTCAAAAAGGCAGCAAAGATTCCTTGGGAGGAAATCGTAGAGAGAGACATGGTTTGTCTTGCACGGTTCAACTGAAGCCTGGAGCACATTTACTTTGGAAAAATGTGGCTTTTTCTACCTTGCTTGCTCTGTGGCTTTATCAGACCACCCACCTGCCTGAACTTACGATCTCTGGCCATCCACATGGCTGCTCTGACTTGAGGGATGGGCGAGGGGGATTGGAGCAGGAATGGGTTGCGCACCCGCCAGACTTGCATGCACAGTTGACTGTTAATTGTTTTGTGCATGCGCAGAATATGAGAAAATTAGTAAAAAATATGCCGGGAACGGCATCGTTGACCGTGGAACTGGTACAGGGGCGTGGCCCGCCTGAGACGCCGCCGGTTTGGGTGACCAAGGTCAAAATACCACTACCGGTTCACCTGAACCGGTAGCAATCCATCTCTGGAGCAGGGAATTTCTAGGGCCGTGATGGTGAACCTGTGGCACGCATGCCCAAAGTGGCACATGAAGCCATGTTGCCCAGCACGTGCGGCTTTGCCCGTCTTCTGGGTTTCTGGCGCACATGCACTCATGACGATCAACTGTCCTTCAAGCACATGGCAGTGCCGAAAACTGATGTGCGCATGCATACTGGCCAGCTAATTATTGGGTCCGCATTTGTGCCAGAACCCAGAAGTCTGGAGCGCGATCCCTTCCGCATGCAGCAGTGCTGAAAACTGGCCTGTGCATGCGCGCCAACCAGCTGATTGTCGGGTGCGCACGCATGCTAGAACCCAGAGGTTTGGCTTTTCCGAAGCGCGTCCCTGATGAGCATGCATGTGCACATGCGAGGTTTCCGCGCAACCTTTTTGGCGTTCAATGCCATTTAGGTTTGCCATCATTGTTGTAGGTGGGAAAGAAATAGAGAAATATAGGTGATTATGATCCTTGATCTTCTTGTGGAGATTCGAGCCAAAAACTGAAATTGAAATGACCCATTTCCAAAAGTTTACTTATAAATGCTAGTCAACATTTTTATAGCTTCTCAGCCTTTTGGCTGAGACCAAGTATACTGTGGCACACTTTAAGTGCCAATCAGGAAGGAAGAGAAAAAGGTGCTCTCAAAGCTTGAACACAGCAAGTAAGTTTGGGGTAGAGGTTAAGATGCTACTGTAGAAACCAGGAGATGGTAAGTTCTAGTCTTGCCTTAGGCATGAGTAGCGGGGTGGCTTTGGGCCCACTTAACCCTATTGGTTATCGTATTTTTCAGAGTATAAGACGCATCTTTTCCCCCCTAGAAGCAAGTGAGTCAATAACTATAAATGCCTATAGAATCTTCAAATTATTAGACTTATTTTTTAAAGACTGCTTTATTGTTGTTCTAGACACCTTAACAAATAAAGGCTTGATCTGAAGAAGCCCAGTGCTATTGTATCTTCTTTTAAATAGCTGAGAATAACTGTACTTCCAGAAAGACACATCAATTTTAACAGCACCTGTACAAGTATAGTCTGAAATATAACACCACAAACAGTATATATCGTCTGTACTGTTTGCTGTTTGTTGCAAGGAGGCAAATTGCTGGGAGGCAGAGGCAGATTTTTTCCCCTTGTTTTCCTCCCCAAAAGCTAGGTGCGTCTTATACTTCGGAGCATCTTAAACTCTGGAAAATACGGTAAGTGCCATCATGTCAGTATCAACTCTTAATAACCATGGAGATATCTATGGAGATTCTCAGCCATCCAGGTCATGGTTGTCCCAAAGGTGTTTTTTTCAAGAGGCAAGTGGACTTTCTGGTTTTTCTTTGAAGACGTTTCGCTTCTCATCCAAGAAGCTTCTTCAGTTTCTGATGTCTGCAAAGAAAAACCAGAAATTCCAGTTGCCTCTTCAAAGAGCACCTTTGGGACAACCACAGAGATCGATTTTCTCCATGATGGGTCCCTAACCTGATCTTCCAAAGCTGCCTCTATCACCATTGTAGCTGAGTCCATCCACCTTGCTACTTGTTGTCCTCTTCTTCTCTTTCCTTCTACCTTTCCCAGCATTAGAACCTTCTCCAGGGAGTTGAGTCTTTGCATAGCATCTGCAAAAAAGGATACTTTCTGCCTGGTCATTTGTGCCTTGAGTGAGTTCCATAGGTTGATTTATTTGATGAACCACAGGTGTGTTTCCTTGGCTGTCCCCGGTACAGGTAGTCCTTGAGTTACCCTGTTTCCCCGAAAATGAGACCTCTCCGGATAATTAGCCCAATCTGGCTTCCGAGCGCATGCACTAAAATAAGTCCTCCCTTGAAAATATTGCAACCATGAGGTGACCCCGCTTGCCACCTCCTGCACCTCAAAAATAATAAGACCTCCCCGAAAATAAGACCAAGTGCTTATTTTGGGGGTCAAAAAAAAAATAAGACTCTGCCTTATTTTCGGGGAAACACAGTACAAATGAGACTGGGATTTCTGTTGCTAAGCAAAACTGTTGTTCAGTGAGTTTTGCCCCATGGTACAACCTTCCTTGCCACTGTTGTCAAGTGAGTCACTGCACCTGTTCAGTTAATAAACACAGCTGTTAAGTGAGAATCTGGCTTCCCCACTGACTTTGCTTGTCAAAAGAGGCTGCACACTGCAGCCGTCATAAAGAGGAGTCAGGCTGCCAAGCGTCTGATCATGTGATTATGGGGATGCTGCAAGGGTTGTGCGAAAAATGGTCGCATCACGTTTTATAGTGCCGTTGAAACTTTGAATGGTCCCTGAATGAGCTGTTGTAAAAGATGGCCTGTCTTCTCGGAAGTCACCTCCAACCGCCGAGTTCAAAAGCATCAATGTCCTTCCTATCTTGCTTTTCTTCAAAGTCCAACTTTTGCTTCCAGGGAGAATCCCAGGGAAGGCAATGATTTGACATTCACGCCAAAATGCCAAAGCCAAAGGAATAACAATTCCCCAGGGATATCACAGCCCAGAAAACAGGAAGAGCTACTTTGTTCAAAAAATATATATACCATACTTTTGGGAGTATAAGATGCACCAAGATTTTGAAGAAGCAAATTTTTTTAAAAAAGTTTTTGCACTCCGCAGACCTCCCAAAACCGTTCGCAAAAACCTTTTGCAAAAACGGGCCCATTTTTCCCCAAAAAAAGGGCATGAATAGCCTTTAGGAGGCTTGCAGAGTGCTCCAGGGGGCTGAGGGGGCAAAAATGAGCGAAACCCAGCCTGTTTTTCACTCATTTTTGCCCTCCCCAGCTCCCAGGAGCACTCTGGAAGCCTCCTAAAGGCTATGCACAGCCATTTTTGCAAAGGGGGCGGCATTTCAGGAGGCCAAAAATGCTATGTTCAGTGTATAAGATGTACCCAGATTTTCAGCCTCTTTTTTGAGGGAAAAAGGTACGTCTTATACTCTGAAAAATACGGCACCCCCCCCCCCCCGTTTGGTATTGGTTAAAGTAAAGGTTCCCCTCGCACATGTGTGCTAGTCGTTCCTGACTCTAGGGGGCGGTATTCATCCCCGTTTCAAAGCTGAAGAGCCAGCGCTGTCCGAAGACGTCTCCGTGGTCATGTGGCCGGCATGACTAAATGCCAAAGGCACACAGAATGCTGTCACTTTCCCACCAAAAGTGGTCCCCATTTTTTTCTACTCGCATTTTTACATGCTTACGAACTGCTAGGTTGGCAGAAGCTGAGACAAGCAGCGGGAGCTCACTCCGTTACGCAGTGCTAGGGATTTGAACTGCTGAACTGTCGATCTTTTTGATTGACAAGCTCAGCATCTTAGCCACTGAGCCACTGTGCCCCTTTGGTCTTGGTTAAGTCCACTTAAATACCCAAATAAATTGAGATATTTCTCCCAGAAGATGGCCAAGGTAGCAATTGTGGGGAGATACAGATCTCTCTCTCTCTCCTTGCAAAGAAACTTTTTGAGGCATCAATCAAGACTGGCCTTAGGCAATGGCCTCACAGTTCTACTTTGGCTGCATGGCTCTCTGGAGATAAACATGGGACTTTTTACAATTATCTTTTGCCCGCAAGCAATACCAAAGGGGGGGCGGGGTGGGGAGGAAATCTTTCTACCAGTCAATAATGGAAACTTTCAATAGATCACAAAGAAAGATATTTTCGGCGTGTTTCAAATCAAGTTCAGAAAAGACAGCTGGAGAAAAGGAAGGGGAGGGAAAGCACCTATCTGCAATTCTGGGCTGTGCTTGGGGAAAAAAGGTGCTAATTTTCACAACTTAGAAAAGAAACATCTCTTGGTCTAGAAGAAGAAGAAGGAGAAGGAGGAGGAGGAGGAGGAGGAGGAGGAGGAGGAGGAGGAGGAGAAGAAGAAGAAGAAGAAGAAGAAGAAGAAGAAGAAGAAGAAGAAGAAGAAGAAGAAGAAGAAGAAGAAGAAGAAGAAGAAGAAGAAGAAGAAGAAGAAGAAATCCCTTAAAACTCACCAATTTTCACCTCCCACAAAACAACTCTTCGGTAGTATATTCCTTTTTTTACAACTGAGATTGGTTCAAAGCATTTTAAGTATCCAAATCTGCATTTCTTCTTTCACAAGTATATTGTGGAAAGGAGGCCAACGATTTTTATTGGCCCATCAAGACACTGACTTGGGTTTGCAAACCTGCAACTGAAACATTGCCTAAACATGTTTTCGAACTGAAAGTGGAAATAATACATTCCCGTTCAGGTGCAAAGGATCAAGACTGAAGCATTGCAGCTCAGAAATATTTATTGCTGATTGCCTATACGTAAGTCATACTCAACTAACTTGGTGGTCAGCACTGAATTGGTGCTACATAAGGGACAATGTAATTCATGGGGGTGGGGGTGGACTTGTATCCCTTGTGACAACCTCAGCTTTTTGCTTTGCGTTTCTAGAAGGTTTACAAGCCATTTGTACAACCACAAAGTTAACAAAGTCAGAACCTAAAATCAAAGTATCAATCCCCCCCCCCCCCAGTTTCAAGCATAAAATCTGGAACCATTTTCCAAGTGGAAACAAAACTATGCAAGTTCTCCTCTTCTGATTAAAATGGTTCGCTTTGCCAGCTTCACCAACTCCATTACTGTTTCCATCAGTTATTCTAACTCTTTCCATTTCCGTGCATGTAAGATTCTCACCGCTGTCAACATCTGGGGCTAACAAAATTTCTTGAACATTGAAATATTTCGATGAATGACACACAGAGCTTCCATACAAGGTCGGGATGATGCATGTATAAGAATTGCAAATAAAAACACACACAACGCTGTCTCACATCGGCTCAGGATTGAACATTGCTCCAAGCAGGAAGCCGCTTTAGTTCCAGGTCAAGAGTTGAAGGATACCACTTTCTTTCCTGTGACTTCTGCCCAGATCACCGGTTTTCAGTCCAGATTTCACCTGAAGATTCCCAACTGAACAAAACCATTTTTTTACGTCTCTAATATACTAGAGCAAGGGTCCCCAACTCCTGAGCTGCAGACCGCTTACCTGTTGGGAACCAGGCCACTGAAGCGGCAGGAGAGTGCGTGAAATTTCATTTGCACCTGCACAGGATTTAGGTTGCGGGTGCAAAACCATTAGCCCCCCCCCCACTGTCAAAACTACTGTCAGCTGTTGCTGCAATTGGTCCACAAAGCCAAAAAGATTGAAGACCCCTGTACTAGAGGAAAGGCATGAAATAAGGAGCCCAGGTCATAAATGGGGACCTCAGGAACTACTTTCTTTTTCCAGATTTGTTTTTTTTTGGGGGGGGGGTATCCCCGAGCCACCCAAGTTAACATGAATGGCGGATAATTTTACACTGAAGATGTCACCTAGTCGGTTAACCAAATGTCTGCGAGTAAACCATCACCAAGGTCAGGGAGCCCTAAGGACTCCACAATTTTGCATTTCTTCTCTCCTCTCTGTCCTCTTCCCCAACAGGGGCAAGGCCAATACTTGCACTTGGGGAAGGGGGAAGAGGGATGGACAGAGGGAAGAAGAGGGTGAGAGAGGAAAGGGGAGAGAAAGAGAGAGAGACAGAGAGAGAGAGAGGGAGAGGGAGGGGGGACAGAGAAAGAGAAAGAGGGAGACAGAAAGAAAGAGAGGGAGGGAGATAGAGAGAGAGAGAAAGAGGGAGGAGAGAAAGAGAAAGAGAGAAAGAGGGAGAGAGAAACAGAGAGAGAAAAAATGAGAAAGAGAGAGGGAGGGAGAGGGGGGAGTGAGAGAGGAGGGGAGGGAGAGACAGAGAGAAAGAGACAGAGAAAGAGAGAGAGAGACAGAGAGGGAGGGAGAGGGGGGAAGGAGAGAAAGAGAGAGAGGCAGAGAAAGAGAGAGGGAGGGGAGAGAGAAAGAGAGAGAGAAAAATGAGAGAGAGGGAGGAAGGGACAGAGGAAGAGAGAGAGGAAGAGAGCGGGGAAGGAGAGAGACAGAGAGAGAGAGGCAGAGAGAGAGAGAGGCAGAGAGAGGGAGGGGGGAGGGAGAGAGGAGGGAGAGACAGAGAGAAAGAGACAGAGAAAGAGAGAGAAAAATGAGAAAGAGAGAGGGAGGGAGGGACAGAGGAAGAGAGAGAGGAAGAGAGGGGGGGAGGAGAGAGACACAGAGAGAGAGAGAGAGGCAGAGAGAGAAAGAGAGGGAGGGGGAGGGAGAGAAACAGACAAGAGAGAGAGAGATCTTCCTGATGATCCGCAATTAGAAAACCGAAAAACGCAACTTATTCGGTCCTTCTAGGACCGAATTCTCCCGCATTACTATAGCATCCAGGCTGAGGGGATATGCGCTAACCTCTCTCCTCCTCTTTCCCGACATGGAGCAGTGAAACATCCTTCCAGCAAAACAGTCAGCTGGGATAGCCATTCTTATTAACCTCCACACCTGCGCTCAACGCCATGAAGAGCAACAGAGGAGACAGGAGAACAAGGGCGTAGCAAAGACATGCCCGCTTAAGGGCAAAAGAAAGGGAGGATCCAACTTTACTTCCAGCAGATTCCGGTTTTCTGGCTGTTTTTTTTGCACATCCAAACTGATTTGGGTGTCCGTCGGTCTGTCCGTCCTGTGTCAGGAACCTCTCTGCTTCCTTCCTTTTTTTACTCAAAGCTTCCCCAACTGCATCACACCACGCAGACCTTAGCTAATTCGATGCTCAAAGCTGATTTAGCCGTGCCTGCTTCTCAGCTAATCAGTAAGCAATTAAGAGAATTCAAGATGGCACATGAGATGGAGAGTAAACCCAGAGACAAATTATCATTTCACAGTAATAATACACTGCAGTATTTTCCTCCTGCGTGCCTTAAAAAAAAAAAAAACAAACTTCCAAGAACCAGAAACAGAAAGTATCCATACAGGTATTTGTTAAATCCTACTACTTATTTTCACTGAATATATATATATATATATTAAAAAACACCACGATTATCGTGAAACAGACAAAATGTTCCCTTGTTTGAAAAAGAAATCAAGGACATGGGAAGGAATACTTTACATAATCATTCCATCAGAATTTGCTTTAAAATGTTACAGAGTATTAATTAGTTCTCACACTAATTCTAAATATCTGATTAGGGACAGGGAAAAATAAGCCGTTGAAATAAAGCACCAAGGAAGGGAAAGTCTTAATATGTAATATATGATTAATATATTAATATTAATGAACGTTAACTTATCCTCTCTCTCTCTCTCTCTCTCTCTCTCTCTCTCTCTCACACACACACACACACACACACACACACAGAGCTGTGAATGCTGTGGGACAATTTCCTGCGTAAACACATTTACGATTACACTACTCAAAATGTTAAGCAGTTTACAATACAAAATATTTTACTCCTCCAGAGTAAAATAAGTCAGACTTCCTACGTGCTCTGCAGGGATGCGCAGTAGGTGAAACACAAGATTATATATTTCATACTTAAGTGCCCGTCTCCCTCTGTTTTACAATGCTGTTCTAATGTGAGCATTTTGCCAAAAGTAATTAGAAACTCTGCTGTCAGGTGCCAGTGAAACAAGAATCTGAAACTTTTCGCAAAGAATAGAGACTTAAGAAACTGTTTAGGGGAAAAAATGCACATTTTCCCTTAGCGATCGTATAACTTTAAAAAGATAAACATATAGAGAGATGCAGAAATAGCATTGTAATTACTTTAGTTCGCATCAGAAAATTTAGCATAGGTAAAAATGTGTTAGTTTGGGTCCCCCTTCCCTTTTACAAGTCCAGTTTGAAAGATTTTCCCATTAGTTTTTCCATATCTTAGTCCGTGTATCATCTAACTGAGTCTACCAAGAGTTTTGGTCGAACTCATCTAGAACAGGGGTGAGAAACTCAAGGCCCGAGGCCCGGATGCAGCCTGCGAGGTGCTTAGATCTGGCCCTGGAAACAGTGAAGGACTGGCCCGCGGTACCTCTGCCAGAAAAAAAGGAGCTCGGGAAAGCTGCGTACAGCCCTCCCGAGCTCCATTTTCAGTGGCAGGGGATTGCAGGGGACTGTCGCAGCCGGAAACAGAGCTCGGAAGCCTGTTTTGGCTGGCAGAGCGCTCGGGTCCCCACAGGCGCCCTCGGCATGAGTGACATCGGACTGGCCACGCCCCCACCCCCACCCGAGTTCAAACACAACCCTAATGCGGCCCTCAATGAAATCGAGTTTGACATCCTTGATACCTGAATGAGGAAACTTTCCTATTTAATTTCTCCTTCCACCATCCAAGAGTGATGTAGGGTGAACTCTTGTATCTTCAGTCGTCAATCCCATGAAGTTTTCTTGGCGGCGCGATGGTTAGAATGCAGTATTGCAAGCAAAGTCTGCCCATAGCGGGGAGTTCGATCTTGACTGGCTCAAGGTTGACTCATCATCCTTCCAAGGTCAGTAAAATGAGGACCCAGATTGTCGGGAGACAATATGCAAATAATACTGACATTGCAAAATGCCCAGAGTGTGTTATAAAGCAGGGGTCTCTAACCTTGGCAACTTTAAGACTTGTGAACTTCAACTTATAGAGTTCCTCAGCCAGCAAAGCTGGCTGAGGAACTCTGGAAGTTGAAGTCCACAAGTCTTAAAGTTGCCAAGGTTGGAGACCCCTGCTATAAAGCACTGTGGAGTGGTATATAAGTCCTATTGCTATTGATGAATTAAATCACTCAATGTCATCACCCAAATGACGGCCCTGAAGGAAGAAGCATTTTCTCTTAATTTTTAGAAGACAAGACATGTGTGGTGGATGTGTTGCTGCTTTTGGAAGAGGTTTTCTCTCACGTTTAGGAAGCATTTTCTTCAACTTGCTTCCCATGGGAATTTTTTAAAAGAAACACCTGCATTAAATGCTTCAGAAACCTGGATCATTTGACATCTAGGATTTAGTTAATTCATTTGCTCTAGATCCGTGATGGCGAACCTGTGGCACGCATACCAGAGGTGGCACGCAGCGCCCTCTCTGATGGCACTCGAGTCGTCACCCCAGGTCAGCTCCGACACGCATGCATGCATGCATGCCTCCCACCAGGCAGCTGGCCTTCAGGTCTCTGCTGCACATGGGCAGGGGGGGCATGCAGGGGGGTTGTGCGTGCATGTGCGGGGTGCATGTGCAGGGATTGCGTGCGCATGTGCTGGGGGTGGGGCACATGCGCAGGAGGCGCGCACCGCATTTTGCGGGTTTGGGTGCGCGTGTGTGACTTTGCACCCATGCATTTGCACCTGTGCATGCGCGCTTTGGGCACTCGGTCTGGAAAAGGTTAGCCATCACTGCCCTAGGTGTTTATTAGAAGTCTTGGTCATTGTCCCCATGGGATGGGGTGGAGTGGGGTGGGATGGGGCTGTGGTTGTCGAGAAACCGCTTATCCAAAGTGCCCGATTAAGAGGTCACCTTAAGAAAAGTCTAGGGAGGCAGCTGCAAAATCCCAGAAGTTGATGCTCTTGGGCTAATCAAAAGCCAGGATCGGATCTGTATAAGCTTGAGTGCCATCTGCTGGCATTCCTAGCTCTTCCTCTATTGATAAGAACTTCTCATCACAAGCTACGCTAACAAGAATCCTGTCTGAACTCCCGTGTAAAATCTGAGTTTTCTTTCTGTCTCTTTCTTGGTTTCCCAAGCTGCATTTGGTAAGGAAGAGTTACCTTAATCAAGACAGGGGCTCTCATCAAGATGTAATGTTGCATTTCAGTAACAAGGAAGATCTGTTTCTTCAACTATTATTTCAAGAATCTCCTTGGTTTTCACTTTTTTTCCCTGCCTCTTCCCTGTAAGCTCCCATCCGGCATGCATTTTCCCATTGTGGTGAGATCACCATTTGTCTCAAGGTCACTTAGCAACCTTCAGAACTGAGGGAAGATTAAATCTGGTTCTCTTTTGTCCTAGCCTGACATTCTACACCGAGCTACTTAATGTTATCTGCCTCTTCTTAGCTTGTTGACAACGGAAGCACAGATTCTCTGAACTTCATTCTGTGTGCATTACAGCTCTCTCAATGAAAAAGAATGGATCACTGTCACTGAGATATTGCAAATACTTATTTCTAGAGTTGCAGTGTAGGATTTCCCCTTCAAATTCTTGCAGGTGGGAAGATTCGTTTTCTTTAACTTATGAATTAAGATTATCACGTTATTCCAACTGGATATTGTTAGATTCCCCCCCCCCCCTTGACTATAAGTTGAATCTTTCTTGCATATTTTGGTTCATTTATTTATTTAATGTTTTTTTATCCCACCTTCATTAGCTTTATAAGTAACTCAAAGCAGTGAACATACCTACTATTCCTTTCTCCTCCTATTTTCCCCACAACAACAACCATGTACGTCGACTGGGCTGAGAGAGAGTAATTGGCTCAAGGTCACCCAGACAATATGGTGGGACTAGAACTCACAGCCTCCTGGTTTCTAGGCCAGCGTTTGCTTTCAGTGTGTTAATGGAACATTTCACATGATCCATATCCTCCTGCCTTCATCCCATTGCTGAAACGATTCTAGGATAACTCTGCGGTTTATCTATAGTTCCTCAGCCTCAGCAACACTCAGGTAGGTGTGTGGACTTCAACTCCCAGAATTCTGGAAGGCTGCCTGGGAATTCTGGGAGTTGAAGTCCACACATCTGAAAGCTGCTGAGTGGAAGTAGGAAAGCCCCAGGTTGGACTTTTGAACAAAGTTAAGATTCCAGAAGATGGCATCTACCAAAGCTTTAAGCTACCATGGTTTCGTTCCTTGGTTTATGCCTCTCTTGTGTTGCACTGAGTGTAGAAGCGAAGCAACAAACCGGTTGAACTAAGCCAGGGGTGTCCAAACTTGGCAACTTTAAGACTTGTGGACTTCAACTCCCAGAATTCCCCAGCCAGCCATGCTGGCTGGGGAATTCTGGGAGTTGAAGTCCACAAGTCTTAAAGTTGCCAAGTTTGGACACCCCTGAACTAAGCAGAAGAGCTCATATGCTCCAGGTTTCTACTCAAATATCTTCCCAAGACAGGCCGGCGATAAAGCTCGTTCTCAATTTTCAAGCAAGGTTTCTTCCATGCCTCCCTGGTATTCTGATGCAAAGGCAGGAAAGACCGCTTCTGTTGCAAAGAAGGCATCATTTCCCGTCTCCGGGAGAATTAATTTTAATATCGATCAACGGCCCCCTCCTCCCAGAGATTCAGGGGAAGAAAACACACACCCCTCCCTTTCCAATGGATAACACACTACCACCCCTCAACTCTTCGCCGCATCTCACCCCAGCGGACAAAGCTGTCCCCACCCACAGTTTCTCCTAGACAAGTTAATAAGATGGAAGGCTCCCTTGAGGGACAGAGCTAGAGAACATTATCACTTGCAGGCAAGGCAGAAATACTGACATGTCGGAAATGACTCCAAACCTATTAATTACCTTTTCTTTCCTGGCCCATCTTTGAGAGAAAGCTTGACAAATTGAAAGGCGAGAGAGGCCAGTCTTTCTTATCCCCCTTCCAACGCTAAGAATCTCCCTTTCTCTCCTTTATAATTCCTCACCCCACCCCAAATTATCTCTCCCATGCGCTCTCTCTCTCCCCCCCCCACAAGCAACGGGACACAGCTGGTCTCTGCCCCCACATTTTAATTGTTATGGATAACAAGCCTGTAGTTTATTGACAAAGCAGTCTGCGTTTATTCACACAGGCGCGGGATTCTTTGAAGGAGGAGGAGGAGGAGGAGGAGGAGGAGGAGGAAAAAAAGAACAACGCAGACACTTTGGAAATAAATCAATAAAAAAAATTAGCCTTGGCTCCTTTTCATCAGAAGCGTAGACAGGCAAGTGTGTACACGTTTTCTATTAATTTTAAATAAAGGACTCTCGCTCCCGATTCTGTGTTCTTCCTGACGCAGATATTCATATTTGCACTTATAGGCAGAGCATCTGAGACAAGGACGGGCTGTCACTGTCCCTTCGGATGAGCCAAAAGTGTGACTTTGAGCT
The DNA here is from genome assembly GCF_964273705.1 of Natrix helvetica. Taxonomy (NCBI): domain Eukaryota; kingdom Metazoa; phylum Chordata; class Lepidosauria; order Squamata; family Natricidae; genus Natrix; species Natrix helvetica. The sequence goes on along the minus strand of NC_138552.1, from coordinate 287,972,411 downwards.
TTTTTTATTGAAGGCAACTTTTCATTCAGAGGATACAAGCATCCGGAGAGCATTTACTAATTGCTTTAGGTAGGGGTTTTAAATGTGAAGGATAGGCGATACATTTTCTGTAAAGAAAAATAACCACCTTATATGTGGTGATCCCTGGCACCATTTCTAGAGCCATAATAAAAAATGCAGAGAGTAAATTGAAGGCAAAGAATAGAATAGAATAGAATAAATAGAATAGAATAACAGAGTTGGAAGGGACCTTGGAGGTCTTCTAGTCCAACCCCCTGCTTTCCCAGCAGGAAACCCAACATCACTTCAGACAAATGGTTATCCAACATCTTCTTAAAAACTTTCAGTGTTGGAACATTCACAACTTCTGGAGGCAAGCTGTTCCACTGATTATTTAGAATTTAGTTGAACTCTCCATCTCCAAAACTCATTAAACTCATTACAGGTCAAAGAGAGAGAGAGCTAATATCCAGGTATCCACCTGCATTCTCATACAGTAAATCAATCTCAGGCATTAGGCAACAGAGTTCCCAGGACTTCGTCTTCTCAATCATTCGGTATCCTTGGGACAACCTTCCTCAACTTGTCCCAGAGGTGCTTTTTTCAAGCGGCAACTGGACTCTTTTGTTTTTCTTTGAAGAAGTTTCGCTTCTCAACCAAGAAGCTTCTTCAGCTCTGACTGGATGGTGGGGAAGGGAAGGATTTATAGGGCACTTGGAGGTTTACCTGTGTCTTCAGGGTCACCTGAGTGGTGCAAATGGGCATGGGGCCTTTTGGGACTGCTCAAAGGACTGTGTTGTAAAGAGGAGATAGATGATGTCGTATTCTTTCCTCTACCCATCCTTTATTGAGAGGGCTGTTCAATTTTGACATAAATAGCCTCTTTGACTCCTCTTTCAAACCAGTGATCCTCTCTATCCAAAATGTGGATTTTGCTACCTTCCAAAGAGCAGCCTTTGTCTTATAAATGCAGATGGACTGCTAAATCGTGTCCTGATGCTTTTGTTCCCCTATGCGCCATGTGCCATGCGTTTAGGAACTCCTACCTAAAGCACCTTTGGGATAAGCCATGACCAGGATGACTGAGCATCTCCACAGACATCTTCCCCTCCAAGTAAGCAAAATGTAATTCTTTTCTATCCAATATTCTGACAACCCTGGCGTGCTTTTTTTTGAGCTATGTCCACATTTCTGAGGAAATAATGTACATTTGTCTGGAATTATCCTTGTGTTGTATTTCATCTAGGTCAGAACAGGCACAAGTACCACTAAATAACTAATGGTAAAATTTCTCAACATGACAATTGCCTTCAGCTGTCAGAATAAAATGCAGTGGTCCCAAGTCTCCCCCCCCCCTTTTAGGGAGAGTGATTATTTGTCTTTCCCCATATCCTGAAATGGAAGAAACCTCATCCTTTAATGTTTTTTCTTGTAACATCAAGATGGGTGATACATTCTCCAAACCTCTGATAACCAAAATGTTGTTTTTTTTTCTGAATCAAAAAATTGAAGCCAGTGGCATATTTTAGAATCAGGTATGGGTTGAAAGGAATCTTATGAGTCCAACTTCCTGCTCAGTATACAAATCCATTAAATTTCGGGTGTCTAAACTTATGACTTTCTGGGCCACACTAAGTAAAGAGGAATTCTCTTAGGCTCCATAGGAAATATATAATATACTTCATGTATATACATAACAAATTGCCTTTATTTTAATTTTATCTTGTGGGGCTGCATTATTAGCTGTTCAGGGCCGCGGGCAATTTGCAGACTGCTGGTTGGGCACATCTGCATTAAACCATCTCTAACAGCTGACCATCTAGTAGCCAATTAAAAACCAGCAATGCAGGGAAGTCCACAAGGTTCTGGGTCAGCCGTTTGCTCTTTAACAGCCTTCAATCAGAAAAAGCCTCTTAATATTCAACCCAAATCTCTTTTATGTAACATTTCCACCTGTTGTCTTCATTCTGCTCTTGGTTTTAAAACAGATCCACTCCCTCTAGTATGTCACAGCTTATCTGCAGACTGCTAATATATCTCCCTTTAATTTTCTCATTTGCAAGCTCAACATGCCCAGGTCCTTTAACTGAAGTACATTTTTCCTCTCAAAATAATTCAAAGTAAAGTTAAGAATTAGCAGATGTAAAAAAAGATGTTGAGACTCTAGAGAGAGTACAGAGAAGAGCAACGAAGATGATTAGGGGACTGGAGGCTAAAACATATAAAGAATGGTTGCAGGAATTGGGTATGTCAAGTTTAATGAAAAGATGGACCAGGTGAGACATGATAGCAGTCTTCCAATATCTCAGGGGCTGCCACAAAGAAGAGGGAGTCAAACTATTCTCCAAGGCACCTGAGGGCAGGACAAGAAGCAATGGGTGGAAACTAATCAAGGAGAGAAGCAACCTAGAACTAAGACATTTCCCGACAAAACAATTAACTAGTGGAACAACTTGCCTGCGAATGCTCCAACACTGGAAGTTTTTAAGAAGAGATTGGATAACCATTTGTCTGAAGTGGTGTAGGGTTTCCTGCCTAAGCAGGGGGTTGGACTAGAAGACCTCCAAGGTCCCTTCCAACTCTGTTATTCTATTCTATTCTAACCGCTCCGCTGGTTCTCTGAAAGAGGCTGTTCTTTTTAACCGGAGGTGAACCAACCAGGGGATTTCTCCTAGCCAGGCCAGATGCCTTTGAGAAAATAACAGTCAACATTTACTATCATTGGAACCATCCCATCAAGAGATGGACCAGAACTCTAAGCAAGGACTGATTGGAGGCCATCAAAAGTAGAGCAGGAACTCATTCAGAGATGCAACTGTTTGGAAAGTTGGTAATTTTGTCTAGAATCAAGTTGAAGAACAGGTGGGTTATTTGCAATTATGAAGTCCTGATCTGGAAGGAGGCTAAGGACAGAACAAAGAACAGTTACAAAATCTGGGAACTTTCTCTAGGACAGGGGTGTCCAAACTTGGGAACTTTAAGACTTGTGGACTTCAACTCCCAGAATTCCCTCTACCCAGAGTTGAAGTCCACAAGTCTTAAAGTTCCCAAGTTTGGACACCCCTGCTCTAGGATGATGCTCATCCAGCTGGTGGTGATAAAATTTAAAATAATCCCATTGTGCCATGTAATAATAGAGGGGGACTCTGTTGTTTGAGCAAAAGGACTTGGCATCACGTTCAAGCGATACAAGAGAAAAACCCTACACCAGAAATATATATATATATATACATATACATATACATATACATATACATATACATATACATATACATATACATATACATATACATATACATATACATATACATATACATATACATATACATATACATATACATATATATATATATATATATATATATATATATATATATATATATATATATAGTTTCTGATCTGAGGCAGATTTTCCTCTGAAACCACTTGTATTGATTTTAGGGAAGACTTATTTATTTGCCTGCCTGCCTGCTTTATACAGTATGCAGTTCCATTTCTGGAGAGTATAAGTAGCTTATAGCCGCTCTATTCACGCAAGATTAAAACTTAACAGAACAGAAACCATTAAAACAGGGCAACGAATTCTCCTCTTCCGAGAAATTGTGCCTGGGACAGAAACTGCATTCCCATTTCCAATGTCTGACTCCACAACAATAGCAACAGCAATAGCACTTAGACTTATATACCGCTTCACAGTGTTTTGCAGCACTTAGACTTATATACCGCTTCACAGTGTTTTGCAGCCCTCTCTAAGCGGTTTACAGCTCTCTCTAAGCATAATATGAGCACAAAGAGTGCCTTTAAGGAAATACAGGTGTCTAGCAAATATTCCTATGTTGGGATTACCTGAACCCAATCTCAAACCATAAAAACATTGGATTTTTTCCCCCAGTACCTCTTCTCTCCCCTCCCCTCCCCCCAAAAAACCCCTACCGTGTAAAAATCTCATTGATATAATCAATCCTAATTACCCGAGCTAGATTTAAATAAGAGTCCGTCCTCCCCAGCATCTTCTGCTCAAGGTTTTGTGAAAAGGCCATTGTATAAATAAATGATTGGATTTCCTATTCAACTTCTCAGATCTGACAGCTTTAATTTTGATGGAAAGTAGCCCGTGCCATCGCACCGAAGATGTCACTACCGCCCACTACGGCTTCATTTGAAAGGTGAATTTGATGTTATCTGAGGTTTGGTGGTGGTGGTGGTGGTGGTGGTGTGTGTGTGTGTGTGTGTGTGTGTGTGTGTGTGTTTCTTCTTTTCTTTTTAACTTAAACCAATTTTTTTTTTAAAAAAAGACACCATTTATCCTGGTAAGCATCTTTTAAGTTCTTTGTGCTCTTTTTTTAAAATATTAGCATCCCTATAATTAAAGAAAAACACAAACACGCGGAATGCAGAATGCGCGCACGCACACACACGCACACACACACAAAGACACACAGCCTTTTAGCAGCAGTTATCAAAACCCATTCCTGCAGCAGCCTATCAATTAGGATTACAATAACTCCACTCCCTTGCTGCCTTTCCTATTAGCATTTTGATTGAATGTCTGCCGAAAAGTGACTAGAAACAGAAGATTGTGCTTGGGAAGTAATGTCACTTCATTCACTTCCACTGAAGCTTGTCTAGTTGTCTCCGGCCCGATTCAAAAGAGACAAGACAGTTCCAAAAAGTAGCATTATTATTTTTTTAAAAAAATGGCATATTCGTGCCCACCCTGCCCTTCCACAGACCTACACAGAGACTGAGTCCTTTTCTATAAAGTAGGTTCTCAAGAGAGATCCTGTTCTCCGGGACCAAAATAAATCATTAGTTGTTAAAAGCAAAAGAGGGATGAAATATTGCTTCCCTCCCCTACCTCACCCCATAATTGAGGCTCCTCGGGGAAGGTCAGGGACAAGGGACCTTACACAGCGATAAAGGCCAAAGGTAACATAATATTATGCCCATGATGCAGAAAGGGCCACTTTCGGCCAACACTCTCAACCTGAAGAAAGGGAAAAAGAGATCAAGCTTTGGAATCCTCTCTCGGGCATTTGCCAAAGATTGATTGTTGTTGCAAGGGAGACAGGGGCTGCTATTGCTTTTGTATAGTTTTTACATTGGGAATCCAGAATGGCGGGGGGGGGGGGCAGTGGTGTATTAACCATTAAGCAGACTAAGCACATGCTTAGGGCACCAGGCCCCAAGGGGGCGCCACAAAGTTGAGAAAGAAAGGAAAAAAACCAATGAAGATTTGTACAGTATGTACAAAGGAGGGGGGGCACCAAGATTTGTCAGTGCTTAGGGTACCAGTGACCCTTAATCTGCCATGGGGGGGGGAGAATTGAGGGGAAGAAGGAAGGAAGGAAGGAAGGAAGGAAGGAAGGAAGGAAGGAAAAAACATGAGACACAAGGACAACATGGAAAATAGGATGGGAGGGAGGGAGGGAGAGAGGGAGGGAGGGAGAAAACAGAGACAAGGAAAAATGAAAGGAAGGAAGAAAGAAAGAAAGAAAGAAAGAAAAGGAAGGAAGGAAGGAGAAAACATGAGACACAAGGAAAACATGCATGGATGGATGGATGGAAGGAAGGAAAATTCTCGTTTTCTTGTCTCTATCTCCGAAATAAAAAATCATTATCCTTTTGCCCCCTCGAAGTAATTGCTTTATTATATAATACAAAGAACAGCTTATAAAACATAAATAAAAATTAAGTGCAATGATGTCCATGCAATAAGCAGCTACTGTTGCGATGATAATTATCATCAATTAAATCTTTCAAAATAGAAACTTGTGTATCAATATTCAACATGATTTCTAATATATATATGAATTCAAGAATTATTTATAGTGTACCACGGGTTATGCTTGGTATGATGTTGATAAGAAGCGGCAAAGTGCACTGAATTATTTTGTAATGTGAAAAAAGTTTGCATCTCATTGTTTCATTAGCATTGTCTCTTTTTTTTTAACGTTTTGGGGATGTGATGTTACAACTCGGATACAAGCATGAGACATTCAAGGCTGTGATTCTTCAGTACCGACCTCTCTTTTCAAACTATTTTGAATGTAATCCTTTGAGTCAAGTGGATAAATCCGGTTATTAGCTACTTTGTATTGTATGTGTGTTGAAACAGTTGTATATATTCCACATGCTGTTGACAATTACTTTGGTTCATGTATGGTGAAGACAATGAAGGAACAATTGTGTCCTTTTTGTACTTGTATACCCCAACATACAAAGACTTATCTTAGCTTTTTAAAACAGGGCAGAGCAAATTCCTTCCAAAATAAAGGAATATTACAACAGCATTGAGAATCTTCTTCTGTAGCAGAAATACAGTACAGGTGACTAGTCCTCAACATACGATCACAACTGGGATCAGAATCAAAATTTCCACTGCTAAGTAAGATGTTAAATAAATCCCAACCAATTTTATGACCTTTTTTTTGAGACAGTTAAGTGAATGGCAAGGTTCTGAAATGTATTTGGCTACCTAACCCTTTGACTTTGCTTCATGGAAGCTAGCTGGGAAGTTTGCAAGTGGCAATCACATGGATCTGGGCACTGCAATCAACCTGAATATATGCCAGGGGCCAAGCACCCAAATTTTGACCATGTGACTGTCAGGATTCTGTAACGGTCGTTAAGTGCAAGGACTGAGCAATTCAGTGCCGTCGTAACTTTGAAAGTTCGCCATGTGAATGCTTGCAAGTCGAGGGCTATCTGTATTACAAGTTAGGATTGTGCCATGCTTCAGATCCAATCCCAGCAATTGTATGCAAAAAGAGTGAAGACAGCATCCATTTGCAAGCTGCCATCCTGCAGAGAAGATGCAGCTGCTTTAAAGAGATGCAGTCAGGTAATTTCTTAAGCCCTGCCAATAAAAGCGCGGACAGTCAAGGCTCTGGTTTTCCCAGTTGCAATGGATGGCTGTGAAAGTTGGACCATAAGAAAGGCTGAGCGCCAAAGAATGGAGGCCTTTGAACTCTGGTGCTGGAGAAGACTCCTGCGAGTCCCTTGAACTGCAAGGCGATCAAACCGGTCAGTCCGAGAGGAGATCCACCCTGACTGCTCTTTAAAAGCCTGGATCCTGAAGAGGAAACTTAAAGACTTCGACCCCCTAATGAGAAGGAAAGTGAAGATCAGTTGGCTGGCCCGCCGAAACCCAGAAGAACAACAGGCGACAACTTGCATGCCTGGAGAGATGGCTCTATATGCCACTTCCGGCACACATGCCATAGGTTCGCCATCACGGCTATAGAGTCTTCTGCCTGAGCAAGGGATTGGACTAGAAGACCTCCAAGGTCCCTTTAAACTGTTATTCTGTCATAACCCTGCAAATGTCACACACTGGATATCAACATTTGCACGATTACTTCACTCTGGTCATCTCAGATGTTTGAAGAGCCCTCTCATTTATAGTCTTGCTTTCACTGTACTTGTGTTGTGTACTTGGAATTGTGTTTCTACGAGGGTCTCGTGGACATAACAATCCAAATTACTCCCAGTGATGCTAAGCCCATGTCAGCTGTTCCTGCTTAAATCATTCTGTCTCCTTTGGGGGGGGGAGGGGACTAGTAATTCTTTAAGATGTTCTCCAGCTCTCTATCACTTTGCTTCTGTTATTCTAACTCCCACACTGGCAGACCGCCAAGAGTTTATAATAGTATCAGGTAACACTTTCTTCTTTTATAATGCATTTATCAAAGATTTAAGGCAGACGACAAGAGCATACTAAATTAGTACAGGGGGGTAAATACTGTATAACGGCATGGTATTTTACAAATCAAAAGAGTTATAAAAATGAGACAGTGGGAATATAAAACAGAAAGGAATCTGAGAAAGGAAAGAAAGGTACGGTGGGAGGAGTAGTTGGGATACAGAAGGGAAACTATAGGGATCTGTTTCTCAAAAAGACTTTGAGCTGGAGGATGATGAAACAATGAAAAATCAGAAAGGAAAAGTGGACGTAGTAATAAAGCAGAAGAAGCTGAGGTTTTAGCTGGCGCTCGTATCTTGGGCCAAACGAGGTTTGGCTTCATTCTTCCGCGGTCCTTCTGCCAGGCTGCAGAAGGATTTGGACTCTTGTTCTCTTCTTCAAGAATGATAGTTTTGCCCTGTGGCTCGTGCTAGTAGTTGTGGTTCCATGTACACAGAAAGTGCAACTACAAGTCCAGCAACAAGCACACCAACACGCGCGCACACTCTCATACTCTGTTAGAATATTCATGACTGGGAGAGACATGGTAATAAGGTCAGCCAATGAATAAGGCAGCCAATGGTAGCTTAAACAGATTTGAGTCTGTGCTGAGAATCGAAACTGAAACTGATCCTGTCTGCTCTGAACTCTGAGATGAAACTGTTCTCTCCTGCTTGTGTTCTGCTTGTAACTTCTACCATGTTGAAAGAATCTACTATTGGCATTGTACATTTATTCGTCTGTTATTATGTATATAAAGAAGTTAATGAATCCAGCTGAATCAGTTATCTGTATGTGCTTTCTGGATCTGATTTTTCTGCAACAAACTCTGACATACTCACAAACATACCAAAATCAGTTGTTTGATTTGATGCAGCCAGTACACTGTTGTTGCAAAACTGTAAATGTGATGTAAAATAAAGGAAAATGCATATAGTGTGTGTGTGTGTGCGCGCGTGCGTGTGTGGTCTTTTCCCGTGTAAGATTGAGATTGTCTTGGCAATGTTTCGGTGAGGACTCACTCGCCATCCTCAGGCTGGTGTTTTTGGCTGAGCCTGTGGATGGCGAGTGAGACCTCGCCGAAACGTTGCCAAGACAATCTCAATCTTACACGGGAAAAGACCCGAATACAACAAGATCAGCATACCTACACCCATGAAAATCTACGAAAGCATGTGTGTGTGTGTGTGTGTGTGTGTGTGTGTGTGTGTTTTGTCAAGGCACCTGGTATCACCTGATAAGGAAGGAGAGCTTGTGGCTTAGAGGTTAATATAACTGCCTAATATGTAAAAATAGCCCAAGTTCGAATCCCAGTAAGGGTATGGCTAGCTGATGAGAGCTAAATAGCTTGAAATAGATCTATATTAGTCTCCCTTCATTTATTTATCAGCAAAAATGCAACAGATAGATAGATAGATAGATAGATAGATAGATAGGAAGGAAAGAAAGAAGGAAGGAAGAAAACAACCAAGCTCAGAGAGCATCAAGGACCCCCTCATTTCAACCCTGAGCTACAAATATTCTCCTTTATTGATTCAAAGACCTGCTGCTTCTGATCCTGGAAACAACATATGGTCCTTCACAACTTTGGACAGTCATCTCTATCAATCTGTCCTCTTTTCTTTTAAAACGGTCCAAGTGAATCCCGTCTGTCCTGGAAGATTTAACATAAAAAAAGGTTCTTCCTAGGGCCTGCCTTGGATCTCTAGTCATTAAACTGTGAGAAACTTCTCCGTTCCATGCGTTGAGCATGGATTTTTCAAAGCTCTGTCAAGCCAGCTCTCGCCTTATTAAAATCACATCAAAACACTGGGAACCGGTCATCAAAAGGGAGTTTACTCCAGGCCTCTGATCATTTGGGTTGCTCTTTCCCCTCCACCCCGTCTCTGTTCCAACCTTAAGATCTTTATATTATACTTTATTTTAAAAAGTTCAATAAAGAGTTCAGTAGCATAATTGACTAGGAAGAGAAGATCACGCAACCTCCTTTATTGCAGGGGCAATGATTATTGGGAGGCTGGACACGAAATATATTTGTGTGGTGACGGCAGAAGAAATATAAAAATCCTCCTTCTTTCCCCACCAGGATCCAAGAATCCACCATCAACCTACCCACACATTTACTGTATATACAGGGAGACCTCGACTTATGACTGCAATTGAGCCCAACGTTTATGTTGCTAAGTGAAATAGTCGTCAAGTGCGTTTTGCCTCTTTTTACAACCTTTCTTGCAACAATAAAGGAGAATATTTGTAGCGCAGAGATGACACGAGGGGTCCTTGGTGCTCTCTGAGCGTGTTTGTTTTCTTGCAAACGTTTCATTACCCAACCCAGGTGACATCATCTTAACAGATTAACAGAGTTGGAAGGGACCATGGAGGTCATCTAGTCCAACCCCCTGCTCAAGCAGGAGACCCTACACCATTTTTGACAATTGACAGTCCAATCTCTTCTTGAAAGCTTCCAGTGATGAAGCTCCCACAACTTCTGAAGGCAACTTCTGTTCCATCAGTGGATTGTTCTCACTGTCAGGAAATTTCTCCTTATTTCTAAGTTGAATCTCTCCTTGATCAGTTTCCATCCATTATTCCTTGTCTGGCCCTCAGGTGCCTTGGAAAATAGCTTGGCTCCCTCCTCTCTGTGGCATCCCTTCAAATATTGGAAGGCTGCTATCATGTCTCCCCTAGTCCTTCTTTTTATTAAACTAGACATACCCAGTTCCTGCAACCGTTCTTCATATGTTTTAGCCCCCAGTCCCCTCATCATCTTTGTTCCTCTTCTCTGCACTCTTTCTAGAGTCTCCACATCTTTTTTATAGTGTGGTGACCAAAATTGGATGCAGTATTCCAAGTGTGGTCTTAATAAGTGAGGTACTCACTTGTTCCTCACATTCTCACAGGTCATTGCACTAGAACAGGGGTCACCAACCTTTCGGACCTCAGGGAGCACTAATTTCATAATTTTAAATCCCGTGGACCACTAATACGATCTGCCTAATGACCAGGTGGCCATGGCTAGGTAGTCTTGTGACTGGTTGGGCATGGCTAACTCGATGTCACTCAGATCGATGGGCGCCTCGCCAGCCTCTACTCACCCCTCCCCTGCCAGCCACTCCTCCCCTGCCCGCCCGGGCTCCTTAGGATCCCAACAGAAAGCAGTTGTTGGAGCTAAGCAGCCACCATGAGAAAGAGTTGGCCAAACAGCTCAGTTCAAATTGGATCTGACCGAGAAGGAGGCTCAGCAAAAGCACCTCACTGAGGACTACGAGCATAGGCTTTCCAAGCAGAGGGAAGGCCTGCGGGAGTGCAAGGCCAGGTATTGGCGGCTGGAGGCTCAGTGGGCTGAGATGGTCAGCCAGTTCCAGGCCATGATGCAGTCCCACTGGAACAAGGACCTCTGGCTCTTCGACACCAGTGGGCACTTCCCTCCAGCCTTCGCCCAAAGCCCCACACCAGGAGGTCGAAGCAGATCCCAAGTTGGAACTTCTGCCCCCCTCCGTCCCACACAAAAGGACCCCGAAGGGGGAGACTCTCTCCATCAACACAAATGTTCATTGCACATATCCATCCCAGGGGACGTAGTTTGAGGGCCCCTGATTTGGTGCAATATAAAAAAATGCAAATAATTTTTCTGTGGACTGTCAAAATTTTCTCGCGGACCATCAGTCGGTGACGGCTGCACCCCCAACTCTTGTGCTTTTGGGATTCTACAAAGCAGCAGGGACAGGCAACCTGTTTCTTTCCCTATCCTGTTGAAACGCAGCTGCTTTATCTCCGTCCACTGATCTCTCTGGTAATAGCTGAGTCCTAGAGTACCCTTGAATGCCCCCTCTATAAAAGAATCATCCTGACATAGTTTGTGTTGCACTGGAAACAAGGACAGACGATGGATTAATTAAAAAAAAAACCTCTCCTGCTTTTCAAATGACTGTAAATGGAATCAATACTGCCAGCTTGCAAGTGTTTGCTCAGAACAAAATGCGTTTCCTATTGTGGGGGGAAAAAATTAAGTAACTTAACGAAGGCTCTATGAGCACATTAGTTGAATTGTTTTATATAGCTTTAATTCTATAATCTGGCGGGATGTACACATAAACCAAAAATAACAGAGTACTAGAGAACCGTTTAAATGGTTCTAGTATATATTATGGACATTCTAATGAGGATGTAATAATCTACTCACATATGCAATTTTCATTGGCCCCGATGATTAGAATCCATTCGGTTTTATACTGCTATAAAAGAGGATGAAATGTGAACATTATGCACATATGTGAAGCTTGTGTAAAATGCATCCTTTGTGCCTTAGTCGATACGCGGGTTTTTCAAACTATTATCCGTAAATCCTGGGTACTTCCAGAATCGTTTGATGGCAAAAGTGTGCCTTGCTCTCATCACTATTTTATTATTTATCAAATCTGTTTCTTCATACAGGGGCTATTTTCAGAATTGCAGCGGTCCTCTCATCACCTCAGTGCAGCTGCTACTTTCCCATTAGAACCA